>NC_064614.1:274817347-275442347 GCF_023898315.1 Schistocerca nitens | reverse complement strand
TGTAACGTCACATTAGTAGGCTTGTTCGCCACACTTCGGGAAAGCTCGGCTCCAAGCAGGGCGCATGCGAAATCAGTATTTACGTGAAAGGGAACCGACTGAAGATCTTAATTTTGTAGTGTGCTATTGAGGACTTGCATGCATCTGAACGAGCAGTAATGAATTATTGAACTCGTCTGTACTAGTTCGTCGCTCCCCGCCAGAGACGGCTGCTGGCACTCGTAAGACCTGCAGTGTCACGTGCTGCGACATGTTTTTCTCGAGGGCCTCGCAGAAAGCTCGAGTCCCACAGTAGAAGTCCATATTCGATGGATTTTATGTTTATGGTTCCTAAGCAACAGCACATTAGCTGTCTCGAAAAAAAACGTTATAGGTACGATTTGTTGTAATAACAAGAGGGGAATCATAATAGCAGCAAGGGGGCGGTCAAGCTTGACATCCCCATCTAACAGACGGATCAGCATCAACAGTGTCACATGCTCTCACTTCACAACACACTGCGGAGAGGTTAGGTATTTAAAACAGAACACTGGCTCAGAGTCTGGTGATCAGGACCCTCACACCACTACCTCTCCTCCACTTTTCCCTTCAAATACTGGCAGTGAGAATTTTTTCCTCCACCAAGATTCGAAACGGATTACCCAAGGGTGGAGCGCCACCGCATGCGCGTGTATCAGAGATCCTTTTTTTCGTCATTATCCTAGACATTTCGTCTTGACATCCCTTCATTAGAGATCTTTTTGTGTCATCATTATCCTACTCATTAGGTCTTGACATCCCTTCAAGTTCATAGTTGAATACTTCGATCACTATTTTTTATTACAGAGGTCAGCCAGCCCTTCTGATTGAACACACTGAGCTACAGTGCCGGTGGAACTTCGGCCACGGAGGCGGGTTGTCTGAGAGTTGTATAAACTTTGTTCTGTGTGTGATCGTGTTGTAGCTATTTTCGTGTCGTATTTGCCGAGAAGGAAACTGGGGACCAGCCCAGCATTTGCCTAAACGAGCGTGGGAAACCACCGTGAGTTCTGCTGGCTCTTATCGATAATGCGCGTTATCCAGCAACGGCTCTGTGCGTGGCACCCAAAAGGGCGAAGTGGGCGGCTGCATAACTGGTGAAGGAGCCGTCGGCTCGCGACCAAAATAAGAATGGTGTACCTGTTACCACTCGGAACAGTCCCTGTTCAACCAAAAAGAAGTGAACCTGCTGAGCACATTCCAGAACATTTCCTGTTGCTGTCCGCCACTCGGTTACTGCATCGGCTCCGTATTCAGATGGATTTCTTTCGGGTTCCGAAAGCCTCCATCGCCCCAATGGTGTTCCTTTGTTTGTTCCTAATGCTCTTACAGGAATTCCAGGTTGCTACAATTTCTTACTCTGACGGCTCTAAATACACTGATCGTGTGGGACATGCCTTCACTTCTTCTGTTTGAGCCGTGGCGGCTTCATTTCATCTTTTCGTCTCCCTTCCTTTGCTGGCGCCCTACTAGGTGGCACGAATTACCCTTAGCTTCCTGTGTGTTATCGCTGGCGCGGAGGACAACGGTCGGCCTGTCGGCTGTGCGGTCCGTTGGTTGTATTTGTGCGGAGATTGGTTAGTTAAGAGTGTACCGTTAGTGGCTACAGCGAAGTTTTCAACACGTCCTTCAGGATGGTTCAGGTGAATTGTCTTCCCTTATGTACACGCTGTGTGCTTTTGGATGCTGGCGTTTTGCATTGAGCTGAAATTATGAAATAACAACGTCTTGTTGTAGCAATGATTGGTATCGCTCGCGCTGTGGTATGCCCGCGTCTGGTACTCTCGCTTTACAGATCTCAAACAATTCTTCACCCGTCGTACGTATTGTTAACCACAACTTTCTGAGTTTGATCCATTTAATGGCTACTGCTTGTCTCGCTCATGTAAAGGTGGCTGCTTGCCATTATAGATGCTATTTGATGTTTTGCCTTACTATTACTTGTTTACGCCACAAGCTGTGTGGTACTTCAAATCCGGTAGCTTTCACATCAGTGTTATTTTCCGGTGAGATGTCAGGGCGTTTGTTGTCAATCTAGTGTTTAATGAAATTGGGTATTTAGTAGTGTTATATTGTTCATAAGCTCGTTGGTAAACCTAGTTTATTAAGTGGTTATTTTTAATGGCTTGAGATATTTTCTTTAAGTTATTATTTAATATCTTAATTATTTTAAAGAAATTTGTCAAACTAATGTATGCTGTTCAAATTGTGTTTTATATTGTTCTGAAACCTAAGTGCCATGAAAGAGAGCCTTACTTATAAATGCTAGTAATTAAGTACTACCTCCTAAAAGTAAGCTTTTGTTTCTCATAGAAATGTCTCTTTGGCGTAAACAAGTCTCTGGATGTGTAGCCAAGGCGACTTATTGACTGTTTTTGTATTTGAAGTAACATTCTGAGATTGATTTCAACCTGTTTAGTAAAGTTGCTTTAGGGCAGACGTTTATTATGCCAGCATTTTACCGTTTTATGTTATTAAGTAGTGCCTGATCTGTGAAATTTTAAGTAGCGTCACTGTTTAATTATTGTGGCAGGAACGTTTTATGCCATTAAGTTATAAAGGCGTTGAAGAATTACATTTTCTTAACTCATATCCTTTAGCTCATGATACACTTAGGGTAGAGTGGTGTTTGTTAACAGCTCATAGCTTTACGAGTTGCGGGTGTACTGTTTGGGGCAGCGCTTGGTTGTAGGGACCAGTTGCTGTTGTGCACCGATATCGTGTTTTTCGGGAGTGTTTGTGGCTGCCCGACATTACCTTGGTGGAGCTGTTCAGGCCAGCAGCGTATTTCGTAAGTTTATTAGCCTACTCTCTCATTTACAAGCTATTACGTTAATATTTTCAGCCAAATATTTTATGTCTCTCCGGAAATGGATAATATTATCCCATTTATGATCAACGTCCGGTTTTTTTTACACCAGATTATTTCAGCCTGTACTTATTGTGCTAATATTCGGGAACTTCGAGCTTAATTTCAATAGTCGTCAATGTCTAAGATTGCGCAAGCTAGGTACCGTACTACCGCAACTGCGGCTCTGTTCTTACACTACAGGCGACGCGGCCTATGTAGTGTAAGAACAGAGCCGCAGTTGCGGTAGCACGGTACCTAGCTTGCGCTTGTGTGTGATGGAGACACTTAACTTTTATAGTGTCATCTCTCTTGGACGCCTATGAGCTATGTATGACAATTTTGTAAGGCCTGCGTGTTATAGGCAACTATTAATATCACCATTGTCTGCCTTGATGTTGTAACCTGTATGTGTCCTAGAGTATGTACCTAAACTTATAGGTATATATGTTACATAAGTGGAATCCCAGCCCACTACTATAGTGTTTTCTGTCCTCCCTAGATCCGATGATGGTGGCTTAAGTTTCGCCGAAACCGGTAATCATGGAATACAAAGAATTCCTGCGATCTTGGCTACCAGTTTATTGTTTTACAACCATCTAGATAGCTTTACACATGAGCACAATGTGCTCCCTACAGATCATAAAGTCTGCAAATTTCATTTTGTATACTCAGTTGGACAGTGATATGCATCTCTGACATGGGCGTGAACGATACACGCAGGTGCCATCATTTGAGAGAGGACATGTAGTTGGGCTCAGAGAAACCGGTTATAGTAATTGGTGAATGGCTCGACATTTGAATAGAAGCGATGCTGCTATTCGATTATGCTGGTAAGAACGGGTGAACCATGGCTGAACACGGCGTCAAGAAGGAGAGCCGACAGAACGTGATGACCGAGCAGTAGTCAGAGTGGCACTAAGAGTCCCGCATTTATCATTATTATCGATCAGACGTGCAGCTGGTGCTCCAGTGGCCACAAGGACCATTAATGGACGGCTCACAGAGCGCACCTTATGCGGACTGCTGTAGATCAACAAGCGAGTTTGTAGTGGTGACGGACACGTTTGGCCTGGAATTGCATTGACTGGAGCAGAATTACCTTCAGTAATGAGTCCCGCTTACAGCTGAGCCCGATGACCAGCCAAGACGTGTCTGGAGACGCCACGGACTGTCGCCTGCCATATGGCCTGACAACCAAAAGCGATCGTCTGGGGATTTCATTTCATGACAGGATCCCCTTGGTTGTCATCCGCGACATCCTTACAGCACAGCAGTACGTCGATGATATTGTACGCTCCGTTTTGTTGTCCTTCGTGACAATCTATCCTGGGCTTACATCTACATCTACATGGATACTCTGCAAATCACATTTAAGTGCCTGGCGGAGGGTTCATCGAACCACCTTCACAATTCTCTATTATTCCAATCTCCTTAAGCGCGCGGAAAGAATGAACACCTATATCTTTCCGTACGAGCTCTGATTTCCCTTATTTTATGACGGTGATCGTTCCTCCCTATGTAGGTCGGTGTCAACAAAATATTTTCGCTTTCGGAGGAGAAAGTTGGTGATTGGAGTTGCGTAAGAAGATTCCGTCGCAACGAAAAGCGCCTTTATTTTAATGATGTCCAGCCCAAATCCTGTATCATTTCTGTGACACTCGATCCCATATTTCGCGATAATACAAAACGTATTGCCTTCCTTTGAACTTTTTCCGTGTTCTCCGTCAGACCTATCTGGTAAGGATCCCACACCGCGCAGCAGTAGTCTAAAAGAGGACGGACAAGCGTAGAGTAGGCAGTCTCCTTAGTAGGTCTGTTACATTTTCTAAGTGTCCTACCAATAAAACGCAGTCTTTGGTTAGCCTTGCCCACAACATTTTCTATGTGTTCTTTCCAATTTATGTTGTTCGTAATTGTAATACCTAGGTATTTAGTTGAATTTAGTGCTTTTAGATTAGACTGATTTATCGTGTAACCGAAGTTTAACGAGTTCCTTTAAGCACTCATGTGGACGACCTCACACTTTTCGTTATTTAGGGTCAACTGTCACTTTTCACGCCATTCAGATATCTTTTCTAAATCGTTTTGCAGTTTCTTTTGATCTTCTGATGACTTTATTAGTCGATAAACGACAGCGTCATCTGCAAACAACCGAAGACGGCTGCTCATATTGCTCCCAAATCGTTGATATAGATAATGAACAGCAAAGGGCCTATAACACTACCTTGGGGAACGCCAGAAATCACTTCTGTTTTACTCGATGATTTTCCGTCAGTTACTACGAACTGTGACCTCTCTGACAGGAAATCACAAATCTAGTAACACATTTCAGTAATATGTCAGCGTAAATGGATTCTTATCTTGAAGTAAATAAAGATAACTTCATGTTCTGAATGCATCTTAAAGGCTTATTCTCAACATTTCATTTGAAAAGTTCCATTTCATTTTGGCACCTAAGTTGAGATTGATTACGTTTTGTACTGTTACTAGTGGTATAGGGTGTAGAGGCATGAGATATCGAACAGTTCATTTATAATTTGTCAAGACGCGGCATTCCTAGCAGTTCTTAGCCTTCGAGAGATGAGGTACTGCATGTTTCATGCTAGTGTGGTTCTGTCAATGTAAATCAGTTTTGTCACAATATATAGATTTCCATAATAGATGTTGGGTACGTTTCTGAAGCTTTAGATAATAGTTCTGCAAGTTCTAATTTCCGTATTTTGACTCAAAAAATGTGTGTATTGTGTGGGTACTTACGGGCGTCGTGCCAATAATTATCAAAATTCTAATTTAAATTTGAAATATAAGCCTTATCGAAGTATAATGAGAAAATTCAATGTAATTAAAAATTTAAGCTACATGGACATAGAAAAAAAATACGAAGAAGATAAAATTCAAGAAATCAGTTATTTGTATTAAGTTTCTTTTTTGTGACGTCATTTTCAGTAGCATGTTTGTAAAGTTGACGTGTTCAACGAAATCACATTGCTAGCAGACGTTAGTAGTGTGACATGTATACGCATGTGAATATGAACAACGGTAAAAAAATATATTAATATGAAAAGGTATTTGAAGAAAGTTATTATATGCAATACAAGCAACCTGCAAATCATTCTTTTTAGCGCACTGAATCATGCAGAAAGACGTATTCGAATTTCAACAATGAACATCGGTATAGATTAATACACAGAAAAAAAAGTACAGTACTTTCCAGTTAATACTGGACTTCCTGATATCACAGATATAACAGCACACTGGCACCGTTTGTAGCGTTTGTTGGTCGTCTGGGAACTTAAAATTTCATCTCTTTTCTTCTTACGACAGAGTGCCCTTACAATACTAGTAAATGATCAGGGTAATCATTATTATTGGCTAGTCTTATCTCAATGTCATGGTCCTGCAATAGCCATTACTACATAATATTCACAAGCGTTATTCCTTATGTTTGTACAATGTTCTTGAACTCCAACTCTGGAGACCATTGTGGCGTAGCGAGTAATATAAATCCATTATTTGTATTTGGAGGGAATGTTGATTACCGTAACACTCTATCGGGATTTATAAATAACTTGCGTTTAATTGCAAAAGACCCTCGATTTTATTAGGAAACGTCATAAGTCAGCTAAGTTATTTTTCGTAAATGCATTTTACTGTGAGAGAGGAATTTGAGCAGTTGCTGCAGTAAACGAATTATTCATATTGTTCATTTCTCCAAGATTGCGATTCAACGAGAACTCGTGTCAAGTGGTGAATGTCTAGGATATGATCTATGATAAGAGGAAGCGGTGAAACTATGCTTTGCGACTGGCATGGACACGTACATCACCCTCAGACATCAGTGAGAGATAAAAACTTGGGACTGAGTGGAATATGAATCTGAATCTCTTTGATCTTTCGAGCAGTAATAAACGAGTTAATTGAGAGCTGATTGAATGAGCGCTCTGCATACACGGGCTTATTAAGGTCGCAGTTCTGCAACAGCTCCCGTCGAAACAGCGCTCAATTACAACAGATCAGTTAGGATTAACTGTGTCTTTGCTGCTGAATGGAATATACCGTGATACTGGTCTTAATACGCAATATAAAAATTTCTCTGTATATCTTTCGCATAGCTTTTTAATTTTTGTTCCGTTAACAGTCGCAGTCATACCGGTCTATATTTTTATTTGCCAGAAACATAGCGTTCCAGTCAATCGATTACATAAAAATTAATTATTGCTGAGCAAATTTTTTTTTTTTACAAGAGTTGGTCGATCATGTTTAGTGTTACCATTGAATTACATTAATTACGAAATTTTTCTGTCTTAAACTTAACTCTTCCGATTCCATAATTGTAACCAATAATGGGTTCTCATGATTATAATATGATTCGTCAGCAATGTTCCGTGTTTTGTTTAAATTCGTAAATCTCAAACATCTTGAAATTCTAGTTTGAAACTAATACATTTATCGAAATCGAAATTTAACAATAAAAACAGAGTGGAGGCTTTGTTCCAGGCGTAAGTTTTTGCGCAAAATATGCCACTTGTCGGTTGGATAGAGAGTGCCTTGTAAGCTGAACATAATCACTCTTTTTAGTCTTAGAAAAGCTTTCTCCTGGTTTTTTCCCATGCAAAGGCCGATTTGAGTAAATGTAGATGAATGATGGACTACTTGCAGGCTATTTTCGCTCTTTTCTTGCGCTGTAAATCTTTTCTGCTCAGGTCATTATATAGCAAGGAAATATTTTAAGTGGTGTCCAGTATCACTGACCTATGTTGCTGCGACAGAGGCATTAAAATTGTGTTTTACATTGAGTCGTCGCACGTCAGCGATATCCTATGAAAGATCACGTCTGCAGCACGGTCCAGTTGAGTTAAAATATGTCTTTTCATTAACTTTATTTTATTTACATTTTACAATTTTGACGGACGGTACAGTGGCCGATCAATTCATCTTTTTTGCTTGTAAGGTAGGTTTACCATTCATTGAATTGTGGCCATCACCAGAAAGAAGGAATGATGTTCTTGCTGTTTCGCAAATTTTCTCAGTATTATTGTTTTCGATGAATTTTATTGTGTGTGTTGGAGGTTTTTATGACACGACCGTCGTAAAAAGGGAGGGGAGCATTCGCCTTCCCGTCTGTTCATCTTGATTCAGGTTTTCTCGAGTTTTCCTCAGTTACTTAACGTGAATCCCGAGAAGGGTCCTTCTCGGCTCTGCGTCCAGCTCAGTCAGTGCTCCGTCTCTGATGACTTCGCTTCTGCTGATCGAGCAGAGTGGTGTAGCTGCTGAGAGAATAGTATTCAGGACGAACACCCGACCCCCAACTCCGAGTTAGATTCTCAATGGTTTCCTCATATCATTCACAGTAAATTCCATGATAGTTCCTGTGAAATGGACTTGGTCACTTTATTCAAATGCCAAATATCTGAATTGTCATCTTGTGTTCCGTCCCGAACGACTTGTCGTCAGCCAATCGTTAATACGCAATCTTCCTCCAATAATTTCAGTTACACATGGCGCTGAACGCTCAACTTGCTCCTTCATCATAAGCTAGCGGGTTCGCTTTACACTTGCCATCTCGCTATCTTACACTAACAATGTATATCAACTCTTTGGACTTTCCTATCTTCAACATATTCATTATATTTTTACTGTGTTTCAGAACTGTGGCAGTATAAAAAGGGTCTTCTTAAAACATATTTGTAACATACTCATTTTTACATGGCGCTGGAACAAAATGATAGAGGCAGACTACAATACAAAAACTAACAAAATAAAACTGCAGCAACATGATTTTTCCCTTTCGAAACTGTGGTTGATTGCGTCTGTTGTGTCTGATGATGCAATACTGCCATTGTACCGTTGTAGACAACTTCAGAGAAAGCATTCCAGTCTTTGTTAAGTCATTCTGTAAGTCATCTCGAGCAGCACACAAGAACAATCGGAATCGAGAGATGAGAAGTGTCAAACTATCACATACAGCAGCAGAAAACAGGTGTCAGGATATTGAAACAGAGAACAGTCAACCAAAAACAAGATATTGAAGAACATAGTAGTTCCTGAACAGCTCATAGTCTGATAGTATATTATCCCAAGATTGTCCTAAGACGGTATGAAGAGAACACTGAAAATTTATACACTATTATTTGCTGTTTCTGTAATAATATTTATATTTGCATTTATATGTGTATTTGCTGTGTTTATTCCAATCTCCGTTTTCCTCTACAGTGTTTACCCTCTACAGCTCCCTCTAGTGCCATGGAAGTTATTCCCTGATGTCTTAACAGATCCTCTACCATCTTGTCTCTCCTTCTCAGTGTTTTCTGTATATTCCTTTCCTCGCCGATTCTACGGAGAACCTCCTCATTATGTACCGTATCACTTCACCTAATTTTCAACGTTCTTCTGTACTACACCACCGCAGATGCTTCTGTTCCAGTTTTCCCACTGTCCATGTTCCACTACCAAACAGTTCTGTGCTCGGAACGTACATTCTCAGAAATTTATTCCTCAAATTAAGGACTACGTTTGATACTAGTACACTTCTCTTGGCCAGAAATGTCATTTTTGCCTGTGCTAGTCTGCTTTTTAAATCGTCCTTACTCCGTCCATCATGGCTTGTTTTGCTGCCTGGGTAGCAGAATTCCTTAATTTCCTCTACATCGTAATCCTCAGGTCTGTCGTTAAGTTTCTCGGTATTGTCCTTTCTGCTACTCTGCATTATTTTTGCTTCTCTTCGATTTACGCTCAATCCACATTCTGTACTCGTTTTCTGTTCATTTCATTCAACAAATCCTGCAATTCTATTTCACTCTAACTAGGGATAGTAATGTCATCAGTGAATCTGATCACTGATATCCTTTCACCTCGAATTTTAATCCCACTCTTGAAGCTTTTTTTTACTTCCATCATTGCGTCTTCAATGCACAGATTGAACAGCAAGGCCGAAAGACTACATCCCTGTCTTACACCCTTTTTAATCCGAGGCCTTCGTTTTTCGTCTTCCAGTCTTATTGTTCCCTCTTCGTGCTTTTACATATTGTATATTACCCGTCTGTCCCTATAGCTTAACCCTATTTTTCTCAACATTTCAAACATCTTACACCATTTCACATTATCAAACACTTTTTCCAAGTCGACATATCCTATGAACGTGTCTTGATTTTTCTTCAGTCTTGCTTCCATTATTAATGGCAAAGCAGAACTGCCTCTCTGGTGCCTTTACCTTTCCTAAAGCCAAACTGATCGCCATCTAGCGTAATTTTCTGTTCCATTCTTCTGTACATTGTTCTTGTCAGAAACTTGGACGCATGAGCTGTTAAGCTGATTGTGCGATAATTCTCGCACTTGTCGTCTCTTGCTATCTTCGAAATTGTGAGGATGATGTTTTTCCGAAAGTCTGGTGGTATATTGCCAATCTCTTACATTCCACATACCAACGTGAATAGTCGTTTTGTTGTCACTTCTCTCAATGATTTTAGAAATACCGATGTAATGTTATCTATCCCTTCCGTGTTATTTGATCCTAAATCGCCCGAAGATCTTTTGAATTCTGATTCTAAGACTCGATTCCCTATCTCTTCCCTATCGACTCCTGTTTCTTCTTCCATAAATATATCATACAAGTCTTCCCCCTCATAGAGGCCTTCAATGTACTCTTTCCACGTATCCGCTCTCTCCTCTGTCTTCAATAGTGAAATTCTCATTGCTCTTTTAATGTTACAGGCCTTCCTTTTACTTTCACTGAAGGTTGTTTTGCTAGTCCTTAAGACTATTTCACATTTTTAATGCAGCCACTTCGATTCATCTTCCCTGTGTTTATTATTTAACGGACTTTTATTTCTGTGCTCCTGAATTTCCCTAGGCATATCGTACTTCCTTCTTTCGCCGATAAGCTGAAGTATTTTTTCTGTTAGCCATGGTTTCTTTGCAGTTACCTTCATTGTACTTACATTTTTCTTTCCAATTCATGTGACTGTCCTTTCTAGACACGTATATTCCTCTTCAACTGAACTGCCGACTCAGCTATTCATTATCTCAGTATCTACTGTCTCAGAGAACTTCAAGCATATCCCCTCATTCCTTAGCACTTCCGTATTCCATGTATTTACGCCCGATTCTTCCTGTCTAGCCTCTTAAACTTCAGCTTACTTTTCACCATTACTAAACTGTGATATCAGTCTATTTCTGCTGCTAGGTACGCCTTATAATCTAACATCTGATTTCGGAATCTTTGTCTGATGATGATGTAATCTAACTGGAATGTACCGGTATGTACCGGCCTTTTCCAAGTATATCTCTTCCTCTTGGGATTGTTTAACAGAGTATAGGAAATATATTGCAAAACTCAATTAGTCTTTCTCCTCTCTCGTTCCTACTACCAATCGCACATTGTTCTGTAGCGCTTCCTTCTACTCCTTCCCCTTTAACCTTATTCCAATGCCCCATTGCTGTTAGATGCTCATCTCCCTTTACGTACTGAATTACGCGTTCTGTATCCTCATACATTTTCTCTCTCTCCTCATCGTCTGCTTACAGCGTCGATACGTATACCTGAGCAATTGTCGTTGATGTTGTTTTCTACCGATTCTGTTGAGAATTACCTTGTGTGTGTTTCAAGTTTACGGGTGCTCAACGCCGAGGTTATCAGCGCCCCAACTGTTCATAGTAACTCACCCACTGATCTACCTTCCTATTCACAACTAATCTTTCTGCTACTGTTGATATTACTATAAGCTCATCTGACCTGAAATCCTTATCTTATTTCCATTTCTCTTCACTGATGCCCACTATGTCTTGGTTGAGCCTTAGCGTTTCTCTTTTCAGATTTTCTAGCTTCCCTACCACATTGAAACTTCTGACGTTCCACGCTCCCATTAACAGAACCTCAGCCCTTTGTTGGTTATTCAATCTTTTCTCGTGGTCACCTCCCGGAGATCCGAATGGGGCACTAGTCCAGAATCTTTTGCAAATAAAAAGATGATCATGGCATTTTTTTTCAATTACAGGCCACATGTACTGTGGATACACGTTACGTATCTTTAATGCAGTGGTTTCCATTGCCTTCTGCATCCTCATGCCCTTGATCATTGCTGATTCTTCTGCCTTTAGGGGCAGTTTCCCACCCAAAGGGGAAAAGAGTACTCCTCCACCCTCTTTGACAAGGCTGCTTCGTACTTCTTACAAACTACAGCAATATCGTATTTATCCGCCGGTAACAAGCTAGCGACTTTCGATTACATATCTCCCCTGCTATCGAATTTCGTTTAAATATCCCCCCTGCATGGGAATTATAGTAAGTGTACGAGTGCTAATTAATGATACATGGACTACGATACATGGAAGTTTGGGTTTGGGCGTGAAGCGTGCACGGATAGTCATAAACTACCTTTCTGCAGTTTTTCTACCAACATGTAAACAATTTCATAGTGTTGTGAGTAGCTTTGATGAAAATGAAACATTACTGAAATATATAACTTAAATGAACTATACTGATGAAAAACTTAGCACGCAAGTATTAAATGTATCACTTAGCAAATAAATTACAAATTATATAAACTTGACATCCTGCTTGTACTCATACTGTACTTCAGTTACTTTTTATCGTATTTTATTCGGTGAAACTGCATTCAGAAGGTGCTTCAGTAACTGAGTTGTTACGAATGTCCTCACAGCTGTTTCGAAGTTTGGGTAAAAATCTTCACAATGTCCAAATGGGAAGTCATACCAATGCTCATCATCAGTTCTTTATTATGCAATTTGAAAGTCGCCATTTCGTTAAGTAGCTCCGTTGTATCAATATCTGTTTCAATTGGCTCTACAATGTTCAATGTTCAATATAAGATACAGAGTTTCTGTTTAAGGAGTTTCCTGACAGAGAATTAAAGTTAGATAAACTGCTGTGATTTATTTAAGATCTGTTTTCCTTTTCACTTATCGTTCTATATCTCGTAATTCTTTGACGCTATTGGTTCAAATAGTCTCGCTCCACTATTCAATCTGAGAAGCATCAAGCCATTTCCGACCTAACATTTCTCATTTTTAATTAAAAAAAATCCAGTTAAACATCGTTTAAAGTTGTGGTGTCACCGCTAGACACCACACTTACTAGGTGGTAACTTAAATCGGCCGCGGTCCTGTAGTACATGTCGGACCCGCGTGTCGCCACTGTGGGATCGCAAACCTAGCGCCACCACAAGGCAGGTCTCGAGAGACTGAGGAGACCTCGCCCCCAGTTGTACGGACAACATAGCTAGCGATTGGACGTGCTAAGCCTTGCTCTCATTTGCCGAGAGATAGACAGTAGAATAGCCCTCTGCTAAGTTAACTGGCGACCACCTAGCAAGGCGCCATTTGTATCAGTGCCTATAGCTTACTAATATTCAAGAGAGATGTATTCCAAGGACTAATTAAAAGTTAAGTAACAAGCATCTACGTACTTTTCTTCTTATTCATTTATTTCTCATGTTCCAGACTTCACGCCCGTCTGCGTTAGCCTTGCGTGCCCTATCGGCTACAGCATTGGGTCTAGGCTGTATGGTCTAGACACAACATTTATTGGCGACGAGAAAAAGAGTTTGTATTAATTCGTTTGTGTCATGGCTTCGCCACAATCTCCGGATGTACTGTCCGAATTTTTTCGCTTGCAGAATCAGCAGTCGCAGGCGTTATTGGATGCCCTGGGACAGCTCGTCCAGGGTCAACGTGTGCTGCAACACGATGCGGCAGCCGCCGCTTCATCGCTACCGCAGCCACAACACGCCATTGCACCGCAATTTAGACCATTCGTGGCGGCCGATGAAACATGGCAAGAATGGTCCCGCCAGTTCCAGTTTCATCTAACAGCCTACAGAATTCAAGGTAACGAGCGGCAGCCGTTTTTGCTTTCTTGTGTCGGTGTGTCTACCTACCGTGTGATAGTGAAATTGTTTCCCCGACGCGACGTGGCAACTCTGACCTACGAAGAAATTTTGTCTGCTTTAGATGCCTATTTCAAGGAAACAGTTAATGTAGTTGCAAAAAGGTATACGTTCTTTCGTACAAAACGTACGGCCGGTCAGACTAATAGGGAGTGGGTTGCAACTTTGCAAGGACTTACTAGGGAGTGTGCCTTTGAATGTGACTGTGGCCTTCCTTATTCAGACACTATGGTGCGTGATGCAATAGCACAGAACGTTTCTGATGTTCGCATACGGGAACAGATTTTGAAACTCGTTAATCCCTCCCTCCAACAAGTGATAGACATATTGCATAGGCAAGACACACTTGACTTTGCTCAGGACTCATTTGAAACTTCGCCAGCAGTGTGTCACATTACCCGGCCCGCCGGGCCCGCTGCACGGGACGCTACGCGGCCCTCGCGCCCGTCACAGCAGCGGCAGCCTACCTTGTAAACACGTGCGCCGCGTAAGCAAGCAACTGTAGTGAAATCATGCCCGCGGTGTGCAGCTAGACATTCGCGTGAAAATTGCCCGTCACGCCAAGCTATTTGCTTTTACTGTCACAAGAAAGGACATGTTCAAAGTGTTTGCCAGAAAAAGCTTAGATCAGACAATCACAATAATTCCAGGCCCTTTGCTTCGCGCCAGAATCGAACCCAGGATAATCAGGCTCGTGGACCTTCGCCCATGGACATTCATGTAGTTCATTCCCACCCGTCCAGTGACACTTTAGCTAACAGTGACTGTGTTAGTCCCACAAACAGAGTGCGTCGACGTCGCCAAAAATCCCGTAACGTCGCAAGTGCTTCTGTACCTGTATCAGTTCAAATTGCACGTGACAGTCGCTCTTGTCGTCAGCAGGACAATAAACTTTTTGTGGACTTAGACTTTGAAGGCAAAGTGATACCATTCCAGCTCGATACCGGAGCTGCAGTTTCATTGCTCAATCACGACACGTACAAACAACTGGGCAAACCGCCATTGCGTGCCGCAAATGTTAAGTTACATAGTTACTCTGGACAGCATATACCTGTGTTAGGACAGTGCAGCCTTCTTGCCACATACATGGGACAGACAAAACTTGTATCATTTTACGTTCTTCGTTCTACTTCTGCAGTGAACTTGTTTGGTTTAGATTTATTTCAATTGTTTAATATGTCTATAGTAAATCAGGTCCTATCAGTGACTCAGACTGTGCCTTCCGCCAGTGTTTCTAGTCTTTGTGAAGAATTTGCAGACATTTTTGCACCGGGCCTTGGTTGCGCTAAGAACTATGAAGCACATTTGGAACTGCAAGAAAACGCGCAACCGAAAATTTTCAGAGCGCGCAATGTTCCCCACGCATTGCGTGATGAGGTCGCCAGAACATTGTACGATTTAGAATCTCAAGGTGTAATTGAACGTGTGCAGGCTTCTCTCTGGGCCTCACCCTTAGTAATTTTGCCAAAACCTTCCGGAAAACTGAGACTTTGTGTGGACTTCAAAGCAACAGTGAATCCACAACTTGTGACTGCAACTTTTCCTTTGCCCCGCCCGGAAGATCTTTTTGAAAAACTGTGCCCGGGAAAATATTTTTCAAAATTGGACCTAGCAGATGCGTACTTGCAAATACCTGTGGACGAAGAATCCCAGCGCGTCTTAGTGGTAAACACGCATCTTGGCTTGTATCGCTTCAAAAGACTGCCGTTCGGGTGTGCATCCGCCCCTGCTTTGTTTCAGCAATATTTACAAACTGTTTGTGCATCGGTCCCTACTGCTGCGAACTATCTGGACGATATTGTGATCTCAGGAAAGACCGAGGCCGAACATTTGCAAAATCTCCGAACATTATTTCAGGTCTTGCGTCAGAATGGTCTTCGCTTGAGGAAGGACAAATGTGTGTTTTTTGCTCGGGACTTACCCTACCTGGGGCATGTCATAAATGCCCAAGGTATACATCCGAGTCCAGAGCACCTCCGTGCCATACAGGATTTACCGGCACCGCAGACCTTGAAACAGCTACAGAGTGTGTTGGGTAAAATTAATTATTATGCAAAGTTTGTGCGCAATGCTTCTTCCATTTCAGCTCCGCTTCATCGCTTACGCCGTAAAGGTGTTCCGTTCGTCTGGACGACGGAATGCGACCGCGCCTTTCGCCAGTTGAAATCGGCGTTACTTTCAAATACTTGCCTTACGCCATTCGATCCCCGAAAACCCCTTTTGTTGATGGTAGATGCATCGGATTTCGGGATCGGTGCTGTGCTTGCGCACAAAGATGGCTCGCATGATCGCCCTATTGCCTTAGCGTCAAAATTGCTCTCATCTGCGCAAAGAAATTATTCACAGATCGAGAAAGAAGCTTTAGCTCTCGTGTTTGGTGTTGCAAAGTTTCATGATTTCTTGTATGGTCGTCACTTTACCATCATCACGGACCACAAACCTTTGACATCGCTTTTTCATCCGACCAAGCCTGTACCTCCACGTACAGCGCAGAAATTCATTCGCTGGTCACTTTTTCTCTCGCAGTACCGCTACGATATCTTGTATCGGTCCACTGCTAAGCACGGAAACGCTGATGCGTTGTCCCGTTTGCCTGTTGCTGAGGATAAAGCATTCGATTCTTCCGAACTTGCTTGCATGTTCATTGATTCGGAAACCGATGACGTGGTCGACTCGTTTCCGATTGATTTTCGTCGTGTAGCTACAGCCACAGCTGCTGACCCTGTCCTTGCTACTGTTTTGCGTTTTGTTGCTACGCAATGGCCCTTGTCGAAGTCACGGATCGAGGATCCTTTGGTTCGTCGTTTTTTTGCTCACAAGGAGAGACTTTTTGTCCGACGTGGTGTTTTGTTGTTGCGTTCCGATAATGATCAGTCCAGAGTCGTGGTCCCACGTTCGTTACAGTCCTCTGTCTTAAAGCTTCTTCACCAAGGACATTGGGGTATAGTGCGTACGAAACAACTTGCTCGTCAGCACTGTACTTGGTTCGGAATCGATACTGCGATTACGAATATGTGCTCCTCTTGCGTGGCGTGTGCCGAACAACAATCCGCACCACCGCGGAAATTCTTTGCATGGCCGAAAGCCACTTCCCCTTGGCAACGTTTGCACATCGATTTTGCTGGTCCATTCTGGAATGCTCGATGGTTGGTTGTGGTCGATGCTTTCAGTCATTTTCCTTTTGTTGTCCGGATGTCTTCCACGACGTCTTCTGCCACAATCCAAGCCTTGTCTGCTATCTTTTGCATTGAAGGTCTTCCGCAGACTATTGTTTCCGACAATGGCCCACAATTCATGTCCGCAGAATTTCAGTCCTTCTGCGAGGCCAATGGTATTCAACATCTGACATCCGCGCCGTTTTCGCCTCAGTCAAACGGTGCCGCTGAACGATTGGTCCGGACTTTCAAGTCACAGATGTTGAAATTGAAAGAGTCGCATTCTCGGGAGGACGCATTATTGCTCTTTTTGTCCTCGTATCGCTCTCAGCCCCGCGATGGTCGCTCGCCGGCTGAATTGCTCCATGGTCGTTCTCATCGTACCTTGATGTCTTTGCTGCATCCGCCACATCAGGTTCCTGTGCAGCGGCAGACTCCTGCTTTTGCTCCTGGCGACGTTGTCTATTATCGCACCTATCGCGGTTCACGGCGTTGGCTCGCAGGGCGCATTCTTCGCTGCCTCGGCCGCGCGATGTATTTGATTTTGGGGGCCTCTGGTGAGGTGCGTCGGCATCTCACTCAGCTGCGCCTCTGTCGTCGCCTGGGTTCTGCCGCTCCCCGTCTGCTTTCAGCGACGGTGCCGTCAGGTCAGCGCCCTGGGGACCCATCTACTGGCTCGCCTCATCCCCAGGTGTTACCGACGCTGCCTTCCATTTTGCCTCATGGCGACGCGCCGCCGCCGCCGCAGCAGCCGCCGCCGGCGCCGCTCGCAGTGGACGCGTCGCTGCAACCGCCGCGCGCCTCCCTGGGTCACGCGCCGCCGCTCGCTTCCCGTGCCCAGCCGTCCTCCGCCATGGACCTCTTGCCAGCTCCGGACCAGATGTCGTCATCGCGCGTCGGATTCCCCGACGCAATGGAGGTCGACCCTTCGGCCCCTCCTGTCTCATTACGTGCGCATACACCGCATGTTGACGTGCACCCTGGACTAGGTTTTCAGGCGTTTCCTAGCTCCCCTCGGACTGAATGGCCGGGTGCGGGTGGCACAGCCTCGCCTGTTGTTAGGCTCCCCACCTCATCGCATACGTCCACATGCGGTCCTCCCCACGGCGGGCGGAAGCCTTATCTCACGACCGTTCGCCGATTTGCGGGGGAGGAATGTGGTGTCACCGCTAGACACCACACTTACTAGGTGGTAACTTAAATCGGCCGCGGTCCTGTAGTAAATGTCGGACCCGCGTGTCGCCACTGTGGGATCGCAAACCTAGCGCCACCACAAGGCAGGTCTCGAGAGACTGAGGAGACCTCGCCCCCAGTTGTACGGACAACATAGCTAGCGATTGGACGTGCTAAGCCTTGCTCTCATTTGCCGAGAGATAGACAGTAGAATAGCCCTCTGCTAAGTTAACTGGCGACCACCTAGCAAGGCGCCATTTGTATCAGTGCCTATGGCTTACTAATATTCAAGAGAGATGTATTCCAAGGACTAATTAAAAGTTAAGTAACAAGCATCTACGTACTTTTCTTCTTATTCATTTATAAGTTCTCATGTTCCAGACTTCACGCCCGTCTGCGTTAGCCTTGCGTGCCCTATCGGCTACAGCATTGGGTCTAGGCTGTATGGTCTAGACACAACAAAAGTCATGTTTAAATCTATAAAATTTTGCTAGAATTACGCATTGTGCAACAGTGATTATAAGGGTCACACTATCTTTTAATTTCCTTTTCTATACTCTAATTGGATTTCCGTGCATGTGTTGGTAGAGCAGAGGTCTTGAAAAGCCAGAAGTTAGAGCAGGGGATTCTACACTCCTGGAAATGGAAAAAAGAACACATTGACACCGGTGTGTCAGACCCACCATACTTGCTCCGGACACTGCGAGAGGGCTGTACAAGCAATGATCACACGCACGGCACAGCGGACACACCAGGAACCGCGGTGTTGGCCGTCGAATGGCGCTAGCTGCGCAGCATTTGTGCACCGCCGCCGTCAGTGTCAGCCGGTTTGCCGTAGCATACGGAGCTCCATCGCAGTCTTTAACACTGGTAGCATGCCGCGACAGCGTGGACGTGAACCGTATGTGCAGTTGACGGACTTTGAGCGAGGGCGTATAGTGGGCATGCGGGAGGCCGGGTGGACGTACCGCCGAGTTGCTCAACACGTGGGGCGTGAGGTCTCCACAGTACATCGATGTTGTCGCCAGTGGTCGGCGGAAGGTGCACGTGCCCGTCGACCTGGGACCGGACCGCAGCGACGCACGGATGCACGCCAAGACCGTAGGATCCTACGCAGTGCCGTAGGGGACCGCACCGCCACTTCCCAGCAAATTAGGGACACTGTTGCTCCTGGGGTATCGGCGAGGACCATTCGCAACCGTCTCCATGAAGCTGGGCTACGGTCCCGCACACCGTTAGGCCGTCTTCCGCTCACGCCCCAACATCGTGCAGCCCGCCTCCAGTGGTGTCGCGACAGGCGTGAATGGAGGGACGAATGGAGACGTGTCGTCTTCAGCGATGAGAGTCGCTTCTGCCTTGGTGCCAATGATGGTCGTATGCGTGTTTGGCGCCGTGCAGGTGAGCGCCACAATCAGGATTGCATACGACCGAGGCACACAGGGCCAACACCCGGCATCATGGTGTGGGGAGCGATCTCCTACACTGGCCGTACACCACTGGTGATCGTCGAGGGGACACTGAATAGTGCACGGTACATCCAAACCGTCATCGAACCCATCGTTCTACCATTCCTAGACCGGCAAGGGAACTTGCTGTTCCAACAGGACAATGCACGTCCGCATGTATCCCGTGCCACCCAACGTGCTCTAGAAGGTGTAAGTCAACTACCCTGGCCAGAAAGATCTCCGGATCTGTCCCCCATTGAGCATGTTTGGGACTGGATGAAGCGTCGTCTCACGCGGTCTGCACGTCCAGCACGAACGCTGGTCCAACTGAGGCGCCAGGTGGAAATGGCATGGCAAGCCGTTCCACAGGACTACATCCAGCATCTCTACGATCGTCTCCATGGGAGAATAGCAGCCTGCATTGCTGCGAAAGGTGGATATACACTCCTGGAAATGGAAAAAAGAACACATTGACACCGGTGTGTCAGACCCACCATACTTGCTCCGGACACTGCGAGAGGGCTGTACAAGCAATGATCACACGCACGGCACAGCGGACACACCAGGACCCGCGGTGTTGGCCGTCGAATGGCGCTAGCTGCGCAGCATTTGTGCACCGCCGCCGTCAGTGTCAGCCAGTTTGCCGTGGCATACGGAGCTCCATCGCAGTCTTTAACACTGGTAGCATGCCGCGACAGCGTGGACGTGAACCGTATGTGCAGTTGACGGACTTTGAGCGAGGGCGTATAGTGGGCATGCGGGAGGCCGGGCGGACGTACCGCCGAATTGCTCAACACGTGGGGCGTGAGGTCTCCACAGTACATCGATGTTGTCGCCAGTGGTCGGCGGAAGGTGCACGTGCCCGTCGACCTGGGACCGGACCGCAGCGACGCACGGATGCACGCCAAGACCGTAGGATCCTACGCAGTGCCGTAGGGGACCGCACCGCCACTTCCCAGCAAATTAGGGACACTGTTGCTCCTGGGGTATCGGCGAGGACCATTCGCAACCGTCTCCATGAAGCTGTGCTACGGTCCCGCACACCGTTAGGCCGTCTTCCGCTCACGCCCCAACATCGTGCAGCCCGCCTCCAGTGGTGTCGCGACAGGCGTGAATGGAGGGACGAATGGAGACGTGTCGTCTTCAGCGATGAGAGTCGCTTCTGCCTTGGTGCCAATGATGGTCGTATGCGTGTTTGGCGCCGTGCAGGTGAGCGCCACAATCAGGACTGCATACGACCGAGGCACACAGGGCCAACACCCGGCATCATGGTGTGGGGAGCGATCTCCTACACTGGCCGTACACCACTGGTGATCGTCGAGGGGACACTGAATAGTGCACGGTACATCCAAACCGTCATCGAACCCATCGTTCTACCATTCCTAGACCGGCAAGGGAACTTGCTGTTCCAACAGGACAATGCACGTCCGCATGTATTCCGTGCCACCCAACGTGCTCTAGAAGGTGTAAGTCAACTACCCTGGCCAGCAAGATCTCCGAATCTGTCCCCCATTGAGCATGTTTGGGACTGGATGAAGCGTCGTCTCACGCGGTCTGCACGCCCAGCACGAACGCTGGTCCAACTGAGGCGCCAGGTGGAAATGGCATGGCAAGCCGTTCCACAGGACTACATCCAGCATCTCTACGATCGTCTCCATGGGAGAATAGCAGCCTGCATTGCTGCGAAAGGTGGATATACACTGTACTAGTGCCGACATTGTGCATGCTCTGTTGCCTGTGTCTATGTGCCTGTGGTTCTGTCAGTGTGATCATGTGATGTATCTGACCCCAGGAATGTGTCAATAAAGTTTCCCCTTCCTGGGACAATGAATTCACGGTGTTCTTATTTCAATTTCCAGGAGTGTACACTGTACTAGTGCCGACATTGTGCATGCTCTGTTGCCTGTGTCTATGTGCCTGTGGTTCTGTCAGTGTGATCATGTGATGTATCTGACCCCAGGAATGTGTCAATAAAGTTTCCCCTTCCTGGGACAATGAATTCACGGTGTTCTTATTTCAATTTCCAGGAGTGTATAATACCATAGTGAAGCAGCAACAAGAACTCCATTGTGGAACATGAGTGAGCCGTATAGGCGGCAGCTGTGTCAAGCAATCGCACCACTGCCACATAAACTATGTTAGCAATAGCTTTCTGTTCGGTAGTAGTTTCACTTTCGTGCTACTTTGGCGAAATGACATTGTGACAACAACAGTCGTTTCCTCTCGCAGGCAGAAGATACGAACATAAGGGGTAGGAGAATTAGCACACATCACCCAATTGTTCTCCAAACCGACTTTTTCCCCCTTGGTTTATTCTGTCAGTTTTTGCGCCCCCTCTGACCCCGCGCCCTTCGCGGGGACCTGCGTCGCTGCCCAGTAAGTACGATTCAGCATGGACCCCATGGAACTTATCAACTCAGTCGATCTTTTTCACACTTTGCACGACAATTACGGTTCCTGCGTCCACGCTAATGCTGTTTGGTTGACGTATAATGTTTCCCCAAGTGTTAGCGGCTTTCGTTTAAAAATGGTTCAAATGGCTCTGAGCACTATGGGACTCAACTGCTGAGGTCATTAGTCCCCTAGAACTTAGAACTAGTTAAACCTAACTAACCTAAGGACATCACAAACATCCATGCCCGAGGCAGGATTCGAACCTGCGACCGTAGCGGTCTTGCGGTTCCAGACTGCAGCGCCTTTAACCGCACGGCCACTTCGGCCGGCCAGCGGCTTTCGTGACTGTGTTTTCGTGCAGTAGCGCTGAGACGATTTTATCGCTGACAAGACACTGCGATTATCTATGTAAGTTAAGCGAACAAGGATTCGCAATTTTTTTTTTGTTTTCGCACTTCCTGGTCAGCCATTGTCTGGTACGGTCATAAAATATGTTTCTTGCTTTATGTAACGTAGAGGTTTTGTCGTTTGTGCTCATTTTGCATAATAATACCTATTTAATTTCATTGTGTTTGTTATGACTAATCATACTTTTTTCCTCGGTTTTTTTCATGAATTTGATAATTAAATGTGGCTTACTTTATGTGGGGATATCTGTTAGTGAATGATTGCGCATTAACGGTACTAATCAGTGTAATACGTTTGGTTTGCCTTCAGAATAGAACCTGCATCTAAAATTTCACTTTTCACAAAACGAAGTCCGATAGCGTTTAGGCGTAAATCACGTCCCAAAATTATATTCGCCAACAGGCAATCACGGTAGAGGAGCTTAGCTAAAAAATATGAATGATGATAGTAGTAATTAAATTCCAATTTCAATATTTAAAAAATATTTTTACATGATTTTTAAGTGCGAAATTTTTCTTGATTTAATTGAAGACTCAATTACCCAAAGATAATTTTAATTTGAGTCAGACTTGCATTTGAGTTCAAACATTATAAAAGGCAGATTAATACAAAATTAAATAATAATAAAATAAAATAAATAATAATTTAAAACCACCACTACAGACGGGTTAGTCAGTAACTAACATCAAAGTTTTTCGTTTATAGGAGCGACTTTCGAGAATTGTGCTATACCCCAAACAGGAAGCCGAGCGTGGACGCTGGATTAAGATCCGTACAAAGAAAAGTAGCCATGTTCATTCGACATCCACCACATTATACTGCCAGCCATGTCTAGGGTAAGTATGGTGCTTGTAAAGTCACGATCCTTTTTCGTTTGTTTCACTATCGAAATGTTCGTGCTTTTTGTGACCGACGTGCTCAATGAAATCTCTTAATATCACCTTATGTAGGAATTAATTACGTTCATGTTCTTCCCAACTACAGAAAAGAGCGATAATTCCAAATATTGGTTTGTGTCAGAAATGGTAGACGACTTTTTTGAATGTTTTCATTATCTGTATGGTGTTCGATTTTCCACACACAACGAAAAGTGTGTGTATATACGCGTTTTCAGTAGAAATTTATGTTTCTGCGGCTTACTTGTATTATGAAGGTCGATTTTATAAAATTTATGTTTTACAGTTTTAAATATGGCTATCTCTCAGCAACGGTATATAAGTTTCAGCAGAGGAATCACACAGCCAACCAGTTGTAAGTAACTGTTTGGTCCGCTGACCTATGTTTCGACACCTCTAAACACGTCTTCATCAGAATGAAATTTTAAGAAATCCTAAAATTACATTGCGAGATAGCAGTAGTCAAAGTTTGGAGCAAATATGCTCAACACAAAAACTAAAATTAAGCACATTCAAGCCTTATCACATATGCCTTGCTAGGAACCACTCAAACGGTTTCTTAAAATTTCATTCTGATGAAGACATCCTTAGAGGTGTCGAAATCTAGGTCCGTGTACCAAACAATTACTTGGAACTGGTTGGCTGTATGATTCCTATGCTAATGTTTATATTTTGTACATCCACTGGCACAAAACAACAGATATAGTATCGAACTGGTGTGTCATCCTCATCGGATGCGGATATGGTGGGGCTTAGACTCAGCACATCGATCTCCCGACCGTTGTCAGTTTTTGTGACCTGGAGTCGCTGTTTGCTCGGTCAAGCAGCTCCTCAATTCGTACTACGAGGCTCAGTGCACCCTGGAAGATCGACAGCGCATGGTGGCCCGGATGGTCACCCATCCAAATGGCAGCCATGCCCGACAGTATTTAACTTAGTGTGGTCCGCAGAAGTAGAATATTATAATTCTTATATTTTTTATATCCACTGATACAAAAATAGTGTAAATAAGAGAATCAATTAAGTAGAAGAATGTATAATCTCTTTATTGCATCTTTAAGCGTTACAATGTTCTGTAATAATTGCTTTTTGAGTTTTCTACATGGGCTTCTCTCCATATTGCAGGTGTACAGCTATTACGATTGCTACCTACCATGTTCTACTTTAATCAGCTTTCACCCCATGATACAGATGCAATCTAAATACAGTAGAGTGACGGGAAAATATCACAAAACCAATAAATAGTTAATGTAGAATATTGAAATTTTGGGAATACATTTGCCTTGGTAACATACATAAATAATTAACTTCGCAAATTCGCAGGTTAATGTAAGTGCGAGAAAAGCCATTGCAAATGTGAAATACCTGTACATCAAAAAAATGTTCAAATGTGAGTGAAATCTTATGGGACTTAATTGCTAAGGTCATAAGTCCCTAAGCTTACACACTACTTAACCTAAATTATCCTAAGTACGAACACACACACACATGCCCGAGGGACGACTCGAACCTCCGCCGGGATCAGCCGCACAGTCCATGACTGTAGCGCCGTAGCGCCTTAGACCTCTCGACTGGGACATCAACAACCTTTGCAACCGCAAGAATGTCGAATACAAGCATGTAAACTTATATTCATTGTGCCTGTTGCACTTAGTCAGAACAGGTACGGTTAATGCTGGTTGTGGATGACGCTGGAGTTGTCGTCCGATGATGAATCTGCTGGTCGAGCAGGCCAAGGTAACATGTCGACACTCTGCAGAGCATATTGGGCTACAACAGCGGTATGTGAGCGAGCGTTATCCTGTTGGAAAACACCCTCTTCAATGCTGTTCATGAATGGCAGCACAACGGGTTGACCCACCAGACAGACTTACAGATTTGCAGCCAGGGTGTATTAGATGACCACGAAAGTGCTCCTGTTGTCTTACGAAATCACATCGCAAACCATAGCTCCAGGTGTGGATCCAGTGCGTCTAGCACGCAAACAGGTTGTTTGAAGTCCTCAACTGGACTGCTCCTAACCAACACAATGCCAGTGGGTTGGGGTCAGTGGAATGCACCCTACAGGGGTGTCTGGCTCGGAACTGTCATTGAGGTAACAGATTTGTAACAGTTCGTTATATCACAGTGGTGCCAACTGCTGCTCAAATTGCTGCTGCAGAAGCAGGACGATGCGCCAGTGCCACGAAGGTCTTTCCTCTCAGTAGTGTCACATGGCCGTCTGGAGCCAACTCTTCTTGCAACCGTACATTCTCGTGACCACCGATGCCATCAATCATATAAAGTGGGTACGTTCCTGCCAAGACTGTCTGTAGTATCGCAGAAGGAACATCCAGCTTCTCGTAGCACTATTACACGACCTCGTTCGAACTCAGTGAGGTGTTGACAATGGCGTCTTCGTGAGCTTAAATGCATTCTGGACTAACATTAACTCACTACGTCCAATCTCAATGGCAGCTAACGCTCACGACCTTTACAGCGTGTATTTAAAACAAATCTGATCTGCATCCTCTTAGTGGCGCTATTAGCGCCATTCTCATGCAGCAGGAGCGAAATGTTAACAGACATCATCTTTCACATGTAAAAACAAGCCTACCAACTTTCCTTTACGTCACACATCTCCTTTTTGGTGCAACACCATTTTTTTTAATTTTCGGTTGTAAGCAACAACTTAAAACATCTTGACCGCCCTACGTCGACAATTCTGCTTCCATCGTAGCTAGTCGGAATTGTTGCTTAGCACTTTACGCCTGCTGGCTTTGAAAACATGGAGATAGGAATTTCACTTCGTGTCGATATTCAGGTCATTAGTAATAAAAATGAACTAATAATGATGAGAATGGAGGAAGTAATTGACCATGATCTTGTTTTAGGAACATTCTCCGGCAGAAACTCATAGAAACATGTAATAATCTGTCATGATTACTGGACAGATTTCAAACCTTCTCCGGAACGTATGTCGAATATCAGCACGAACTATTAATAGAGCGATATAACACTAGAGGTACGCCCGAAGTACTAACCATTTTTGCTGTTAGGAACGTCATACAAAACTCTGCTTTCTATTGAAAACCTCCTTCGTACAGGGAAATTAATCGCCCGATACAAATTAATCTTGTTCGCCCTTAATTTTTGTTGCTGTCCGCTACGCTTTGCTCTCGCAGTTACCTCTCGCTCAAGCGCGTGCTCTTCACCAGCTTGTATGCCTATCGAGAGAAGAGTATGTAAGACATATGGTGACAACAGCCCAACAAATCAGTTGGAACAGATTTGTTTCTGACGCGCACGGGTAATAACTCCAGGATTCAGCCGAACATGCGATGGGGATACAAGCAACGGATTAAAGATAACGTCGCAAGCAGTGCAGTCGGCAGTTTCAATTCTGAGAATGCTAAGTCTTTTTTTTTAACACTCATTCTTATTGCTCAAGATTATATTAGTCTTGATTTTGGAGCTCCTCAAAGTGACTGACAAGCGAAACGCAGTTTAGATACTTGATGTGTTTATCCATATCAAAGTCAATTGATTTCAGTACTAATTTACCAACCAACATTTATAAGCGTAGCCCTTCTACTGGTGTATAACCCACACGAAGCAATATTCCAAAAACAAATCGTAATTTCATGCACAAAAACTGGTCTGTTCAAATGGTTCTGAGCACTATGGGACTTAACATCTGAGGTCATCAGTCCCCTAGAACAAACCTAACTAACTAAGGACATCACACATATCCCTGCCCGAGGCAGGATTCGAACCTGCGACCGTAGCTGTCGCGCGGTCCCAGACTGAAGCGCCTAGGACCGCTCGGCCACTGCGGCCGGGAACTGGTCTGTTAATTAGCGTATTTCAAACCTACAATTATGGATAAAGGGATGTAAGGCGAAAGGTTAGGAGGGCGCATATATCATCAAGTGTCATTTCCCGTCGTAACCTTCTTGGCAGAAATACCTGTGAAACAGGCAGGCCTTTGGCAATCGCATTTCAGTGAATTACAACACAGATTGAGTAAGATATCAGATCTCAATAATAAGGCAATAAAAACATGTAGGCGTTGATTAATAAGAGTTACAGCTAACACAAATTATGAAATAACTCTTAATTCAATTAAAAGAAAACAGGCAGGCCTCCAATAAAAACAGCTTCAGTTAAGTAAAAGTACCAAATAGAGAACAGGCAGGCCTTCAATGATAACAATTTAAATTAAGTGACATTATATAATAGGAAACAGTCAGGCCTTTCTTAATAACAGCTTCAGTTAATGAAGTCACCAAATAGAAAACAGGCAGACCCTTCAATAATAACAGCTTCATTTAAGCAAAATAACCAAATTCAAACAGGCAGGTCTTCAATAATAACAGCTTCAGTTAAGCAAAATAACCAAATGCAAAACAGGCAGGTCTTCAATGATAACAGCTTCAGTTAAGTGATATTACAAAATAGAAAACAGGCAAGCCTTCTTTAATAGCAGCTTCAGTTAGATGAAATAATCAAATAGAAAACAGGCAGGCCTCCTTCAATAACAGTTTCAGTTATATAAAATTACTAAATGGGAAACAGGCAGGTCTACTTTAGTAACAGCTTCCATTAAGTAAAATTATAGAATAGAAAACAGGCATGCCTTCAATGATAAGAGCTACAGTTAAGTGAAATTATCAAATACCAACATGCAGGACTTCAATATTAACAGCTTCAGTTAGGCCTTCATGAATAACTGCTTCAGCAAGAGTTTGAATTGCCTCCTCACAAGGGGTGTACCAGGAGGCTTATACGCAAGGAGCACAAGACTACACCAAAAAGGAAAGCCAAGAAAGGGTACAACGAGAGGACCGGCCTTCCAAAGCCCTTTTCGTTGGGTACAGACCGGCAAAAGAAATAATGACTCAGCAAGGTTAATCACGTGAAAGCAACGATAACTACCCAAACGTTATATCCGCGACATTGCAAGATACAGCCTCTACAACTTCGGCGAAACGCCCGAAAGAAATCTAGGCTGCAAACCCAATTACATAGCATAAGAAAATTCAAATTTTGAGACCCAATTCACCTCCTAAGCCAATAAAATTAACAGAGCGATGACGTCTGCAATGCCTGAAAGTATCTCGAAACCGGCATCTGCCCGTGTTACAGGAGAAAGGAACTTACCTGGTGTTCGAAGACGTTTGGCAGGGGGGGGGGGGGGGGGGGGGAAGGGTGTCCTGCCACAGCGTAGAAGAAACACGTTATCGCTCCGGTTGCGGGAACACAATCGGCTCACACAGTTTAAGATATCCTCTGAACAGACAACCGGAATCGGCTCAGGAAAAGGAAACAACAGCCACTATTATAGAAAAAGCTGGTGATCAGAGATCAGCTAATAACAGAAGTTTACTAATCGAAACTGAAGCTTGCCGATTCCAAAGAGGGCCCAGATCTCAGGACAGCGAAATTGGCTTCAACTCTCTCCTCGGAGTGCCACGTCCCATAGCTGGCTGGCCAGACTACGCACGAAGACGGCATTGTAAGTCAGACACGGACTCCAATCGGCCCACAAATGTGCTCAGCGCCGGCTGTGGTGGCCGAGCGGTTCTAGGCGCTTCAGTCCGGAACCGATCGACTGCTGCGGTCGCCGGTTCGAATCCTGTCTCGGGCATGGATGTGTATGATGTCCTTAGGTTAGTTAAGTTTAAGTAGTCCTACGTTCTAAGGGGCTGATGACCACAGATTTTAAGTCCCATAGTGCTAAGAGCCATTTGAACCAATATGCTCAGCAAGCACACGCCGGACTCTGCGCTCAAGACGCTGGTGCCTTCCTCGCCGGACGGACCTCTCAAACCGTCCTCCTCGCTCCGTTACCTCTCCGTGACTCGCCACGTCACAACACGCCCCGTCCCCATCAACAACCTCGAGCAAAGATCTAGTGGCCCCAAACCAGAGGGACATCACACGAGAGATCGAGCCAGTGGCGCCAGGCATTCGCAAGGCGACGCCATCAACCCCGCCACGGCTCAATATTCTCTTAAGGAACACTGAAATTAGATGGTTAAAACTTAATTTAGTGCAGCCAGCGTTATGAGAATCTGAGGGACAAGACAGATGCTAGAGGGGGTGCTCACATTCATACAAAATGCATCCTTTCCAGGCTGCCTGACTGATCGCTCGATAGAACCTAGAGAGCACAAAGTAGAACCAGAGAGGTTCTCCTAAGTGGTTTGTTGTAATCAACTAACAACACCTACAAGGTTACAAAAATATAAAAATCATTGACTGGTAGTAAGTTTCCACAAATTTACGAGACCATTTTACTTAGGTATAAAGAGCTCGAGGGACTGCTTGGATAGCATTCTAACAGAATAAGTATTCATCATATGACACTGTTCAGTAAGCGAAAGAAACGGTTATTTTCCGTAAATTCTGAGGATTTGCATTAATCTACAAACGCCCATGCATTCTGGTATTGAATGAACTCACAAGAGCCGGCCGCTGTAGCTGAGCGCTTCTAGGCGCTTCTAGGCGCTTCAGTCCGGAACCGCGCTGCTGCTATGGTCGCAGTTTCGAATCCTACCTCGGACGTGGATGTGTGTGATGTCCTTAGGTTAGTTAGGTTTAAGTAGTTCTAAGTCTAGGGGACTGTTAACCTCAGACATTAAGTCCCATAGTGCTTAGAGCCATTTGAATCATCTGAACTCACAAGAGAGAGATCTATTCATCAACAAGGTTCAGGAAACGGCAGCTCTAAGCTGACGGACACGTAGCGGGCAAGTGCTCGGAAAAAACCTACGTAAACCAGGATGCCGGGAGATAATTCATGACATAACTGTATCCGGATACTGACTGAACTTAGGGGAAAAAGATCTATGCATTAAACTCGTATGCAAAGAGGTAGCTTTGAGGTAAGACACTGGTGGTGCTGCAGATGGCTGAAAATCGAAGAACACTAACATTTGGATAGAATGAAGAGGTACAATGCAATGTGCGTATAATAAGACCATGGGAACTCTTCACAAGTAATCTATCTCATCTTTACACTACAAAGATTGCCACAAGACATCAGGTTCTAACGGTCACTCTTCCAAGGCAAAGCACAACCCACGCTACTCTGACAAAACCCGTAAATTTACCACAGAAACTTAAAATCGCCAAAACTCGCGAGCCGTATGCGTTATCACACGAGAAACTTCTCAAAGTTAATTGCAAACACAAACTGTCATGTTTTAATCAAACGCTTTTTCTATGGAGTCAGAGCAAACTAGCAAAGCGTATCTGCAACTTAGCAGCTCCAAAAGAACGGTAAGAAACCCTTATCCAGCGGCGCGCCTCAGGATAAGGTGAAAGGGGAGCTGTTACGAAATTCTCCACCTGTACTCAGCGTAACGATGTCTGTCTGACCATTGTGTCTGGTTTCGCCTCAAGAGCTCGAAAAGTTAGGCTGACACTACGCGCCTACGACTCTACGAAACCTTCTGGATAGTTTGATCGTGTTTCAAACCACTCATGTCCCCCCAATTACACATGTCCACAAACACACAAGGGGAATTTTAAGAAGAAAATCGACTACATAACAGGGAAAAAAATTAATAAAAACACACGCACTCCCCTTTACCAGAGGCTATGTGACTGATGCTACACCACTTTTAGAGCCGTCTTAGCTGGCGTATTGCATCACTGAAAGATTAGCTAAGACACGAACTAAACCTTGCTTACTATTTAAATGCACATCCTTGCAATAACAAACACAACTGCACGCACATGTAATTTATTGCTTTGGGTTATCCTCTTCAGTTCGAGCGATATTCAAAGTTACAATATCCCAGATTACTGAGAACTGAGAGAGACAGATAAATTAAGCAGCTCCTGAGGGTATTATCATTCTGTCCTTTCAACTACAAGAAAATGCATGTTTTTTTCCTCACCAGACGCGTTTCGCTTTATTGAGGTAAAGCATCATCAATGATCTGTAATTAAAGATATTTATAATCTGACTTCTTTTTAAGATTGAAAAACAGTTCGTTAATAATATGATTTTGACTTGGTTTCTCCCCTACATCGGAAAATGCCGTCTGGTAGCACATGTTTGGTGTTTTTCTTCATTATATACTGATACTTGTTGTCTGAGTTGCTCTGAAGAACTATTCATTGCTCACGTTTTACACGGCACACTTTTTCGCAAACCACTGTTTTCTGTTTATTTTTATACTTCTAAGTATGTGGTATGGTTTGTGTTTTGTAATGTTGCCAACACAACATTTCCACTAGTTTGTCTTTGACCTACACTCCTTTTTCTCGTATTTCTTTTAATTGTATGCGTGTAATTTTTTTAATTATGTTGCTGTGTATTTACATACTGTGAGGGTAGTGAAGGAGTAGTGATTTTTTTTATTTTTTTTTATTTTTTTTTTTATTTTTTTTTTTTTTTTTTTTTTTTTTTTTTTTTTTTTTTTTTTTTTTTTTTTTTTTTTGTGGGAGAAGTCATGATGAGTGGACATAAGCGTATAGTAGTTTGACGGAGCGTGGATTGGAGGAGAAGGCTAGGAGCAAAAAGTGAAACGATGTTGGGAGGGGAGGGGGATAGGGTGGGAGAGGGTGAACGATGGAGAAGGCCCTTTTCTTTTTCAGGAATGCGTTCAAGAATCGTAAAGCAGCTACGGACAATATGGCCACACAAATGGAGAAAATGAATAATACTTTTATTCTTAATAATAAAAATTTTGTCGGCGTTAGTTAAGAGTTTATCTGTTTATGTTTTACTACATGCGTTTCTGGAAATAAAAATATTATTTTCAAATGCGTTTATTTATTACAATACTGATTGCCGAGTTTTAATTCCTGCTGCATGCTGGAAACTACATTGCGATGTCCACACGTGCAAACATTTTGTCTTTGTACTACAGATTTTACGGAATGTGAAAGTACTACTACCTATGTTTTTTTATTGTTCTATAATGCAGTAACGAGGACATGCTAACCATCACTTGCACAGTTCATTCTTGCAAGGGGAAAGACAAACATAATTAGGTAAGACACAAAGATGTAATCAATTATTTTTGCAACCTCCATTAATTTGTCCATTCTGATACCCATTTGTATAAGTTTATCCTTCAAAGAGGAGAGATCCAGATAGCTCGGGTACAGGAAGTGAGGTAACAGGAATAATACGTTACTTCCGTATTTCCAGACGAGCTGTCAAACTGTTTCCACTTGAAGGACACAAAACATTTTAGCGTCTGCGTTGAAGTCTGGGGAAATTACATTGTTTATTCAGAGTTTCTATGAATAGCAGAGCAGGTGAATTTTGATGTTGTTTACGCCGTTGTAACTTTTATGTTCGCACCAGAACGAGAATGTGAAGTTACGACAGTATTCGAAAACGTTTCTGTCTTGCTGAAACTGTAGATTCGCACATGCGTCACAGATCATTAAATTCGTGTATGTCATAAACCAATTCACAGTATCAGCTGAGAAAATTTCCGTGGTACCTAGACTAGAGACCGAACATTTTATGTAATCAAAAAATTACAGTATTTTATCTGAGCAGCAAATCTGGAAGGTAAAACTTAATCGAAAGATCTTTGACAAGACCCTTGAAAGGAAGCGGTTGTAGGTTTGAAACCGAAGGCACGAACGTAACAAAATGGAAAATGCCTCCGACAACCAACTGACCGCTCATAGGGTAATCCCTATAAATGGTCACTTGGTTATAGCTAGCTGCCACACGTGCTTGACAGTGGCAAATGTATAGATGCTGGAGACAGGCTGGCTCGTTGTATCTCGCACTATAGCATATTATCTTGTACAGAGATTCATGGACAGTTGTAGAAGTAACCTCAGGCGTGCCCCGGGGAAGTGCGTTGGGACCGTTGCTGTTCATGACGCATATTAATGGAAATAATGAGGTTACAGACAATTCTAGTAGTAATGAGAGACTTTTTGCAGATGATGTAATTATTGTAATAACGTACCGTCTGAAAAAATGTGCAAATATGTAGTCGAACCTTGATAATATTTCAAAATGGTGCAAGGATTGTCAACTTACTTTGAAAATTCAGAAATGCAAAGTCTTTCTCATTACAAAGCGAAAAAACTTAGTACCCTGTGAAAAACAATATCAATTAGTCATGGTTTGTATCGATCAACTCACACACAAATACCTGGGTGTAACAAACTGCAGGGATATGAAATGGAAGGATCAGGTAGTCTCAGTCGTAGGTAAAACAAGTGGTAGACAGCGGTTCATTGGTAGGATACAGGAGAAACGCTATCAGTTTACAAAGCTGGACTTGTGCGCTCCATCGTAGGATATTGCTCGTGAATGTGGACCCATACCAGATGGGACTAACAGGGGATTTTGAACGTACACAATGAAGGGGCGGCACAAATTGTCACAGGTTTGTTGGACCATGGGAGAGATGCTAAAAGAACTGCTCTGACAGACGCACGAGGTAAATGCAAAGATACTAGAAATTTTATAGAACCAACTTTACGAGGGTCGCTCCAAAAGAGATGCACACTATTTTTGTAAAAATACAGTTTTCGTTCTACATGTGTGAAAGTTTTACAGTGTGTAGATACATCTTTCCCGCTTGTTTTCGACCGCTACGGTCGCAGGTTCGAATCCTGCCTCGGGCATGGATGTTTGTGATGTCCTTAGGTTAGTTAGGTTTAACTAGTTCTAAGTTCTAGGGGACTAATGACCTCAGCAGTTGAGTCCCATAGTGCTCAGAGCCATTTGAACCAACCCGCTTGTTTTCAAACTTAGTTCAACCCGTTACCATGAGTGGGGCCGCCACAGCATGTCTTCAAGATGGCTGCTACACTTGACGTTCGTCAGAAGCAACGTGCTGTCATAGAATTCCTGTGCTGTGAAAACGAGACAGTGGGAAACATCGACAAGAGGTTGAAAAAGGTGTACGGAGATGCTGCTGTCGATCGCAGTACAGTTAGTCGGTGGGCAAGCAGATTACGTGATGAAAGCGGGCACGGCAATATTGAGGAGTGTCCTCACAGCGGTAGGCCTCGTACTGCACACACTCCAGACAATGTGCAGAGACTTATCGAATTGGTGACTGCTGACAGACGCATCACAGTGAACGAATTGTCACGCTACGTTGGGATAGGAGAGGGAAGTGTTTGCAGAATACTGAAAGTGTTGGCGTTAAAAAAGGTTTGTGCCAGGTTGGTGCCCAGGATGTTGACAGTGGCTCACAAAGAAACAAGAAAAATGGTATGCAGCGAACTTTTGAAACAGTACGAGAATGGTGGAGATGAATTTCTTGGAAGAATTGTGACAGGTGATAAAACAGAGCTCCATCATTAATCACCAGAGACGAAGATGTAATCAATGGAATGGCATCATGCAAATTCACCCAAGAAAATAATTCAAAACCACACATTCTGCTGGAAAAGTTATGGCTACGGTGTTTTTCGATTCCGAAGACCTCTAGCTTGTGGACATCATCACATCGGCAAAAGCAGGATGTTTTGCTGTTGCACAACAATGCACGGCCACATGTCAGTCAAAAAACCATGGAAGTGGTCACAAAACTCGGATGGACAACACTGAAACACTCGCCTTACAGTCCTGGCTCCATGTAACTATCATCTCTTTGGGAAACTGAAAGACTCTCTTCGTGGTACAAGGTTTGAAGATGATGACTCCCTTGTGGACGCCGCCAAACAGTGCCTCCAACAGGTTGGTCCAGAATTTTACCGTGCGGGTATACAGGGGCTGGTTCCAAGATAGCGTGAGGCAGTTGAGAGGGATGGAAATTATGTGGAGAAATGAAAATATTGTTCCTAAAGGATGTATCTACACACTGTAAAACTTTCAAACAAGTAGAATAAAAGATGGATTCGAAAAAAATAGTGTACATTTCTTTTGGAGTGACTCTCGTAAATTATGAATCAAGGAATATTTTACAGGCCCTACATATTGTCCCATAGGGGTCGCGAAGACGAGATGAGAGTAAATACAGCATTCCTGGAGGCTTTTAAGTACTCATTCTTCCTGCGCTTCGTACATGAATAGAACGGGAAAAGCCCTAATAACTGGTACATTGAGAAGTACTCTTTACGGTGCACTTTACAGTGTGCTGGACCGAGACTACAACTCGGGACCTTCGCCTTTTGCTCTACCGACTGAGCTACCCAACCACGACTCAAGACCCATTCTCACAGCTTTAATTCTTCCAGTATCTTACCTGCGACCTCCCAAGTTCCACAGAAGCTCTCTTGCGAAACTTGCAAGACTAGTACTTCAGGAAGAAATGATACTGCGCGCACATGGCTTATCCACAGCCTGGGGGATGTTCCCAGAATGAAATTTTCGCTCTACATTGGAAAGTGTGGTGATATGAAGCTTCCTGGAAGATTAAAACTGTGTGTTGGACCAAGACTCGAAATCAAGATCCTTGCTTTTCGCGAGCAAGTGCTCTACCGACTGAGCTACCCCAGCATGACGCACGACCCATCCTCACAGCTGTAATTCCGCCAGTATCTCGTCTCCGATCTTCCAAAGCTCACAGCAGATCTTCTACAAAACTTGCAAGAGTAGCACTTCCGGAAGAAAGGATACTGCGAAGACATGGTTTAGCCACAGCCTATGGGATGTTTCCAGAACAGAGCACTTGCCAGCGAAAGGCAAAGGTCCTGTCTTCGAGTCTCGGTCCGGCACATACTTTTAATCTACCAGGAAGTTTCACATCGACGTACATTCCGCTACAGAGTGAAATTTCATTTTTGGAAACATCCGCCAGCTGTGGATAAGTCATGTATTCGCAATATCCTTTCTTCCATAAGTGCTAGCCTTGTACGTTTCACATGAGAGCTTCTGTGAAACTTGGGAGGTAGCAGGTAAGGTACTGGCAGAATTAAAGCTGTGAGGACAGGTCGTGAATAGTGCTCAGGTAGCTCAGCATGTACGGTCAGCAGACCGGCTGCCCTCTGTGATAAAAAGACTTAGTGAAGGAATCAACGATGAACTTTAACGGGTGTCATGTGGCGTCAACCCAGACCAAAGGCCACGAACAATAACGAGCAAAACGATGAAGGGAAAAAAAAATCGATAGAGCACTTGTCCGAGAACGGCGAAGTTCCCGAGTTCGAGTCTCGGTTCGGTACACAGTCTTACTCAACTAGAAATTTTCAAAACAGAATACATTCCGCTGCAGAGTGAAAATTTCATTTTGCATTTTACAGTTTGCAGAGCACAGATGCGTATATAAATGTAGACGTAGATATACGATTCAGAATATAAATTTCGCCGCCCAGTCGAGGTAGTGGTTGTACTGAATAACTGCGAGAAATTCATCGACATCAGCAGTTGGATGCGGACGAAACGGAACCTCAGTCGACTATAAGGTCATGAGAGACGAAGCACAAGCTCTGATTGTTTCAGGGACGGGGATGGAAATCGGCCGTGTCCTTTCAAAGGAACCACATCTCATTTTCCTTGAGCGATTTAGGGAAATCACGAAAAACTTTAAACGGAGTCGTCTGACGCTGATTTGAAACGTTGACCTTGTAAATGCGAGTCCAGTGAGATAACCATTGCGTCAACTCACTCCTTGGAGGCGGACGAACATTGTCCTCCGCGACGAGGACGTCTTCTCCCTAGAAACGTCAATGCCCCGTACACGTATAATTTGAAATGAATTGTCAAGAAAAATTAAAACTGCCAAGTCTAGTACAGATTCAGTACACAAGTGGTACTTAAGCAAAATCGGATGAATATTAAACAGCGGGAACCAAATACGATATGTTGCTGAACCAAGTCATATTATATGTTACACGTGCAACTTATGGGGAGGGTGATGGCAGCGAAGAAGCAGGGAGAATTCCTCACAGTTACTCCCAGAATTACAAGCGACGGCTTTCTCCAACGAATCGCGATAGGTGTGGCCGCGATGCCACGAACTAACTATTGTGGTCGCTTGAATCTCATGCTGGTTCCATGTTGACATCAAGTTATTACCAGAGACGTCACTGCTATGTTCTTCCTGTCCTGGAACTAGTTCCCTGTTCACATTTCTTCCACCGGCACACAAGACCCCTCACGCCTATAGCTGTCCGCCTGCTTAGCTGAGTGTAACGTATTTCCTACCACGTTCGAATCCCGGACGGGTAGGAGATTTTCTTCTCTCGTGGACTGCGTGTTGTCGTCCTCATCATCACCGACATGCAAGTCGCCCAGTGTGGAGTCACTTGCAAAAAGACTTGCAACTCGGCGGTCCAACTTCCCCAGACGGGGTCTCCCGGCCATCAATGCCACACGATCATTTCATTGTTACCCCCATAGCAGGCACATTCAGGCAGTGCTATGATTAGTTGAAGCGTAGGTGGCAAGAGTGCTGTTGTCTGTTGGGACGGTTCCCGGAGGGCTATAAGTGGAAGCGTCGTTGGCGTTGTAACCGAAAGTGACAGCGATGTGTTGGTCTCGATCGCCTGAGGTTGCCTTTAGAACCCTTGGGAGGGCCAGCTGACCACAACGAGTGGCGTCAGCCACAGAATATTTAAAGCAGCGATTGGGCTATTTATCTAGCCAGACCTCAGAAGGTTCAAATGGTTGAAATGGCTCTGAGCACTATAGGACTTAACATCTGAGGTCATCAGTCCCCTAGAACTTAGAACAACATAAACCAAACTAACCTAAGGACATCACACACATCCATTCCCGAGGCAGGATTCGAACCTGCGACCACAGCGGTCGAGCGGTTCGAGACTGAAGCGCCTAGAACCGCTCGTCCACACCGGCCGGCAGACCCCACAAGGATGAAACACATTTATCGCCCGTGACTTGCTGATCGTCGTTGGCGCCTACACTCATCGCGGGCGAACGTGTGCGAAAAGGCTCCTGGGAGGAACCCCGGCTGCGATAAATCTTTACTGTGGGCTGGAGTCCTCTCTAAGGCCTTGTAATGCCTCTCCAACGCATCTTTAACTATTATCTTACTGTTCTGGTATTCCAAGGCGTCCGCTGTGAAAATAATATCCCAAGGGCACCTTTGTGTCTATGTTTTAAACATCAGCAAGCCACATGGCTCAAAACAAAGGAACAATTCTATTGATACTAGTATGATGTAGTGCTTTCACTATATTTGAATTAGGTACTTATTACAAGAATGTACTTTAATATACTGAGTAGTACCTCAAATATGCGGAATATCCAATTACAACTGGTGGGGATTACTTGATGACATTTATAGTAACTATTCACTTTTCTCTTTTCCTCTTCATTTTTTATTTATTCCGTCTTGGTATGCTTGACTGGATACCGGTGTTAAATACACAACCAACCCCATGAGACTCACTAGTGAAATCCGATAAGGGTATAGTTAGCTCCTGTTTTGTTGGCCCCTTCAGTAGTGACGTTAATCTCTGGAGGGAGACGTTTACATAGAAGGAAATACGACCTGTGTTATTCAGGGTGATTCAAAAAGAATACCACAACTTTAGGAATTTAAAACTCTGCAACGACAAAAGGCAGAGCTAAGCACTATCTGTCGGCGAATTAAGGGAGCTATAAAGTTTCATTTAGTTGTACATTTGTTCGCTTGAGGCGCTGTTCACTAGGCGTCAGCGTCAGTTGATGCTAAGATGGCGACCGCTCAACAGAAAGCTTTTTGTGTTATTGAGTACGGCAGAAGTGAATCGACGACAGTTGTTCAGCGTGCATTTCGAACGAAGTATGGTGTTAAACCTCCTGATAGGTGGTGTATTAAACGTTGGTATAAACAGTTTACAGAGAATGGGTGTTTGTGCAAAGGGAAAAGTTCTGGACGGCCGAGAACGAGTGATGAAAATGTAGCACGCATCCAGCAAGCATTTGTTCGCAGCCCAGGAAAATCGACTCTCAGAGCTAGCAGAGAGCTGCAAATTCCACAATCAACTGTATGGAGAGTCCTACGAAAAAGGTTAGTTATGAAACCTTATCGTCTGAAATTGGTTCAAGCACTGACTGCAGCTGATAAGATTAAAAGAATCGATTTCTGTGATTTTGTCCTTGCTCAAATGGAAACAGATGAATCTTTCGTTTCAAAGATTGTGTTTAGTGATGAAGCAACTTTCCACACTAACGGGAAAGTCAACCGTCACAATGTCTGTATATGGGGCACTGAGAATCCGCGGGAAACAACTCAGTATGAACGTGACTCGCCTAAGGTGAACGTTTTGTGTGCCATTTCAGCCAATAACGTTTTTGGTCCCTTTTTCTTCGAAGGTGCTACTGTAACTGGACTACAGTATCTGGAGATGTTAGAGAATTGGCTGTTCCCTCAGCTCGAACAAGAAGCACAACAATTCATATTTCAGCAGGATGGAGCGCCACCACATTGGCACTTATCTGTCCGTAACTACCTGAACGTCAACTACCCGAGGCGATGGATCGGCCGCCAGGCAGCCCGTGACAGAGCACTTCATCACTGGCCTCCAAGAAGCCCTGATCTTACCCCCTGCGATTTTTTCTTATGGGGGTACGTTAAGGATATGGTGTTTCGGCCACCTCTCCCAGCCACCATTGATGATTTGAAACGAGAAATAACAGCAGCTATCCAAACTGTTACGCCTGATATGCTACAGAGAGTGTGGAACGAGTTGGAGTATCGGGTTGATATTGCTCGAGTGTCTGGAGGGGGCCATATTGAACATCTCTGAACTTGTTTTTGAGTGAAAAAAAAAACTTTTTAAATACTCTTTGTAATGATGTATAACAGAAGGTTATATTATGTTTCTTTCATTAAATACAGCCGGCCGAAGTGGCCGTGCGGTTAAAGGCGCTGCAGTCTGGAACCGCAGGACCGCTACGGTCGCAGGTTCGAATCCTGCCTCGGGCATGGATGTTTGTGATGTCCTTAGGTTAGTTAGGTTTAACTAGTTCTAAGTTCTAGGGGACTAATGACCTCTGCAGTTGAGTCCCATAGTGTTCAGAGCCATTAAATACACATTTTTAAAGTTGTGGTATTCTTTTTGAATCACCCTGTCTTTTCCATCGCTCCTTACCAGCGAACTCTGTACAGTATCTACTTCCGGATTGCGTGCCCTTGTTCATTCGCCTCTAGCCTCCAGCAAGACGAATGTACTTTTAAAATACAGAAACAGTTCTATCACACCAGAGTTGGTCGGTTCACTCTGTGGACACGATGGTGCTTGTATGGCTGCCAGGTCGTCTGCCCCAATCCTCTAGACTGCATTTTGAGACACTCTCGTGTGAGATGGGTCTCCTGAGACACAGCTAACACCAATGTGTGTTGTGAAGCTTCTAGTGTGGCGCGACAGCAAAGTCAACTGAGTTAAAGGGAGTTTCAGTCAGACTTTCATTCAATTTCTAAAGCGCCCCATCTCCATGGAGGGGCTAGCTGAAACAACGATCAAGTTGCATGTAACAATATCACTAGTAGACAACAGTATCTCACGTTCACTAGTTCGTCGACACAGTAGCACTCTCAACCGCTGCTTTTACACTCCGTGCATCCTCTGCAACAGCGAGCAACCATTGCAACACCTGGAAACAAGATTTAAACTTGACAGGAGTTAAACTGTGCCACACAATGAAGGCACAAATGGAACTGCACGGGGAATCACGGCACAGTGCTGTATGTGTGAGCTTTAATGCTACATGTATAATACTTTGCAACAGTTAATGCATGTGTAATACACTGACGTAAAAAATCGCAGCACCAAGAAGTAGTTGTGTGATACAAACGAAAGTTGTTTGACTTGTTTCTACATCTGAAATATGATGTCTATTCAAATTTCACGCCACTCGCTTAAGAGTGGCACTGACAGCGCCACTGTGACGATGCGAATCGGTTTGCTTTAAATACACGCTCTAACGGTCGTGAGCGCTTGTTACGTTTGAGAATGGATGTGGTGGTTGATGCAAGTTAAGAACGCCTTAAAGGCGACAAAGGCGCCATTATCAACCCCTCACTGAGTTTGAACGCTAACGTATAATAGGGGTACGAGAAGCTGCATGTTCCTTCTGCGATACTGCAGAAAGACTCAGCAGGAATGTAGCCACTGTTCGCGGTTGCTAGCAGCGATGGTCACGAGAATGTACCGTCGCAAGAAGACCGGCCTCCGGACGGCCACGTGGCATGCCGAGAGGGAAGACAATAGTGTTCTGAATACTGGTCCGGCACATTGCACTGCATCTGCAGCAGCAATTGTAGGTGCAGTTTGCACCACAGTGACACCACGAACTGTAACTAATCAGTTTCGTCAAGGACAGCTTCGAGCCAGAAGTGACTCCAAACCACCAGTGGTGTCGAGTGAGAATGTGATTTTGATGAATGTAAAATGGTTTTAAATACTTGCCAAAAGAAAGAAGTGTTGCGTCACACATTTAGAATTCGGTGTAGGGATCAATTCGTTGGAGACACAAGCGCAATCGATAGCAGGGTAAGTGGATTCAGACACAGACACCCCTCAGCTGGCTCATAGAGAACGGGAGTAGTAACCTTTTTCTAATTTCGTATAGGGGCCTGTAATTCTCGGTTGATGTAACTGAACCTAAATCTTAAACTTTCGGCCGGCCGGTGTGGCCGAGCGGTTCTAGGCGCTATAGTCTGGAAACGCGCGACCGCTACGGTCGCAGGTTCGAATCCTGCCTCGGGCATGGTTGTGTGTAATGTCCTTAGGTTGGTTAGGTTTAAGTAGTTCTAAGTTCTAGGCGACTGATGACCTCAGAAGTTAAGTCCCATAGTGCTCAGAGCCATTTGAACCTTAAACTTACGTAAATACTCTCCGCAAAAAGAGAAATGTATCGTGTGCCCACATTTCATACCCAAATTCGGTTTAATCATCATTTCACTTGAGAGAACTCTTAATCGATAAAAGTGTAGGTGTATGCAGCCACATATACTCATTAACATGCTGTCATACGTCTGGCGAAAGACCTGTTCTATATTTCGTATACGATCATGTAATTTTTGTATTGAACCGTGAATGGAATTTGTAAAAATGTAATCCTGCTGTAACCATTTACCAAAAGAAAAGAACGAATGTTTTGTCCACATCTCAAATTCTCATTCGGCTTAGGGATCCTTTCATTATGGGTACAGCGCAGGCGATAGCAATGCCGGTGGCTGCAGCCACAGAGCCACTTTTTCCTGCTGATAAGGAGTAGCAGAAAAAACCTCTCTTACTATATTTCATACATGGATCTAAAATTCTGAAGTGAGATAGCGTAATGTTTCTATAAAAATAAAACACGTATATGTTCTTACCAAATGAAGGAACGACATATGTTCCCCTCTTCTCCAGGTCGAATTGGGTCTAGGGATCTTTTCTTTGTAGATAAAGTACAGTCGATATCTGACCCTTAACATAGACAAATGTAATGTATTGCGAATACATAGAAAGAAGGATCATTTATTGTATGATTATATGATAGTGGAACAAACACTGGTAGCAGTTACTTCTGTAAAATATCTGGGAGTATGCGTGCGGAACGATTTGAAGTGGAATGATCATATAAAATTAATTGTTGGTAAGGCGGGTACCAGGTTGAGATTCATTGGGAGAGTCCTTAGAAAATGTAGTCCATCAACAAAGGAAGTGGCTTACAAAACACTCGTTCGACCTATACTTGAGTATTGCTCATCAGTGTGGGATCCGTACATGGTCGGGTTGACGGAGGAGATAGAGAAGATCCAAAGAAGAGCGGCGCGTTTCGTCACAGGGTTATTTGGTAACCGTGATAGCGTTACGGAAATGTTTAGCAAACTGAAGTGGCAGACTCTGCAAGAGAGGCGCTCTGCATCGCGGTGTAGCTTGCTCGCCAGGTTTCGAGAGGGTGTGTTTCTGAATGAGGTATCGAATATATTGCTTCCCCCTACTTATACCTCCCGAGATCACGAATGTAAAATTAGAGAGATTCGAGCGCGCGCGGAGGCTTTACGGCAGTCGTTCTTACCGCGAACCATACGCGACTGGAACAGAAAAGGGAGGTGATGACAGTGGCACGTAAAGTGCCCTCCGCCACACACCGTTGGGTGGCTTGCGGAGTATAAATGTAGATGTAGAATTAGTGTTTACATTCACTGATCCACGTCAACCTGCTGATACAGAACCAGATTACCGGTCTGTTACTACATTTCGTGCAAGGATCCGTAAATCTCATGTGAAATAGCAAAATGTAGTTTCTAAAATAGGTCTGTTGTGTTTTTTGATGAAATCCGGTTCTGTCTCGGTTCCAGTGATTGCCAGTTAAGGGCCTACATCCAACCTCTCCGTAAGCTAGGCACACTGGACTTACACCTGGAGTTATGGTCTCGGAAGCGATTTCGTATCACTGCTGGAGCGCTCTCGTGGCTATCCCACGCACCTTGACAGCAGAGTTGTACGTTAGTCTGGTGATTCGACGTGTTATGCTGCCAATCATGAACATCATTCTAGTGGATGTTTTCCAACACGCTAACTCTCGCCCACATACTGCTGTTGTACCCAACATGTTCTATAGGGTGTCGACATGCCTTGGACTGCTCATTCGCCAGACCAGTAACCAATCGAGCACATATGGGACATCATCGGACGACAACTCCAGCGTCAGCCACAACCAGCAATCACCGTCCCTGTACTGATCGGACAAGTGCAATAGCTGAATGAGATTTTCACTCTGCAGGGGAGTATGCGCTGATATAAAACTTCCTGGCAGATTAAAACTGTGTGCCGGACCGAGACTCGAACTCGGGTCCCGAATTCGAGTCTCGGTCCGGCACACAGTTTTAATCTGCCAGGAAGTTTCATATCAGCGCACACTCCGCTGCAGAGTGAAAATCTCATTCTGGAAAAATCCCCCAGGCTGTGGCTAAGCCATGTCTCCGCAATATCCGTTCTTTCAGGAGTGCTAGTTCTGCAAAGTTCGCAGGAGAGCTACTGTAAAGTTTGGAAGGTAGGAGACGAGATACTGGCAGAAGTAGAGCTGTGAGGACGGGGAGTGAGTCGTGCCTGGATAGCTCAGATGGTAGAGCACTTGCCCGCGAAAGGCAAAGGTCCCTAGTTCGAGTCTCGGTCCGGCACACAGTTTTAATCTGCCAGGAAGTTTTATATCAAGTGCAATATCTGTCCCACAAACTGACATTCGGCACCTTTACAACACAATCCAGGCATGTTTGCAGTTTTTGATAGGGGTGTTCGCATCAGGATCGACAGAAAACCAACACCAGCAACGATAGTTCTGGTATACATGCCGATGTCGGAAGCTGAAGATGAAGTGATAGAGAAAGTATATGAGGATATTGAAGGAGTACCACAGCACGTGAAGGATGATGAAAATCTAATAGTCATAGGGGGACGGGGATGCAGTTGTAGGGGGAGGAGTAGAAGATTACAGGAGAATTTGGGCTTAGGACAAGGAATGAGAGCAAGACAGACTAACTGAGTTCTGTCATAAATTTCAGCTAGTAATAGCGAATACTTTGTTCAAGAATCACAAGAAGAGGAGGTATACTTGGAAAATGCTGGGGATAAGGGAAGATTTCGGTTAGATAGCATAATCAGATACTGGATTGTAAGGCGTACGCAGGAGCGGGTACAGACTCAGATCACATTGTAGTAGTGAGGGAAAGTAGGTTGAAATTTAAGAGATATACTAAGGAATGACGAGATACGCTTGAAGTTCTCTAAGATCATAGATACAGCAATAAGGAATAGGTCACTAGGCAGTACAGTTAAAGAGGAACGGATATCTCTAAATAGGGCAAACACAGAAGTTGGAAAGAAAATATAGATACAAATAACGTAACTGTGAAGGAACTATTGGTAAAAGAAGAAGTAGTGCAGTTCACCGATGAAAGAAGGAAGTACAAAAACGTTCAGGGTAATTCAGAAATACAAAAAAACAAGTCGCTGAAGAATTAAATAAATAGAAAATGGAGAGAAGCTAAGACGAAATGGCTGCATGAAAAATGTGAAGAAATCGAAAAAGAAATGATTATCGGAAGGACTGACTCAGAGTATAGGAAACTGAAAATAAGATTCGGTGACATTAAGAGGGCAACGGGAATTTCACTGTTGAATGCAGAGGACAGAGCGGATAGGTGGATAGAGTGCATTGAAGGCCTCTATGAGAGGGAAGACTTGTCTGATGTGATAGAAGAAGAAACAGAAGTCAGTTTAGATGAGATAGGGGATCCAGTATTAGAATCAGAGTTTAAGAGAGCTTTGGAGGACTTTAAGATCAAACAACGCGGAAGGGGTACATAATATTTCATCAGAATCTCTCAAATCATTAGAGAAGTGGTAACAAAACAACTTAGAATGCATTAGTCTGGTAATGTACCATCTGACTTTCGGAAAAATATTATTCACACAATTCCGCAGCGTGCAAGAACTGACAAGTATGAATTATCACACTTTCAGATTAACAGCTCGTGCATAGAAGTTGCTGACACGAATAATATACAGAAGAATGGAAAAGGAAATTGAGGATGTGTTTGGATTCAGGAAAGGTAAAGGCACACCAAAGAGGCAATTCTGACGTTTCAGTTGATAATTGAAGCAAAACTAAATAAAAAATCAAGACACGTTCGTAAGATTTGTCGACCTGGAAAAAGTATTTGACAGTGTAAAATGCTGCGAGATGTTCGAAATTCTGAGAAAAATACGGGTAAGCCGTAGGGAGAGACGGATAATATACAATATGTACAAGAGCCAAAAGGGAATAATAAGAATGGACGATCATGAACGAAGTGCTCGTTTATAAAGGGTCTAAGTGAGGAATGTAGTCTTTCATCCTACTGTTCAATCTGTTCATCGAGGAAGCAATGATCGTTATAAAGGAAAGAATCAGGAGTGGAATTAAAATTATTTTTGAAAGGACATCAGTGATACGATTCACTGATGACGTTGCTATCTTGGGTGAAAATGAAGAAGAATTAAATGATCCGTTCAATGGAATGACCAGTCTAATGAGTACAGAGTATGGACTGAGAGTAAATCGAAGAAAGACAAAAATAATGAGAAGTAGCAGAAATGAGAACAGCGAGAAACTTAACAGCAGGATTGATGGTCACGAAGTAGATGAAGTTAAGGAATTCTGCTACCTAGGCAGCAAGGAGGACATCGAAAACAGATTAGCACTGGCAAAAAGGACATTCCTGGCCAAGAGGTGTCTGCTAGTATCAAACATAGCTCTTAATTCGAGAAAGAAATTTCTGAGAATGTGCGTTTGGAGCCCAACGTTGTATGGTAATGAAACATGGACTATGGGAAAACCGGAAATGAAAAGAAGCATTCGAGATGTGGTGCTACAGACCAGTGTTGAAAATTAAGTGGGGTGATAAGGTAAGGAATGAGGAAGCCCTGCGCAGAATGTGGGGTGAAAGGGATATGTGGAAAACACTGTCAAGGAGAATGGACATGATGATAGGACATCTATTAAGACATCAAGGAATGACTTGCATTGTCCTAGAGCGAGCTTTAGAGAGCAAAAAACTGTAGAGGAAGACAGAGACTGAAATACATCCATCAAATAACTGAGATATGTTGCAAGCGTTACTCTGAGATGAAGTGGTTGGCACAGTAGAGAAATTCGTGTTGGGCCGCATCAAATCAGTCAGAAGATTGATGGATCAAAATACAAAAATTACACCCTTATTCACGCAACTCACTGTCTCCTTTCCGTCCCACCATTTCATCACTCTTGCTGCAGTCACCATCAAATCGGCTGTCATCAGTATATATCGAAACAACCAAGCCATTACCAAGGATACTCTCAACACATCTACCATTATAGTCCCCGTCTCAAGTATCCTGTTAACACTACCATTTTTACTCAAAAGATCTCATTCTACAAATATTTCCCTGTTATTAAGATTTCCAGTTAAGTCAATTCCAGCATAAGACTTCAACCGCCACAGAAACATCACCACCACCTTGTACTAGCATGGTGCAACCGACGTGATTCTCAATATCCATTCCATGTCATATAACTTACCTTATTCCGTAAATATGATACCATCAACAACCTGCGTCACACACAGTCATAAAGCAACATCTCCATTACCGTCCCTCCCCCATCAAGTCGTCCCACAATCCAATAATGCAACGACAAATAATCGTCCAAATGACCCAACAAAGACCCTTTATCAAAATAAACAACCAAAAAATTGTATACTAATCCCAATAACACTCATTACATGAGGCCAACACCCTCCCCTTATCCTTACACAGTCACAGACATGCGAAGCAAAATCTCTTTCACCCAGAATCCATTTTGATTCATTACGAAGTCATTACGCCTTAAATTGAAAATATTCCATACACGACCTGCTCTCATGAAGAGCCTAACCACATAAAATATTTAAATCCTTATCTCCACATACAAACGTACTTTTCCAGTTGGACGAATATGAATACGTTATTCTGTTAATAACTAACTCAGACACACAAACAAAAAATGAAGCGTTGAAGACCCAGCACAAGCAGGATGGATCACAGCTGAAGTTTTCTAATAGCAGTTCCTCACAAAAGCCCCAGATAATTTGAATCTGAATGAAATCTTTTTACGGAAAAGACTGGTGTTGTAAGGAGATTAACCACCGTAATTGGATCCTCATATCGGTAACGAGAAGCCGGAACTGCGCATTCCAAGAACGTTGAACAAAATCTCCGTTTAATTGCATCGTGTCTGCTATATACGAATAGCTCTTGAAAAGAGATTTAAATGAGTTCCCTCAGAATGGGAAGAACACTCGTTGAGCACTGGTAGTAAAGGTATGAATAAAGAGTCTCCCGGGCCGGAATGCTAATTTATTTATAAGTCGAGTGAATGAAATGTGTGTAGCTCAAACAAACCAATCATTGTTAGGGTATGACAGCTACTTGTATTAGATATGAGAAGGAACCAACACATTAAAGATTTATTTATCATATATTTTTGTCAAGTGTAAAAGATGTTGGGTAGAAATTACTAACATCCGTACATTTAATAGTAATAGCAATAATAATAATAATAATAACAAAAACAAAAAGGTTTATTAAGCTAAACTTGTAGCCATATTTACAAATTACTTTTCCAACGTGAATGCAAAATGTGTTGTCCCACAGATTTATCGTTCAAATGATTCATGACACATGAAACTGATTGACTTTCTATCTAACATGACAGAACCTATTAGCATTTATAAAATAAACACGTAGGTTGTTAATCTAAACTAAGCTCCGTCCGAACTGGCCTTGGAAGGCCCAACGGTACCGATCGGCCGCAGTGTTACCATCAGCACACAGGCGTCACTGGAGGCGGATATGGAGGGACGTGTGGTCAGCACACTGTTCTCCGGGCCGTATGTCAGTTTACGAGACCGGGGCCGCAACTACTCAATCAAGTAGCTCCTCAGTTTCCCCTCACAGGGGCTGATTGCACCCCGCTTGCCAACAGAGCTCGGCAGACCAGATGAAACACGTAGGCCATACCTGTGTAGATTCAATGAGTCCATCTCAAGGCCCCAAACACCGTTTATAAGGAATCACTCTCATAACGACTGACACTAGTCACCGTGGAAAGAAATAGAATATAAAATTTGAATTCCTACTTCTACAAGCTAACTTTAACCAACAATCCTGCCACCAGTGGACATTCAGAAAGGGAAGAAGTAAATTCCACATGAAATTGACGCGAATCGTGAATACCGCGGCAGTGGCAAAATTATGAACGTGCTGTTATTGAAATGTTGGCCACGAACCAACGAATTCTTTATGAGGAACATAAACTTGACGTATCCCTAAGTTACACTTCACAAAATGTTGAAGTCTCAATTCTATTGTTACAACAGCAAATAAAGTTTGAGATTTTAATATTTAACAGAGTGAACTTATCACTTATCTCATTTAGCTTGAAATACGATTAAAAATTTCTGACAAAATTTCATGGATGTTAATCTGATTTGAAGCTTGAACTACCTCATTAAAAAATATTCCTTCAGTTTATGGTAGTTCAGAGAGTTCATTTTTAGAGTTCCGTACCTCACTCGGTAAAAACAGAACCCTTAGGATCGCTTTATTGTCCGTCCGTCTGTTTGTCTGTCTGCCCGATTGTTAAGAACCCTCTTCCGCAGGAACGGGTAGGCGTGTTAGGCTCAAATTTATATCACATTCTAAGGTGTACTATCCCTTGACGCTGCAAAACATTTAAGCAACCAAAAGATAGGACCATAGGTGTCACATTTTTGATACCCGCAAACTCATCGAAAGCTATAGGGTACTTGACCTAAAATCATGAAATATGGCAAGAATCGTGATTTCACAGTACAAGCGCGGAAATTATTCATAAATTGTTACTTTATAATCAGGTTATACGAAAAATATTTTCTGTCAATTGCTATCCGACTGTGTCTGTCCGTTGTTTAAAACCCCTTTTTTCTTAGAAACTGATGAATGTATAAAGTTCAAATTTATGTCACATTGTGATAACTATAGTCCTTTATAGCTGTAAAAAAATTAAGGTTCCAAGTAAATGCAATTAAAAGATATGGCCATTAGTGTCACATTTTTTTTAATACTTGAAAATACGCTAATCAAAACCTATAGGGTACTTCCAGTTGACATAGAATCATGTAATTTCCCAAGAAGTTAGGTTTCACAGTACAACTAAAGGAATAAAATCCGAAAATTGTTAAAGTGTAGTTATATCACATAAATAATATCTTCTTTCCATTAGGGAAATGAAATCTGGTGGTTTCGCAGTGCAGAGCGGATCAGGTAATAGTTGTTGAAAAGGGCCAAAATGGCTCTGAGCACTATGAGACCTAACATCTGGGGTCATCAGTGCCCTAGAACTTAGTACTACTTAAACCTAACTAACCTAAGGACATCACACACATCCATACCCGAGGCAGGATTCGAACCTGTGACAGTAACGGTCGCGCGGTTCCAGACTGAAGCGCCTAGAACCGCTCGGCCACAGCTGCCGCCTGGAAAAGGGCCAAGATCAGTTACTGTTAGTTGCAAAAAACTTAGAAACTTTATTTTCCTAAAAACATTTAATCACACATGCCCTTAAAGGCATTCAAAAACAATATGGCTGAAAGCTCAAACACAAGTTATTAAAAATGCTTTAAGGAATACACACGGCTGAAGGCCTACTCTTAAAAATATTTGACATAAAAGATCGGCTGAAGGCCACATACTGAAAATAGATCAACTAAGGCTTAAGGCCTGGATAACAAAGATTTGCAATAGAGCAAAATTCCTCTTTAAAAAAAATACACTCCTGGAAATTGAAATAAGAACACCGTGAATTCATTGTCCCAGGAAGGGGAAACTTTATTGACACATTCCTGGGGTCAGATACATCACATGATCACACTGACAGAACCACAGGCACATAGACACAGGCAACAGAGCATGCACAATGTCGGCACTAGTACAGTGTATATCCACCTTTCGCAGCAATGCAGGCTGCTATTCTCCCATGGAGACGATCGTAGAGATGCTGGATGTAGTCCTGTGGAACGGCTTGCCATGCCATTTCCACCTGGCGCCTCAGTTGGACCAGCGTTCGTGCTGGACGTGCAGACCGCGTGAGACGACGCTTCATCCAGTCCCAAACATGCTCAATGGGGGACAGATCCGGAGATCTTGCTGGCCAGGGTAGTTGACTTACACCTTCTAGAGCACGTTGGGTGTCACGGGATACATGCGGACGTGCATTGTCCTGTTGGAACAGCAAGTTCCCTTGCCGGTCTAGGAATGGTAGAACGATGGGTTCGATGACGGTTTGGATGTACCGTGCACTATTCAGTGTCCCCTCGACGATCACCAGTGGTGTACGGCCAGTGTAGGAGATCGCTCCCCACACCATGATGCCGGGTGTTGGCCCTGTGTGCCTCGGTCGTATGCAGTCCTGATTGTGGCGCTCACCTGCACGGCGCCAAACACGCATACGACCATCATTGGCACCAAGGCAGAAGCGACTCTCATCGCTGAAGACGACACGTCTCCATTCGTCCCTCCATTCACGCCTGTCGCGACACCACTGGAGGCGGGCTGCACGATGTTGGGGCGTCAGCGGAAGACGGCCTAACGGTGTGCGGGACCGTAGCCCAGCTTCATGGAGACGGTTGCGAATGGTCCTCGCCGATACCCCAGGAGCAACAGTGTCCCTAATTTGCTGGGAAGTGGCGGTGCGGTCCCCTACGGCACTGCGTAGGATCCTACGGTCTTGGCGTGCATCCGTGCGTCGCTGCGGTCCGGTCCCAGGTCGACGGGCACGTGCACCTTCCGCCGACCACTGGCGACAACATCGATGTACTGTGGAGACCTCACGCCCCACGTGTTGAGCAATTCGGCGGTACGTCCACCCGGCCTCCCGCATGCCCACTATACGCCCTCGCTCAAAGTCCGTCAACTGCACATACGGTTCACGTCCACGCTGTCGCGGCATGCTACCAGTGTTAAAGACTGCGATGGAGCTCCGTATGCCACGGCAAACTGGCTGACACTGACGGCGGCGGTGCACAAATGCTGCGCAGCTAGCACCATTCGACGGCCAACACCGCGGTTCCTGGTGTGTCCGCTGTGCCGTGCGTGTGATCATTGCTTGTACAGCCCTCTCGCAGTGTCCGGAGCAAGTATGGTGGGTCTGACACACCGGTGTCAATGTGTTCTTTTTTCCATTTCCAGGAGTGTAGTTCAAACAAGAATCTTCGAAGTTTAACTTAAGATGGCTGAAGGCCTTATTTTAAAATTAAAACAAAGTAAATTAATAGGTGGCTGAAGGCCTCGCACAGTACTTGAGACAAAAATCACAATCTAAAAACAACAGAACAATGATGCTCAGAAGTGTTCCAAGAGTCGGCCTGAGGAGGTAACTATAACGTAAGGTTAGGTGAGACAGGCAGCCAAGAATAAGATTAAGTAATCAGATGGCAACCTGACCCAGGGACGGCTGAAGGACTGACCAACAACCAAATTCATTCCCTTCTGCCGACCAATGGCACGACATCGGAAAACATCAGCCGAGGACGAAGATACCAGCAACAGTACATCTTCAAAATTGGCGTCTAAAAACAGTGAAGGCACAATAACCACTCCAAAATATGAACAACACCAAGGCTGTCGAATTACACGCTGTGCCAGACAGCATCAACACAGTGAGGAAAACACACTGCCAGAAAACGACACTAACGACCAGGGCAAGTAACCAGAATGTTAACAGACACAAGGCAGAAGATACCGCTGGTGCAATTCACTAACAAATTATAATCATTTCAAAAGTTAAACACCATACAGGAAGACGGCTGCAAAATTTTGCTGACTCCAGCACACCATCACGTTGCTGCTTGCGGAAACAGCCAAGGAAGCAACAACCAGCAGCAATCAACGAAGAGATGTCACAGCAGTTGAGGTTTCATAACAGGTTCACTGATTACTCAACTCCAGTATGCAGGTTCAGTGGGCGACGAACTTCGCAGCTCTCACAGCTAGTGCCACACAACTCTGACAGCACATGCACGCCGCCAGCAGCCCCACCCTGACCTCACGCCACGGAGACTTCCTGGCTGCTCTGTCGCAACCGACCAACTGCCTCACACACGATGACACGGAAATATAACGGCCACACCAAAGAAGGTACAGCAGTACTGGTATCGATAAACGCTGCTGCTGCCACTGTCGCAAACAAGTGAGCAACTCCTTCAGGTAGTAACTGAGGGAGCAATAAGACGCCAGTCGATGGTGACAAAATGTCAAAAAAGAAAAACAGCATCAGCGCGAGCCGACCATGGTTCAGGCATTCATTGCATTCTTCGTCGCCCAAAAGAATAATAGAAAAATATTACTGCATGAGAACATGAAATGTAAATTCTAGTCAGTTCTATTAGGTAACTGTAATTATTTTATTGGACCTTCTTTCTCTACAAATATAAACTGGAGGCTCGTTCTCGCTTCTTTTTTTTTATATCCGGGCTAGTCACAGAAATACGGTAGAGATTTTCACATTGTCTTGGAATTACCGAGACTGGTCTCTTGCGAGTATCAATATCGATAACGCACAAAAATTGTCAAGATTCTCTATCCCTGGCATGTATGAAGTATATCCTATGACCGTTTAATGAGTAATGTAACACTTTTTTATCGGCCAATTACGGTTGAAAAACTGCGGAATTTCGTGGAAATATACCAGCTTCAGCTCCTATAGTTTCATGAAGTTCCGATACGTGGCAGTGCTATACGTAGCCTTCGAAATGGCGTCCGTAACGGAGGTGGACTCCAAGCGGAGTGGAATCATTGACTTTCTTTTGGCGGAAAACCAGGACATTGCAGACATTTGCAGGTGATTGCAGAATGTCTACGCAGACCTGCCAGTGAACAAAAGCACCCTGATTCGTTGGGCGAAGCGTCTCTCATCGCCGCAACAGCGTCTCAGAAAGCAGTCCGACATCCCGCGGTTTGGCCGGCCGCACTCAGTTGTGACTCCTGCAATGTTAGAACATACGGGTAGTCTCATTCGAGGTGATCAACGAATCACTAACACTTCGCTACACAACTGGACATCTCTGTTGGTAGTGCTGACACACTCGTCCACTGGTTGGAGTAATTTAAGGTGTGTTCCCGCTGCGCTCCTCACGGACTAACAGAAGACCATAAAGAGCAAAGAAGGACCATGTGTGCGAAGCTGCTGCCGCGCTACACGGCTGATCACAACAATTTTTTGTCAAATATGGCCACAGGTGTTAATACATGGCTTCATCGTTTCGAATAGAAAACAAAACGTCATCCGTCGCCTCACCATTTCTCCTCCAAGAAAACGAATGTTTTCTGAGATTCTAAAGGGCTTATTCTATTTGATGTTCTCCCTAACGGTGCAACGATCAACTGTAAAGTGTGCTGTACTACACGCAAGAAACTGAAGAAATGGCTCCAGCGTGTTCGACGCCACAAAATTGCAAATGAACTTCTGTTTCTCCACAACAACGCAAGGCTTCACACGAGTCTGCGCACCCTATCAGAGCTCACAAAACTTCAACGGACTTTTCTTCCTCATTCAACCAGTAGCCCAGATCTCGCACCTTCTTACTTCCATCTGTTTAGCCCAATGAAGGATGGACTCCACAGGCTGCATACGTGAATGATAGGGAGTTTACTGATGCAGCGTGACGTTGGCCCTCACGTCAACCAGTAGCGTGGTACAATGAGGAAATTGGCGTAAGGCCGTCGCATCGAGGAACATTATATTGAAAAATAGGATTTTGTGCCAAAAGAGTGGAAAAAAGGTGATGTATTGGAATCCTGACTAAAATCAACCTGCTTTAAGAAAACAATATGTTGCGTTATTTGTTGAACGGCCCTCGTACATAATTAAATCTGTACGAAACACTCAGTGGGCGAGTCCTACTAGCACTGGGCAATTTTTTTTAAATGATATTACTTCACTCATTCCATTTTTGATTAGAAACAAGAAAATTAATCCTGGAAGTGCTTTATTACAAAATAAAACAGAAAATTGCAACATGACCAATTATTCTCAAACAGCATTCATTAAAATCAAACGAATAGTACATGTGAAATACACACTGATGGGTCAAAACATTTTGTACACTGCCCACCGCGAGGTTGGAGGACAAAAGGCGGAATCTGACGCGGTAAGGGAAGCATATATGCGGAGCATAGACGATTGCGGAATAGTTCTAGCGACGGTACCGACAGAAAATGGGGAACTCCACCCACAGTTTTAAACATGATTGTTTCTCAGCAACCGTATATTACTTCCAACATAGGAATTACACAGCCAACCAGATGCAAATAACTGTTCGGTACGCTGACCTATGTTTCAACTCCTCTAAGGATGTCTTCATCGGAATGAAATTTTGAGAAACTCTATAAAATAATACATAGAAAATTAAGAATGACAAAAATCACTAACGGAGATGACAATTGTCATAACGTACAAAGGTTTCTTAGATAAAAGTACACTGCGAGAAATCATTGGCCAGAATTAAGAGCAGATATGCTAAAGTCACAAAATAAAATAAAAGAAGTTCCAGCCTTTGACACGTGTGCCTAGCTAGTAACAACATCAGACTAATCGGCCCAGTGGCTTACATTGCAGCCACCAAAACAATACAAGTTGCGCCGCCTATTGGGCACTGACAATGACATGTGCCCTTTTGAAACATCATAACAGAAATAACTGAAAAGACACTCCTTTTAAAAACAAAATACAGTGGAAGAGAGCTTAAAGTATTTATGAAAATACACAGCAGTCGTGCAGTTTATGTGTAACTAAGAGCCATGTATTAGGCTTTATAGAAATTACTATTACGTAAAGGATAGAACAAAGTAGAAAACTTATACAAACAGCTGTACAATCCAGAAAATATCTGCATGAAGGTAACTTTAGTCGCTAACATCTATGAGGACGAAGAAAATACTGTCTCAGAACCAGAGATAGGAAAATATAGCAAAAAAGAGGATCACAATTACGCGAATAGTTGATTAAAACCATTTTTAAAAAATCTGTTAAGTAATTGTAACTGTTCATTGAGGATGAGGCCATCATTCTTAGAAATATGCTTGAATGTCTTCAGCTCTTAGAGTACGTTCATCCTCTGACCTTTCTTTTCTCTGCGCGAAATGGAAATTTTTTCGACGCCTTTCGGTTTGTGTCCGGAAATTAACAGATTATCAGCAAAAGTGGAATTATGTACATTAATTCCTCTTTACCCCAAGAAATGTTTCTTGTAACAGACATTAAAAGGTCTTCCAGTTTTCCTATATAATAAACGGGACACGTATCACACACACATGAACGGCGCGCCTGCTACGGTAGCAGGTTCGAATCCTGCCTCGAGCATGGATGTGTGTGATGTCCTTAGTTTAGTCAAGTATAAGTAGTTTTAAGTCTAGGGGCCATTTGAACTATCTGAACACTCTTGAATTGTGTATATCAGTAACTGTGGACTTGAGATTGTGAATGAAATTTTTTTTGAAGTTATTGTTAGTGGAAAAGGTAATTTTGAATCCAAATTTTTAATTAGAATAGGACGAATTTTATAAGATATATGGCCTAACAATGAAATAGAGGACATATTTTTGTACTCGTTACTGTCAGAAACAGCATTGCTGCCTAATGTGGTCGCTTAAGCGGCAGTTTTAACTTTGAAGATCTTGAATGAATAATATAACACATTCATGAACAATGTCAGTACCATGGTTGAAAACTGTTTTCCTCTAAATTACTCAAATTAAACAGAAGTCTATAATAAAACCATGGATTACACAAGGAATAAAGATTTCCTGTAAGACAAAAAGGAAAATGTATCTGTCGGCCAAGAATTGCTCCAGTACTGATGATTTAGCAAAATACAAGGAATACTGTAAAATATTTAAAAAAGTAATTCAGACATCTAAGCAAATGCACTACGAGAAGAAGATAGCAATGTCAGGGAACAAAATAAAAACAATATGGGATATAGTGAAAGAGGAGACTGGTAGAACCAGAAAGGAACAGGAGCAAATAGCATTAAGGGTAGATGACACATTAGTAACCGATGGGCACAGTGTGGCACATCTATTTAACAAGTACTTTATATCCGTTACTGATAGAATAGGATTGTCAGGATCAGTAAATAATGCCCCTGAATATCTGAAACTAGCCTTTACAAATAGCTTCAGCTACATGAATATGTCACTCACTTCACCAAAAGAAATAACTTCCATAATAAAATCTTTGAAAACAAAGCATTCTAGTGGTTATGATGAAATATCAACAAAGTTAATTAAGGCATGTTCTTGTGAGTTTAGTACAATTCTAAGTTACTTGTGTAACCAGTCAATTGTAACTGGGACATTTCCTGACTGGCTAAAATATGCAGATGTTAAGCCTCTATTCAAGAAAGGGGATAAAGAGATACCATCAAACTACAGACCGATTTCACTTTTGCCAGCATTCTCAAAAATTTTAGAAAAAGTAATGTACAGGCAGCTTCTCAACCATCTGACCACAAACAACATATTATCAAGAACACAGTTTGGATTTCTGAAGGGTTCTGATATCGAGGAGGCTATTTACACCTACAGTGAAAATGTACTTAATTCATTAAATAACAAATTACGAGCAGCAGATATTTTCTGTGATTTGTCAAAGGCATTTGATTGTGTGAACCACAACATCCTTTTAAATAAATTAGAATTCTATGGTGTTACGGGCAGTGCTGCAAAATGGTTCAAGTCATACCTAGCTAACAGGAAACAAAGGGTGTCAGTACAAGGGACTAGTGAATTACGTCATCAGTCATCATCAGAATGGGGAGAAATTACATGTAGTGTCCCACAAGGATCCATCTTAGGGCCATTGCTTTTTCTTGTGTACATTAATGATCTCTCATCAGTTACACTGCCAGAAGCAGAGTTCGTTTTTTTTGCAGATGACACAAGTATTGCAATAAATAGTATGTCGAGTGTAGTTCTAGAAAGATCTGCTAACGATATTTTCATGGATATTAATAAATGGTTTAAAGCCAACTCATTGACATTAAACTTTGAAAAGACTCACTACATGCAATTCAGAACCTGTAAGAGGTTTCCACCCAGCATATGCATAAAGTATGAAGAAGAGCAGATAGAAGAGGTTGACAGTCTTAAATTCCTGGGATTACAACTTGATAATAAATTCAGTTGGGAGGAGCACACCACAGAACTGCAGAAACGCCTTAACAAATCTGTATTTGCAATTAGAGTGTTAGTAGACATAGGCGACATAAAAATGAAAAAGCTTGCATACTTTGCCTACTTTCATTCCATAATGTCATACGGTATAATATTTTGGGGTAACTCTTCAATTCAAACAAAAGTTTTCAGAGTCCAAATTTGTGGAGTAAATTCACGGACGTCATGTAGAAACCTCTTCAAAGAACTGGGTATACTAACCACTGCCTCTCAGTATATTTACTCCTTAATGAAATTTGTCCTAAATAATATATCTCTTTTTCCAACAAACAGCTCAGTTCATACATACAATACCAGGAACAAAAATGATCTGCACAAAGACTTAAAAGCACTTACTTTAGTTCAAAAAGGGGTCCACTACTCAGGAACACTCATCTTCAATAATTTGCCAGCAAACATAAAAAATTTAGTTACAAATAAAGATCAATTTAAAAGGAGCCTGAAAGACTTACTAGCGGCCAACTCCTTCTACTCCATAGACGAATTTTTTAATAGAAACAAATGATGTATTGTATATATTCATACTATTAGTACTGTTATTTCAGCTAAAAAAAAAATATATGTTCCACATCCAGGAGGATCTCCTCGGCACGGATCTATGGAACGAAAAACTAATCTAATCTAATCTAATCTAATCTGTCAACGAACGTGCGATCATAGCCGTTATTAACTGCAATAATTTTAATCAAAATATCCACGGGTGTACTGCCGGTCTGCAGTGTCCAACGGGTACAATATTTCGGCGATCAAACATGTCGCCATCATCAGGTGAACTGACGGACTGAGCTCCTGTGAACGTGCCGGCCCGGAGATCCGTAGGCTATGGCTGCCCAGGGGGAACTGTGTTCGGTCGCGGCGGCGGCCGATTTAAATAAGAGTAAATCGAGCAAACGCATAGTTGTGACGACCACGGTGGACAGAGCCATCACACCGACGTCATCTCAGACGCCGTCGCAATCTGTTCCACCGCACGACCGTGGCGCGGGGCGCGGACGGCGGGGGCAGCGCGCCGCGGGCGGAGGGTATTTAAATCGGCCGCCGTCGCGACCGAACCCAGTTCCCCCTGGGCAGCCATAGCGTACGGATCTCCGTGCCGGCACGTTCACAGGAGCTCAGTCCGTCAGTTCACCTGATGATGGCGACATGTTTGATCGCCGAAATATTGTGCCCGTTGGACACTGTAGACCGGCAGTACACCCGTGGATATTTTGATTATCAAATACGCCAGGAGAAACTCAAGAATGCAATAATTTTATTTAACTCAGCTCTTCGTTAAGCTTGTCAGGTGACAAAGGTATAGAAACTGCAAAATGAAAGGCTGAATGGAAAATGCTTTTTTGTGGGGATGAGGTTGCAATGAACTAGCGGGTACAATTTTATCTGTATTAGTGGCTTTTCGAAAAATACTGAAAGAAAGTCTGTCGTTGTCAATAGCAATACTGAGGTCCAAGTAATTAACCCGACGGCATTATTTTCTAATTCACAAGTGACGCTGATTTTTTTCGTGGAGACTACAAAATGTTCAGACAAATGCTTAATTCCCTCCCGGGAACCACTGTATGTGATCAAAATGTCGCCTAGGTACCGAGAATACGCCAAAACACCCAGATCAGCAACTGAAAAATTATTGAAGAATTAATGAAAATAACGGCCAAGATGCCTGCCAGTGGGTTAGCCATTGCCAGGCCGTCAGGCTGATGGTATAGTTTGCTACTGGAAACAAAATAGTTGTATTTAACTACTATTCTTAGCAAACGGATTTGGTTAGTGATTTGCTCATCAGAAATATATTTTTAAAACTACATAGGTTTTTTCAAAAATATCAATGGTTGTTTGAACGGGGATGTTAGTATACAGATTCGTAATACCTAATAAAAACAATTTAGTATCTTGATCACACTGTTGGTCTTTGATTTTACTGACTAGAGTTTGGCTATTGGTGACAGAGTAATCATTCCGAAAAACAAAGTTTTTTGTTTTTTCGTGAAGAGACCTTGCTGACTCCTGATATGCACAGTTCATGCTACTCACAATCGGATTGTGAATTTTTTGTCTTTTAAACTGGGAATGCAAATTTCGGGCCTGTGGATTCATATTAATAAGCTATTTTTTATGGAATGCTTTCATCAGATGCGTGGTGCTGTTAACGGCAAGCCTAAATGAATCAAGAGGGTCGTATCCTCATTTAGCTCCGAAACATTATTCTCCTCAAAAAATTGTAATGTTTTAGACAAGTATTCGTCCTGAGTAGCAACGATTACAGTATTAATGTAAGCTAAAGGAAAACAAGCCACTTATACCGAAGTCTGATGAAGGGAACGCTGTAATCGTTGCTATCAGAACGAATATGTGTCTAAAACACATCCACAATCCACCGGCCCGTAATTTTCGAGAATTGCGTGCCTTGTACGTGGATACCTGGTAGCACACACGTCCAGAAACATACCAAGAGCTTGTCGAATTCATAATATGCAGAAAAGTTGTTGTATTGGGTTCCAAAGGTGCACCAAGATGCTGTGAAGGAGGTGGCTATTATGTTTTGATTCATCAGTATATGCAAAGCAAACCAATATTGCAATAGCCACTGCTCGTTGGTCTGAAGGCGATCAGTATCCATGAATGTCTGTACCTCAATAAAATTCATATTTATGTTAAACTGAGATATTTTCCACTCATTTCCTGCGGTCACAGAAAGATGGATATCAACAGAGAATAAATTTCGGTCGGCAATGACCATCTTCAGATCTGAGAGCAAACGTGTTTCATTACGAACGGAGTTGACAAAAGTCATGGAATACCTCATAATATCGAGTCGAACCTCCTTTTTCCCGGCGTAGTGCAGCAACTCGATGTGACAGACCTCAGAAAGCCGTCGGAAGTACCCTGCAGAAACATTGAGCCTTTGCTGCCTCTACAGCCGTCCATAATTGCACAAGTGTTGCCAGTGCAAGATGTTGTGCACGAACTGACCTCTCGATTATGCCCCACAGATGTTCTGTGGGATTCATGTCGAGCGATCTGGGTGGCCAAATCATTCGCCCGAACTGTCCAGGAAATTCTTCAAACCAGTTGCGATCAACTGTGGCCCGGTGACATGACGCATTGTCATTCACAAATATTCCACCGTTGTTTGTGAACATGAAGTCCGTGAATAGCTGCAAATAGTCTCCAAGTACTCGACCTCAAGTATTCCCATCAATAATCGGTTCAGTTTGACCAGAGGACACAGTTCACTTCATGTAAACACATTGACTGCTTCAAATGGTTCAAATGGCTCTGAGCACTATGGGACTTAACATCGGAGGTCATCAGTCCTCATCAGTCCCCGAGAACTTAGAACTACTTAGACCTAACTAACCTAAGGACATCACACACATCCATGACCGAGGCAGGATTCGAACCTGCGACCGTAGCGGTCGCGCAGTCCCAGACTGAAGCGCCTAGAACCGCTCGGCCACACGGGCCGGCCACATTGATTGAAGAGGTTGTTCAACTCAGCTTTGTTAGTCCGTTAACACTGATAACTCCACGTAAACGCCGCTGCTCCCGGTCTTTAAGTGAAGGCCGTCGACCACTGAATTGTGCGTGGTGAGAGCAATGCCTGAAATCTGGTGTTCTCGACACACTCTGGACAATGTGGATCTCGGGATACTGAATTCCTTAATTATTTCCAGAACTGAATGTCCCATGCGTCAATCTTCAACTACCGTTCCCCCTTCAGAGTCTATTAATTCCCGTCGTGCGGCCATAATCTTGTCGGAAACATTTCACATGAGTCACCTGAGTGCAATCGGCAACTCCGGCAGTGCACAACCCTTTTATGCATTATGTACACATACTACCGCCCTTTGTATATGTGCTAATCGCTATCCAAAGGCATTAGTCACCACAGTGCACATATAACACCATTACACGTGACGGCGCAGTCACAATCATCACGTGCAATGGCGTGATATATACGTATAACGCAACACATTTCTACTCGGGTCTGAATATGGTCATCACTGATTGAAATTAATTAACTGACTACAAATAAACACTGATTCACGACTGGAATTATAAAAAAGCAAATATTTTCCTGGATCGCTGAAAACTTATTCGTGACTATGTCACAACTTGTTCAACACAGACGTTTCTTTTTAGTGCTTTAAAGGCTCGTATATCCTGTTTCCGCATATTTCGTCGTTCGTGTCGTCACATATTTATTCCATTTAATATCAGAGTATAAAACATTGTAGTAAATCCCACAGAAATGTGATTTTTGTTGATATCTATTACAAAATGATCTTTGTGTGTCATGCTTCCAAATACGAGTAAAGGAACTATTCGGTGCGGCGTCAGCACTGGGAAATTTTTGAAATCATACACAAAAATTGACGCGATTCATTTAACGGACAATATGAAGAGCAGAATAAATACCACTTCAAAAGAGAAGTAAACATTTCAGTATTTGGGCGACATGTGCAAATGTTTGCCGGCGTTATCGCCACTGCGAATTCGAACAGTCATTTTTATTTAGCTTCGTTATTCATTCGCATCCGATGACACAGTCAAATCAAGGCGAGTGCATGCGAAATTTAATCCCTTGAATGGTAATGCTTTTAAAAGTGCGAAACACATAGACAGAAAAGTTTGTGTCTACTGTTAGGGACATAGTGGGGACACGTACGTCCATCGTGAGTTTCATAGCACTGTATGTACTGTAGAAACGTGGCTGAAGCAACTGACATGACCTCTCTCTCCCCCCCCCCCTAGTTATCCCTTAGGTACAACGTAGTTTAATGCCATCTAAGTAGCAGCTGAAAGTGTAGAATATTATAGTTATGAGAACTTCCTTAAGTTTCTAACATCGGATTTTCTGATAGTATTAATGGTAACTGATAAAATGGTACTATTTGCAAGGATTGTCAAGTTTTAATCTCATAGAACAACGTTTTGTAACTTGCTTAAAATCATATGTAACTAAATTGAGCTTCATACGGGGGTTGATCAATAAAGACTGAGCGGCCTGTGATGACCGCGCAGTGCTGGCCCCACGAACCAAACATCATCATCAAAAAAGACTGGGACTAATTTTTTTCACAGATGTTTATAACTCCTTTTCAATTTTTACATTGTTTCAAAGTACTCCCCCTCCTACTCGAATGCACTTTTTATAGCGTCTCTGCCAGTCGTCGAACACATGGTGCAATCCATTCTTTGTCAGGTCCTTGAGAATCGCCTCACTTTCCTTGAGCACTGTGCTTCATAGCTCTCGCATCTAATGCCCCAAAGCTTTGCCTTTAGTGATGGCAATAAAAAAATCACAGGGTGCAAGATCGGGGCTGTAAGGGGGATGTGCTACACAGGTAATGTTGAAATGAGCCAGAAACTTCATGACCTGATTTGTGACGTGAAGCTGTGCATTGTCTCGATGAAGTCGCCACCCAGTCCGAGAAAGTTCTGGTCTTTTTCTTGCAATGTGCTTCCTCATTTTAGTCAATACTGACGTGTAAAATGCTGCTATAACAATAGTGTGAGGGGGAACTCCATGCTGGTAAATCATTCCATGACAGTCAAAAAATATGATTATCATCACTTTCCCTGCAGATCGAACAATTTTCAGCTTTTCGGGTGTTGGAGAACCTGGCGATTTCCACACTGTGCTAGCTCGTTTTCGTTCAGGATCATGACGATTCAGCCATGATTCATCAATGGTGATAATCGATTCCAGGAACGCATCCCCTCCATCAGGAATGAGACCCAGTACGTCACGGCTTTTCTCCATGCCCACAGCCTTATGTTCGGGAGTTAACAGACATGACACTCAACGGGCAAAAACACGGACCATATGGAGATGATCATGCATAATCGTAAAGACACTGCTATATGAAATTCTTAACACTTCACTGAGGTTACACAATATCCGCCGATCCTCACGGAGCCGGCCGGTGTGGCCGTGCGGTTCTAGGCGCTTCAGTCTGGAACCGCGTGACCGCTACGGTCGCAGGTTCAAATCCTGTCTCGGGCATGGATGTGTCTGATGTCCTTAGTTTAGTTTGGTTTAAGTAGTTCTAAGTTCTCGGGGACTGATGACCACTGATGTTAAGTCTCATAGTGCTCAGAGCCATTTGAACCATTTGATCCTCACGGACAATCACAGCAGCTGTGTTGACTTCGACTTCAGTCACAGCAGAAGCCGTGACAGCACGCCCACTTTGCTTAATATAGATAAGTTGAGTTTATATTGTTGTGTTCTGCCCACTCGTCTAACATAGGGTGCCCAGGAACGCTACAGCAGAGGGGGCTGTGAGATGACGTCAGCCAAATAGTACGCTGACCGAACCCTCTCGAGGACGACACTGAGACAGGAGCGGCATCTAGGCGAAGAGAATATAAGCGCCGCGCTGCCTGGCGGCGGCCCTAGTTGAAGTCTAGGCAGTCTACAAACGCTACAGCAGTGACGTAGAGACTATATTGTTTCGCTTGTGTTACAAATTGTATATACTGAAGAGATTGCTTGTGTTTCACGTCGCCCTTCGCTTGCGACATCCCATTGTAAAATCCTCAAGTTAAGTATTCCCAGTTATCTTGCTGTAATAAAATAATTTAACACGATTAGCTTGAATTGTTGTCTAGCGATCCGAGAAGCAGTTTTCCTAGGCACCCTGTACTAGACGAGTGGGCAGAACACAACACTGGCGACGTCAACGAATTCCATAGTGACAACCCAGGACCTAGCTGCCAGAAATTTTCTTTTGTGTTTTGCTGGCGCCTTAATTCTACGTTTGCTTTTCTTTGCAGGGGTGTTCACTTGCTTTAACAGTGTCTTATAGTATTTTTGCTATTCATTGCTTTCAGGTGGGAGTTGCAGAAATTTTCTTTGCTTTTGTACTTATTTTTCTTGCTTCCCTTGTCTGTTTAACGCATTTGCTTCTCCCACGATGAGCAACCCACCTATCCCACCCCCTGCACAGGCGCCTCAGCTGCAAGCAACAGATGCAAGGCAGCTAACACAGATGTTTCAGTTTCAGACGCAACAGATTGCATCTCTACTCAATATGGTACAACAGCTCCTAGCGAATCAAACAGTACAGCAGCTCCAAGTGCTATACGGCCTTCTCGCCAGTTTCATGAACAAGAAGAGGAATGGCTCTAGTGGTTGAAACAGTTTGGAGCCCACGTAATTGCTCATAACGTACCAGGTACTGTGAAAACGCATTACTTTCTCTCAGCCGTAGGAAGTGCAGTGTTTCGACTCATTCAAAAGTTATTTCCTAACGCCACTCCGAGTGAACTTTCGTATTAACAGGTTGTAGATTCGCTAACTAACTATAATTACCAACAAGTGAATGTGGTAGCAGCTAGGTACCACTTATTTAATTGCAAGAAATGGTCAGAACACACTATTCGCGCTTGGGTAACAGATTTGCGGGGTATGACGAGGAAATGCAAATTCAAATGCGCTTGTGGTGCTCTATATTCAGATGTTATGTTGCGTGACGCGATCATGTACAATGTAACTGATTTCAGGCTTAAAGAACAGATTCTGAAATAGTTCAGTCCATCACTTCAGCTAGGGAAAATGAGGTACCAGTAACTCTTCAAAGAAGACTTGTGAATTCCTCGCCACATTGTTCAGCTAAAATGATTCCTGTCGAGTTGCCTGAAGTAGGCTCTAACTTCAAAACTCCTGACTTCCAGATAAAACTCATGTAGTTGGTTCAATAATTTTATACATCCAAAGTAGATCTTTTCGCACGCATCTGCAAGTTCTCTGATACTACCCATTGTTCAACCTGGTGATAGTTCCAGATAATAATATGAATTAAAAAATTAACTTATTGTGGTTGTCGTTGCTTTAAATTTTCTTATTTCTCCAGTTCATTGAAGCAAATTTCTGCAAATAATCGTTATGTTTCTCTAACGGTTGCTTTACTCTGAAAACTGCAAATTTCATTTAGTATTTCACACGCTGGCTGACTTCCTCCTGCCACCACCACTGCAACAGCTATTACGCATCATAGCACGTTGGTGATCAAATTACTTGTGGTACAAATCCATTCGGCTGTTTCACACTATATGACTTGCTATCAATTACATTTATTCTCCACTATATTACTTTCACAGTAAAACAAGTTATTACATTTAGTAATTGACCTGACTTTTTATTTTTGTAACCATATTTTGACGAATGTGTGCCCTTGATGGATCTACCCATATAAATTTACGAATTTCCCGAAATACTGATTACATCTGAAAAATGACAATTTTTGTCATAAACAACACCAAAGATATTATCGTCTGTAAAGGATGATCTAGGTTTTAGTAAGAAGGATATATACTGTATCCGCTGCAGTTGTGGCATGTCATACATACGATGATCCGATACATACAGAAACAGTCTGAAAAGCTTTTAAGGGTGTTGTAGGGTAGGTTGAGCTGAGAAATAATCCTTACGAAAAAATAAAAACAGTAATGTACCAGAATGCTGCTATAATCGTTAACTTCTAGACTGTTTCAGTAGCAATAGGCCTATTTCGGCATTTTCGCATTCTTCAAGCTTTCTGTAACCAAATACGCTTTGTTGAACGTTGTGACATTATAACTAAAAACAGTTTTATTGTTAGCAGGGTTCTCGGGTGTCCAGCCGGATACGATCGTCAAATGCCCACGATATTTCGGCGAATAACTGCTCCGCCATCATCAGGTGGTGCTGATGCAATGGTCTGTCCGCTCTCTGCCGCTCCATCGCAGGTCCAGGTGCAATTCAGTGCGGCGACGGCGCGCGGCGTGTCCTGTGGTGGGGCAAGCGGTAGGTGATGGTTTGGGGGGGGGGGGGGGGGGTCGCAGTATTTCTTCAGCGGCCGTAACGGAATGCTCTCGTGTCAGTACATTACCATGTTTTATTTTAGTATGTCATGACATTTACCATGCTGCGGGCCCAAGAGAAAATAAATTATGAAGAAAAAAAATTCGATACTCTGCTCCGTTTCCGAGTTAATTAGCATTGAAATTAGCCAGTCAGGCCTTTTGGTGCGGGAATTCAAAGCCCCGCCATAGATGGTGTCGCCAAACGTGTGCTTCCTCTGGTTTCCTAAAACAGAACTACAGAGCGACACAGAAATTGGATATTGGACGGTAGTAAGGATCGAACTCGGGCCAAATGCTGAGAAGCCTCGTGCGCCATCATTCACACTATGAGAAAAGTGACACTAACTGTATCTGGTAGGCGGCTTGAATTTTCGCACGCAACGGCCTGATGGGGTATCTTCGATGTTAATTCACTCGAAAATGATGCAAAGTATTGATTTTTTTCTTATCAATTATTTCTCAGCACGATTACTCTGCACCATAGGTACAAAATTTTCTTCGGAATTTGAAGAATAGCCCTTACAATATGAGGTCCAGATTATTTTAGGATCATCCCTAGATAAATACATATTCAAATTTGTTATTACATTGCCTGGAACTACATAACTAATTATCCCGAAACAATGTTTACAATTATAACCGAGTGTTGGTTTTAATTTAATAAGTCAGATACAGCCTCTTTTGAAAACTATCGTTCTGTTAAAAAGTGCATTAGTGCATTAAGGGTGTTGCTGTAAATAAAGTACCACTGGAAATTCGATGTTACACTTTAGATTAACATTATTGTTTTTGTTACGAAATTTGCTTTCCACACTGAACCAGCTGTAAACATTTGTTGTTGTAAACATACCTGGTTTCACTGATATGTGGTTCCAGTTTTATGTTACGATTGTTTTAATGTAACTTTCATATTAAAGTTTCTCTATTTTTGTTGTTGTGTTACCTATGCAGTCCAAATGTACTGTCTGATATAAATTGACTGCTGAAGGATTCTTCCAGTAATTTTTCGTTTTGTTTTTTCTGTGGTGTCTGCCCATTTGACATGAGATATGACTGTCAGTATTCTAAGGCAAATTATGTCAACTGTTTGTACAATTTCACTGGATAATTTCGGTATAGTATAGCTTCATAGAAATATGGGATGTTTTAACTGGCCGGCCGTGGTGGCCGTGCGGTTCTAGGCACTTCAGTCCGGAACCGCGTGACTGCTACGGTTGCAGGTTCGAATCCTGTCTCGGGCATGGATGTGTGTGATGTCCTTAGGTTAGTTAGGTTTAAGTAGTTCTAAGTTCTAGGGGACTGATGACCTCAGATGTTGAGTCCCATAGTGCTCAGAGCCATTTGAACCATTTTTTTATGCTTTTAACTAATCTTTTGTACCCTGTAAATATACAAATGGAATTTTGCACCCATATGTATGCTGCGCTTTGCTATTTTTGTATGCATTGTACTTTCATAATTTTTTATGTTGCTGGACATCCTGGATGATGGTTAATAACCGAAACCGGTAGATGGCTAACGGGATAAATAAATAGAAGATGGTTAAAATGCGTTTTATGAAATTACATGTGCGTTGGTAGAACATCGCTTTGGTTGCTGTCATCCGATGGAATACATCATCACAGAAAATTTGGCGTTCCGCTGCAGTTAGTGGGATGGTATAATTAAGCCAGCTGTTGACGATAAACAAGACGATGGCGGTTTTTGCTTACATCATTTTTTGAATCCGATTCCCTCCCTGGCCAAACAACAGAAGTACAGACTTAGCGTTATTAGCTGACTCGTTGTTGGTTGTTATGGTCGCGTGATGATGCTAGTTGTTTGTTTGTTTGTTTGTTTATTTACGGATTTATTTCAGCTGATGGTCCTTCAGGTCATAACTTACATCTACCCAGATATCCTTAATTAGTCAACATTACAATTTTTATAGCACATAATATGTTAATAATAATAATAGTAACAATTAAATAATGAAAATACGTGTAATAATCAGTATATGGAATTTAAGGAATTTCAGTCTTGTCTACGTTGTATTAAGCAGTTTCCTTGTTATGTGCTTGCTGAATGTAACGAAATTTAAAATAAACGCATGGCCATAATTCAGAAGGAACTGATGTGGGGAAGTAGGTAAGCAGTTGAATGGTCAGAGGGAGAGCGAGAAATAATAGGGTGAGATTAGCAGATGAGATGGAAAAAAGAAACAGAAATGGATGACAAAAGCGTGAATAGTCTACATTGTGAAACTTCCTGGCAGATTAAAACTGTGTGCCCGACCGAGACTCGAACTCGGGCCTTTGCCTTTCGCGGGCAAGTGCTCTACCAACTGAGCTACCGAGGCACGACTCACGCCCGCTACTCACAGCTTTACTTCTGCCAGTACCTCGTCTCCTACCTTCCAAACTTTACAGAAGCTCTCCTGTGAACCTTGCAGGACTAGCACTCCTGAAAGAAAGGATATTGCGGAGACATGGCTTAGCCACAGCCTGGGGGATGTTTCCAGAATGAGATTTTCACTCTGCTGTTCCCTAACGATATATGTCGAACGTGCCACTCTGTATCTAGTTTTCACATTAAAAAAATCAGAGGCATTACTTTTCAGCTCTTCCTGGTATTTCATAGACCAGGCTGAGGAACTAGGTAATATAACACCATGAATGAACCGTATAATAGCTATACCAGCGTACTTTTCTCTTACCTTTCTCGTAATTTTCAGCTCGCCCTGGTATTTCATAGACCAGGACTGAGGAACTAGGTAATATAATTAGCTATACCAGCGTACCTTTCCCTTACTCAGATCAGCATACATCAGAGACCAATACAGAGCAAGGCTCAGTGAGACGTAGACATTAGTGGTTATGTATTTTATTACTTCGCTATTACGAGCGAATGGAGCTGATAATATCACGGAACCCTAAATTCTCATTGCACTATACCCACTCTGGATTCATCTACTCTGAGCAGGGATAAGTTTATTTCGCTAAGTGCGCATTCATGAACGTGGTACTATACTGTGATTGATTATTTATGTAAATGGCTGTTCATAAAACTGTATAAAATTGTCATGAATTCACTAATTGTAATTATATATGAATGTAAAAGGCGTTCCAACTAAAAAAAGACACTCTTTCATCAAACTGGCCGTATGTAGCTGTAACTTCATGTAAATTCGACCTAAGCCGGAACAAGGCCCCGAGAGTAGACAACATTCCATTAGAACTACTGATAGCCTTGGGAGAGCCAACCCTGACAAAACTTTACCATCTGGTGAGCAAGATGTATGAGACAGGCGAAATACCCTCAGACTTCAAGAAGAATATAATAATTCCAATCCCAAAGAAAGCAGGTGTTGCCAGGTGTGAAAATTACCGAACTACCAGTTTAATATGTCACGGCTGCAAAATACTAACACCAATTCTTTACAGACGAATGGAAAAACTGGTAGAAGCCGACCGTGGGAAAGATCAGTTCGGATTCCGTAGAATTTTTGGAACACGTGAGGCAATAGTGACCCTACGACTTATTTTAGAAGATAGGTTAAGGAAAGGCAAACCTACGTTTCTAGCACTTCTAGAAGCTTTCGTTAATGTTGATTGTAATATTCCCTTTCAAATTCTGAAGGTGGCAGGGGTCAAATACAGAAACCAGACGGCAGTGAAAAGAGTCGGGGGGGGCATGAAAGGGAAGCAGCGGTTGGGAAGGGAGTGAGACAAGGTTGTAGACTATCCTTGATGTTATTCAATCAGTGTATTGAGCAAACAGTAAAGGAAACAAAAGAAAAGTTTGGAGTAGGAATTAAAATCCATGGAGAAGAAATAAAAACTTTGAGGTTTGCCGATGACATTGTAATTCTGGCAGAGACAGCAAAGGACCTGGAAGAGCAGTTTAACGGAATGGACAGTGTCTTGGAAGGAGGATATAAGATGAACATCAACAAAAGCAAAACGAGGATAATGGAATGTAGCCTAATTAAATCGGGTGATGCTGAGGGAATTAGATTGTGAAATGAGACAAAGTATTAGCGAGTTCTGCTATTTGACTGATGATTGACAAAGTAGAGAGAATATAAAATGTAGACTAGCAATGGCAAGAAAAGCGTTTCGGAATAAGAGATATTTGTTAGCATCGAGTATAGATTTAAGTGTCAGAAAGTCCTTTTTGAAAATAGTTGCGTATAGTGTAGCCATGTATGGATGTGAAACATGGATGATATATAGTTTAAACAAGAAGAGAATAGAAGATTTAGAAATGTGGTGCTACAGCAGAATGCTGAAGATGGGATGACTAGATCACGTAACTAATGAGGAGGTACTGAATAGAATTGGGGAGAAGAGAAATTTGTGGCACAACTTGACTAGAAGAAGGGATCGGTTGACAGGACATTTCCTGAGGCATCAAGGGGTCACCAGTTAGCATTGGAGGGCAGCGTGGAGGGTAGAGGGAAACCAAGAGATGAAGACACTAAGCAGATTCAGAAGGATGTAGGTTGCAGTAGGTACTGGGAGATGAAGAAGCTTACACAGGATAGAGTAGCATGGAGAGCTGCATCAAACCAGTCCCTGAACTGAAGACCACACAACAATTTCTGGTCACATTGTAAAACTGGATGTAGCCACGCTTCATCAATTTTGTTGGTGACTTGTTTAATTCTGCGTGTTTTTTGCATGAAAGGTCACAAAATGACCACAATAACTTCAACGGTATTTTAGTATCACAGATGTAGGTATGTGCAGTTAGTTTTAGATATGAATGATGTTCATTATTTAAGCACCTAACGTGGAGTCAGTCGTGTGTGGTATCACAGACAGCCTTGCAGGGCGAGCTGTAGGGCGTGCGAGGTCTTTTGCTCTTTTTCTGGTCGGTGGTCATTGTGCTTTTGCCGGTCGTTGGTGAATTTGTGGAGAGGACTGTGCGGCCGGTTTCCATGTGTTCCACATTTTTACTTTTATTTGTGGTATTTTTGTGAGCGCATATTACTAGCTTTACCATTTAACTGGGCATAAATTATTTGGGTGCGATTTACGTCACTGACTTTACAAACATTAACATTGGTTCAAATGGCTCTGAGCACTATGGGACTTAACATCTGAGGTCATCAGTCCCCTAGAACTTAGAACTACTTAAACCTAACTCACCATAGGACATCACACACGTCCATGCCCGAGGCAGGATTCGAACCTGCGACCGTAGCGGTCGCGCGGTTCCAAACTGAAGCGCCTTCTAACCGCTCGGCAACAACGGCCGGCATTAACTTTGTTTATAGGAGTTGAAGCAGATGTGAATTCTAAATATTTGCTCCATTTGATATTTACATTGGTGCATGATAGGTTTTTTGCATGTTTTAGCAGTGATTAGTCAGAACAACGACTTTTAGTTTACGTCGTTGTGTGTTTGGTCTTGATTTTCGTGAAATAATATGCGGTTAAAAGAACTTTGCTCGCAGTGTGTTTCTGTATTTGATGCTCTACTCGCACTACATACATTGATCATTCTTTTAAGGTTTTCCACTGGAATTTGCCGCTTATGTGAGGCTAACATTCACATGTTGTATGAACATTATTCAGTGCACATTTATCTGGTTTAAACTTTAATGCTCTTGTTTCGTTACCGTCTTTAACTCTATGGTATTTATCCAGTCATTCCACATCTTTATATATTATTTGCTTACGAAAACAGGGGCTGAGTATCAATTCTGTATTACATGTAAGGGCCTTAGAACAACGGTGCATTTAAAATCATAACGAGTTAGTTTTAGAAACGAATGATGCTCGTTAGTTAAGCCCCTAACATCCTAACATGGATTCAGTAGTGTGTTATTTCACAGACAGTATTGAAGGGTGAGCAGTGTCTGTGGTCACTGTGCTTTCGTCGGCTAAAGAATGAGGTCGGACACTGACTAAACTGAAAGCACCAAATAAAATTGCCCATTCGCTTGTAGGGTGACTAATGCTTTGACCTGTGAACTTTTTTCGCAACAGTAACCTGTTACTCCATGAAGCAACAGTGAACACGAACATTAATTAGCACTCAGCCTCGCTGAAACAACCGGAGCAATCCCAGAGTCTAACTCAGAAAAACTGAAACTAAGATGATAGGTCGGATTGTAAAAGAATTGCTTGCGAAACATGCAGACTGCCTCAGTCAGTATCATATAGATAGGTTATGACGTCAGTTGTGAGTTATCGTTACATTTTGCTCTCATTTAAGTATATGGCCGAAAGAGTCAGCCTTCAGGAATTGTGTAACGAACCCGTCGTCCAGGACCGCATGCCACACAGGGCGCAGATTCACCACGAGATGGGGAACTCACAGGCGTCTATTGTCTATCGAAGCTTAAGCGCTATAGTGTGCAAGTGAGACAGACGGAAACCTACGTCATAGGGAAACCCAGTAGAAGCTGTTTGTGGCCAAGGAGACGTAGCAGTGTTAAATATGGCGGACCTTAGATCGGCAAAAAGGGAAACATTTATGAAAATTATTTAATTCTGTAGTAATGCAGGGAATCAAGCCGCAGGGTCCCGAGTTACAGTCTCGGTCCGGCACACAGTTTTAATCCGCCAGGAAGTTTCAAGCCACAGTCATTTTAATCTGCCATCCTCCATAACGTTTCTTGGTGACCCCAATAAAACTTGAATATTGATCATACCTACAGTAGTTTAGGATTTACTGTTAAAGTGAAATTAACAAGTTTTGTAACAAACACCTGAATGCTATAATCTGAACGCTTTGGTCGATCTTAACCATCGACATTTCATATAGAAGCTCATCAGTAAAATGACAAACGTTGTAAATGTCAACTCTGTAACTTCATTTGTTCAAAATATATCGTAAATTTAAATTATCAGTAAATTTAAATTTTCAGTTAAGCATCAGATCATCATATCCTCCACACAAAACACATTGAACGATGACAGCATGACATCTTATTGAATCATTGGGTAATAGAATATTTGTTGTAAAGTTTAGTGCGTAATAGTTACTTTTGTTCTTTATTTATCAGAAAGCACATTGGTGCAAGGCCACTGGCCGTGACATTCAAAGTTAAGACAGAAATTGTATTGGTTTTTATGTAAAAGAATTTAATGTTTATTATGTGATGGATATTATTGTTACTTTATTTAGAACGTGAAAGTGGTCAAGATTTGATTATTTAAATATGTTACAATGTTAAATAATGTAGAATAAGCTGTAGCCAATCAGATGGACGGATTCAGGAAATGGAACTGCCCCAGTCAGTTGAGCGAGGATATTCGGCGTGCGGGAAACGCAGCCGGGGACGGACAGTGCTGGTGCAGACTCGAAAGCGGACAGTTCAGCTGGAGACACCAGAGGGTACAGTTCGGATGCAGACGCGAAAGCGGACGGTCGGTCCTTAGGGAGCTAAGAAGTGAAACGACTTAGAAAATTTCGCGTTGTGTGGTATCTCGGGAATTAGTCTCTGAGCTGTGAGCGGCCGAGCGCCTGGTGTGAACTCTAACTTTTCGCGTACATAACTTGTATTTCGTGATGATATTGTGAATGATCGAACTGTGTCAATTGGATACGCGCTCGAGTGTAACAGTAACTCTAAGTACGACCACTTTCGCTATTAGTTTACTTTCTGAATAAATATTATTCTATGCATTTCGTAAACTTGTGATCAGCCAGACAATTTAACCAAATGGTCACAGATGTCTAATTTAAGGCGTGTAATGCGACACGTGCGGTTCAACCCCTAGACGAGTTTGAGCCAAGACATTTCAATGAAGAGGAACCGCATGTGAGCCCGAACATCTTTGGGATGTTAGCTCGCACAGTCTGCGAACATGAAACAGATGGTTGGCGCAAGCAGGATCTGCCAGAAGTATATCCTGTATAAGCTGCTCTACTTAGAGGAACATATGGCAACTGCAGAAGGCGAGACCCAGGTCCGTAATTTCTGAACGATTTGCTACCAGGAGACCATCGCATATATTTTGATAAGATTCACGTCCTGGATGCCAGGAACGGATACTACCATAGGCTATAAAGAGAGGTGATACAGATTATTAAATACGACAGTAATTTTAATCAGAAGTAGGAGGGTGTGAAATAATGGTATCCAGATTCTGACGCTGAAAAAGCTTGGGAACAGCAGACGATAACTATCAACAACTGCTAATTGTGCGCGTGATTTGAAAACATGTGACGTCAAGCCTCTGCGTGGGAGTACGTGAAAGCAAAATTTTGTCTAAGTAAGCCAGAATGTGCATCAGACCACCACAGGAAATAAAGCCTCATTGGAGTTGTTCTCCACAGAAGAGGATAATACGTTAAGATTCTACACTAATTTCATAATATCCCGGAATAATGTTTGTGCAAAGTTAGTTCACGCTAAGGCCGGATCTGTGGATCACTTTGACGGGTGATAATTAATAGATGTGCGTCTTATGATGGCAGAAAGCCACCGAAACGCGTCGTGATAAAGCAAATGTTGCTATTAAATGTGACTGAAGCACTAAATTGTGTTATTTATATTGAAAAAAGACCAGATCGCTCTTCAAATATTTACAAAGTATGGGGTGAAACGGTTAAGTATTTACTTCGTGTTGTTTCAATTATTATACTGTCTTGTTAAATTCGCAAAGGCTAACAGACAACATGTTCTTGTCGTCTGATGGAGCAATGATTAATCACTTGGGAAAACAACGCTCGAGCGGCTTTCTTCATTTCATTTCAATGTCGGCAATCTCTTTCCCTTCTGTACCATTCCCTGAATCTTTACGACATGTGAATGAGCGAGTAAACGACTTTAAACATGCCGGTGGTGGTCAGCGAGTTTCATTTCACCTTACCAACATTTCTTGGGTCCCCATCACAGACAGTCAGTACTGTTGCTTGATGTCCATTCAGAGTTCCATGCTATTTCGTGTGTACCATTGATTAAACTCAGAACGCGGAAGCTTTCCCCTCTGCGCGACAACACGGCTGGACGCTCCAGGGAGCCACAGTTGGTCAGCTTTACGTTCTTGGTCCTACTGCTTAGATTGAGAACATCTCGAACGTTCTTTGTGAGGCTTTATTGGTGGATACGTTTAGGGGACAAATTCTATTATCTCAGCCACGTTGTAGGGAATAATTTGGTTGCAATTTCGATATTACTTCGGTAAAATCCAGACATGATGACTAAATATGTAACTGTGCTTTGTTTCTGGTCAAGATCTGACCACCTGTTTTCAACACATCCATTAGTTAGCCTTTAACTTTTCCTCTGATCTTGCTAACTAATGTACATCGCTTTGCGAAGTATAAAACCAGTGGAGTAATCGATTTTGTCGTAATTTTCTGTTTTCAGTTTGGTTCATTGTCCACTCCGCGCTGTGGTCCACATCTCGTAAAGTTGTGAAAGATCCTAAATGGTCATTAATTCAATCATCTTCAGCGATTTCCCTGCAACACTAGTACTTGTTTCGTTTGAGTTTATGTCGGTGTCATAGCTATTTCTTTTGTATATTGAATTTGTTCTTTGTGTGAGCATGCAGCCATGTGATGCAAAGTCCACAGACTGCCAACAGAGATTAGCTCCGTTAAAAGATACAGAGCACTGTGAATATGCATGTGGTGAATTTCTGTCTATTAGCTATTTGCGGAATTTTCACTGATGGCCATCCCTTCATACGAGTATTCAGCCACATGCAGCCAAGTAAAAGGTCCACCAGTGGGAAATAGCTGCTTTCAATAGGACAAGTGATTTCGAGTGAAACGAACCTGTTTTTGCATGGAGAAATTTTCATGAATAAGAATTTACTGTATTTTTCAATGAAACTTTGAACCCAACTATGACGATTATCACGCTGTGACCCCTCATCCCTCCGTGGCCACTTCGATTTCTTATAGTGTTTGAGGGAGTAGAATGTCCTGTAGCTTATGTGAAGACAATGACTAAAAGAATTATGATCTCGAATTATTCTTGGAAAGGGAGGTAGCGTTGCTCACGTCCGTAGGTTTAACCTTAAATTACCCTACACGTGCCTCCTGGGTGGTGCTAATTGAGCAATAGTGATTACAGGCAGCCAGACTATCCATAGGATCTCCTGGCAATGACATATCAACTAAATAGCAGAAACAGTTCTTTTCAGAGCCCATTAACAAGAAACATTGGACCAACTATCAGACACCTTCAACTGAATATCGAAAGGATTAGCAGAGCAAAGTGTGACCACCTGTCAAAATTTTTGCTGGATAACAATATCGATGTCGTCGCCATTCAGGAAACTCGCGTTTCCAGCGAAGAAATATTCCGAAGCCGAGGTCGAATTCCTGGATATTCTGCACTTGATGTAACTTACCACGAGGTGTATGGAACTGCTACGTATGTCCGTAACAACATAAACGAAGCTTCTCTGATTTCTGCAAGTGTGGAGGCAGATATACATACAGTTGTCATACAATTGCACGGTATTATTATTACAAATGTTTACAAACCACCCAAAACAACGTGGCCCGATTTTGTCCTACACACAGCAGAACATCCTGCAATTTACATAGAAGACTTCAATAGTCACCACGAACTTTGGAAGTACTCTCAAAATGATGAAAATGGGAGCATGCTTGCAGTATTTATTGAAGAGAATAATCTTCATCTAGTGTTTGATGCCAAAGATCAAGGCACTTTCAGGTCAGCTGCTAGGGACAAGGATTCAAATCCTGACTTATGCTTTGTTAGCTGCAATGAAAGTGGCTTTCCCATCAACGCCACAAGGAAAGTGATAGATGCCTTTCCTCACAGCCAACACAGACCTGTAATAATACAAACTGGCTGCATGGTTCCTGTCATACGATCAACCCCACATGCTCGATGGAATTTCCAGGAAAATGACTGGACGCAGTTTTCAACGGAACTGGATAAGACCATTCGCTGGATACCTCCATCACATAAGAACTATCAACGCTTCATTGGTGCAGTAACCGCAACAGCTAAAAAGTGTTTGCCAAGAGAATACCGAAAAGAATATGTTCCAGGATGGAATGATGAAAGTGAAACCCTGTACCAACACTTCCAGCAAAGTGGTGACCCAGAGATAGCTATGGAACCCTTGTCCCATGTCTCGGAGGCAGAAATGGGCAGAAACAGTCAAAACTATGGACTTTACCCACTCGAGCAGGAAAGCATGGAGTCTTCTGAGAAAACTGGGAGGAAGTGCACCAGCATGCAGAAAAAATTCCGAAGTGATACCAGACCAAATTGCTTCCCACATCATTACTACCTCAAGAGTGCCTCCTGACAAGAAACATACAAGACATATCAGACGACAGCTTCGTGACCTGAAAAAGATGGCATTTCCCTCATTTGAGTATACCCGTCCCTTCCAGTTCCAGACATTGACTCTGGACTGAAGGACCTCAATCCTCTCAAGGCGCCTGGATTCGATGGTATCCATCCAGAATTCCTGATCCATATGGGAGGAAAAACTAAGAAATGGCTGGCAGAATTCTTCACTGACATCCTGCTGACTGGTCATCTTAAAATGGAGTTTAAAAAGGCGAAGATAATATCTGTTCTGAAACCTGGCAAACCGAGCAGAATGGTAGAAAGCTATCACCCCATTGCCCTACTTAGCTGCTGCTACAAGCTTTTTGAAAGGCTAATATATAACAGAATAAGTAGCATTATCCTAGAGAACGTTCCAGTTGATCAGGCAGGCTTCAGACCAGGGCGTAGCTGCTTGGCCTTCATACAGTCAGGATACCAAATGAAGCAGAAAACATCTGTGGCGTTTGTTTGTCTAACTGCCGCCATCGACATTGTGTGGAGTGAAGGCCTTATCTACGAATTTCTACGCATAATACCCTGCAGAACAATTGCTCGACTGATTAACAGCATGCTAAGCGATCGGAAGTTCCAGGTAATCACTGGAAGCAACATAAGTAATGAGAGGAAGCTGAACAACGGATTGCCTCAAGGATCAGTTCTCTCGGCATTACTGTTCAACCTATATCTATCTGATCTACCTGACACCAGGTCCAGAAAATACTGCTATGCTGATGACCTGGCTCTAGCTGTACGAACCAGGAAATGAAGACAACAGAAGATTCTAACCAATGACCTGTCTGCATTGCATAATTATTTCAAAATCTGGAGACTCCAGCCCAGTGAGAGTAAAACAGAAGTGTGTTGCTTCCATTTAAATAATAGGTTGGCGAATGTAAAACTGGAACAAATTTTTTAGAGCCACAATTCTTCGTCATAATTGGAACCCAAAATATCTTGGTGTCATCCTGGACCGTACACTATGCTTCAAACAACACCTTCTTAACTTAGCTCAAAAGTTGAGGACTCGAAACAACATCCTCCATAAGACATGCGGAACTACCTGGTGATCTTCAGCAACCACCCTGCGATCTTCAGCTCTGGGCTTGGTGTACTCAAGTGCTGAGTATTTTGCACCTGTTTGGATGAACAGTCATCATACAAGGCTTGTTGACACCCAGCTGAATACGACAATGCGCATGATATCTGGCGCAATCAGATCTACTCCAGTATATTGGCTTCCAGTGTTAAACAGTATAATGCCTCCTGATTTAAGCAGATGTACTGTCCTTATGAGAGAATTCCACAAGATCTCCAGGAATTCTAACCTACCCGTGGATAGCGACCTGCCACTTTTAAATCGTAAGAGACTGAAATCACGCCAGCCAACTCTGTGCGAAGCTGCTGACATGGTTGCTAAGGAATTCACACCTCTTGAAGAATGGAAAGGTCGGTGGAAAGCAGTGACAGATGTGCACCTGCATAACATCTTCTCAGGTGCTTAACTTCCAAGTGGATTCGACCTACCACGCAAGACCTGGACTACTCTCAACAGAATCTGTACCGGCAATGGCCGAAGCAGGGATGCTTTCTTTAAGTGGAAGAAGCTGCCTAATCCAGCCTGTGACTGCGGGGCTCCATACCAGACTGTTCACCACATTGTCAGTGAATGCAGGATTCGAGCCTTTCACTATGCTGAAGACGACTTCCTGCTAACAACTCCAGATGCAGTGCGCTGGATTGAAGTATGGGATATTCAGTTGTAAAGACAAACTTAAGTTTCTTGTATGTCGGTATGTACATATGTATACGTAATTTAATTTTATGATATGTCTGTATTAGCCATATGCTAAATAAATAATAATAAAAAATTCTTGGAAACCCGCAGTGTTTATATCCTAACCTTCTAGTGGGGTGTTCCTGCTGTTGCACAGATGAAAGAACAGAAGGAACCGAGTTTTAGTAATGTCTTGGTGGAATATTTGAACTGTTTCGTGAAGTGGCCAATATATTGTGATGGTGATAAGTAGCCACCCTGTTCATACGTAATGTCTGGTTTGAGCTCAACCTACGCGCATGTCGCCTATCCTCATGCTCCCCACGGATCAGCTTTCGAAGAAAGAATGTGCAAATCTCAGAAAAATTAAAAATGATTGCAACTGTTACATTTTATTTCCTTAGCACATGAATCGTCAGTGTATGGTCACAGCGAAATCCGTTGTCCGATTTAAGCGAAGCTATTACCAACGCATTTTCCATGACGCGCATTATCAGGGAGCGATACTTTATACCCACCCTAAAAAAAAATTTCTCAATTTTTAAAAAAAAAAAAATTAAATACATTGTGGAATATTTGAACTGTTTAATGAAGTGGCCAATAAACTGATGTATTAAGTAGCCACCTTGTTCATGCGTAATCTCTGGTTTGAACATATTTATAATGTTTTAGTAGGATACGTGAAAATATCTTTTAGCGCACCCTTAGCAACAGCAGCACATTTTCAGTAACGCGCACTACCAGGAAGGGGTGCCTTACGCCCAGCTTAAAAAATTTTAAAAAGTGCAAATTCCGTTATTTGTTGTTGACTTTTACCCATAAGACAGTTTTTAAAGAAATTCTGATGAGTAAGTAAGGCCCTGAGCCTGAAAATATTGAATACAACGTCCATTGTGGAACCTGGTATCTACTAATAAGACTTCACGTTTTAAGTTAAATTGAAAAGTTTAAAACATTTATGGAATCTGGTCGAAGGATTCATGAGAAACTATAAAGATGCTTTCAGAATTGTGAAATATAAAGTAATTGATTAGATTATAATATCTTCAAAAGGTGGGCACAGAATACACCCCCTCCGCCACCCTTAGTGTTGCGAGGGTTAATAAGCCAAATAGAATAAGGATTCGGTGGCCATTGACCCTGTAGTGGCCAAGGGATAATCCCATAATAGATAATCTTTCTCTTACTAGAACACATTTCTCTTAGGAGCACCGTCAATATAAAATTTGTTTGACGGTTTACTGCTCCTCAGCAAGTGCCTTATCTATACATACTATTAATTAAAGTCCCTTTCAGCGTTTTCCTGTCTGCAGGTGGAAGGTAATCTCAGGAAGTGCTGTAGGGATTTTGGAATGTTCACCTATAGGTATACTGACTCACGAGGAAAAATTGTGTATATAATTTATAAATATTTCTTCACATGGGCTGAACTATTATGAATTAAAGTCCCACCCCCCTCATTTTTCTGCCTATCCGTCAAGGCTGATCTCAGAAACTACTGCAGGGATTTTTATACGATTTTAACTAACCGATAGACTGATTGTGTAAATAATTTATTACCGCTACGCTGGTCATCCGGACGTAGATACCCGGTGTGGCCCGTTCGAATTCGGGGCGGATCGCTAGCTTCGTATGATTTGCGGGTCTACGCACGTTTCGCAAATATCGCCGCTTCGAAGGCTCATTCAGATGGAACGTAGAGACTGATTGCCCCTACCACCGCGATGTGCGGCTCCGAGTAACACTCTAACGCCAGGTTGGTGGCCTACCCAGCAGGGGCAGCTATTAGCGCGGAGCGGGCGCCGACCAATTTGTAAGGGCAGCCGGTGATGAATGGGTGGCGAGCACCTGGGCCGGGTTATTAATGGAGCCGCACCCATCACCGCCTGCCAGCGGCGCACTGCCTCCGACGCTCCCGCCAATAACCCGCACACGGCTTTTTCATTTGTGGCCTTCCCGATGGCCGCACATGCATGACACTCTGCAATTTCCGAAAATATTGCTTATCTCACCGATGAAATAGCAGTACCTATCCAGGCTGAGAAATTGAGCCATATTATATCATCCTGCCCCCCCCCCCCTCGCTTCACCCCATCGTAGACTCCTCACTTGTAGATTACTGTACTCTCGCTTCCCTTCTATTTAAAGAAGTGAATCTGACTCACTCGAGAGTCTCGAGAAATACGGATAAATTCTACGGACTCTCGTAAGGTATCTCGAGAAGTACCGATCTCTGCTGTCTTCTCTTGAATGGGTATGCAAATCAGCGTACTGTAAAGCCGTCTTAACGTTGACGAGGACGCTGACTGGAAATCCAGCCTCTCGAGAATAGGGCCCACGTCACATTGAACGGGCTGGTTAATATGATTTGTGACCGTAGCTCTTTCCAGAGGCAGCTATAGGCTGTATCTGTCTCGCAGACCTCACAGTTTGTTTACGAAAAAAGACTCACTCAAAATTGCTGCATTATCTCTATTAAAATACACATTTCCTCCCTTGTCCGTATGGTGGTCATGTTAGTCTGTGGCATACATAATAAAAACGGTAGTGTCCATGAATGTGTTATACGGCAAAAATGAAAGTTTCTTTTCTAGTCATTAAGGGCATCAGCTTATAAAACTTGGTAAGATCGGACAAACTCACCCCTGGGAGAGAGACTTCACTTATATTTCCGTAACATCGAATATTACAGAAATTATTTCTATTAATAAGTAAGTTCCACAAACTTTCAGAAAGTGCGAATGTGAAAAAAAAATTTGGAAACAGCGAGACACAAATCCGCTACAAATCGTTTCGTAACTCGGCACCTAAACCAATAACGCTTCGCCAAATTTCTGCAATGATTGACGTATTTTATGTTATGATATTGTGAAGGCCTTAATCACCGATTTGTTATTAACTAGCATTTGATTATAATAAATCCTACCCAGAACGACGCCTTATTGATGAATATTTAATGGGACGTTACCTTAAGCCGGCATACTTTCGTAACAAGAGAGTTATAACACGAAATTAGCTTAACACTAAAATTCTCTAACAACCAATATGGCTTGTCCCGTCATTTTATTACAACAAATCGTAGTAGAAACGACGCTTTTTCGACAGATTCTCAGTGTGCTCGTGCTAAGAAACATACGAGTATATATTCCTAAGATGTAAGTTATAATATAAATCCCACTAATTATGGTTTCAATTGAAAACGGCGACTACAATACGACGTCTCCCAAGTTGTGCTTCTGACGCAGAAAGCGTCCTTGCTTCTTATTGGTTCTACTTCATGTTGCAGGCAGCCGAAGCAACGGAGAGCTTATCCTGTGTTTCCCGCGACGAAATGGTTACACGTCAAATAGCAGGAAGTGACGTCACAAAACTGCAACAGATCCAGGTCGATGTTAGCTAACTCTTCCCGTGAGAGGATTAGCTGTCTCGGTGTTAAATAAATATGACATTTCATTTTATTTTTAGGGATACCCGAGAAAAATTCGCAAGCCCACTTTTTGTCTTCGTTGCCATCAGAACGTCGATAAAAATAGAAAATGTCTGGAAAGGCTTGTAAAGCATCTCGAAAAGTGTCGAACTGTGTTTCACCCTGTTGAGCAGGTATGCAAATCTACGTGCTGTAGTATCAGATTTACTCCCTCGAAGTGGAGCTATCGACTTAATCTGTGTGGCGGCTGCCTGAAACAAATACGACATTGCACATTTATTTTCTGGGATAACGAAAATATTTTATGCGACCCATTATTTTCACTTTTTTGTCATTAATACGTACTGAAACAATTGGGTGTTGTACAGCTCTTTGCTATGCCAAGTAAATGTTACAGCTCTAATGAGTTAACTGAATTTTCCTCGTTTGTTGCTAGCCTACCAGATCGAACGCATGCTATTCACTGTCATTTGAATACCACGCCTCTGTTTATGACTCAGTCCTAACAATGTCACAGTGCTGCGACATCCCCAAGAGTATAATGAGGGAGACATTTGAAACTCCTCAAAATGTGCCATCTCGTTTCCCATCTTTACTACTCGTCGATTCCTTCCACGCTGTCAGTGTAGTGATCTTTACGGTATGTGGCTTTTGTCAAAATAATAATAAGCATAATATGACGCTCTGTCCGCTGCCGAAGCTTAGCCTACTACTGCTGAATAACACCACTAAGTGAAAAGCCGATCTTAACATTGTGCGAAAATCAAAATGCCAAACTTCGAATTAAGTGACCACGGAAAAGAAAATCATCTAAAACCCTTCAGCGGAGAGTATGCGATATAACTTTATCCTCTTCTAACGGAAGCCTACAATAAGTCGCTGGAGGAACGATACGTTCTTAGTGACTGGAAAAATGGATAGGTCATAGCCGTTCTCAAGAAAGCTTATCGCGAAAAAAAGCAATGTTATAAAGCTGTAGCGAAAAGCAGGAAGACCTGCAGAGGATCGACTTTTGTTGCAGGGAATGGCCGTTGGGCCTCAACATAAACAAACTGAGTTTATGAATGGTGGGCTCCATGTGGTTTCCAACTCAGTTCGAAACCACATGGAGCCCATAAGCCTGCAGAAGGAATCTTTAGTGTATGATTACACAAGCGTTGAACAACCACTGGAAGCAGTCACATCCGTTAAATGTCCGAAGTATGCGTACGGAGAGTACTGAAAGTGGAAAGACCACATAAAGTTAATCACAGCAAAGTCACATATCAGACTGATTCATTGGAAGAATCCTCGGTCCTGTAGCCAACAAACAAAGGAGGTAGGTATCATAACTGTCGTTCGACCAATACTTCAGTTACTCACCACTCTGCAACGCTTGCCAGATGGGGTTAATAAAGAAAGAGAAAAGATCCAAAGGCGAGCAGCGCGTTGCGTTCCGTCCCATGTTAGTTTAGCAATAGCGAAATTATTAATAAAGTAGATTTCCTGTTTCGATATCATTGTGAATATTTTGTGAATAAAACCGTCTAGATCGCATATCCCCCCCCCCCACCCCACCCACCCACTCATGAACCACGGACCTTGCCGTTGGCGCGGAGGCTTGCGTGCCTCAGCGATACAGATGTCCGTACCGTAGGTGCAACCACAACGGAGGGGTATCTGTTGAGAGGCCAGACAAACGTGTAGTTCCTGAAGAGGGGCAGCAGCCTTTTCAGTAGTTGCAGCGGCAACAGTCTGGATGATTGACTGATCTGGCCTTGTAACACTAACCAAAACGGCCTTGCTGTTGTGGAACTGCGAACGGCCGAAAGCAAGGGGAACCTACAGCCGTAATTTTTCCCGAGGGCATGCAGCTTTACTGTATGGTTATATAATGATGGCGTCCTCTTGGGTAAAATATTTCGGAGGTAAAATAGTTCCCCATTCGGGACTACTCAGGAGGACGTCGTTATCAGGAGAAAGAAAACTGGTGTTCTATGGATCGGAGCGTGGAATGTCAGATCCCTTAATCGGGCAGGTACGTTAGAAAATTTAAAAAGGGAAATGGATAGGTTAAAGTTAGTTACAGTGGGAATTAGTGAAGTTCGGTGGCAGGAGGAACAAGACATTTGGTCAGGTGAGTACAGGGTTATAAATACAAAATCAAATAGGGGTACTGCAGGAGTAGGTTTAATAATGAATAAAAAAATAGGAGTGTGGGTAAGCTACTACAAACAGCATAGTGAACGCATTATTGTGGCCAAGATAGACACGACGCCCACGCCTACTACAGTAGTACAAGTTTATATGCCAACTAGCTCTGCAGATGACGAAGAAATTGATGAAATGTGTGATGAGATAAAAGAAATTATTCAGGTAGTGAAGGGAGACGAAAATTTAATAGTCATGGGTGACTGGAATTCGAGAGTAAAAAAGGAAGAGAAGGAAACATAGTAGGTGAATATGGATTGGGGGTAAGAAATGAAAGAGGAAGCCGTCTGGTATAATTTTGCACAGAGCATAAATTAATCATAGCTAACACTTGGTTCAAGAATCATGAAAGAAGGTTGTATACATGGAAGAACGCTGGAGATACTAAAAGGTATCAGATACATTACATAATGGTACGAAAGAGATTTAGGAACCAGGTTTGAAACTGTAAGACATTTCCAGGGGCAGATATGGACTCTGACTACAATCTATTGGTTATGAACTGTAGATTAAAACTGAAGAAACTGTAAAAAGGTGGGAATTTAAGGAGATGGGACCTTGATAAACTGACTAAACCAGAGGTTGTACAGAGTTTCAGGGCAAGCATAAGGGAACAATTGACAGGAATGGGGGAAAGAAATATAGTAGAAGAAGAATGGGTAGCTCTGATGGATGAAGTACTGAAGGCAGCAGAGGATCAAGTAGGTAAAAAGACGAGGGCTAGTAGAAATCCTTGGGTAACAGAAGAAGTATTGAATTTAATTGATGAAAGAAGAAAATATAAAAATGCAGTAAATGAAGCAGGCAAAAAGGAATACAAAATTCTCAAAAATGAGATCGACAGGAAGTGCAAAACTGCTAAGCAGGGATGGCTAGAGGACAAATGTAGGGATGTAGAGGGGCATATCAGTAGGGGTAAGATAGATTCTAAAGGTGGCAGGGGTATAATACAGGGAGCGAAAGGCTATTTATAATTTGTACAGAAACCAGATGGCAGTAATAAGAGTCGATGGGCATGAAAGGAAGCAGTGGTTGGGAAGGGAGTGAGACAGTGTTGTAGCCTCTCCCCGATGTTATTCAATCTGTATATTGAGCAAGCAGTAAAGGAAACAAAAGAAAAATTTGGAGTAGGTATTAAAATCCATAGAGAAAAAATAAAAACTTTGAGGTTCGCCGATGACATTGCAATTCTGTCAGAGACAGCAAAGGACTTGGAAGACCAGTTGAACGGAATGGACAGTGTCTTGAAAGGAGGATATAAGATGAACATCAACAAAAGCAAAACGAGGATAATAGAATGTAGTCGAATTAATTCGGGTGATGCTGAGGGAATTAGATTAGGAAATGAGACACTTAAAGTAGTAAAGGTGTTTTGCTATTTGGGGAGCAAAATAACTGATGATGGTCGAAGTAGAGAGGATATAAAATGTAGACTGGCAATGGCAAGGAAAGCGTTTCTGAAGAAGAGAAATTTGTTAACATCGAGTATAGATTTAAGTGCCAGGAAGTCGTTTCTGAAAGTATTTGTATGGAGTGTAGCAATGTATGGAAGTGAAACATGGACGATAAATAGTTTGGACAAGAAGAGAATAGAAGCTTTCGAAATGTGGTTCTAAGAAGAATGCTGAAGATTAGATGGGTAGATCATATAACTAATGAGGAGGTATCGAATAGAATTCGGGTGAAGAGGAGTTTGTGGCACAACTTGACAAGAAGAAGGGGCCGGTTGGTAGGACACGTTCTGAGGCATCAAGGGATCACAAATTTAGCATTGGAGGGCAGCGTGGAGGGTACAAATCGTAGAGGGAGACCAAGGGATGAATACACTAAGCAGATTCAGAAGGATGTAGGTTGCAGTAAGTACTGGGAGATGAAGCAGCTTGCACAGGATAGAGTAGTATGGAGAGCTGCATCAAACCAGTCTAAGGACTGAAGACCACAACAACTACAACAGATCGCATATCACTTTTTTTTATTATTAAGTCTTTTTGACTGCTGCCATAATCAGATATCAAAAATACGTAGAGTTTCACGTATTAAGCATAGGTTTCTAATACCGATCCTAAAGCTTGTTTTGTAAAGTAAGATTTTTATACTGTATGTGATGATGGTAGTAAGTGAAACGGAGTAATAATAAAGAAATTTACCAAGCGACGTAGACGGTTTCATTCACAAAATATCCAGTGGCAGACGCTACAACAGAACCTTATGCATCACGGTGTGGTTAACAGTTAAATTTCCGAGAGCATAAGTTCGTGGAGCAATCGATCCGTATATTTCTTCCTACGAAGAATATGTGGTAAAAATTCCATCAGAGATATGACGCTCACACGGAAGTTAACCAAAAAACGTTCTTCCTGTACACGATTCGTTTCTGGAAGAGGGAAATGGAAAGTGGCAGTGATATACAAGGTAACCTCCGCCACACGCTACAAGGTTGCTTGCAGTGTATAGACGTAGATGTAGAAAGAAGGAGATGTAGAACGTACCCTCCACCACACGCTGCAAGGTTGCTTGCAGTGTATAGACGTAGATGTAGAAAGAAGGAGATGGAATTTAATTCAGAACATTGCATGAAGCCTGGTGCTCAGTATCATTACGTCACCACCTCCCCCCTTCCGTTGCTGGGTAAATATTGGCGATGAAAATTTCTTACACTGCCAGGATTCGAACCAGCTACCTCTCAGTGGAGTGTCACTGTGCAGGTGTGCATTACCGAACTCGGCTACAGATGTGCGCATTGGAACTTAAATTACTCACTATATAGGTTGATTCAGCTGCCCCTACCGATGTAGTTGTATGCAACCCACAGCGCTACATCTGGCTTTCAAAAACCACACACGAGATTTTCATGATCTCTCGCTCACTACGCGCAAACTATTAGTCCTACAGAAAACAATGAGCAAGATCTCTTTGTAAGTAATTTAATGTAGTTAAATTTTATGCTAGGATACATTTTCGCTAGAGGCCGTTGTTTTCGGGTTATTCAAGGCAAAAGTACAAAAGTGACCTCCAAACACCCCCTGCCCCCCACAACTCATACATTCAGCCCATACCGGTCAGGAATTCTAGTATGTTGGTCGTAGCACTCCCTCATACAATTGCACAAAAATTTGTTACTGCACGAATTATTTCCCACATTCAACGTTTTTTGGTCTTTGCTGACTGGCTTTACCACGGCACCGGCTTAATAGAGCACTTAAAAATTGTAAAATTTACATTTGTGTAAATTTGACGTAGTATTTTTGTGAATTTTAACAGCATAAAATAAATAAATACGTTGTTTCATTCGACCGGTATTCTGACTACGAAATTAATTTCCTTGTAAGAGTTAAGTTTGAATCGAACCGTCAAAGTAATTAGTTTCATCGTAACGTTTACAAAAGTCGTTTTTATTTAATTTTCCTCAAGGGCTCATTTAAATTAATAACACGAAATAGCCTGTTACGCTGATGGCGTAATAGCGCAATCAACAAAGAGGTCGAGTATCGAGAATATTTCATGCAGTCGGAAATTTTGGTATAGTGGTAGGAGGGAGTGCTACGAACAACATACTAGAAATCCTGACTGGTAAGGGATGAGTACGGTGTGTAGGTGCGTTTGAAGGTCATCTTTGTACATTTTTTTTAATAACTCAGTAACCGGGGTCTCCAGCGAAAACTTATTCCGTCAAAATTTAACTACTTTAAATTTTCTATAAAAAGCTACTAACATTTTTTTTCTGTAGGACTATTAGTTTGCTTATTGCGATTAAGAAAATATGAAAATGTTGGTTTTTGACGACATTCGTAGGCACAGCTGAATAACTCTGTACAGGTATTTACTCAATCGGTAGTCATTCAGTATATGCACCTAGTTTTTTTCCTTCCTTCCGAATATAAAGCGGTAAAGCCAATTGTTAAAGCCAGAGTTGTTCGAATACAAAGACTTTCTTGACAATACAATCTTTGGTTCTTACAATCTTTGGTTCTTTCTTCAGAAAATATCTGCTGGCTGTGGAGGTTGCTGCATCGTATTCTGAGCTCGTTCTTCGTGGCCTCCGTCGTATTCTCATTTTTCCGGGTACTCAGCCCATTGGTATGCGATCCAGGGCGACGGGCCTGTCAGCTAATGCTATGAAACATATTTTCCCCTTTTTGTCCTTCAGCAAGGGAATCGTTTTTTTTATTTTTAAATTGATATTTTAAGGAGAATAAAAGAAGCGTACATAACGACCGTTACACAGGAGAAAATGGAAATGTGCCAGTAGTGCCCTGCGCCATACACTCTATGATGACCTGCATATTGTAAATGCAATAGTGTGATATATTTGGGTTTATTTTTAAAGCAAGTTGTATATCTTGTCATAAATTCACTGACTACTAGCGTTACGAGTTTATATCTCTTTATGTTAGCAACTACGCCTGGACAGTTGACTGAAGATGGCAGAAAATCGTCTAAATTATAACTTTATTACTCCTATGAACAGTGCACAAATAGTTTATTAGAATGCTAATTTACGAGATAGCGCTCATGCTCTAAAGGATAGTTTTGTCTGTGATTATAGTTACTTTTGTGCACAACACCTTCGCGACAAAGGACCGCAGTGACAGACGAAAAAGTTTTGGAACAAGTCTTCTCATTGATCTGCAGATGATGTTTAATAGATTCCCTACAAGATCGCTTTGCGAAAATGTTCGTATAACAGCAAGAGGTATTCACACAGTAATACTTCTGAAGATGATATTCAAGTAGCATCGGACTGTGAAGGATCCACGAGATCAGGGGAAAAGGGGAGCAGGCAACGGCATAGTGCTTGGAAGCAGAAGTAGCGCAAAGTAATTCCCTCTTACGAGCTCAAATTCTCCACGGCACGAAGCTCGCGGAAGCCACTCGGTGCTTTGAAAGTGCTGTTGCTACAGTCTATTTTCTGCATTGCTGCAACGCAGAATTCATCCTTCCGTCTCGATATTATTAGGCGACGTTTGCTTTGCACGTAGGCGAAAGAAATGTAGTGTGTTTTCTTCAATTTGGTATATGGTTGAGGTCGCCCTAAAATGAGGCGCTGCAAGGACGGACGAAACGCCAGTTTTGCTTTATACCTTTTTTAGTGTTACAAAACGGTGCAGCCTGATACCTAAAATGATTTTATTCGAAGTCTGAGTTCTCGGGCAGAGTTTGTTCACACCGTCACCGTCTTAATTGGTATCCTACGCACACCAATGGCATTGTCGTACGGGTTGTACACGTGTTATGCGAACGATGCGTCTTACAAACTGAATACATATTCCAGATATCCTAATAATCAATCAAAAAGTGTCTATTACCTACATTACCTACAGTTGGGATTACGTGATAGTTTCATCTCGTGTCTCTACAGGTGTTTACGTTTCTTGTAGTGTGCAGATTTACATTGCATTGATTTGTACCAACCTGATATAATGTCAAGATCTCACTAGCTTCTGTTCGAAAAGTCTGTGGTAATGCATGTAACCTCCTACTGAACCTGATGTATGCCAATAAAATCGAATATTTCGCGCTTCCTAGAAAAATTGTCGAAAACTGGTGTTACAGCTGAATGTTCACTTATGTGATTATATCTTTTCAGTAGTTCATTAATTGTAGCTAATTGTCAATTAGTTTCTTTGGGACCTCAGCTTTTATTAGCTAGTCATATCAGGTTCGCATGAAGAACTCCATCTTCGGTAGAGTTTTCAACAAATACAACACATGCTTGATCTTTTGCATGCTTTGCTTTTCGGCCACTCTGCAACCACTCTTACATTCAGCTCTCCTCTATCAAGACGATTCTACATCAGACTTCACAAAGACGTGCATTCGTCAAAGATAGTGTTACAACAAATATGTTAGATATCTGGGATTTGTTTAAAAACGCTAAATATTTAGCTTTACCACAACAAAAACACTTTTAATTTTAATATGGCTATTTTAAAATTTTGAAACGTTGTTAAATAAATTAGTACAAATTCTCGTTTGATTTTTAATAAAATTATGCGACACAACCACTCACAACTGTAAATCGTGCAAAACGTACCTCTCTAAAATATAAATGAACGAACTGACAGTGTACAACTCCAAATTAGAAAATGATCAGGCCGATCTTACGTGGCGAAAATAAGTTGATATACCGAATACCGCGCCACGAAACCTAAGACCGTATATTTTATGAAAATTATAGCAACTGTCTATCTTCCTATCGATTTTGTATTTGATGGAATGTGGGAGGACTGAAGAAAATACTGTGATTGTGATAGGTACATTTATTCAATGCGATAAAAAAATTTTGAGGAATAAATCATAACGAGGCTAACGATCATGGCAACTTGTTTATTTTTTTGAATTTCAACATTTAACTGTTGGAGGCGACATTCCACATAGCGACGAAATATTAGTAATAATCAGTCAGATGTTTATTTAGTGTCCCAGTGACGTATGTGGTGTTGACATAACTAGTTTCTTCAAGCAATTTTTTGTTAAAATTTAAAATATGTGGTTCTCGTAAACATAATAATAGAGACAGCTCAAAATTTTATGTTGAACATTAGCGCTTGCGATCAGTGCTACTCATTCTTTTGCGAACGGTTCGCAACGTGTACAACTGCTGGTCAACTTCCGCCCAAGGTCCAGTTGCTTTCACTCTCACGTCGTAATCATTTCGCTGGTTTTGTCTGAGAAGAAATAACATGTCGTGTAAATCCACAAGCAACGTACGCTTTCGGAATTGTGACACTAAAGCTCACCGTGATACACAACGCCTCTCTTGAACCGTCTGACATTGGATTCTTATGAGCGTCTCATTGACCATTCGCACTTGATCCTACAATGAACGAAAGTGCTCACAGTGTAAAGTTATAGCTCTAGGAAGCCTACATAAATATTTTTTCACATGTTGATTTATTCATTACATTAGCAGCAAATATAAATACATTCATATAATATATCTATCATAACGTAGACATTTCAATGTATCTGTACGTTTCTTTGCTGTGAGAGAATCTGTTTCCGAGAAACCAGGCTGATCAATCGACTGGGTACGGCTGTGACGAGTGGCACACGTGGTCTGTTGTCGCTGCGCCATAGCTGGTGTGCTGGTTTTCGTGCGCTAAGTCACGGATAAAAGATTTAAATTGATGTTTGCAGCTGTAGAAAGACTAATTAATGTTTAATGAACTGTAGAGAGTGCAGTGTGCTTTTATTCGTGGATGAACTCAGACGGTTCTCGCGCATGGAATGAACGTAAATCGGGGGGGGGGGGGGGGGGGCTAACTGGTGAAACAACGCGTGTTCACGATATGAACTGTGAACATTTCGAAGACTATGCTTTAACGTGAGTGAGCCTTGAACTGAGACACATCAGTCATCGAACTGAAAGTATTTAGCGGGTTCCACGAAGCAAGACATTGTATGGACGAATATACCCCGTAAATACGTCAGTGCCGCGTATTTCAAATTGTACACACTCCGGAAGTGCAATCCCATGACACCAAGCTCACGGTGATAGCTGCGGTAGTACAGAAGTGTTGTCATTACCTGCAAAAGGTGTACTAGGGCTCTTCAAAAAAATGGTTCAAATGGCTCTGAGCACTATGCGACTTAACGTCTGAGGTCATCAGTCGCCTAGAACTTAGAACTAATTAAACCTAACTAACCTAAGGACATCACACACATCAATGCCTGAGACAGGATTCGAACCTGCGACCGTAGCCTAGAACCGCACGGCCACTCCGGCCGGCCGAGGGCTCTTCAATAAAGAATGAGAATAACTCTTTTTTTGACAACATACCTTTACTCGTCCTCATAATTGTGATGGTCCTTCTCAAAGTAGTCTCCCATGAAAGCGACGCACTTGTCCCAGCGTTTCTGCCGGTCTTCAGATACATGCTGGAAACCACTTTTTGAGAGGTCCTTCAAATTCGCCTCCGCAGTCTTCACCACTGCTTCTGATGATCGATAATGCCTCCCACGAAGGAGTTTTTTCGTGTTAGGGAGTAGAAAAAAGTCACATGGGATTATATCCCGGCTATAGGGACGGTGAGGGATCAACTCCACATTGACTTTTGCAAGATGTTGAGCGACATTGGCAATATGCGGCCGCGCATTATCGTGGTGCAGCATCCAGCCTGCTTCACGGAAATGTGGCCTTTTGGGCTTGATATGGATTTGCAATGTTTTCAGGACATCCCTGTAGTATTGTCTAGTTACTGATGTGTGTGCAGGTACAAAATGTTGATAAATCATTCCATGAATATCAAAGAATGAGATGACCATAACTTTCTCAGCAGAAGCAACCACTTTTACTTTTTCGGGGGTTGGTGATGAAAGAGATTTCCACACTGAGCTTTGATGTTTGCTCTCAGGATCAAAATGATGTAGCCAAGTTTCATCAGCAATGATTACATTTGAAAGATGCTCCGAATCATCGTCTAACATCAACTGTAACTGCATGCAGACCTGCACGCGAATGCCCTTTTGTTCGGGAATCAACAGTCTTGGAACCCATCGCGTACAAACTCGCGTCATGTGTAATTTTTCTGTCACAAACGTGTGGGTGGCACCCAATGAAATGTTCAGTATTTCAGAAAGTGATCTTAAGGTAATTCGTCGAACCTCTCTCACCATGACAGCAGTAATGTTGATGTTTTCTTCCTTAAGAACAGTAACTGAAGCACCGGGTCAGCCTTCTTTTGAAATTGTCTCCCCTCTTCAAACATTTTAAACCACCTTCAAACTGTGCTGTAGGGAAGAACAGACTCTCCATATGCCTCCTGTAACACTGTGTAGGCCTCAGCTGAAGATCTGTTGAGACGAAAGCAGAATCCCAAAGCCGCACATTGTTCCTCGCATGTTACCTCCGTTTTTATTGAACAGCCCTCGTATAACAGGGCAGATGACATTATTTTCATCGCAACTTCGCCAAAGACCAGCATAGCGCGCCCCGCCCGATCTCAAATCCTTGTAAAGAGGCGAGGTGCAGCACACGTGGAAATTTTTGTAAAAACTGGCAAATAAAATCAGGTTCTAAATTGCAAAAGTGATGTAGTACTTGTTTCCTCTTTAAAATAAAATGTTGTTTACGTCGTAATCTTGTAATTTGTCGATCTACAACAACTGTGTCATTGCTACAGTGCGGACCTTCAAATGAAGTATTTCCTCCACATCCCACCTTACAATTTTTTTTGTTATTTGGAATGACAAAAGACGCACAATCTTCCATTCATTACATGCATTTGCTATTTCCGTAGATTCTGAATTGTTACGTGGCAAATAAATAACTTTCTGAAATACGCAAATTTTCAGCGACGCGCGCATGGACCTATCATAGCTGCGCTTTGTTACGATTGGCCGAGAACAGCAGCCGTGCGAGATTCGAGTTCGACAGGTAGTGTACATGTGTCTGGACTGGTTTGTTTACAGTTTTACGTGAAATTTATGGATTGGGTACGTCAGTGTTTTCCGAGAACTGAGTGCACTTCTGAGTGCACGCATACTTATTATTCAATAACAATGCCATATATATATATATATATATATATATATATATATATATATATATATATATATATATATATATATATGTGTGTGTGTGTGTGTGTGTAATTTCATTCTTCATGTCATAATTCCATACATAAAGTTAATTACTCTGTCCCAACATAATACAGCTCTTTCAGTGTAACATAATGAGATCAGATCTTCACCTGATTACACGGCCATTAAAATTAGATCCACCATACCGTTGTGTTGTAACACTCTTATGAGGAGGAGACTATCAGAGACGTCTCAACTCCGCCAGTTTTTTTAGAAAAATTAATGACTATAAATCCAACATTTCTTGGGTCATCATTATGATTGTTGTGATGTGGCCCGCCATGAATCCCTCGCCTGTGTCATTTTCTTCATTTCAAAGAAGCACTTGAACTCAAGGTCTTTAATTATTCCAGAACATTCTTTAATTATTTGTTGGATAGATTCCAGGTCTCTGTCTACCCTACAGTTTTCACTCTTTCAGCTCCCTCAAGTGGCACAAAATTCATTCCTTTTGTGTCTTGACACATTCTTATCATCCTGTTCGTTCTTACTGTCAGTGTTCCACAAGTTCCTCTCCTCATTTCTTCTGCGAATAACCACTTCATTTCTTACAAGTCCACCTACTTTTCAACATCCTTCAAATACATCATGTCTCACAAGCTTCGATTTTCCAATTTTTCCGCAGTCCATGATTCACTTCCACAGAACACTGTGTTCCAAACATATAGGGAACAATGATATATCTGGCGGATAGTGTAGCTAGGAACACATGATGTTTGCTGGATGATGTTTCAATCCAGTGAGTGGGTTTAGAACCACAGGAAGAATCACGCACTAGGGACCGCCGTAAGCAGTTGCCGACATTTTCTATTATTTTGCGTTTTGTGAGACATGCGTTTGTGTTTTGTGCAGCGTATCCAAATATTAAGAGGGCTACTTATTTAAGTGCTGTTCAATATATTTAAGCTATTTTTAGGATACTGATAATTTTTCAGTTACAGATTTTTATGATGAGCAGAATGCTCTACATTTTTAGTTACATAACATGTGGCCAATTAAATCATACTTCGTCAGTCATGTACGATCGTGTGCCTTGACACAGAAGGTCTTTTTAACACGAAACACGTGATATTTGCAAATGAACTGAACTTCCTTAATATGTCAACAATTATTCGGTCTCGAAAATGGTAATTTGTATTATTTGTCAGATTCTTCTCTATCAAAACATTTTCAACTTGTAACTGGTTTTTGATAACACTTCTTCTCAATTTGATATCACTTATTGGTGTCTAGTAGAGTAATAATGTAACATATAGACTATTAAATAGGGTATTTACAAAATTTTCCCGACTGCAACTCTTTTAAATGAGGGCTACGGTCGCAGGTTCGAATCCTGCCTCTGGCATGGATGTGTGTGATGTCCTTAGGTTAGTTAGGTTTAACTAGTTCTAAGTTCTAGGGGATTAATGACCTCAGAAGTTGAGTCCCATAGTGCTCAGAGCCATTTTTAAATGAGGAATAGAATGTGTGTTCCTAGGTACATGACCATGTTGTATCTTGGAATAGCTTTTCACGTATAGAAAAACCTTGCTTTTGAATAATATTTGTATTTTCAGAAACAGATTGCAGCGCAAATAACCTGAATGCTATCATGTCAGAATGGAATAAAAATGTATTAAACTCCTATTAAACTTCTATTACAGAGCTGGCTAGAGACGAAAGTTGAAAAATATTCCGAGGTACAACACTCTTCCCTATTGTCAAAAAGTCTTCCTCAAATTACGGCCTATTTTTGATACTGGTAGACTTCTCTTAGCCAGGAATGCCGATTCTGTCACAGCTAATCTGCTTTTTAAGTCCCTTTTTTTGCTTCGTCCGTCATGTGTTATTTTGCTACCAAGGTGGCAGAATTCCGGAACTCTTTGCACTTTTTGGTCACCAGTTTTGATGTTAATTTCATCATTGATCTCATTACTACTTCGAATTATTTACGTATTTCTTTTGTTAACTTCAGTCCATATTCTGTATTCATTGGACTGTTCGTTCTTTTTCCATACGTCTTGTAATTCTTCTTAACTTTCTGTGAGGATAGTAATGTCGTCAGAGTATCTTTACATTGATATCCTTTCTCCCTGAATTTTAATTCCACTCTTCAATCTTTCTTTTATTTACGTTACTGCTTTTTCAGTGTATTGACTGAAATGCGCGAGTGAACGACTTGGTATCTCTCTTATACCATTTTTAATCAGAATACTTCGTTCTTTGTCTTACTTCCTTATTGCTCCTTCTTGGTTCTTGTAAATCTCTGTCGTAAAAGGAAATGTCCTGACTGACTGACTGACTCATCATCGCCCAGCCCAAATCGCTAAGGGTAGACTCTCGAAATTTGGAGAGGGTATGTATCTTATTCTGTAGGAATCGTTTAAAAATTGAAAATCTAAATTCCACTTCTAAGGTTCTCAAATAGAATATGAAAGGAACTACTAAAATTGGTATTCGGTTTCTCGGTCAGAAATAAAGAGATACGTGTTTTAGCACTTTCGGAAATTTAAACCCTATATGGATGAAATAGTATGTGGCAGTCTTTTTGAAAACAAATCATTATCAGGGAAGTACTAAAGCATTTTAAAGCTACATCTATGAAAATTGGTATTTGACTTCTCGGTCGGAAATTTTAAAAAATTCAGACCCTATGGGGATGAAATAGGGGATGAAATGTTTTATGAAAATATTTCATTATGAAAACATTTTCAAAGCTAACTCTATCTCATACAGTAGCCATCATTTGCAAAAAGTTGTTCTGAGTTACTCCACGAAGGGGCTGAAGTAGGGAATAAATCGTTCTTTGAAAATTCGTGTTTTTCCATTCAGAATTAAAAATTGTGTAATTCAGCATGTTTCGAAATTTTATCCCTATGTGGGTGAAATAGTACACGAATTTTTTATCTAAATAATTGTTATTAATGTACTACTAAAGAATTTTTTAGAGCTACATCTGAGAAAATTGGTATTTGACTTCTAAATTAGAAACTGTTTTTGGAAATTCAACCCCTAAGTAAGTGAAATAGAGGACGGAAGATATATCATTATGAAAGTATTTTTAAAGCTAAATCTAAGAAAATTTTATTTGGTTTCTTCGTCAGAATTAAAAAAAGTACATGCTTCATTGTATTTGGAAATTCAAACCCAAAGGGGGTAAAACAGGGGATGATGTTTTTAGTAATATTTCATTCCAAAAGCATTTTTGAAAAGAACTCTCTAAAAATTTGTGTTTGGCTTCTCAGTTAGAAATTTAAAAAATACATGTTTCAGCGTTTTTTGGTAATTCATTCCCTTAGGGCGTGAAATAGGGGATAAAAAATTTTATGTTATATTTCTTTAAATTACAACATTTTAGTGTTAAATCTATGAAAACTGATATTTGAATTCCAAAGAAATATTTGCTCGGAGATAAGTTTCTGCAGGAATATCTCCACAAATATTCGAAAGACATTATTGACGAAGAGCTCCGACTTCAGCTACCAGAATCGCTTTCAGGTCAGACGCACATTCGGAAAAGACCTTGGTTCTATGGTCTTAATTAGCGCGAAAAGTTTAAAAGATATTGCAATTCGTGAACAACATAAGAATTCGATTAAAGAAAAACAAAACAAAAAAACTGTCCAGACTATACAGTCTATGCGAGTGAAACAGCTGTCGCCAAACTATTGTTTTATATTTTCAGTCTTTCCCAATAGCTTATTACTTTTCACAAAATTTCAAACGTCTGGCACCATTTTACATTTTCGAACGCTTTTTCTAGGTCTAGTGATACCATGAGCATGCTCTCATTTTTCTCAAATCTTGCTTCCGGTATCAATCGCAATGTTAGGACTGCCTCTCTGGTGCCTTTATCTTTCGGAAAGCCAAATTATTTATCATCTGATAGATCCTCCATTTTCTTTACATATTTTCCAGCAACTTCGATCATGAGGTGATAAGATTAATAGGCGATAGTTCTGACTTTTATCTACCCTTGCTATGTTCGGGTATGCGTGAATGATATTCTTCTTAAAGTGTGACGGAATGTTTCCAGATTTATAGATACCGCAAATTTTCATGAATAGTCGTTGCCATTTCCCCAAATGATTTTAGAAGTTCCGAAAGGATATTTTCCATGGTTTCTGCTTTATTTTGTCGCAGTTCCTCTAAGGCTCCATTATACTTTGACTGTAATACTTCATCCTCTTTTTTCTTCCTTTACTTCTATTATATGATCTGACAAAGCATCCCCCTCACAGCCTTCTATGCATTTTTCCATCTATTGGCTTTCTTCTCTGCGTTAAACAGCGCACTCTTTATGTTTCCATACTAACTTCTGATGTCACCGAAATTTATTTTGACTTTTACATACGCTGAGTTTGTCCATCCGACGATGATTTCTTTATTTAACTTCTTCTCTTTTTTTCTGCAATCATTTCGTCTTGGCTTCCCTGCACTTCCTACGTATTTTATTCCTAAGTGACTTATATTGCTGTAATCCTGTCTCCTGATGAACATCTTTGTATATCTTTCAGCAATCATTTGAAGTATTTCTTCCGTTACTCCAAGCATCTTCGCAGTTATCATAAGGTGAAGTATAAGATTTTAATGCGAAAGTAGGACAAAGCCGAGAAACGATTCTTCTGCATCTACATCAAACGTCTATATTCTGCAAGCCACCATATGGTGCACAGGGAATGGGTACTTCGTGTACCACTTTCACTGCCGCCGTTTCCTTCTCCAGTCGCAAATACTGCACGGGAAGAACGAGTGTTGGTAAATCTTCATATCAATTTTTATTTCTCTAATTTTACCTTCGTAGTCGTTTCGCATCATATTCTTAGGAGGATGCAACACATTGGTTGACTCTTCTAGGAAAGTGTACTCACGAAAGTTTTACAGTAAACCAGACCGCGATGTGCAACGCAGCTGTTCTAACGTCTGCCACCAGAGATGTATTAGTCTCTCCGTGACATTTTCACGTTTAAAAAACAAGTCTTTGACTAAACGCGTTGCTCTTATTTATATCGTTTTTTTCCTCTGCCAACCCTTTCGGGTACGGGTTACAGGTTGGCGAGGGATATTAAAGGGGGAACGAGAGTTTTGTAAGCCTGCTCCTTCCTGAAGGATATTACAGCTGGCGAGAATTCTTCCAGTGACCAGCCTGGCATCTACCATTCTTTCAACTAGTATTATGTAATTGTTGTAATTTACATTGCTCCATATACAGTACATACTCTATAATACTTAATGGACATGACATCTTCCAGTGATTGTTGGAATCGTCTAATCATTTATAGAAAACGGGTCATGGCCTGTATATTCTGTTCAAAATTACTTTAGGAACACACGTCAGTAGGAGCACATGGAGGCACGGAAAAGAATTGTCGCTTCGTGAACGGAACACAGGTGGAAGCCCACATTTCATTCAACTCGCTCTGATTAAAAAACTATCCAATGAACAGACAGAACAGACATCAGTGTGTTCTGGAAGAACTGCACATTGTATTCCTTTTAGTTTCAATTACCGACAGAAATTTGTAATAAAAATTGTGTTTTTGCATTAACTGGAAGTCTTTCACAAACCTGCAGCACAATATGATTTTAGTTAAATGTGACACACAATGTTCCACTCGCGTGGGAAGGACATTATATTGCTGACTGTATACACTACGGTGACATATAAAGATGGCCGTTAGTATCGCGTACACAAGGTATAAAAGGGCAGTGGATTGGCAGACCTGTCATTTGTATCTAAGCGATTCCTGTGAAACGATTTCAGACGTGATTATGGCCGCACGACGGGAATTAATAGGCTTTGAACGTGGAATGGTTGGAGCTAGATGCAAGGGACATTTCATTTCAGAATTCTTTAGGGAATTCAGTATTTCTACATCCACAGTGTCCATAGAGAGCCAAGAACAAAAAATTTCAGGCAATACCTCTCACCATGGACAACGTAGTAGCCGACAGCCTTCACTTAACGACCGAGAGCAGCGGTGTTCGCGTAGTGTTGTCAGTGCTAACAGACAAGTAACACTGAAATAACAGCAAAAATCAATGTGGGACGTACGACGAACTTATCTGTTAGGAAGGTGCAGCAAAATTTGGCGTTAAAGAACTATGGCAGCAGACGGCCGACGGTGAGTGCCTCTGTTACTAGCACAACATCGCCTGTCCGCGTGACCATGTCGACTGGACCCTAGACGACTAAAAAACCGTGCCCTGTTCAGATGAGTCACGATTTCAGCTGATAAGAGCTGATGGTACGGTTCGAGTGTGGCCCAGATCCCATGAAGCCCTGGTTCAAATGGTTCAAATGGCTCTGAGCACTATGGGACTCAACTGCTGTGGTCATAAGTCCCCTAGAACTTAGAACTACTTAAACCTAACTAACCTAAGGACATCACACACATCCATGCCCGAGGCAGGATTCGAACCTGCGACCGTAGCAGTCGCACGGTTCCGGACTGCGCGCCTAGAACCACGAGACCACCGCGGCCGGCGCATGAAGCCCTGGACACAAGTTATCAACAAAGCACTGTGCAAGCTGGTGATGGCTCCGTAATGGTGCTGGCTCTGTTTACATGGAATGGACTATGTTGCTTGATTATAAGCAACCGATCATTGACTGGAAATGATTATGTCCAGCTACTGTAGGGCTATTTGCAGCCAAACTACGATGTAATTTTTATGGATGACAATGCGACATGTCACTGGGCCACAATTGTTCGCTATTGATTTGAAGAACATTCTGGATTACTCGAGCGAATGATTTGGCCAATGAAATTCCATCGAACATTTATGGGACATAATCGAGAGGCCAGTTCATCCACAAAATCCTGCACGGCAACATTCGCATTATGGACAGCTATAGAGGTAGCACGACTCAATATATCTGCAGGAGACTTCCAACGACCTCTTCAGTCCTTACCACGTCGAGTGGCTGCACTACGCTGGGCAAGAGGATATCCGACACGATATTAGCAGGTATCCCATGTCTTTTGTCACCTAAGTGTAATGTATTTTAATACTGACGGCAGTGAAGGAAGAGACTTTTGTTTTATTTCGAAGCCGCTGTAAGAACTTTGCTATTTTCGGTGTTCCAAATACTTTTATGATATCTGAAGATGAACAGATGATTGAAACCGCTTGTTAATACAACATTGCTTCATCTCTTAGAAAGGACAAAATTTATATATTCAGCACGATTTCGGTCTTTTTTAAGCCAGTTTCATTTGATGGCTCTCTTTGAAGTGCGTTAACGTATTGTTCTCTTCAGAGGAAACTGTTCTCCTGTCACCCATTTTTTTAACATTCCATGCAAATAGTGAGACAGAAGTCATTATTTATATAAAAGAACGTAACAATTCATGTTATAACTACTATCAAATCACGTCATCTGTACACATAACTTACACCTTGTGGAAACCACGTGTGACATTTGACGGCTGAGTTGTCTAATGTCTCAAATATTGTACGGTGCAAATTATGTGCGCAAACGATATGGATTCGATTGCAGTTATTACAAGAAGTGCTACATTCTCTTATATAAATAACAAAACCGTATTCTTCACTATACACATGGAATCTTAAACATGAATGACCCGAGGACATTGTCCTCCTAAAACGAACGATGCACTGACGCACTCCGTGCGACTGCTACGGTCGCAGGTTCGAATCCTGCCTCGGGCATGGATGTGTGTGATGTCCTTAGGTTAGTTAGGTTTAAGTAGTTCTAAGTTCTAGGGGACTAATGACCACAGCAGTTGAGTCCCATAGTGCTCAGAGCCATTTGAACCATTTGAACTGACGCACTTCAAAATGTGGGCCAACACATGAAAATGGCTTAACAGGCCAAAAATTTCTATCGTGGAATATAAATACCAACCCTTCATTGCTCAAGCGAGTAACACTTGTCATCCACATGATTTCCCACTCTATTTTATTTGGATGGGCTAGCATGACTTCGAGCCATTTTCTGTACCTTTCCGTTGAGTCTGCATCTCTTTGCTTCAGCCATTATTGTCTTTCACTTATTGTTTGTAAAACATATTTAGAACTTGGAGGGCACAGGTGACATGCGCGAGTTCAACTGCTACAGACTGAAAAAAAGTAAGTGGATGTTGTTTTGCTAGATTCAAGCCAACTTTCATGTACGTAATTTTAGCCCAGTCACAGTTAAATTTTGCTTCTTACCCCGAATACTTACCTAAGAAAGGTAAATTTTGTCTTTACTTTCAATTTGTGGAAGAAATGTCTAAGATAAAAAAAATCCTAGGACCGAACTTAGCAGAGATCCTCATGTATGGCTGGAATTGTTCCATGACCTGAGTGATGTAGTTCTACATCTACATTTATACTCCGCAAGCCACCCAACGGTGCGTGGCGATGGGCACTTTACGTGCCACTGTCATTAGCTCCCTTTCCTGTTCCAGTCGCGTATGGTTCGCGGGAAGAACGACTGTCTGAAAGCCTCCGTGCGCGCTCTAATCTCTCTAATTTTACATTCGTGATCTCCTCATGAGGTATAAGTAGGGGGAAGCAATATATTCGATACCTCATCCAGAAACGCACCCTCTCGAAACCTGGCGAGCAAGCTACACCGCGATGCAGAGCGCCTCTCTTGCAGAGTCTGCCACTTGAGTTTATTAAACATCTCCGTAACGCTATCACGGTTACCAAATAACCCTGTGACGAAACGCACCGCTCTTCTTTGGATCTTCTCTATCTCCTCCGTCAACCCTATCTGGTACGGATCCCACACTAATGAGCAATACTCAAGTATAGGTCGAACGAGTGTTTTGTAAGCCACTTCCTTTGTTGATGGACTACATTTTCTAAGCACTCTCCCAATGAATCTCAGCCTGGTACCCGCCTTACCAACAATTAATTTTATATGGTCATTCCACTTCAAATCGTTCCGCACGCATACTCCCAGATATTTTACAGAAGTAACTGCTACCAGAGTTCCTGACAGTAATATTGCTGCTTCGCAAAACGAGTATTTTGTGAAGATGAAAGCGGTCGTGATTCAGAAACGGAAGAAGATGTATCTGAAAACGATGAATTTGAAACATAGGCGAAGTAATTCAATGTGACTTTTTTCAAAATTTAGAATAATTAAGAGTTGGGGGGGGGGGGGAGGGAAAGTAAGTACCTACCAATGTTAGAACAATATCTTGTAATATTATTTTTACTTGCATCCAAAAGTGAAGCTTGTATAACAACGAAAAAAGTAGATATTGTGAAGTTATTAGTCGGTGAAAATATAATATGCATTATTGCAACATGTGTTAATATTTACGTCAATAAAGTTTTTGATATCTTTTCTAAGGAAAGAGATGCTAAAGAAACATATATCATAGAGATCATAGCTTTCATTGGTCTGTTACATTTGTATGGCTCTCTGAGACGTTCTAGTAAGAATTTAAGGAAGTCGTGGGATAACTCAAAGAACAACGAATTTGAATCGTGTTATTATTCACGTGTAAAAACCAAGTTTCTCCTGAGGTCTCTAAGGTTTGCTAATTTCCTTGTTAGAGGAGTTCGCAGTGAGAATTAAAATTTTGCTGCTATCAGAGAGGTACTGGAGCTATTTACCAACAACTGCCAAAAATATTTTTCACCTAGTGTATGCCTTACTGATGTAGAACAGTTTTTCGTACTGAGAGGAAGCTGCTCATTTAGAGGATATATTCCTAGAAAACCTGCAAAATATGTGTCACATATACCGTTCAAAGTATCGAAATAAATCGTTTATGTTGTGGATGACACCCATCTTCCGCTCGAGTGACTGTGTCACTCATTAACAAGCGAGTAACGGAGGTTTAAACAGTCCAGGAGTAAAGGTTGTCCTTTCTAAAAATATTGCAGGACTCTGGACACAAGTAAATAGAAAAGGTATTTCATCAGTAGCTTCTGAGAGTCCTTAAATACTTTTTTTTCACTACAGAGCTTATTACAGTCCATGATGGGGTGATTGGTACAGCAACCAGTTCCATGATTATGTAGAGAGACATTCTAGGTTGCAAAGTTATATTATTACAAACAAAAAAATGGCAAAAAATTGAACTCACTTCTAGACATGGAAATATCTTTACATTTAACTGGTAGTAATGGTGAGCTTATGGATGATCAGTTGGCCAGTAAGAACCAGACATTTTACGACATTATAACATCTAATTTTCTCCTAGTTTTTTCCTTATTTTGCACAGTGTTCTATTACGATCTTAATATTCTGATTCATTACTTTCTTCCTTATAGTTATTTTCGTTATATTTTATGCACACTCATTTGCAACCTCTAGGGTTCGCTTGCTTTTATGGTAATATTTGTTATGTTATATTTCTTAATTTCTCATTGATTACTTTCTTCCTTATAGTTATTTTGGTTATATTTTATACTCACCCATTTGTAACCTCTTTGAATCGATTGCTTTTGTCATAATATTTGTTATATTTCCTAATTTTAATTTCTTTTAATTTTCCAGCATCTTGGAATTTTATCTTCCGAGCTATCATGTATTTTATTTAAGGTGCTACCTAGTTATTTGTACTTATTGCCTGTATTCGCTTCATCTTATGGTCTTACGCCTAGATTAGTCTAAATTTTACTGACACCAGTGTCTCCTGTTAGAGTACCGCCCTACTAGCGGGTTTTTCTCTGCACACTAGATTCAATGTGGAGATCTATTACAATGTTTAGTCACCTGATACCTAGGCCATTCGATGCACGTGTGGCTCTACGCTGTGCTTCATATGGCGGCTCTGACTATTTTAAGTTATCTACCGTTACTCTGATTGTCTGTGACCCTTACTCCCTTTTACGTTGCCTTCAAGTATATACACTTGGTTTTTTCCAGTGTATTTTATTCGACGATTCTTCCTTTTGACTGTTACCATCGTTCTGACAAACCATCCTACCAGCCAGTGATGAGCAATGCATTAAAAGGTTTTCGTGAGTGTTAATTTTGTTTTTAAATTTTTTAAAGTAATTTTAAAAGTTCAGCGCGGCTTAGAACCATGCCCCTTTACTTGTAGTTTTGTATAATTACATTCATGCTTTTCCTTTTCTTTTAGAAAATCTGAGGAAGCCTTAACAAGGCGAAATGCATTATTTGTAATAAAAATAACTTTGCAAACGAGAGTGCTTCTTTAAATATTGTTTTCATATACATTTGAGCTGTGGAGCACAACCTACACAAGATATGTTGAGATATGATGACTTCGACGACGTCACAAATGGAGCTACACAAGGGTAGCGCCATGGACAGAAGCAGAGAGCTAGTAGTCGGGACAAAGTAGGCCAGTCGAGGCTGGATAGCGGCTGCGGTAGCAGAAGCGCCAGGTCCCCAGCGGGCGATCCGCGGCGTGCGGCGTGCGCTGCGGGCTGCCGCGGCTGCAGCCTAAGGCGCAGATAAGGCCGCCTAACGGCCCCGCGGGCACAAGACGGCGGCGGCGGCGATCTCGGCCTCGCGCCGTCGCGCCCTCTGCCTCGTCCACCTCCCGCTCGCTTCTCTGCCAGCAGCGCTCCTACGCAGTCGCTCAATATCGCAGACACGTGATTAAGCAAACATTCTCAGTTAGAACAGAAAAACTGTTGTGTCCTAAAACTGGAGAATGGGGGACTTCCAGTACTGCGCCTGCTTTATGCGAATAAAAAATCATCACTATCCTCATTGTACCTCTTAATCGGCTTGTAACAATATCTTCAGCAACCAATGTTCTTATCTTTCTTCCTTTTCCCCGCCAATCTTCTAAATGGTTTGATGCACCCTACGACGAATCCTGCCCCGAACCAGTGTATTCTTCTCAGCACAGCACTTGAATTAGCCAGCCGCTGTGGCCGAGCGGTTCTAAACTCTTCAGTCTGGAACCGCGCGACCGCTACGGTCGCAGGTTCGAATCCTGCCTCGGGCATGCATTTGTATGATGTCCTTAGGTTAGTTAGGTTTAAGTAGTTCTAAGTCTATGGAACTGATGACCTCAGGTGTTAAGTCCCATAGTGCTCAGAGCCATTTGAACCATTTTGGGCACTTGAACTTATTTTTGTTTGTACGGGGCGATTCAGCTGCCCCTTCCGATCGGTTTTATGTAACCCCCAACGCCTTCAGAAGCAGTGCACGAGATTTTCGTTATCTCTTGCTCGCTACTTCAAAAGTATTAGTCCTATAGAAAAATTAACGGGACTTTTTTGTAGGAAATTTAATGTAGTTAAATTTCGTACTGGTACGTCTTTGCTGGTAGCCACGGTTTTCAAATTATTCAAGAACAACGCGTTTGAAGGTTCTTTTCCACATTTTTCTTCAGTAATTCGAAAACTACGGCCTCTATCGAAAACGTATACCAACACATAATTTTCCACATTTTTCTTCAGTAATTCGAAAACTACGGCCTCTATCGAAAACGTATACCAACACATAATTTTCCACATTTTTCTTCAGTAATTCGAAAACTACGGCCTCTATCGAAAACGTATACCAACACATAATTTAAGTACTCTAAATTTCCTACACAACGGACTTGTTCGTTTTTATATTTTCTAGGACTAATAGTGTAGCGAGCGAGGGAATATGAAAATCTTACCCTTAGTATTTGAAGTATTTGAAGCCTACCCAGTGGTAGGGGCTACTGTATTACTCTGTATACCAATAGCTGTCTACTCTTGAAGCTTTTACCTTCCACAGCTTCCTCAAGTACCACGTGATCTGTTCCCTGATATCTTAATACATCCTATGTTTTCCACATGTTTATCTCCTCACGATTCTGCTTAGAAACTCCTGATTTATTGTCTTATCAGTCCACATAATTTCAACATCTTTCTATACCACCTCATCTCAAGTACTTTCTTTTACGGTTTTTCTGGCAGCTCGAAATTCGCTTCCATGCAAGGCTGTGCTCCTAACGCACGTTCTTAGAAGTTTCTTCCTCAAATTAAGGTCTATGAGTGTAATATACTTATTTTGACCAGAAATTTCATCCTTCCCTGTGACAATAAGATTTTTATGTCCTCCTTGCTTCGTCCGACAACTGTTATTTTGCTTCCAAGATATCAGAATTCTTTCACTTCGTCTTTTCTGCGAGTCCCAGATTTAATGTTAAGATAATTGCTAAAATTATTTCTGCTAGCCCTCAGTAATTTCTCCAATTTACTCTCAATCCGTTGTGTATGCTTATTAGACTGTTCATCCCATTCAACTGGTCTTGCAATGTCATCATCAGATGTTATCATGATATACTTTCCCCTGTATATTAATCCTACTCCTTCCCGTCATTCTTTTTTCGATATGTAGATTAAACAGTAGGCCTTATACCATGTCTTAATCGAGAACTTCGTTCTTGATCTCAATTCTTATTTTTTCCCATCAGATTTTTCCGTATCAGAGCATCCAATGACGGTGCTTCTGCGTGCATGTTGAATCTTCGCAGAGATAGAAATGTCGTACAGAGAGTTCTGCGTCCCATACTGATGAACTGATTCTACCTCTTCATCTGCACACGTGTGTCCGCAAATCATTGTAAATTTTCCTGCAGAGAGTGCTACCCGTTCTACCAAATATCAAGGCTTCTGCCCGTTCCATCCAAATATGAAGCGTGGGAAGAATTTTTGCTTAAACACCTCTGTGCGCGCTGTAATTAGTCTAATCTTGTCGTCGTGATCCGTGCAGGAGCAGCACATTGTAGGCTACAGAATATTTTTGATTCGTCATTTAGAGATGGTTGTTGAAACATTCTAAGTAGGGTTTCGAGAGATAGCCTGCACCTATCTTCAGCCGTTTTGTATTTCAGTTTCTCCAGCGTCTACGTCTCTACCAAGGGGCAAACAAACATGTCGCCATTTACGTTTCTCTTCTTAGTATATATTAGTCTAGACCTGCTCACCGATCTGTTGGTGCCCGCATCTCGTGGTCGTGCGGTAGCGTTCTCGCTTCCCACGCCCGGGTTCCCGGGTTCGATTCCCGGCAGGGTCAGGGATTTTCTCTGCCTCGTGATGGCTGGGTGTTGTGTGCTGTCCTTAGGTTAGTTAGGTTTAAGTAGTTCTAAGTTCTAGGGGACTTATGACCACAGCAGTTGAGTCCCATAGTGCTCAGAGCCATTTGAACCATTGATCTGTTGGTGCGGCCTGGCCCGCGCTCACGCCTCAGCAGTAAGCAGCAGGCCGGTCCACGACGAACAATGGTGGGGAAAGGGAAGGGGTGGGGAGAGGACCTGCGGGGAGGAGAAGGGCAGAGAGAGGAGGTGAGGGGAGGAGAAATCGGAACAATGCAAATCGGTACAAGAAGCTATTGTTAACGAGTCTATTCTAGGGCCGCTAATGTTAGTTCTACGGAGATGAATCGCTTCGCAATGACTAATGTGTTTTGTGGGTAGCAGATTTGTTTCCTAAAATTGCTGCATTGATGACGAATGACAAAGAAATTAAACTTACATTCCTTTCAATTGATGAGGTGAATAACACAGAGCAGCTAAGTACGAAACTTGATAATGCTCAAGAATGGAGTAGTCTTATGACGAATGCAGTTTCCAGGCGAAGTTTAAAGTGACATCAACTTGCCCTTCGGGCCTATTTCATTCACACGTTAGTATAAAAACACTGGGTGCCAATGATTACTGCTTATTTTACTTTTCACTAAAGCATCAATGTCTGATATCACTTTCTGAGAAGTCGTGGAAATTTATGCTGAGGGAAATCTTTGTACGAGTGTACAAGACTTGTTTTATTACGAAACTTACTAAGCAACTGGCTGTGACACTGTAGGTCTTAAAGTTCTAACTGTAGTTAGGCATCCTGCATTGACATCTCGTAAATTGATGATGGTGTGTCTGTCCTTCTCTTTTAAGTACATAACTTGACCACACTGGTAATGCTGCTTTCCATCGATTTAAAAATAGCTACTCCCCACTACAAACACTGCGCCATTAAATATACAGTATACGCTTACATCTTAGGGTACGGTGAACTTAACGCTCAGTCATTCCTCTGAAGGGTTCCGCTGAATAGGTCAGGAGTTCACTACACTCAGCTGGGGGCTACACGGATAGCGGAGGCTGTGTAGCGTGGACTGGGCGGTTTTTTAGGTTAGAAGGCCTCAGGAAATTACGGGGTGGGCTGCAATCTCAAAGGGTGCATGGAAAATACAGGACGTGCTTGGATCAAGGAACAGTCGGAATTGTAGTTGTAAATTGTTGTAGTTGTGCTGGGAAAGTCCCTGAGCGTCAAGCGTTAATAGAAAGCACAGAAGCTGAAATCGTTATAGGTACAGAAAGCTGGCTAAAGCCTGAAATAAGTTCTGCGGAAATTTTTACAAAGTCTCAGACGGTGTTCGGGAAAGATAGATTAGGCAGAATTGGTGGTGGAGTGTTTGTGTCTGTCAGTAGTGGTTTATCTTGTAGTGATGTCGAAGTAGATACTCGGTGCGAATTGCTATGGGTGGAGGTTATAGTTAACACCCGAACTAAGTTAATAATTGGCTCCTTCTACCGACCCCCGGACTCCGATGATTTAGTTGCTGAACAGTTCAGAGAAAATTTGAGTCTCGTAACAAATAAATACCCCACTCATACGGTTATAGTTGTTGGGGACTTCAACCTTCCCTCGATATGTTGGCAAAAATACTTGTTCAAAACCGGTGGTAGGCAGAAAACATCTTCCGAGATTGTCCTAAATGCTTTCTCCGAAAATTATTTCGAGCAGTTAGTCCACCAACCCACGCGAACTGTAAATGGTTGCGAAAACACACTTGACCTCTTAGCCACAAACAATCCAGAGCTAATAGAGAGCATCATGACTGATACAGGGATTAGTGATCACAAGGTCGTTATAGCTAGGCTCAATATCGTTTCTTCCAAATCCACCAGAAACAAACGCAAAATAATTTTATTTAAAAAAGCGCATAAAGTGTCACTAGAAGCCTTCCTAAGAGACAATCTCCATTCCTTCCGAAGTGACTATGCAAATGTAGACGAGATGTGGCTCAAATTCAAATAGTAACAACAGCAATTGAGAGATTCATAACTCATAAATTGGTAAGAGATGGAACTGATCCCCCATGGTACACAAAACAGGTCCGAACGCTGTTGCAGAGGAAACGGAAAAAGCATGCGAAGTTCAGGAGAACGCGAAATCCCGAAGATTGGCTGAAATTTGCAGACGCGCGAAATTTGGCACTTCAATGCTAGATGCCTTTAATAGGTTCCACAACGAAACATTGTCTCGAAATTTGGTAGAAAATCCGAAGAAATTCTGGTCGTATGTAAAGTACACAAGTGGCAAGACGCAGTCAATACCTTCGCTGCGCAGTGCCGATGGTACTGTTACCGACGACTGTGCCGCTAAAGCGGAGTTATTGAAAGCAGTTTTCCGAAATTCCTTCACCAGGGAAGACGAATGGAATATTCCAGAATTTGAAACACGAACAGCTGCTAGCATGAGTTTCTTAGAAGTAGATACCTTAGTGGTTGCGAAGCAACTCAAATCGCTTGATACGGGCAAGTCTTCAGGTCCAGATTGTATGCCGATTAGGTTCCTTTCAGATTACGCTGATACAATAGCTCCCTACTTAGCAATCATATACAACCGCTCGCTCACCGATAGATCTGTACCTACAGATTGGAAAATTGCGCAGGTCGCACCAGTGTGTAAGAAGGGTAGTAGGAGTAATCCATCTAACTACAGACCTATATCACTGACGTCGGTTTGCAGTAGGGTTTTGGAGCATATACTGTATTCAAACATTATGAATCACCTCGAAGGGAACGATCTATTGATACGTAATCAGCATGGTTTCAGAAAACATCGTTCTTGTGCAACGCAGCTAGCTCTTTAATCGCACGGAGTAACGGCCGCTATCGACAGGGGATCTCAAGTTGATTCCGTATTTCTAGATTTCCGGAAAGCTTTTGACACCGTTCCTCACAAGCGACTTCTAATCAAGCTGCGTACCTGTGGTGTATCGTCTCAGTTGTGCGACTGGATTCGTGATTTCCTGTCAGGAAGGTCGCAGTTCGTAGTAATAAACGGCAAATCATCGAGTAAAACTGAAGTGATATCAGGTGTTCCCCAGGGAAGCGTCCTGGGATCTCTGCTGTTCCTGATCTATATAAATGACCTGGGTGACAATCTGAGCAGTTCTCTTATGTTGTTCGCAGATGATGCTGTAATTTACCGTCTAGTAAGGTCATCCGAAGACCAGTATCAGTTGCAAAGCGATTTAGAAAATATTGCTGTATGGTGTGGCAGGTGGCAGTTGAAGCTAAATAACGAAAAGCGTGAGGTGATCCACATGAGTTCCAAAATAAATCCGTTGGAATTCGATTACTCGATAAATAATACAATTCTCAAGGCTGTCAATTCAACTAAGTACCTGGGTGTTAAAATTACGAACAACTTCAGTTGGAAAGACCACATAGATAATTTTGTAAACTCGATTTTGTGAAACTTTAAAAAATACATAAGTGCATACCTGATTTTTGCATAGCAAATTCTGTCTGGAGTTATGTTAAATACTTTCGTGGGACATTGGGCAGATAGCGACAAATGTGAGTCGTCGCCCAATAGACGAAACGTAGCCAAACATGTTAAGCCGAACATCATCTGAAGTATTGTAATGTGTAGGTAAATCTTTTCTTGCAGTAGTGCGTGGGGGCTCAGAGCTGATATAGAATTTGTGGACAGATTAGAACATCGATTTTCGGTGAGTTTATGACAGAGATTGCATTTTATTTCGTCATCCACTCCACATTCACATTCCCATAAAACTCGTACGATCGTACTCTTACCAACTCTCAAGACAATATTTCACTTTCATCAGTACACGAACGAGAAAGACATATACAGCAGTTATAACAAATTTCTTAACAATATGGAACATAAAACACAACGCTCCGTTTTTGTTTCTCATGTGGTGAAACGCAAGATTAAGTCGGCCACAGCAGTGCTTTAGTAGGGATTGTCCTGTTTAAGATTTTATGCCCTACCTTTTCTTCGACATTCCAATTGTTTGGAGTAGAAACAGCTTTAACCCAGTGTCGTGGTTCAAAGAGATGTTGGCAGCCGTTATGAAGACGGTTCTGGAAGTGTATCAGTAGCGACTACTAACGCGGAGACCGACGATAAACGTTTCCTTGCGAATCGACGGCTCAGTACGTCGTGTAATTGTCTCGCGCTCCGAACATCGGTTAAAGCGCCTGGATTCCGGCCGAGGCCATGTGTCAGACTTCGCGCGACGCCGGGAAAGCTCCGGAGACGAGATGGAAGAAGCGTTTCAATTTACCTATTGACTACCTCCTGTCTTGCCTCCAGCTGTTCTCATTCGTGCAACGATTGCCGCCTTGGTAGGGTTCACAAACAAGTAAAAAATCGAAGAACGTCCCACGACAACGGGGTCCTCAGAGGCGAATTACAAGCTGGAACTGGACGTGGATAGAATAAGAAATTGGCTGTAGACTTTCTAAAGAAACATCCCGAGCAATTCCAGTGCAGTGTCTTAAAAACTGTGTCACCTCCGTCGGTGCCGCACCTCAAGTGCACTTAATTCGTTCTGGATTTGGATTTCATCCCCGTTGCTGGAGGCTCTTGTTAAGCCACGTTAACTTTTATTTTCTTGCGACAACATTCACAAAAACATTTCAAAGTGTACACTCAAAGACATAAGAAAACCAGTACACACGAAGGAATTATTCGAATGGGACGGAAATTGCTAGATGTCTTGTACATGTACAGAAAAACAAATGATTACAATTTCAGAAAATATTGAATGATTTACTCAAGAAGAAAGAGCTTCACAAATTGAAGAAGTCAATAACGTGTTGGTCCAGCCCCGTCCCTTGTACAAGGAATTATTCAGATCGGCTTGGATTGATAAAGTTGTTGAATTTATTCCTGAGAGATATCGTGCCAAATTCTGTGTAACTAGTCCATTAGATCATCATGTCCATAATGTTCCAAACATTCTGAACTGGGGAGATTTGCGGCGACCTTGCTTACCAATGTAGGGTTTAGCAAGCACAAGGACCGTGTGTGGACCGGCATAATCTTGCTGAATTGTAAGCCCAGGATGACTTGACATGAAGGGCAACAAAACGGGGCGTAGAATATCGTCTACGAACCTCTGTGATGTAAGAGTGCCGCGGATGACAACGAAAATAAATGTCACCCTAGACCAGTGGTTCCCAACAGGTGGTGCGCGGACGCCCAGGGGTCCGTGAGCTATGCCAGAGGGGTCCGCAAGATACTATTAGAATAAAAAAATATATTAAATATATTTCGCATGATAACAGATTTTTAGTTTTGGCCCCTTCCTGCATGAGCAGTTTTAAGCTCAATATTTTTTCCATAATGAATATGTCAATGTTTTTCTAAGTACCAAAAATAGAAAACGTATAAAAAGACTCTTAATTTGGCTCTTTTAGGTACTTGATACTGTGATATGACAAGGTACCAATCATGCTCGATGAGGGGGTCCTCGAGAAAATTTTGTTGGGAACCCCTGCTCTAGACTATCACTCCTGGTTGTTGCGCCGTATGGTGGCCGACAGTGAGGTTGGTATCCCACCGTTTTCCGTGGCGTCTCCAGACACATCTTCGGCCCCGATGACTTGTGAAGACTTGTCTGGAGACCCATCTGACAGTGACAGGATACCAACTTGATTGTCGCCCAACATGCAACCCAACAACCAGGACTGATTGTCTGGGGTGCCGTTACTTTTCATAACAGGGCCCCTTTGGTTGTCATCCGTGTCACCCTCACAGTACAGCGATACGTTGGCGATATTCTACACCCCGTCTTGTTGCCTTTTATGGCAACTCAACCTGGGCTTAGACTGCAGTAAGATAACACCCGCCCGCAAAGGGCGAGAGTTCTTATGCGTGTCCTCGTGCTTGCCAAACCCTACCTTAGGCAGCAAAGTCGCCGGATCTCTCCCAAATTGAGAACCTTTGGAGCACTATAGGCAGAGCCGATCAACTAGTTCAAGATTCTGGCCCTCTAATGCACCCAGTGGACAGGAGTTGGCACGATATTCCTCAGGATGACATTCAACAAGTCTGTTAATCAATGCCATGCCGGATAACTGCCTACGTAAGGGCGAAAAATGGACCAACCCATTACTTACTTCCTCAATTTGTGAAGCTCTTTCTCTTGCACATATCATCCAATTTTTTGTCTGTACATGTACATGTACGTCATATCTAACGAGTTCCGTCCCATTCGGATAATTCCTTCCTTGGTCGCAGCTTTTTTTTAAGAGTGCAGTTTTCGAGTGTAGTTATCGGTTTCAACGAGACAGTGATCATTATCGCACTGTTTAAACACAGATGATACTGTACAGATCGCCGAGCTAATCTGAAAGATATTCTGAATTTTTCATAGAAATATTTTTCTTGTAATTTTAAAGTATAATTAAATATGGTTTACTTTCCATGTAAGGTCATCCTTTATCAGAGGTTGTTTCTCCCGAGGATCTTGTACTGCTGACGGTTTGCCAACAGTACTCTCGCCGTGTGCAACCAATAGGAATCGTAGGAGCGAAATCACTTGTTGACTGTTGATCATCTCCCAAGAGCTTTAGCACCAAGCCAAAAGCTCTCTATGACACAGGTTCATAGCTAGTTAAGACGTGTTTCCTTCCTGACTCCTTTCCGGACTTAAGCTCCGCAATGTTTAACGTACGTTTGTAACGTATCATCTCTCGACCCCGCCATGACTGGCTAGCGCCTTGAAAACTAACCTGGGTGCACGCAGATCTACTCCCAGTAAGCAATAAAAGCGTCCTAAAGATGTTCTAACTTTTACTATCCTGACCAGGCTCACTCCGCACCTGCACACTGTAAGCGATGACGTAAGTGTTCTGTCCCATTGTCAACATACAATGTATCCAGCGAAGAAATCCCTGATTTTAGAATTAAATATTTAGAAAAGTAATATCGTTAGACGAGTGCAACAGAAAGTATGTTTATTGTGAAAGCTGTAAGAACTGTATACAGAAGTTGTACAGAAGATTCCAAATAGTTCTAAAATCTGCTAACAAACGCCGCTGTAAGCTGTGCAGCTCGTACAGTATCACAGTGCATAATAAAACTCGTCCTCTGCAAACAGGGTTTGCAATCACATCACAGACTTTTCGAAATGTCAACAATTCGCAGTACAGAGGTGGAGCAAACGAATAGTGAAACTTGTCATCACATTCTCTTACGGCCGGCTAGAGTGGCCGAGCGGTTCTAGGCGCTTCAGTCTGGAACCGCGCCACCGCTACGGTCGCAGGTTCGAATCCTGCCTCGGGCATGGATGTGTGTGACGTCCTTAGGTTAGTTAGGTTTAAGTAGTTCTAAGTTCTAGGGGACTGATGACCTCAGATGTTAAGTCCCATAGTGCTTAGAGCCATTTGAACCATTTTTGGAGTCCACCCTAGAACTGTTCTCACGTGCCTGGGACCCATGCCAACAGGACTAGCATCAGATATTTAAGTATGCAAAGAAGAACAGCACGAACAGTCACAGGCTTTTTGGAGCACGAAAGAGCTTCACGGATTATAACCCTGCACTGGCGACGTTGAAAGATACATGCCAACTATTCAGATGAAACCTAACTACAAGGTATCAAGAACTAGCATTAAGTATGAAGTCTAGATATACACTAAGGTGACTCAAGTAATGGGATAGCTCTTAGTATCATATCGGACCTCCTTTTGCCCGGCGAAAGCAGCAGCAAGACGTGGCCCGGACTCAACAAGTCGCTGGAAGTCCTCTGCAGACGTTTCCAGCTATGCGTGGGTCCATAGTGCTCAGAGCCATTTTTTTGAACATTCTGTAATTTCTCAATGGAAGTGAATTCAGATGCCACACAGATTGCCACATGCGGTAGCGTTCTCGCTTCCCATGCCCGGGTTCCCGGGTTCGATTCCCGGCGGGGTCAGGGATTTTCTCTGCCTCGTAATGGCTGGGTGTTGTGTGCTGTCCTTAGGTTAGTTAGGTTTAAGTAGTTCTAAGTTCTAGGGGACTGATGACCATAGATGTTAAGTCCCATAGTGCTCAGAGCCATTTGAACCATTTTTGAACAGATTGCCACTTCAGACCCGGCCAGCATGGTTGGATATTTCTGGTGGAGTGTGTCTTTCAACGTGAGCCACAAAAAGTATTCACGAGTAGCCAGATCGAGCGAATATGGAGGCCAATCCATCCCTGCGCCAGTACATTTGCAATAATACAACGTAATGACTTTATTCCTGACGTATTCATCAAGAAAGCAGAACACCTGTTCGCTGCGATTTGGTCTGGCTCCATTTTGCATAAACCACTCGGTCCCTGTTCGATTCTCAAGTGCTAGCTGTGTTGCGACAAACGTTTCCAAATTTATAACATAACGTCGACTAGTTATCGTTTCTCGGCAATAATGCCTCTGCTGCATATCGCAACCTAAACAGTAACTTTGGGAGAATACTGTGGATTCGCTTCACACAAATTGAATTTTCGGAATCCCAAAATCGCCAGTTTAGTTTATTCACGACGTCTTTCGGATGGACGAGCGCTTCATCTGAGAACCAGATGCAGCCAACATCAAATCCTTCATTATCAATCATTGTGCGAATCTGGTTCGCAAAGTCGGCAACGCTCGTACAGGCATCGTCTGGTGGCTTTGGATTTTGAACTGAAACATGTATAGGCTCTGTCTCAGTATTTCCTGCGTGCCTGAACACTTTAAAGCAGTCTGTGCCGCAATTCTTCGACGGATCTCCTTGTATTTTGCTGAAATATTGAAAAAACCATGACGATATTTTCAGTAGTAACTACAGTTTGGCTGCGGTCAACATTCCCCGCTAGATTATTAGCCACGTTGTCTGTTGGAATCTGGCGACGAACTTGCGAGTGGTTTTCGCATCGGGTCCTTTTCAAACAGTATCGTGTTTGAGACCTGCACCTTGTTGCCATGGAACTGTGTTTTAACCTGTAGTGTTGCAGTACCAGAAAAATACGCTCTGCGATGTGGCGTACTCTATTTATAGGCACTATATATTGCGATTACAGCCCCATCTGTTAGCAGCTTTTAGAACTATTTCCTGTAAAGCTGTATAAAATTCTTACAGTTTTCATAGCTGCATACCGTTCGTTGCACTCGTCTATTGATCTTAGTTTTCAAGATATTTGATTTTGAAATCAGGGGCTCCTTCACTGGACACTCTGATATAAGTGCACCGGATAAAAAAAATTAGTCATCTCCAGGATGCGGCCACATTCCCCGCTAATATTGCGCATCTAGCCTTGGTAACGGCCAGAGTCCAGTGTAGAAGAGAGTCTATAACTTTCTTTAATTATGCCGTAACTAGCTGACGCCACTCGTTGATAATTAGACCCAACAGATCTACCAAAATTGTAGAATGTTGATTTCACCCTCTGTTCCAAACAATCCCGGTCATTGTCTATGGGATTAACTTCGTATGATTTAGCAGGCCTTTCGTGTTTGTGATCGGGTGCCTGACTATTGGTCAAACGAGGAACATATGCGCACAGCCCTGTAAACAATTCTGCTGTTGCGGGAGGCGGGAATGTCCACAGCACACTCATCATGAAAATGTATACGAAAAAAGAATACTTGATCACCGAGAATTTTGAACTAAAAGTCCGGTTCATGATCAAGTTAATCTGAATGAGTGCTTGCAAATCATGATACGAAAATAGCCACAGAAGCACCTCCAGTCTGAACTACATCCTTCACGAACTGGGGGCTGGACGTCTCGCTAAGCAGTCGGTGTGCTTGACCATTTACATCAACTGAAAATCTGTAAAATCGTTACATGCCTCCAGCCAGCTACTGTTCAGTTTCTATGCAGCCCATAGTACCTCTGCGAGCAAGGGCGTTTTACGACATACCAGACTCCTTCGTAAAGTCCACTCAGAATCTGGTTGAGATGGACCTGCATCTGTCTACAGCAGCAATTGCTGTCGGGTTTCAATCCGATTGTCATAATATCTGTTGTGAATTGGCAGGAGCCAATTCACGGGGTTTGGAGGAAGCCGAAAGGCACGCGTTTAAGCTCACGCAGGCTGGCGTGAGGTCTGGAACAGGTAAAGTAATTATACTATCAAAAAAAGTAAGTAGCTGCTGGAATACTTAACTTTAATCTATAATTGGTGAACATCGGTCTGGCTGTACATGCATCCCAAGATAAATAACAAATGATAATGGCGCCTTGCTAGGTCGTAGCAAATGACGTAGCTGAAGGCTATGCTAACTATCGTTTCGGCAAATGAGAGCGTAATTTGTCAGTGAACCATCGATAGCAAAGTCGGCTGTACAACTGGGGCGAGTGCTAGGACGTCTCTCTAGACCTGCCGTGTGGCGGCGCTCGGTCTGCAATCACTGATAGTGGCGACACGCGGGTCCGACGTATACTAACGGACCGCGGCCGATTTAAAGGCTACCACCTAGCAAGTGTGGTGTCTGGCGGTGACACCACAATATCGGTCAGGATATTTTACGAGGATTGTTCTTATGTCGTGTTACGTAGCTGAAAATGGTACACAGTTCTTTGGATACACTTTGGACAGACGATGCTGATACACAAAGCAATCCGTCAATTTCATTCACATTGTGATTACAAACACGATAGGTCGTTTCACTACACTGTCGCGTCTCCACTCGATCCATTTATTCCATTCAACAGACTGGCGCGCGCTCCATATCACATACACACAAACACACACGCAAGCACGCACACACATGCAAGCACACACACACACACACACACACACACACACACACACACACACACACACACTACTTATTGGAACATCCAGCGGTGAAGTGTCACAAAATCGCCTGGTTCCGTCTACCGCGCTCCAAATCAACCCGTTTGCTCTTTTAGGGTGGTGCCTATAAGGCACCTTAAGACAAAAGAAAAAGAAGTCTCTGATCCTTAAGCAAGCGTTTATTTGGTTTTTCATTAACTGACAGTGTTATTGGACATCCTCCTGGCGGATATCGTGCCAAATTCTGTCCAATTGGCTCGTTTAATCGTCAAACTGCCGAGCTGGTTGGAGGGCCCACTCATAATGCTCCAGCCGTTCTCAGTTGGGGAGACATCCGGAGACCTTGTTAGTCAGATATTTTTGTATATGTTCTTTGTCTCTCAAGTTTCGTGCTTTATTTTTACATTTAATTTCAATATTCTTCTACAACATACAAATGTTTCGGTTTCTTCTCTTCAAGATCGCTCTTGGTGTACGTTTCACTTCCACTTTGCTGTAGACGTATCTCTTTCTCAGTTCTGTATCTCTTATGTCGAAGGAAGACGTAGTCACCTGTGTAATTGTTTTTCTTGTCTTCGTTGTCTACCAACCTATTTCACTTCTTCTATTAACGCGTCTTCCCCAGATTTGTCTTCAAACAGGTCACTATTCTCCTCTCGTCTTCGTTGGATGACTTTCATCTCACCTTCATCACTGTATCACAATACTCAAGCTATATTACTAATACTTTGTTTCCTAATTCTAATTACATGAAAGAGCGGTTAGCCAGACCTTAAGACGAAAATCATGGTAAAGAATGATCAAGCCCTATCCATCCCTGTGATAGGAAGATGTCAGCCTTAATTACTACAAGCGAGACATCATTCGTTCGCGTTACCGGGAAAGACGAGTCGAGTGAAAAGTAGAACGCGGCACACCAGATTCCCTTCAGCAACACTGGAGTCGTCCGAGTGACTCTGTACTGGTTTCCTCAGCCATATATTCCACTTTGTTCGGTGTAAAAGATTTAGAAACTAATAATACACAACGATAATATGATTGGATGAGTAAATAAATAGTTTATGCTTCGGGGTATGATTAAGATGCTGTAATGCTAATTACATATGAAAGTTGAAACGAATGTAACAGCACCAACTCAATGTGAAAATGCGTAGGGTAAACTAGGAAAAACACTTCTGGTTAGTAACATCTCAATAAAACATCATCAAATTGTAGCCAAATATGAAGTCAATAACTTCCTTGCCACAGCCGCGCGGGGTATCCGCGTGGTCTTAGGCGCCTTGCCACGGTTCGTTCGGATTACCCTGTCGGAGGTATGAATCCTCCCTCGGGCATGGGTGTGTGTGTGTGTGTTGTCCTTAGCGTAAGTTAGTTTAAGTAAGATTCAGCAGTGTGTAAGCCTAGGGACCGGTGACCTCAGCAGTCTATTACCACAAATTTCCAAAAATTTCCTTGCCTCAAATATACATAAAAAGAGACGTATTCACCCCAACTGAACGTATGGCTGCAGGTATATCCAGTGATGTTCACTTATTGCTAGTGTATCTCTACACTGATAATGTAAGATTTATTTGCAATTTTGGCCAAAGTAAGAGAAGACTTATCGGGGAATTACTTTCAGGTGTTTTTTTTTTTTTTTTTTTCAGATAACTCTGTCATGAACCCGAAGATTAGTTGAACACCGCAGTGCTTACTAATAATGATATGATATTGCTTTTACTACGTATAAACTGACGAATCCAGCTAGTTATGGGGAATGTAGGGGGAGAAGAATGGGGGCGGACCTCTCCAGTTTAATGTGGACTCGGAACCACGAAACTCTGCCACTTTAGCATTAGAAACTGATTATTGGAGATGAAAGGAATGATATTTGAGAGAAAGAGTCTTATGACACACTGAGGAGAGAACTCCGGTCCTTTAACTTTGTAGTCAGACATCCACTTAGCCCCTGAGTCAGATGCATATCTTTTTGATGCCTCACAACCAACCCGAAATCAAACCAAAGGAATACGTGTGTGATGGGGGCGGGAGGAGTAAAAATGTGAGGGGTTCAGATGGCGTCTCCCGACTGCCCCTTACGGAAACAAGTTAGGGCCGTGCGGCGTCTCTGAAGGCAAAGTTAATCCATTTTCCAGCATCCTTGCCCCCAGGACTCCTTAGCAGTATTGTTCCTATGTGGTGTAGGTCCCCGCAGTAAAACGTATGAACGAATGTGTGAAGTCCGGACAGTGACATCGTTATTATCGAAACCTCGTAGCGCCCATAAGTATGTTCTACATCTCCAGCTATACTCCGCATGTCACTTTATAGTGAGTAGTGAAGGGTAGTTTGTGTATCGCCGTCACTTCCCCAATTCCTGTTAAAGTCGCGAATGGTGCTCCTCCATGACAACCCATATCCCGCAATTTTAACAATTCTGCGGTCATGGTCTATTACTTAGATATACTCAGCAGGAAGAAATATGCCGGGTGAAATTTCTAGGCACGTAGACTGTCGGAATTTCTACACTAAACCACACCTTGGTTTCAAACCTGTACGGAACGCACTGCTCTTCTTTAGCTCTTCCCTGTTTCGCCTATCAGTCATAACTGGTTGGTATCTAAGATGAGCAATACCTAATTATCGGCCGTACAGAGTGGTGAACTACACTTCCTGAGGATTCTTTCAATGAATCTCGCATCTGCCTTTCTTACGATTTGTTTATGTAGTAGTTCCACTTTAAATCGCTCCTTATGCACAATCTCAAATATTTAATGAATGTGACTGCTTCCACAGATTGGTCCACAATCGTATAATCATACAATAATCGATCTGTCCGCATACACACACATAAAAAAAAAATTCGGCACTCCGGTTCCCAGAACTCCTGAAGATAGATGTTGACTGTGGATATTGTATCACAGTCCCTTTGACTGTTCAGAGTTGTCACTTAACCCGCCTAAACATGTAAACAACCATGCGTGAGCAGCGCCTAATAGATGGAGGGGGTCCGACAGCCGATCAGTTCCACTCACTCCACAAGGAATGAGGTACACGGCTCGTGTTGTCTGTAGTTCAACCATGCCTAGGCTGTCGATACCGCGGTTCATCGCGTCCGCAATGTTACTTTGTGCCAGGAAGGGCTCTGAAGAAGGAAAGTGTCCAGGCGTCTCGCAGTGAACCAAAGCGACGTTGTTCGGACATCGAGCAGATACAGAGAGACAGGAACTGTCGATGACATGCCTCGCTCAGGCCGCCCAAGGGCTACTGTTGTAGTTGATCACCGCTACCTATGGATTATGCCTCGGAGGAACCCTGACGGCAACGCCACCATGTTGAATACTGCTTTTCGTGCAGCCACAGGACGTCGTGTTATGACTCAAACTAGGCGCAATAGGCTGCGGGATGGCGAGGTCCACCTTTGCAATCACGACACCATTCAGCGCGGTACAGATGGGCCCAACCACGTACCGAATGGACCGATGAGTGTCACATATGCCTTCAACCAGACAATCGTCGGAGCCGAGTTTGGAGACAACCCGGTCAGGCTGAACGCCTTAGACACACTTTCCAGCGAGTACAGCAAGGCGGAGGTTCCCTGCTGTTTTGGGGTGGCATCATATGGGGCCGAAGTACGCCGCTGGTGGTCATGGAAGGCGCCGTAACGGCTGTACGATACGTGAATGCCATCCTCCGACCTCTGGCGCAACCATATCGGCAGCATATTGGTGAGTCATTTGTCTTCATGGACGACAATTCGCGCCCCCATCGTACACATCTTGTGAATGACTTCCTTCAGGATAACGACATCGCTCGACTAGAGTGGCCAGCATGTTCTCCAGACATGAACCCTGTCGAACGTGCCTGGGACAAATTGAAAAGGGCTGTTTATGGAGGACGTGACCCACCAACCATTCTGAGGCATCTACGCCGAATCGCCGTTGAGGAGTGGGACCATCTTGACCAACAGTGTCTTGATGAACTTGTGGATAGTATGCTACGATGAATACAGGTATGCATCAATGCAAGAGGACGTTCTACTGGGTGTTAGAGGTACCGTACTACCACCTCGGAAGATCTCGCTGTATGGTTGTACAACATGTAATATGTGGTTTTCATGAGCAATAAGAAAGGTTGGAAATGATGTTTATGTTGATCTATATTCCAGTTTTCTGTGCAGGTTCTGGAACTATCGGAACCCAGGTGATGCAAAACTTTTTTCGATGTGTATACATTACCAAAGACTTCACCTTTGGGCGATAAGAGGTCCGCACGAACAATCAGATGGGCTTCACCTCGTCATACAGGAAACAGAACTGGCCACATTGTCAGCATGAACTCTCTTCGTACTGTGCTGTGCTGTAGTATTTACCTCACTGACCACTGACGCTGTACACTCGTGACCGGACTGCATATTTGCTCTCATCTCGACAACTCTTTGGATTGTAAACACGCGGCTGGTGACGGACTAGCCTGATCACGGGCTACTGTATATGGATTCTTAGTATGTATCTGCAAGCTTACGACGACCTAATGCTGATTGGTTTTATGAACTGCCAAGTTATAATTGTGTATCCATCCTTGCAGGTAATAAAGTGTGTTTTTTGCTCTTTAACGTTTGTAGTATTGCAGTACCTTCTTCCTCATTTCCATATCAAAATACGAGACTACTAAAGCTCTCATATTGAAGAAATCTTTCTTTGCCTGCAACCAATCAACTTCTGATACCTATCTGGGATAGGTAAACCAGTAAAATTTGCTTCTTAGGAAGGAGACTTCTTTCAGTTGTGTCTTGTTTACAGTTCTCTTGTTAAGCAAGTCGTTATTCTCCTTCCTACTATTCTCCATCACCTTTGTCTTTGCTTTGTTTATCCGTAAGTCGAATGCTGTCCATTCCTTTCTACGATCACCCTAATCCTTCCTTGCACCCAGCCAGAAGGCTATATGTATAAGAACGGAAACATAATTCGACATTTGGTGTACTTTGGTTCGAAATTACGGAAGAGATGAAAACAAATGTATAAAAAGAAACAACCAATGCCCGCTACAAGTGATTCCTGCCTGAGGTCACTTTTCTGACAACCCTTGACGGAAATCCCGCAAGCCGATTCGATCTATAGGCTACACTAAAGATCACGATACGTATCCCCGTACACAGTCGTTTACGCTTACAGCACCTGCGTTATTCATTAGCAGCTCTACAGCTCCCACAGAGAATCCCTGCCAGACAGTGCTTCGAACTGGGTCACGTGAGATAGTAAACTGCGGACGTGCCTTTGCACTCAGGCATGCTCAGGGTCGCGCTAGCAACAGCCACCGCAACGCAACAGCAACAAGCTCGTCCGGAGAACAACGTGTCGCTGCGCTGTTAACAACGATGTACGCTCCCCGCCTGCCAGAGTGAGTAAAGCAAGTCACCAGCACCGCTGACCGCCAGACGCTGGGCAGGTTCTGCATAGTAGAACACAGACAGTTCATGGGGGAAGGCCGAGACTTATTCCAGATCCCAGCACGGATCCTGTAACAGTTACAGCCCGTCAGGAAGGCTCATCCTGGAAACAGTCCCAAAGCTGATAAAAGCCATCATCAGGATCTGTCATACAAGAAAGGAACAACTGATAAGTAGTTTTATATGTAACACAGTAAAGGGAGACCTTTCCGTTCGTGATTTTTATTAATAATTTTTCAGAGAATATTAATTGTAACCTCAGACTTTTAGCAACTGAAGCAGTTATCCATAGTGTAGCAACGTTTGAAAAACTTGCACAACCCGTCAGGTGTTGATAAGATTTCAAAGGCGCGCAGCGCTTGATAATTTGCTTTAAATTCCAAGAAGTGGAAAACCATACACCTCGCACAACGAAAAAAGGGAGAATTGTGCGGCTACAGCGTCAGTAAGAGACAGCTGAAATACAAATCATAGAAATATCTGGGTGCAGTAATTTCGGGGGATTTGAAATGGAGCAATTACATAAGTTCAGTGTAAGACAAGGCACGTGACAGACTTTTCTTTACTGTTAGCGTATTGTGAAAATACGAGACGTCTACTAAAAACTTGTGGAGTCCAACCTCGAACTGTTCTCACGTGCCTGGGACACGTGGCAAACAGGACTAGCATGGGATGTTGAAGTATGCAAAGAAGGACAGCATGAATAGTGACAGGCTTTTGGGCGCATGAAAGAGCTTCACGGATTAAAACCCTGCACTGGCGACGTTGGAGGATACGTGCCAATTATTCTGATGAAACATAACCACAAAGTATCAAGAACTAGCATTAGCTGAGGAGTCTAGATATACACTGATGTGACTGAGGCAATGAGATACCCCCTAATACCATATGGGACTTCCTTTTGCCCGGCGAATGCAGCAGCAAGACGTGGCCCGGACTCAACAAGTCGTCAGAAGTCCTCTGCAGAAGTTTCCAGATACTATAACCGCCCATAATTCCGAAAGCGTTTCCGGTGCAGAATTTTGTGCACGAACTTACCTCTCGATTATGACCCATAAATTTTCGACAGGATTCATGTCGGGCGATCTGCGTGGCCAAATCGTTCACTCGAACTGTCCAGAATGTTCTTCAAACCAATCGCGACCAGTCGTGCCCTAGTGACATGGCACATTGTCATCCATAAAAATTTCGTCGGTGTCTGGGGATGTGAAGTCCATGAATTGCTGCGAATGGTTTCCAAGTAGCCGAACATAAGCATTTTCAGTCTACAATCGGTTCAGTTGGAACAGAGGACAGAATCCATTCCATGTAAACACAGCCTGTATCACTATGGAGCCACCGCCAACTTGCACAGTGCCTTGTTGACAACTGGGGTCCATGGCTTCGTGGTGATCTACTATCACCTCTTACCAACTGAAATCGGGACTCATCTGATCAAATTAGGGTTTTACAGTCGTCAACGTCCATCTGGTGTGGTCACGAGCCCTGGAGGGACGCTGCCGGCGATGCCGTGCTGCTAGCAAAATCTGCTGTCACAGCCGGTTAATGCCAAATAACGCAGCACTGTCCTAACAGACACGTTCGTCGTACGTGCCACATTGTTCCCTGTGGTTACTGCACAGAGTGTTTCTTGTCTGTCAGCCCTGACGACTCTCCGCAAACACCGCCGCTCTCGGTCGTTAATTGAAGGCCGTCGATCACTGTGTAATCCGCGGCGTGAAGAAATGCCAGAAATTTGGTATTCTCGGCATACTCTTGCACTGCAGATCTCCGAATATTGAACGCCCCTAACGATTTCCGAAATGGAACGTTCCATACTGTAGCTGCACCTACCAATCCGCATTCAAAGTCTATTACTTCCAGTGGTGCAGCAATGATCATGCCGGAAACCTTTTTACATGAATCACCTGAGTACAAATGACAACTCCGTCAGTACGTTGCCCTTTAATACCTTGTGTACGTGGTACTACTGCCCTCTGTGTTTGTGCACATCGCTATCCCATGACTTTTGTCACCTCGGTGCATGTTACAACATTCTAGCTCCCGTAGGGAGCAAAGGTTATTCCGGTTCTCCATGCAAGAATGGAACGGGAAGAAATAAGTGGTTCACAGTGATCTGAGTAGTATAGGTGTAGATGCAAATACAGATCCAGAAATATCATAAAATAGATAGATCGCATGCTCAAAGCTGTGATAGTATGCGTCACAGCGTTACAAATTTGTCTGAAGGCCCCTTTAATTAAAGGTAATTTTTCTTTCTCTCTCTGACCGTTGCCTACATCTGGTGTCCAAAACTCTTACACGGCTGATTAAAAATTTTATTCACAAATGAAGTATTTCTGTGCATCCTATCCTTCTTCGCAGTTTGTTGGTGGGTTTTGATGAGATTCAGCTGATAAAACTACATTTTGACTTTAATATACATCTGATTATATTATACGTGGCAGCAATATCCCACGTGAGAACAACTTTCAAATTTTCCTTTCTTTTTCTTTTTAGGTAGGTGCACGGGTCAGGGCTGTCACCGACGTGGCTCATACAGCATCACCTGCCATCCATCGTATATCGACGGACTAAGGCCTGCTGCAGGCCTCTCCATGTTTCATGGCCTTCATTTATTCGCATTCATATTACACATACAAGTTTCGGAATGCCATGGCACACCTTCCATTATGACCTCGTCTCGGTATTTCCTACCTGTTGGAATACAGCGAAGAACTACCATAGTCCATCAATCATCCGTCCACTGCAGCTACACGTAATGCGATGTTTAAACTTTGGCTTTTTCGTTAGATTTCCAGGGGAAACATGTAAGACAGTTATCATTTTAGCATGTTTCAGACAGAAACCAGAATCATTATGTAACCGTTAATTAAGTTATATAGTTACAGAGGAACTTAATTATTCCAGATAATTAACGGTAAATACGTGAATACAGCTTTTGTTGCCCTGCCCCAATCACGTTACGTTCTATATCGGAGAACTATAAAGTTAAACATTCGTTTATGTGAAAGTAAATCAATAAAACGTAGCTTAGTGTTAATATTTCTGTATTTTTTTAACCTGTGTCACTCAGGTTTGTTTTGCGTGCAGAACAGTGACATCGAATGAGGTGAGGCAGTGGCAACCCATTGGACTCACATTCGGAAGGGTATCAGTTCCCGCCCTGCTATGAAGGTTTAGGTTTTCCATATTCTACCTTGTCTTCTGACTTGTCTCCATCCCCATCGCCGAAGGGATTTTGTTGCTTGTAGGGATTTACTCCGGAAAGCAACAGCGCACACTTAGGATGAGATCATTGCACATTCTTCGTTTCTTCCACTTATCTTCACATTCTCTTTTTCTCCTCATTAGGATTAGATGTTTTTCATTTTATATAGCTTAGCCTTTAACTATTCATGATCTTCCGAATCATAAAACGTATGCATCACCGACAATGTAATGCCTTTTTATTGTCAAAATCATTTAACATTTCCTGCTGTGGTGTTTCTCGATACTTGTCACACCTCAAGGAATATATTCTTGTTTCTCTTGTGCCTTTGTCCTGTATCGTAGGCATGTTTATGAGCAAATTTGGTATGGTTAATTTAAGATGTGGCCGTATGCCCTTCCTGTCGCCATCTCCCCCCCTCCCCCCCCACCCCACTTGGAGGAAACTGTCTGCATGTATTGTTATTTGTTATTCATGTGAAAGCGAGAGAAAGTTTTTCTAAATGTTTGCGAATCGTGGAACTGAGACGGAATTTAGGTATTATCCCGGTATTCATTTACTTGGATGTGGGAAACAGCCTAAACACCACATCCAGACTGGCCTTTTGTTTTTCTTTGCTATCCCGACGGGTAATGTGAGTTAGTTAATTACTTGCCATAAAATAATTTCCCCACTTCCCTGCACAAGTGCCTTTGCTCGTCTTAACAATGGCCTTTTCGTAGAAGTGACGTAAATACCATTGACTTGAATTCCATTTTCCGATAATCGAATAATTTGTGCAGAATATTGTATAGCAGTCTCCAACATCATATCATTACGGTGGCGCGAGCCTCGTCCGTAATTTCTTTGTGGTATATTGCTTTCTTTTAGCATCTTAAATTCTTTCGTTTCTTTCGACTGAATATTATTGTTACTTTCGACTAACATTAACCATGCGCCCATTCGGAATATCAAGTAACACTATTATAATACGCATGTCTTGCATATCAGCTGGAATAGTAAGACCCGTTCCTCTGATCTGTGATCGAGTCACACTATGTGTGTAAATTAGTTTGGGATAAAATCTTTTTCATATTGACAGTATTTTAATGTGTTTTGTCTACTATCTTCAAACCGTCTTTAGGGAGACTAGTCATTTTTTAGTTTTATTCAGAATGAGTAGGTAAACAGCATTTATTTTCAGTGAAAAACAGTGCTTCAACCGTCGTCTAGTTCAATAGGATTCACAGTTGCTAGCGCACTTTTACTTATGAAACTGCCGTCCTAATTTTTCTTTATTACACCATTCGACTGCGTGTGGTTGGTGGATTAAGTCATCATACATCGTGACTCGCAAGTGTTATACCGTAAGTTCGGAGCAACTACCCACGCATGTACTGCGTTGTCTAATGTTACCCACTCAGTTTCAGCGCATAACAATAAATGTTCGAAGCGCCCTCTATCCTGGAACGGAAGTGTTTCTCATCTGTCACGGTGAGGGTGCAACTGACGTGTAACAGATGACGGTCGTTTATTGTGACCTTCTCTTCCAGAGATTAAGATATTAATCCAAGCGCCCTTCGATGTATCGTGCTGCCGGCTGTAGCGCATTACTGAAGACCCGACGAACGAACAGCGCAGAAGGAAAACAAAAAACAACAAACGAGAGCCGTATGCGATAACCCGCTTTGTAACGAAAGCCTAATTAGAGCACATTCCAGGGGCATTCCGCGGATTCCACTGCTCCGCTCTGTTCCAGAGCCAAAAGAGCGCCGGCGCTACAGGGGAGACATTGTTTATCGTTGCTTCGCACCCCCGCACGTTAAAGGAATGCGAGAAGCGTAAAGCCGCGGATGCAGTGTGCGAAATAATTTGCCCCGTGCAGCGCGACAAATGAATGAATCTACCTGAATACAACTGATGTCACTCAACTACTTGTGGAAAGTACAGCAAAGCGTCCCCGAATTAAATGCAGAATTCTCATGTGACGGTGGTATACACAAATACGAGTGCTTTTGTATGTGTTAATTAATGTGACGCAGGGTAATGGAGATGCAAAAGGAGTTGCAGTATGATATTTACCTGACACTTTTGCGTAAGTGGTCCTTAACCCCTCTTTGCAGGCTGCAACTGTGTGCACGCACTACTAGACGTTAAAAGTAGGACTGCTCGCTCAAACCCATAAACTCAACCATGTCTTAAAGATGACAGGAATTCAAACACCAGTGTAGTGGAAGGTAGAACCTGATAGGTTGAAATATTTAATTTACTGTACAGGTGCCTGATTCCGAGAGACTGGTTCGAAATTTTGCTCTGTGGCCCATTTTCATGGGTTTTCATAGGACATACTCTTCTTTCCCCAGCTACATATTAGTCTGAGAGCTGACTTTGCCTGTGATGACTGTTCGTGCAGGATATTTTGCATTTGTGTTGATATGGATTAATATCTAACAAGTAACCTCAACATCGATTCATCAAAGAATCTAACTCCCCTGTATAAAACAAACGTCTAATTATTTTAACGTGTTAAATAGTGGAGGTTAAGCATGTAAAATATTTATGGCTGAAGGCACAAAACCCTAATTACGTCGATCTTATTAGTTTCGGATTATTCACCCATAGAGTATTTAAAAATTAATAACCACAATCATCAATGATTTAAGTGAATACGTTCTGTAAAATGGGCACCAAATAGAGTTAACAGTAAAGAAATAATAAATTGAAACGTCATATTTGATGCTGAAGTTATACGACGGGAACAGCGAACATTTAGTAAACAATAAATTGTTTTCCTTTCATTATTGTGTGCGGCTGTTAGAGAGAATAAGTTCAGAAAAGGATTAAAATTATGTTCAAAGTTTATTGGAAGTCACTAAGTGATCTCACTACCAAAAACTAAATAAATGTGGTCTGGGCGAATCAAGTTTATGGTGTCACATCTGCTTAACTAGGTGTCGTACAATGATTTATTTTTGCTGGCACATTAAGTGGTATCTGTGGCTATAGTGTGTTATGCATGGGTATTGAGTGGTATATATGGATATTGTCGGCAAAATATGTTGCTAATAGTAGTAAAGGAGTAACACCTCGAAACGTCAAGCCTGATGATGAACAGCGAAAGTGTAGAAGTGTTATCTTTTTTTTTCATTATTTTGTATGGGGAGTGTGGGGAGGTGGAAACGTAGCAGAGAAAAATTTCGAAAAGGTCTGAAATTATGTGTAAACTCTGCTGGAAATCTCACGCACCGTCCAACACGAAGCTTTGCTGAATAGGCAGCGACACTGGCCTTAAACTACAACACTGTATGGCAGATGAAAACTGTCTGCCGGTTCGCGACTCGAATCTTTCGCAGGCAGCGTCCTCACTCACTGCCAATACCTCCCTCCTGCTTTTCAAACTTCACAGACGTTCTCCTGCATACATCCACTTAAGTTAACAAGTTTCAATGTACGCCTTATATTATTAAGTATACCACCAAAATATGCTCTACAACTATTTTGCTGCAGCTAGTTGCGATTATGTCGTCATCATCTGGCAGGCTAGTCGCATCTGGTCGTCTGGTGTGGTAAAGCGAGTGCCTTAACCCGAGAGTAATCGCCAGGAACTACACTTGGTTCGAATTCCACATTAAACTGTAGGTCCTCACTCCTCAGTTGAAAAAAAATGAGGTAGGCTGGGGACGTGAAAGTCACAGAAATGGCGTCCACTTGAAGTGCTCGTACCTGGCCATCGGCCCCTACGATGTCAGACATTAAACCTTAAAAATATATATATCAAGTGTCCATTAAAAGCTTTTAAGTCTGACAAACGATGACGAAATAGTTCTTCCTTTCCTTTTCCTGGCTTTATCCCTTATCTTCTTGGTTTCAGCATATTAATCTGGGTATGGCAATGTTACAGGTAGAATGCTGCCAGATGCAATTCTTTCGCAACCTCTTCTGCTCCAGGACGGAAGTAGCGTACACCAGCTATCTGCGCCAAGTGTTACCCCATGTGAAAGGGCGCGAACGTTTTGTAAATGTTAGCGAATCGTGTAACTGAGGGGGACGTGGGACCCTGCCCAGTATTCACCTAGTGGGATGTGGAAAACCACCTAAAACCACACCCAGCAGGTAGGCACACTGGCCCTCGTCGTTAACCAGCCGGGGAAGAGGGAGGGGGGTGGGGGGGAACGCCTCAGCGTATCATGGAAGCTGCAGCCTAACGCGCGCGGCTATCCTCGCAGGTGACGAAATAGTCTAAACTAGTTGCAGAAAAGTAGTTTTAATGTGGCTTTTGTGTGGTGCACATAATAATTTCTTGTATTATATCAATGGTGCGCTTTTAAAGATTTTATCTCTTGTGATATGATTAAAATCCAAAATCGTTCATGTTTACAATGACGTCACAGGACCAGTGGATCAGTGGATTGCTTAGCTACCAATGGAGAGATGCATGTTGGTACATTCGGGGAGAGACAGGAAAACGAATGGATCAGGAAACTGGCTGAAGTAGGGCACCCAATTCTGGCCTCCGTAAAAATGAAATTGACTTGTATGGTGTGGAACATATAGTTAAACGATTGGATGCTACGAAGCTCTTTGTAGAATTTCAAGAGATAATGTAAGAGGAAAAAGATGACGTAATGGGAGGTGCATTAAATGAATTCGCAATTGCGAACAAGGACAACCATCAGCTGTAGAATGGAACGACGACAATGAAAATTTGTACCGGATCGGGACTCGAACCCGCATTTCCCGCTTATCGCGAGCTGTCGCCTTACCATTTACGGCCACACCCAAACTTCTAGATGTCGTCAACCATGCGTCTACGACCTGTACTCGTACATCCATTATGTATATTCTTGTACAGGTCAGACGCTGTATGTCAAAGTCGCTTGCCCGGTATCGGCAGTTATATACGATATTGCAGTGCCTGTGTTATTCTGATTACAATACTAAGTTCCTTTTGACATGCATGTTAATCAGAATAACACGGGCACTGCAATATCGTATATATCTGTCGATAGCGGGAAAGCGACTTTCACGTACAACGTCTGACCTGTAAAGGAATATACATAATGGATGTACTAGCACAGGTAATAGACGCGTGGTTGACGACTTATCGGAGTTTGGGTCTGGCTATGAGTCGTGCACGGATAGCCAAATGGTAAGGCGACAGCTCGCGATTTAGCGGGAAATCCGGGTTCGAATCCCGACGCGGCACAAATTTTCATTGTCGTCGTTCCATTCTACAGCTGATGGTTGTCCTTACCAGAAATTGCGAATTCATTTAATGTAGTTCATGCCGGCTGTAGTCTCCACAATGCTTGTTCCTTTGGACACATGTGGGTGGATGGCAGTAAAAAACCACTGCAGTAACAAGGACGCAGGTGGCTGAAGAACATCGTGCATGGAAAAGACTGGAGGGAACCCTTGTCCAGCGTTGGATGCAGGATTGCTGACTACGGCCATAATGAAAAGGAAAACGGAGGGAGGTCAGCTCCATTGCGGAGAAATCTGCTTTAGCAGTTGTAGGCCAATGAGCATAACGTACCATCCAACGAACTGAACGTCTTCATCTGCGTCAAATTTCATCATTCATGTCCCCGTCCAACCTTAGACTGGCTGCCATAGCTATAACCGTTAGGTGGTAACCCATATCGAGGCCTACAGTGGGGGATGTTACAGTCACGTTTATCTCGTCTTCACAGTCTTGTTAAAATACTGAGTCACTGTGATCGCAGATAGATTTCATATCATCCCACTGCAGAAAAGAAACAAAACTAATCATTCTTTACAGTTATTGTCTAGCAAAAATAATACAGTCAGAAACTGAAAGTGTTATACCATGAAGCACTAGCCTGATATTTATTAAACATTTTGGAAATGTTCGTCACAAAAGGGTATTAAATGATTAAACCTTCATTCCATTCACAACAGATGCCCACCATCAACATCTGCTGACTGCGAGCTAGAATGAAAGTGTGCATCTTCCCGTCGCATCGCAGATATGCTCTATGGGTGATGAATCAGGAGAGCGGACAGGTCATACAGATATCCGGACATTCCTCAAGGTGTTTGTAGCAGGAACTGCAGTGTGGGATCTTGAATTATCCTGTTGCAATATGCAGTTTGGTATCCCGGTTCTGAAGGGTGTTACAGCAGCCTCCCTTCATATATTACCAAATTAGCCCTTTTCTCATATTCCAGTAGGTCTACTGGTTGCAGAGGTATGGGTCTCGTGAATCGCCGCCTCCTTTGGCATTTCACCAGGTCGTCTACGGACGCATCGGCGTCGATATGACCGCCATAAACTGAATCCATACATCACTAAACACCATAGAATGCCACTCAATATACCTGTTTAGATCTACACCATGCACGTCTGTTGTGAGGTATCAATGGCAAACGATGCATGGTAATTAGATTTCTCAGCCCAGCTCCGCGACGGTTCGTGGAGGCACTCCTCTAGTACCCTCTGCCCGGAATTTAGATATTGTCATCCGTCTATTTGTCAGAGCCTGTTGAACAGCGCTACGATCTTAGGGTGCTGTAGCCAGTCTGGAAAAATCCGTGCCTACTCTTCTCTTGTCTTGAGTCCGTCTCACCTCCTGTCGTTCGGCAGTCACTGCACTACAAGAAATAGTCCATACGCTCTGCGGTAGGACATACCTAGTCTCTCGTGCTAATGATTCAACAGATGGTGACAAACGACACGTGCACGTGTTTTGGACATACTATGTCTGCAATCTCCAGGTTGAAAGTTCCACTAGTTTTAGACATACCCAAGAGGCATCATGTATTCATACCGTTCTTTATCTGTAGCAATGAATTTTTTCTGTACTGAAAATACTGAATATAGGCTAGCATAACAATGAAATGTTAATCCTCATATCCCAGAGGTATGAAATACTTTTCTGTACTGAAAATACTGAATACAGGCTAGCGTAATGATGAATTGTTAATCCACATATCCCAGAAGTATTAGTTCCATTAACTTCGCTCAAAGTGTCCAAGATGCCACACTTCCCACTATTGTCAGCGTATTTGAGGAAATTCAAGAGCTGATCTGCAGGCAGTAGCGCGCCTGTTTCCCGAGCAGCAGAATGAATTCGTTTAATGAATGCTAAAATTTCTTCTTTTCGTAAGTCGAACATTTTGCTTCTCTTCCTACACAAAGTATTATATTATGGATACTTCGATTTATTGTAAAAATGTCCAGGGTTAAGCCTCACCGGATCGTGGACTCAGACCACCTGTCTCCCTTAGCTTATGAGAATGGTATTCGTAAATACCCTGTTATTCTTTAGTTTTACATATTGATTGCTAATTAAACAGTTTGAACACGTATAATGCTTATTGATGAGCTTATCCAGTGTACTCTCATGTTTATGACTGATCACTTCACAAAGTTATTAATAATAACGTGCGTGCATCTGCCGCGCAAGTATGTGGTGCTAGCTCCATCTCACAGTATGGGCTACTATTGTCTTCTCAAAGCTGGTCCAACACCTGCGCTCTCCAAGGTGCCGTCTGGTGCATAACTCTTTGCTCTTGGCCTAAGGTCCCGCCGTCAGGGAAGCAGATCAATACCGCATAACTTTAGCAAATAAAAGTTACAGATCCCACCCTAAGAACAGCGCTGGTGAAGCCGCTCAAGTTACAAGACGGCGGCACCCCATAAAACAAACGAAGAAGGATCGAAACATCCTGTCGACGACGAGTTCGTTGGAGCGCAAGATCGGATTGGGAAAGTCTGAAAAGGAAATTAGCCATTTCCTTTCCATAGTGAACATCCTGGCGTTTGTCTTAAGCGATATTGGAAAGACACGGAAAAACTAGATCAGGATGCTCGGACGGGGATTCGAATCTCTATGCTCCCTGATGTCAGTGCATTGTCTTACCACTGCCCCACCTCTCTCCACACTGTGAAGAAGTTTGTGGAATGAGAGAGTAGGTGGGACATGGTGCTCGCAGTCAGAAGGAGATGCAATCAAATAAATGTACAGCCATCCAGATTTACCTCTTCTGTGGTTTCACATGAATCTAGTGTCCGGTTAGTTCCTTTGAAAAGGTCCCAACTGTTTTCCTGTTCCGCAGTTGCCCCTTACTAGCTTATAAATGTTCTTCCATTCTCCCAGTTTTCGTCCCTTTTTTATGTTTGTGGTTTAACTCACGGCACGTGCTCACAGCCTGCTTATCAGAAACTGTATGCTATCACCTCCCCTCCTTTTGATGGTCAAATACTGACGATCAAAACTTCTTCCCCCACCCAGATTCAAACAAGTTACTTCTGCAGCTAGCTCACTTATTGAGCGTTCATTAATGGCCTTGATTTTTGTGACTGTGATTCTTAAAAGTCGTATTTAACTTTCAGTATTTAACTGTAAAATTGTGACGCTAATCATGGACATCTCTCGTGCGAAACTCAGCTTGCCGTTTTCACACATGATATACTGCGAACTATGGATGAAGAGCAACAGGCAGATTCCATATCCCTAGGTTTCCGGTAAGCATTTCACATGGTGCCCTACTGCAAACTGTTAACGAAGGTACGAGCATATGAAATAGGTTCACAGACATGTGAGTGGCTCGAAGACTTTTTAAGTTATACAACCCAGTACGTTTTCCTTGACGGTGAGTATTCATAGGACGCAAAGCTATCAGCAAGAGTGCCCCAGGGAAGTGTGATACGACCGCTCTTGTTCCCTACACACATAAATGATTTGGCGGACAGCAATTTTTTGCTGACGATGCAGTGGTGTGCTGTAAGGTGTCGAAGTTGAGTGACTCATGAGGATACAAGATGACTTAGGCAACATTTCTACTTCGTATGGTGAATAGCAGCTAGATCTAAATTAAGACAAATGTAAGTTAATACAGATGAGTAGGAAAAACAAACCCGTAATGTTCAGATACAGCATTCGCAGTGTCCTGCTTATCACAGTGACGTTTAAACATCTGGGCGTAATTTTTCAAAGCGGCGTAACTGTAACTGTAAAGGATGAACAGATATAGACGGCCGTGGTTCTCACCTCACGAAAAATTATGGCTTGACTTTCTTCATGATGCTCGAAGTAAGGTTATATGTTTCTCTCTCTGGCTAGAGCAACTGATTACGGATAAGGCTTTTCTTGCAGAAATTTTCCACCCTCCGTCCGTAACTCAAACAATACGAGACCCATGTAAACACTATCAGAAAAGACAGCCTTTTATAGTTTCCCGCTTTTATTACAAAATTGCTGCTATATCCTTCTAGCTGATGTAAAGCCGTTTTGCGTTCGGATTCATATTTTCATTACCTCGTACAAACGTGAATTTCAATTTCCGACAGCTTCACTTTCCTTATTTACTAACGTCCGACAGATCATTCGTATCATCAACCTACTATTCTCTGTACGTATACAGTCTTCCAGTTAACAACAATAAACAGCAGGTCACTGTGAATTTCTTACGGTGCAGATTAGCTACTCTCACTACAGATAATTAAACACTGACGCGGAATATCTTATACTTCTCAAAGGAGAATTAGGTAAAAAGTATTTTTTAGTTCAACAGTCGATACAGCGTATTTTTGTAAATCAAGTTCACCATTCTTCTGTGGCACTCCATCTCAAACGCTTCGATTCTCTTCTTTTGGTTTTCTCACATTCCATGTTGCATTACTATATAATGCTGTGCTCCAAACGTAGACTCTCAGAGATTTATTCTTCAAATTAAGATCTGTGTTTGATACTAGCAGGCTTCTTTTGACCATGAATGCCCTCTTTCCCTTACTAATCTGCTTTTTATTTCCTGTCATATTTTAGTTTGCTTTTAAGGTAACAGAATTCCTTCACTTGTTCTACCACGGGGTCAACAATTTTAATGTTAAGTTTATGACTAATCTCATTTATGCTATGGCTCATTACAGTTAACTGTGTGCTCATTAGACGGTTTTTTTTCATTTAAAAAGTCCTAAAATTCGTCTTTCTTTCACTGAAGACAGCAATTTCATCAGTGATATTTCGATTCTGTATAGTGTACATAAGACTAAAGATGCTGTCTCCACAATTAAAATAATGCCATACTTCAATATCGGAATAAGAAGAATAAAAATTTTACTTTTCCATCAGTAATTCAAAATTAGTTTACTTTTCTTAATTTTAGGCTGCGATGCTAAATATTCTCATATTGAGAGGTAAATTTTAACATTAGAACGTGTTAGTCTTTACTCACAAAGTTCTTTTAAATAACACAGAAACAAGTTTCACTTGGAGATATACAGTACTTTAGTGTGGTTTGTTGGCCAACGTTTACGTTATCCAAACACCGGCCAGTTCTTACAAGGGAAGGCCACGGTACTCTCGCGGCGAACAGAATAAAACTATTTTTGTTTTGTTACTGACTAGAAAGGAAACCTCTTGTAAAGTTTTTGTGGTATAAAAGTTCGATACCACACTTGTTAGGGGTTGCAGTTATCGACCGTACTAGTATCGCTAGACCCGCTAGTCGAGACTAGCGCCGCCCCGCACCTTGCAACAAGTGTCTAGCGTGCGCTCGGCCACTCTTGCTCGGGACGTCAAGTAGAAAAGTAGTATAGCCTGCAGCTGATGGGACGCAATCTCTAACAAGGCGCTTAGTTCAAGTATGGCCTATATGATGCCTCTATAGCTCTCTGTTTGTAAATATATTCCTCCTGACTATGAAGACTCCTGTACCACCAGTTAAGTACAATATATTATTTTTTACCAACGACGTCTAATTATTTTAGTCGTTGTAGACCCAGACCATGCAGCTAGCTCCTTATCGACTTCACTGACAAACCTGCTGTATATGCAAAGCAGAGATTTGTATGTTTCTATTCACCATTGGCCACCAGTCAATCACGTGGGCGGCAATTCGTTCGTCGTCATCATAACAGTTTTATCTGCTGTGCTTCAACGGTATTGACAGTAGAGGGAGGAGTAGGTGGGGCTGTAGTGGGTTTCCCCTCTCTACTATAGCCCTCCACTTACTTATCGCTCTGCAAGCAGTGCAGTGATCACTGTGCGTCAGCTGGGTTTGTGTTTGCTGTTAGAGTTGATCAGATTATCTTTGTGGTATGGAAGTGTGTTTGCATAGTAAGTGTTTCACCGTGGACAACGAGACAGGTAGTAATTGTGAAACTGCTGGTGGAGTGCTTTGGGATTGCAGAAGATGTACCTACAGGAGAAGAGGGTTCTGCTTATGAACAATAAAGTAGCAATTGGCAGAAGGAATATTGTAAGAGCAGAGGTTACTTTGCTTTTAATAGATAAAGAGGCATCAGATGGTGAAAATTATAGTGCCATGGCAATGAGGGATACACCAAGAAAGCCACGATTCATCTTATCAGCCATAACCTCCAAGAAATCGAACGAAGTTTCCAAAAGGATGTCTGTCTGATGCGTACAAGATATGGACGAAACAAGCAAGGGAAAAAGATGGAAATGTTAATCCTCCCCATGTGTGTCGTCCTGGATTGTCAACTGATATGACACAACGCCTGAAAATTACATCAGTGTTGGTATAGAAAAAAAAGCAAGGATGTGGCACAAAACTTTGAAATCAGGCTAAAGCAACGTCATTCGTCAAACACAAAAATTCTACAGGTTTGGTAAATAGTGAGTAACGTAATTATTTTATAACAAAGAGACAAGAATGACCGCACATTGAGACTTTGGGCACTGCAAATAAAGAAGAGAAACGAGCCTTACAATTTACTGCAGTTCAGAGTTTACACCTCGCGGGTGAAAATATTTAAATGTGAGTATAACATTGTCGCAAAATAAACCACAAAGTTAGCAAGCGGATGGTTTAAGGAGACGCCGATATTCAACAAATAGCTTATCAGTTCGCGAGAGAAATCAGGTCTCTCGTTGAAGAGAGACGTCTGAGGAAAGCAAGCGTGTCTTTCGCGCTATTGGATCCAGAGCTGCAAACACACACTCTCATATGTCTGCGATTGTGATGGATGGTACGATACTACCCCATTTGTATGTCTTTGTATCGTAGCCCACCAGCCATTTTCCTACAAATATGAATAATAATGTTGTTGTTGTTGTTGTGGTCTTCAGTCCTGAGACTGGTTTGATGTAGCTCTCCATGCTACTCTATCCTGTGCAAGCTCCTTCATCTCCCAGTACATACTGCAGCCTACATCCTTCTGAATCTGCTTAGTGTATTCATCTCTTGGTCTCCCTCTACGATTTTTACCCTCCACGGTGCCCTCCAATGCTAAATTTGTGATCCCTTGATGCCTCAACACATGTCCTACCAACCGATCCCTTCTTCTAGTCAAGTTGTGCCACAAACTTCTCTTCTCTCCAATCCTATTCAATACCTCCTCATTAGTTACGTGATCTACCCACCTTATCTTCAGCATTCTTCTGTAGCACCACATTTCGAAAGCTTCTATTCTCTTCTTGCCCAAACTAGTTATCGTCCATGTTTCACATCCATACATGGCTACACTCCATACAAATACTTTCAGAAACGACTTCCTGACACTTAAATCTATACTCGATGTTAACAAATTTCTCTTCTTCAGAAACGATTTCCTTGCCATTGCCAGTCTACATTTTATATCCTCTCTACTTCGACCATCATCAGTTATTTTACTCCCTAAATAGCAAAACTCCTTTACTACTTTAAGTGTCTCATTTCCTAATCTAATTCCCTCAGCATCACCAGACTTAATTCGACTACATTCCATTATCCTCGTTTTGCTTTTGTTGATGTTCATCATATATCCTCCTTTCAAGACACTGTCCATTCCATTCAACTGCTCTTCCAAGTCCTTTGCTGTCTCTGACAGAATTACAATGTCATCGGCGAACCTCAAAGTTTTTATTTCTTCTCCATGAATTTTAATACCTACTCCGAATTTTTCTTTTGTTTCCTTTACTGCTTGCTCAATATACAGATTGAATAACATCGGGGAGAGGCTACAACCCTGTCTCACTCCTTTCCCAACCACTGCTTCCCTTTCATGTCCCTCGACTCTTATAACTGCCATCTGGTTTCTGTACAAATTGTAAATAGCCTTTCGCTCCCTGTATTTTACCCCTGCCAAATTCAGAATTTGAAAGAGAGTATTCCAGTTAACATTGTCAAAAGCTTTCTCTAAGTCTACAAATGCTAGAAACGTAGGTTTGCCTTTTCTTAATCTTTCTTCTAAGATAAGTCGTAAGGTTAGAATTGCCTCACGTGTTCCAACATTTCTACGGAATCCAAACTAATCTTCCCCGAGGTCCGCTTCTACCAGTTTTTCCATTCGTCTATAAAGAATTCGCGTTAGTATTTTGCAGCTGTGACTTATTAAACTGATAGTTCGGTAATTTTCACATCTGTCAACACCTGCTTTCTTTGGGATTGGAATTATTATATTCTTCTTGAAGTCTGACGGTATTTCGCCTGTCTCATACATCTTGCTCACCAGATGGTACAGTTTTGTCATGACTGGCTCTCCCGAGGCCATCAGTAGTTCTAATGGAATGTTGTCTACTCCCGGGGCCTTGTTTCGACTCAGGTCTTTCAGTGCTCTGTCAAACTCTTCACGCAGTATCTTATCTCCCATTTCGTCTTCATCTACATCCTCTTCCATTTCCATAATATTCTCCTCAAGTACATCGCCCTTGTATAAACCCTCTATATACTCCTTCCACCTTTCTGCCTTCCCTTCTTTGCTTAGAACTGGGTTGCCATCTGAGCTCTTGATATTCATACAAGTGGTTCTCTTCTCTCCAAAGGTCTCTTTAATTTTCCTGTAGGCAGTATCTATCTTACCCCTAGTGAGACAAGCCTCTACATCCTTACATTTGTCCTCTAGCCATCCCTGCTTAGCCTTTTTGCACTTTCTATTAGCCCTCGCCTTTTTACCTACTTGATCGTCTGCTGCCTTCACTACTTCATCCCTCAGAGCTACCCATTCTTCTTCTACTGTATTTCTTTCCCCTATTCCTGTCAATTGTTCCCGTATGCTCTCCCTGTAACTCTCTACAACCTCTGGTTCTTTCAGTTTATCCAGGTCCCATCTCCTTAAATTCCCACCTTTTTGCAGTTTCTTCAGTTTTAATCTGCAGTTCATAACCAATAGATTGTGGTCAGAATCCACATCTGCCCCTGGAAATATCTTACAATTTAAAACCTGGTTCCTAAATCTCTGTCTTACCATTATATAACCTATCTGATACCTTTTAGTATCTCCAGGCTTCTTCCATGTTTACAACCTTCTTTTATGATTCTTGAACCAAGTGTTAGCTATTAGCTATGATTAAGTTATGCTCTGTGCAAAATTCTACAAGGCGGCTTCGTCTTTCATTTCTTCCCCCCAATCCATATTCACCTACTATGTTTCCTTCTCTCCCTTTTCCTACTGACGAATTCCAGTCACCCATGACTATTAAATTTTCGTCTCCCTTCACTACCTGAATAGTTTCTTTTATCTCGTCATACATTGTAAAAATGTAATGAACATAAAGTCGTCTGCTAGCAAATTTGCTAATATGCCAAAGAAGGAGTTCAAATCCCTAAAACATGTAATGTTCCCAGATATACAAGGAAAAACTAAAGCTTTTTTTCTGGCTGACTCCCGGACAGCCAATAGAGATGACGGACTATACAACTCTACAATTCCTGTAAGCATTGAATTCATCAAGAAGCTGATTTCAGCAAAGAACACAGGCATTGTGCAACCTGCCGGCGATGTCTTCTTCCATCCGTACAAAAATTTTATGAAATTTATGACAGACTCAATTATAGTCTCTGACAATGGTATTAACATATGGCATAGACACTACTTAAAACGCCTTCAATCGTTTGTGTATTTCCATCTCTCGGCGCCATGATTCTCCTACTTAATCAAATTTGCATTTTTTTTTCAATGTGGCTACGCTAAGACTTTCCTGATGCATTTCAAACACCCGTGGAGAACAGCTTCAAAAATGTTCAAATGGCTCTGAGCACTATGGGACTTAACTGCTGTGGTCATCAGTCCCCTAGAACTTAGAACTACTTAAACCTAACTAACCTAACTAACCTAAAGACATCACACACATTCATGCCCGAGGCAGGATTCGAACCTGCGACCGTAGCGGTCACGCGGTTCCAGACTGTAGCGCCTAGACCCGCACGGCCACTGCGGCCGGCAGAACAGCTTCGAAGAAGGTTTAAAAGAAGAGTGTTTCCACGAGGACTGTGACCAACCTGTTTTCATCCAATTTGCACCCTGTGAGAATTGCCTATGCACTGATTATGCTGTTATTGCTTACTTACACATTTTTTGCCTCCTATAACGTATTCAAGTAAGTAAACTCTGTTGTAGGCTGTTTCATGTCATATTATTAACTATTATTTCAAATAATCCATTTGTGTAATAAATCATTCATACTTATAGTATTCTCATTGTAATTTTGACGACTGACGTCTCCTGTTCTAATAATTCGTAGCAACTGCAATTTATAAGTGTATGTATATTTTGTCTCTCTATTAACTGCACTACAGGTATATAAGAGTGTAATTTTAGTGACAATATGTCATGGCCTTCCCTTGTGAGGTGAGCGAATTACCTGTCATTCGTCGTGCTGAACTGGTGCTGACAGGCCATTTACCTACAGCGATAGTTGCTTTCATTCGACTGCTAAAAGCAAAACACCATTCGCTCTTTCCTCTTTGCTATTATTACTTCCACTTACACCCTAAAAATCAACCTCACGTTCTCGCCAGAGTGATAAGACTGTCGTGTTTACAGAACCTAGGAAAGACGGAAACGGAGACAGCAACAGCATTTGTTCCTATGTTTTCACAACATGGGCGCTGTCGTGCCCCGAACTTTTAGCGGCGATTAAACGAGAATCAGTATCTTTGTTCAACACTCCTAGTACTCTATAATTTGGACAGCATTTACGCACAATGTAATGAGAGAGAATTTTATTAAGTTTAGATTAGCCACCTATCGCGTGAATACCGCTGCTTGATATTTTTCGTAAAAATCTAATGTGGATTTCCCTCTTCGTAACTATATTTTGTCACTCACATATGACGTCATGTACAATCTGACATCTTTTGAAATCGAGCAGAGCAATAATTATTAACGTGCATGCCTTTTTCAAGCTACTGTGGAGAGACATCTATATCACATGCAGCTATAGGACACAAGCAAAGATGAAACTGAATCAGTTATTAATTCCATAAGTTGTTACTCCCATGGATATGATGTAATTTCGAGTAGGATTATGAAAACCAGTACACCACAAAGAAGTTCCGCACTCAGTCACCGGTGCATTGTGTCTTTCAGGTGTGATCAGTTTCCTGACAAAAATAAGTACTCATTATTGACATAGCTTTATGAAAATGCTGGAAGACTACGTAGATACTTACCGGCCAATTTCTTTGCTACCACCGATTTTAAAACTTTTTGAGAAAGCAGTGTAGGCCTATAGGAGAGTATAAGTACATCTCAGTAGTCAAAATGTGTTGTCAGACTCTCAGTTTCACTTCAGGAAAGGAGTATCCAGAGAAAAGCCAATTATTTGTTTATGAGACACAAGTAGGGCTAACTATAAGTTGGAACATTATGAGATTGGGGACAAATTTCAACAGTGCTTCACTTCATATCTGGAAGGTAGGAAGCAGAAGATTGTCCTCTAGTGTCAACGAACAGGGAAGAAGAGAGACGAAAGTGAAATTCCGACATCGTCTGTATCATGCATTGAAATAAATCCAATGGTGACAAGTGAAATTTTTGTGCCGAACCGAGACTCGAACCCGGATTTCCTGCTTACCGCTAGCGATCTTCTTAACCATTTCGCCTACCCAAGCACACTTCCCGTCCATCCCAAATCCCCACATATCGCACAAAGCCGTAGTGTCCCCTGTCCGTTGGCCCCATTGCTCACAGCCTCACCTGATTCCCACAAGAGGTTCAACAAAGAGTGCATCCCCTCCGAAGGCATCATTATTTGCCGTCAAGGCGCACGTGTCACCATTGGAATTATTGCAACGCACAATTGCAGCTAATGTCGAAATTTCTTTTTCGTCATGTATATATGGCTGCAGATCATGAATGTTCTTTCAGACATGGGCGAAAGAAAAGACACCACACCTATAAAAAAGGTTTGAATCTGAATGGGGTCTTGAAAAGAGGAGTGTGCCACAGGGTTCTGTGCCAGGTCCATTGCTTTTCTTGATATTTATCGTTCGTCTGCCGCTAAACATGACAGATGATGTAAGTGTTATGAAAGACGTGGATCGAACGATGAATAATGTTCCTAATAGGGCAGACAGTAACTACGGCACATGGCTTTCAGAGTAAAGAATAACGCATAACTGCAGCACTTTACAACATCCCAAAGTTCTCTCTTTCTTCTAAATTAAATCTTTCGATGCCGAATTCATAGTAGATGAGTTTTTCCGATATCTCTTTTGGTCGAATTCTCGCAATCTTCAACATTTGTTCAAGTATTCAGTTTTTCGTCACTTTCGTCCTGGTTTGCTACATCGCTACCAAAACATTTTATAAATTATGAAGACTTTTAGTGTGATTTACATAAACAATAGGTACAATAAGGTTATCATCCTGATATTTAACACAATCAGTTTAAATAAAGATCAACAGAATGACATTGTATAAAATAAAAATAGGTTATAATGTAACAAAGTATTACATGAAATCAGAATTTCATCGATGTTATCAAAACAGAGAATATTTATCTTACTGAAAATACTCATTATATTTCTGACATGTGGACTCTTTGGAATTGTTATTTCCGCCTTTACAGCAAGTACTTATTTGGAAGCTGGCTTTGAAGTGAAATGGAGGTCGGACATATTACTCTGAAATTTTTAATTGGTTATTGTAGTAAGACTGTAAGGTCAAGAGATAATTAATAAGTAATTGTATTTGGAAGTTATGTCAAATGTCAAATATTGCTGGTGTTGAAACAAAGACCTGGCAATAAATCGGCGATGTTAAAAAGGCGTTAGTGTTCTCAGTCACTTCGAGATGAAGACCTGGACCAGCTAATTTCGTATCACGAAAAAAATGAGTCTACCCCTGGACGACTGCACCATCCCAAAAGATAAGTATCGTAATAAACATATAACAGACGCATAACAGTGATGATTCACTAAAATCCACAGTGTGATTTCATGGTGATATTAAATTCTTAGGACTAATGATAGAAGGAGGACTTTCTTGGAAGTGTCACATTCACGATCTTGTGAAGAAAATCAATGCTGCCCTCCTGCATATTAGAATGACGTCTGCTGTGTCTGTCAATAAAATGCGAGAGCTCTATTTCTCATCTTATTTTCTCTTTGTCATCTCGTATTGTGTTATATAACGGGACAACTCTACACAGTTACCAAGAATATCCTTAGTCCAGAAAATATTTGATCTGTAGTGTCAGTCCATGCAGAAATTTGAAGAAAGAATTGAATTAGATGGCGAATTAGGTGGTACAGGAGGGGGAGGGACGTGGCCCATTCCCAAGGCAGATATTGATGAAGTAGCTATAGCCGACCGTACAACATTTCAAATTCTGTCACATGTGGATGGGATTCTACTCCGCCACATGTTGTGTAGGAACTTCCACTGCACTCAGCCTATGTGACTGTGAGATGTGGTTTCATAGGCTCCTTCATTCTCGGTCCATTTTCCTTTGAGAAATTACACCTCTCGGGCCTGTTAGGTGTTCAGTGACATCAGCACATGATTCCAGCTTTGCAAGAACTCAGATGTGACCAAACCAGTCTTCATGCATACAAGATGGGACGATATTGCATGTCGCTTGCTAGGTGAAACATTTGCTTCGAGAAACCTTCGGTAACGACCGCATCATCTCTAGACAATTTCAAGATGTGTGGTCTTCCACAACACCCGACATAAATCCATGGGACTATACTGGCTATGGGGATATCTGAAAGATCGTTTCTATCAGCGAGGTATCCGGACTCTTTCTGATCTGAAGGATGGCATACTATGATATATCACTCTGATAACGCTGGATATGCTGCGAGCAACTGTTGGTTAGGTGATGTTACGGATGCAGTATGTTTCTGAGACGGGAGACCATTATGAACACATGTTGTAAGTTGTAACTATATCCTAGTAAATGTGCCAGAACCATCGTTATTTCGTTCCTCCCCTTTTCCTGCTGCCACGCCACATTTCGATTGCTTATGGCGCCACGTGTCAGAAAGTCAAACGGTTATTTTTCCAGCATACTCCATGAGCGCAGCAATTAATGAACGTACGTAAGATGTCTCAGTGTTCTGCGAGGCATACAGCCCATACTGCGGTACTCGGAATACCGTCAGTTTAATTACAACCACACGGTACGCGTAAGCTACGGTTGAGGTTTCTCGAAACCCTGTCATCCTTTCACATGTCTTCCATCACGGGATTTGTTGTTGAGAATATTCTCATTCAGAAGAAACTGAAACATTCAGCCCATGCAAACTAGATGGAAAAACAATATGCATTGAATCTTTCAGATTCACCATGTTTCATTATCAATAGGCTTCCACCACAACTGATAACAATTGAGTGATACCTCGAGCATTCAAACTCAACAGAAAGGTTTCTTTGAAGCACATTCCTATTCTGTACATGGGTTCTCCCCAGTAATTGAGGACATTTCTTTGTAATATGTTATTTGCTCGTGTACTCTCTTCCTGTGTTTTAATTATTTAATTTTCCGTTTCAAAACCTTCCAAACATCACTGTCTAAACTATTAACTGACTTATTCGATGACAAGCAGTTTTGGGTCGCGTGGACCCACGAAATCAGATAAATAAATAAATTGTTACATTTCCTTGTTAACATCGAAGTGTAATTCTGTACGACTGTTCCACTGTTACTGCCATCTCATAGTTATCGTACAATCGCAAAATTTGCTTTGTAACAACACATGCAGGCCTAACTTCAAACAAAAAAACTGCTCTTGAGCACATACACCTTTTTCTTCTTCTTCTGCTTCTTCTTCTCCCAAATCAGTTCCTCTTTTCATGATTTACACATATACAACTTAATGTCAACAATTCTCAAGCAAGTTCCGTCACATTCTTCATCTATAAGGGGCGATCAAAAAGTTTCCGTTCGAAGTTCACACTAACACCTTGCCTAAATATAGGTGCTTATATACCCGCATCGGAGTCGCGCTGGTTTGCGTATACGCTGCAACAATTCCATCTAACGGAAATTTTTTATCATCAGTCATATTACAGTGCCTGGTGTTCTTTTCGTCTTCTCATCGTCGGACACTTTTATGACGTAAAATAGTCGACCGTCACTCCATTCACAAAAATATTTCCCATCATTTTCCTGCCCGTATTGAGAAGTAAAGGCGCGAGCTACTTTGAAGTAGAAGATGGCTTTTTTTATTCGAGTTATAGAGTCCGTTCCCGCATTCAGCTGGACTAGTGATTCCTTGGTCGGGAGTAGATAGAACTGTAGTTGTTCCGGATCATTAAATCCTGACAGACAAGATGTGGGCTATCGCAGTGCTCCAGGATGACGCATAAAGTCGTGCTGTTTACGTACCCCAGGTACACTGTGGACTGGCAACTGGCAACTGAAGAAAATTTCATAAGCATAAACATATTGTTGGATGACCGGTTTCGATATAGATATCATCGGATCTCAAGCTTTTTAATTTTTACAATATATTATGCATTAGTATTATAAGTCGCTTCACATTGCACACTTACACTCCATTAACCTGAAGATCGCTATGCACTGGCATGTCAAATGTAAAAGTATTATGCACAAACGTAGAAATAACTATATTGCGCCAACTGCAGTTGTTCATGTTCACTGCTAACTGTTAATGAGCACGAACACTTACAGACGGTGATGGATACTATATTGTAAAAATTAAAAAAGTGTAAGATGCAATGATGACAGCATCACTATGTCGAAACTGATCATCTAAAAAATGCTTTTGTAGCGATCTTGGCTTTTGAAGTTTTCTTCAGTTAGCGTACATTGCAGATCCCCCCCCCCCCCCCCCAGACTCACCATGTCAAGAATATATAATGAATGTGAAATATCATACTTGTGTTTACAATACCATTACATTCAAGATACTAAAAACAATGATCAGCCAGAACATTACGACCACCATCTACTCTCGATATAAACCCGTACAGGTGACAGCAGCGTCACCCGGCGAGGAACGACTGCTGGTCACACACACACACCACGGTGCTTGTAGTATCAGTGAGCGTGCTGTCCGTGAGTAGAATGAGGAAGGCGCGCGATCTGTCTGAGTTTGGGCAAGGGCAGATTGTGATGGCTCGGCGGCTCGCGCACCAGCATTTTGGAAAATGCACAACTTGTCGGGTGTTTGAGAAGTGCTGCGGTGAATGTCTTCAACACGTCGCAAAGTCAAGGTAAACCACTTCCAGATGTCGTGGGGTTAGGCAGCACTTTTCATTACAGATGTCAGACGTAATAGGCCTGGCAGGCTGCTAAAACACAACAGGCGGCGAACTGTGGCGGAACAAACATCAGACTTTAAAGCTGTGCAGAATAGAAGTGTGTCTCAACACACAGTGGACCGACAACTCCGCAGCCGACGACCTGTGCATGTGCCTATGTTAACACCACAACATCGGTAACTACGACTGAAATGGGAACGTGGTCATCGGCAATGAACGTTGGTGCAGTGGCAGAGCGCTGCATGGACTGATGAATCCCGATACCTCCTTTAAAATGCCGATGGGAGGACACGAATATGTCGTCTCCCGGGGTAATAGCTCCTTGACACCTGTACTGTGGGATGGAGACACCTGGCGGCGGCTCCATTATGCTCTGGAGAATTTGTAATTATATAACACTAAAAAAATATTTTTGACATTTCTTGTCCATCTGCCTGTCGTCTGTTAACACCCTGTCTCTCAGGAACACGTAAAGGTATCAGGTTGTAATTTATGTCAAATACTAACGTCTACATCTCTTGGCAGTACAAAAAATTTAAGTTCCTACGCCGATGCAGTCAAAGGATACGGGCATTTATGTCTCATATTTTGATACTCACAAACTCTCTCATAGTTGCCTCATAGAAGTCTGTAGATGAACTATCTATATACGAGGGCTATCCACAAAGTACATTACGTTTTCGTTTGTGTCCGTTAGGGGCAGGGCTAGCGCGGCCATCTTGGTGTCAGGGCATTCCGCCGCTCAGTCTGCATCCTGCCGTGCTAGTGAGAGGTTCGTGCTGTACTCCGCTGAGTTACAGTTTGAAATGTCAGCGTTAATTGAAAATGCCGCGAAATGTGAAGTGCGTGCTGTAATAAGGTTTCTGACTGCAAAAAACTGTACACCGATAGAAATCTATCGGCAGCTTTGTGAAGTGTATGGGGACAACATAATCACTGAAGGTGGAGTGCGTCAATCGGTCATAAAATTTAAAAATGGCCGAACTAACGTTCACGACGAAGAGCGAAGTGGAAGACCCAGCATAGTGACTGCCGAACTTGTCGAAAAAGTCGATGCCGCGGTCCGTGAAAACCGTACTTTCACAATAACGGAACTCTCTATGAGTTTTCCACAAATTTCACGAAGTTTGTTGCACGAAATCATTAGCGAAAAGCTTGGTTACCACAAGTTTTGTGCAAGATGGATACCAAAAATCTTGACAGAGATTCACAAAAATCAGCGAATGGCTGCAGCGTTAAAGTTTTTGGACACTTACGAGTAAGATGGCGACTCATTACTCGATCGTATCGTTACTGGTGACGAAACATGGGTTAAGCATGTGAACTGCGAGACAAAATTGCAGTCAATGCAGTGGGGGCACACAAATTCCCCCCAAAAACCCAACAAATGCATGCAGACAATGTCGGCAAGGAAGGTGATGGCGACTGTCTTTTGGGACAGAAAAGGTGTGATTTTTGTGGATTTCCTGGAAAGAGGCACTACAATAAACTCTCAAAGGTATTGCCAAACTCTGCACAACCTCAGAAGAGCAATTCAAAACAAGCGCAGGGGAAAGTTGGGCTCAAAGGTCTTGCTGATTCACGATAACGCCCGGGCCCACACGGCAAATGCCACTCGTGAAGTTCTCGAATCTTTTAAGTGGGAGTTGTTTCCTCATCCGCCGTACAGTCCCGACCTGGCACCGAGCGACTTCCACTTATTCCCAGCAATGAAGAAGTGGTTGACTATGCAGCGTTTTGATGACGACGCACAGCTTCAAGAAGAGGTAACCACGTATTTGAAGGCGCAGGCGGCCGAATTTTACGACGAAGGAATTTCCAAGCTCGTCCATCACTACGATAAGTGGCTTAATTTAAATGGCAACTATGTAGAAAAGTAGTATTTAAGTGTGGCTTTCATCTGTATATAATAAAAAAATTTCCAATACTTTATTTATTTTTAATTCCAAAACGTAATGTACTTTGTGGATAGCTCTCGTACATAACGAAGTTTGTACGGGACCCTCAACCGGGTTTCTGTTGAGGAACGTACTTCTTATATTTTCTTTGTGCTTTGATCCAAAGACGTAACACATTAATTGAAAGAGAGTTGTGAATAAAGGTCGCTTCACACTATGGACTGAAACTGGAACATCGAAAATTACACAATGCATTTCAAATGGCGCCATTCACACAGACTATCAACAGATCGGAAACGGACATCACTCTTAAGATTTCGCGACAAGAGGGTTTTAATGTTAGCGTTTGTCGGGGGCGATGGGGTCGTCTACTGACGTCGAAAATTGACCTACTGTCGCCGCGCTGATGTCGAAGTAGTGGATTTGGTGCTTTAGCATCTTCTTAGTCTTTATTTTACTTATTGCTTTGTTCTCGTGACATACCGCTTGCGAATCACGATAAGTTGGTTTTTTTTCCCTACTTCCCCACCCGTTTTACATACAATACCTGGACAAAGAAGAAGTCCACACTGCACATACTCGTAAAAAAGAACACAAACTGGTGAAATGGTTTCAGTTAAATAAACTTCTTTAACCGTGAAATTAGTGGGATCTATTGAAGGAGAAAAATACAGTTGTTTTGACGTTATTTGGTTCTTAGAAAGAAACAAAACATGATGGTTAATGTAAAAAGGCTCTAAATATTGGCTGATGTGTTTATTTGCATATATTTTCTAAAGAAAATAAAGATCGATCTTTTGTTTTACTTCACAGTAAAGAACACACGTCATGAATTATCTTTGACCATTGCCGAACTGTAATACAAATGGTATCTCATAACTTCACTTCCATTGTACGGCAATCGGCTAAGCGAAGTAATGTGCTGACACTCGCTCGAGTTTGAACACGCCAACGTTTGATGGTGATGTCGCCTTCTGTTTGTAACGTGTCAAAATTAATTCTGAACACATTCGTGTTGTTACGTAAATAATGTGGTCGTTTCAATCTATTGCAACAGCAGCAAAATGTATTTCTTGCAACTGAAGTCAATGTATGTATATATGTTTTAGAAAACCTAGTACTGTAACCAGCTGTACAAGTGTTCACCAAAAACCGGTAAAGATCATCTATGCCACGGGGGCTGACAGCAGAAACGTGCGCAAGAGATCATCGTGGGTGAGCTGGCCGTTACACAGCGAAACGACAGCCACAAGAAATTGTACATCCATTGTTAAAGAATAATGGTAGTGCCCTACGTTTGCCTAGATCCTTGTGGAAAGAAGCAGTTAGTCACTATCGAGGAGCCGAAGAATACGTGAGCTTGAGTCAGTAAGACGGCTTTTTTGGTACTGCATGTGAGTTGAGACACGTTTATGTGTATCACTATCGATACTTTGCTATGAGAATTTAGTATCGACTATCAAGACAGTTGGATATTCTCCGTGAATTTTGTTGGAATGGTTTCGGAAACTTGTAATGAGGGGATTTAGATTTTGAAATGCAAGATTAGATGATGCAGTAACGCTACTAGGGCACGATCAGTGAAACTGTTTAATGACGACGCAGTGTTAGTTTGAAAACTGGCATTTGTGCGTGTAGACACGACCGTAAATGAAAGTTTTTCTGTCATACACTGTGTCTGACGACGTCCTGTTTTGTTGTCTGTGATTGTTTGTTGCACACGATAAAGCTTTTGGGTGTTGCGTATAGTTTGAAGATATTGCGATAACCACACTCTAAGGTAGTTGAGTGTTTGCTATTTGTGCAGATTTTTGGAGGATAGTGTTACTACTGGGTGGCAACTAGTTGTATACTGTAGATTATTTAATAATCGAGCGTCGTCTTCGAGTTTTTCTTCATCGTAGGCTCAAGAACAGGAGCAAACGGACCGAAACTGAATCGTGATTATCAGTGCATTTAGCCCATATTAATTGTTAGTGACGCAATTATAGAGATTGCCTTGCCCTAGCTGAACACTATGAAGACGGAAAATACAAATGTTACCATTATTCTAGTAGCAAGTGCCGAGTAACATTCAATTAGATTTGTAGTAGGTACTTGAGAAGGCAACACTTGAAGTGGGTGAATTTTGAAATCTGGTTTTAAATTGAGCTTGTAAGTGGTGGTAACAAGTATGCTTTATGCTGTGTTTTTTTTATTTTATTTTATTTTTACCCTGTTCATTGTGAAGATTAAATTTGTGGCCACTCGCTCACATCAACGTTTTGCAACGTAAAGATCTGATTCATTTAAAATACACTTTGATTCGTTAAAATTAAAACTAGGTCCCCGTAGTATCATTTTACCCACTATTCTAAGTAAAATTCAATTTTGAACTTCAAAAAGGAAAAAATAATAATAAAGATTGATAGTTTAGTGATGTGACGCATAACAAGTAGAGCAAGCACACTCAAGTCAGTCATATAAATAAATGAATGGTGAGTCTTTAAAAGAAAGCACATCTACGTAATGTGTTGAAAGGTAACATTGGACTTACAGTTAAATAATAATGACAATTATAAACCAGTACGCAAAGATTACTTACGAAAGAATTCTGATTTAGTACAGAAGACAATATTTAAACTTTATTAGCAGAGATATCGTTAATCAGAGGATGTAAATAACTGTTGTTTGTTTCCATACTATCCAATACATTTTTGGCCCGAGGCGACAACTGCTTTGTAAACATAATCAACTGGAGAACCTTTTATACATTTTGGAATGCGTAATGGTAGTAATTAAGAACTAGGATTAATTAACTAATAATTTGATGCTACGTACAATGTTGATATTGTCTGAGAATGAGTTAAGTGGTGTCAATATTACGTGGTAGAGTAAGATCGCCCAGTATAATTTTCATTAACAGTAATTTGTATGGTACTCACGTTTGTGATGTGTTGATGATCTCTATAATTATTTATGAGTTTAACTCAAAAAGATCCGTGGGATCAATATAATATTATAGTGCTCAAAGCTTACTTGCCAGTTCGATCGGGTACACGAGTGCTGGTTATTTTCTGAACTGGTCATATAGTGTTTTCAAGAACCTGTTATCTTCTGAGAGGTTAGACTGAGATCTATTGCACCTCTCCACGAATTATTAACAATTTATTGCGTTTATATTAAATTTTTTCTCGATTTCCGATTGTACTGGATTGGGGTAACGCCTGAATGTTTTATTAGGGCCAAATACGTGGACACACGTAGGCAGTAATTCTGGAACAGTCGCCGCATTGATGTCGTGGTAGTGGATTTCGTGTTTTAGAGTTTACTTGGTCTTTATTTTATTTATCGCTTTGCTCTCTTAACATACTAACATGGGATCCACAAGAACTTGGCTTTTTTACCCTTTTCCCCGCCCAAAGCGAAAGCGAACAGTGAGTTAGGTTTTACAATTTCTGGACCAAGAAGAAGCCCACACTGCACATACTCGTAAAAAAGAACATAAACTGGTGAAATGGCTTCCGTTAAATAAGCGTCTTTAACCGTGAAATTAGTGGGATCTATTGAAGGAGAAAAATACAGTTGCTTTAACGTTATTTGTTTCTTAGAGAAAGAAACAAAACTAATGCATAAGGTGCAAAGGCTCTTTGTAATCTCTCCTAAATATTTACTGATGTGTTTGTATGTATTTTCTAAAGCAAACAAATTCCAATCTTTTGTTTTACTTCCCAGTGAAGAACATACGTTATGAATTATCTTTTTTGGTTGGTTCCAACAATCATCTAACAGTCTTTAGTGATCCCCAACAGTTACTGGTTCAGTTTCATCTACTGATCTAAACATGAGAAAACTCCTAACGCCTTTACCTAGTCACTGTCATACTATTTGGTGTCTTGGTAAAAACTGCAGTCCACAGTTCACATCACGTTTCATACCAACACCTATCATTACCTCATACCAAAGCATATAGTGACTGAAACAACATTCTCTAGTCACATACTGTCCAATGAAGGATCTTCTGTTCACAGGTGATTTGCTGGTTACAGTATATTTTTTGTTAAGGAAACACTGTTGATCTTCAAATACCAAATCCCGTTAACTCACTCATCGACCACTATTTTATTCCATTCCTTGAGGCAATGTTAGATTTCTGCTAGCAAAATATTTTCGAAATGGAATTTCAAATGCATTTTAATACTGCTTTCAGCAAATTACAGGCTATCCATGGCATAATCCAAATGGAAACAATGAAAAAGTTCTTTCACATTACTTAATTTCTCACAATACCATCGAAAGTGTCCTGTTTTATTACGTTGTCATCTAGTAAACACACGTGTCATAACTAAGGCACTACGTCCACGTGGCGTAACCAGGTGTGCAGGACACGTTCCACGTCACCAGCCCTTCGCACGACTCAGACTCCCACGATCGGCAGCGCGCTCAATCGCCTTCATGCAGGCCAGCCCCCGTCAAGAGGGATCCAAAATGCGGCTATAGTAACATGGCGGGTAACTGAATACCAGTGCTGTGGCACTGATGGGTCTGTCATGCTTTACAATGCATTAGGAATTGGGTCTGTTTTAGACGTGCAGTTTCGATGTTCTATGGAGACAGTATTTCCTGTGTCCCTAAGCTTTACCAACTATTGCCACAACGATTCAATATGATTATGTATATCCAATATTAATGCACAATGCTATTGACAGTTGTTGATTTAACCACTCGGCTGCGAAAAACTTATATAGCTGAGGTATTGACATTCATATTCGGATTACAACCAAAATCACACTGACAGCAATATTTTGGGCAGAACAAATGACAAAGACTGACGTTTATGAACGTGATAATTGATAATAACCGTTCATTTTAGAAGGAAAGAACTATGTTTATAATTAATAAAACATCTTACAGTCGAGATGTGGTGTAGGCTATAGCATTTTTCCGAGAGTGCGACACAATTTCATTATGTAGAAATAAATACCAATAACAGGCCCCGGGGAAGGACAGGCTATTTGTCACGTCGACTGATAAATTATTAAGTACAGAAATAGCTGTAGCAGAGTTGTGAATATATACTTAATGTGTTGTAAATATACACTCTAAGATAATGAAACGATGCACCACGAAGGTATTATCCGAATGGGGCGGTAATCGGTAGATGTGACGTACAGGTACAGACCAATAAATTATTACAGTTTCATAAAAAATGGAATTTATTCAAGAGAAAAACCCTCACAAATTGAGCAAGTCAATAATGGGTTTTTCCACTTCTGGCCCTTGTGCCAGCTGTTATTCGGCTTTTCATTGATTGATAGAGTTGTTGAATGTCCTCCTAAGGAATAAAGGAATATTGTGCCAAATTATGTCTAATTGGTGTGTTAAATCGGCAAAATCCTGAGCTGGTCGGAGGGGTATCGCCCATAATGCTCCGAACATTCTCCGTTGTGGAGCGCTCCGCCGACCTTGGTGGCAAAGATAGGGTTCGGCAAGCACGAAGACCCGCATGTGCTCGTGATTATTACCTCGCTGAAATGTAAACCCAGGACAGCTTGCCACGAAGGGCAACATAATGCGTCATAGAATATCGTCGACGTACCATAATGCGTTAAGAGTGCCGTGGAGACAACCAATGTCTCCCTGTTGTGAAAATAAATGGTATCCCTGATCATCACTCCCGACTGTCGAGCTGTATGACGGGCGACAGTGATGTTGGTATCCACCACTGTCTGGGGTGTCTCCAGACACCTCTTTGCTGGTCATCGGGCTTAGTTCAGTGTGGGGCTCAAAACTGAAGGCAATTCTACAGCAGTCAATGGATTCCAAGCTGAAGAGGCGTCTGGAAACCCCCCCAGACAGAAGCCAGATGCCAACATGACTGTTGCCCGCCATGCAGCCCGACAACTAGAGTGATCGTCTTCGGTGCCCTTTTTTTTTCACGTCCAGGATCCCTTTGGTTGTCATCCCTGTCACTCTTACAGCACAGTGGTACATTGGCGATATTCTACGCCCCGTTATGTTGCCCTTCATGGCAACCATACTGGGCTTACATTTCAGCAAGATAATTCCTGCCCGCATACGGCGAGAGTATTTCTACAGCAATGTCACCAGATCCGTCCCTAACCGAGAACTTTTGGAGCACTGATTTTGACTACCTAACGCGCCAGTTGGCACAATATCCTTCAGGGGGACATCTAGCAGTCCTATCAGTCAGTGCCACACTTTTTTTCACATGTACAACACATCTATCGATTTCCGCCACCTTACGATAATTCATTCGTTTTGTGTGTGTGTGTGTGTGTGTGTGTGTGTGTGTGTGTGTGTGTGTGTGTGTGAGCTCGTGTGTGTGTGCTCGTGTGTGTGCTCGTGTGTGTTTAGAGTGCCCTAAAGCCTCCTACGTATCGCTCCCAGAGGGATCGTGAGACAAGATTAAATTAATTTCAGCCAATCCAGACGCATTTAAACCTTCATCCCACGTACAGCGGGAAGCACCCTGCACCTTAAACTTCACAGTGCTTTGCAGAGCATGGCTGCAAATGTGTATGTAGATGTTACATCCCAGAGTGCCATTAAATGAAGTGTTCAAGAGGCTAGAAAACGGCGACGGCTAAGATAAATTTCCCTGAAGATGATTTACTAGCGCTGAGAGGCTCCTTTCATCATAAAGGACTTATATACATTACGACCGATAAAGAATATTTGATGGGAAAATCATTCGAGTGGCCATAAGGAAGCCCTTAATGTTAAAATTACTGGCGCGTTACCGCAGTGTAGGACAGAGCTCTTGCGCGCCCCTCCAGGCTTTGTGCAGCAGTGGAACGCCGCTCGTGTCTTGACACTAGCAACGGGCACGTCGAGTAGCGCTGAAAGAAAACTCTGAGGACAGCGAGGTCCACCGAAAGATCGTAACCTCTTCAATGCTTTCTCATGGCAGCGCATTACTAATTTTGGGCTCGGTAGAGTTGTGTCATAAATCTGTTGAATTTTCCGCTCCATCTAATCCCAACTGCTTCAGATGACAAACTCTTTGTTCATCACAACGTAAATTTTCAAGAATAAAAGTTAGTTCCGGTGCGCCATAACGAACACATTCGACTACAGCATAATATTACCTTAAATTATCCGTTAGTTTTCAGGCCAGTAATTTTACTTATATTTACGCCATCAGCTCTCATCGTGTGAAGTTTTCACTTTTGGCGCCGTTTTAGAAAATATGAGCAACATTACTAAATCTATTGAAAACCAGAACCAGCTTCCCAAGGATAGTCTTTGTGGGGGAATAGTTTCCTTCAACTAATCCCACCAAATCAAACAGAAGAGCATTGTACAACTTATTTTTTGACACTCTCAAGAAAAAGACACTTTGTCGCAGCCCGAGGTCAAATTCCCCCGACATTTATAACTTGTTTCATCTGAAGCACGTTGTTTTAATCACTATTAACTAAGAAAAGCATCGGTCAAAATGCATCGATGACTTTGAAAATCCGGTTTCAAATTAGTGCTCTCCTTATCAAATGCAACAGCTAAAATTGTATGGAAATTCGATACACATCCTAAATTACTTCCCCCCTCCTTCTGCCCATCTCCTCCTCTCTGTTCTTCGTCTCTCCTCCCTCACTCTGTGCATCGCCTTCTCCCCCATCTCTCTGTCCATCTCCCACCTACTTCTCTACGTCCATTTAGACCTCCCACCTCTGTTTCCACTTACCCATCTAGCTGACCTTGAGCCATGTTTATTGTTACTGCAAGCAAAACCTTCATTCGGAATTGAAGACTCTCGAATGGGTAAATCGATTGGAATCACTGATATACAGGGTGTGAGAGCAACCTCTCCATCTGCTGGCTCTGTGAGCATAGCATAGCCTCAAAGAAAGTATTTTGCATAGTTTTAATCTGCGAATGGGTACGCTTGCAAAGTTTTGGACGGTTCAGTTTCTGTAGCAATCATAAGCCGATAAGCCATAAATACACTTTTCCTATTTTTACCGAGAGTGGTGGCGCTGTTGTTAGCACACTGGACTCGCAATCGGGAAGGCGACGGTTAAAACCTCGTCTGACCACCTTGATTTAGGTTTTACGTGATTTTCGTAAATAGCTTCAGGCAAATGCCGGGATAGTTCCTTTGAAAGAGCACGGCCGATTTTCTTCCCCAACCTTCCCTAATCCGATGGGATTGATGACCTCAGTGTTTGGTCCCTTCTCCCAAATCAACCAACCAACCAATCTGTTTTATGTAAAAAGTGTCCAATAGGAAGAAAACAAAACGACACATTGTTGTATATGAAACAATTGGGCTAATTGTTTACATGTCTTGCTATCATAGCTGAATTTGACTGCAAGAAACATAACGAAACTGCACATTTTCACAGCACAGCATTTTGTTTCCGCAGTCGGTCGTAACAAAAATCCTGTACATTTTCTTTAAGAAAATTTACAGGCCCGGCTGAACGTTTGTCGGAGTGTCGTGCAAAAATCTGATGTAAATCGGTCAAGAAATTTTCTATACTTTTGGTAACAACATTTCCCCTTAGTATATTACACATATATTTATATGCTACGTACATATATTAAAACAAATATCCTGTCTCTGTCCAAATGTTCGTTAGAGCAACGTGTAAAAATATGGAGTAAGTTGGTCAAGAACTATTCGAGGTCATTGGTAACATTGTTTCCTGTTTATTTATTACAAATATATCTATAATTTTAAAAAATATAGAATATAGCCTATGTCCATCCTAATGTTCATTAGAGAATCGTGTAAAAATTAGAATATGTATATGGCCTATGTCCGTCCAGATGTTGATTAGAATATTGGGTTGAGATCTGAAGTAAATTGGTCAATAGTTTATATATATTAAAATACCAAACGTACTTTAAAAAATGGAAGCCTATGTCCGTCCGAACGTTTGTTAGAGTGTCGTGTAGATATCTAAAGTAAGATTTTTTGTAACAACATTAATTAAGACTTGGATTCGTATAGATTTATATAGATACACAATAAAATTTTGTTCAATTTTTATTAAAAGACCTTTTGCAGTAATGTTGCACAACTCGAGTGACGCGATAATAATGACTTCACAGTAACAGAAGACGTTGCCTCAGTTGAAGGTTGTCACAGCGTGTGCAGAGTGATGGGAGAGACAGGCAGTCGTTGGTTTAACACACACAGCTACGTGGCACTTGAGACTGCACTTTGGAAGGAAAGAACGAAGATTGGATTTAATGTCCCGTCGACAGAGAGGACATTAGAGACGGAGCAAAGTCATGCCCTTTTAAAGGAACCATTCGGAATTTTCCCGAAGTGATTTAGGAAAACCACGGAAAACCTAGATATGAATGACCGTACGTGGGTTTGAACCGTCGTCCTCCCGAATGCGAGTCCACTGTATTAACTGTACCACCTCGCTCGATAATTGCACCGTGCTTTCGTTTCTGATTAATTGTATGTTGACAACACTGAAAGCAGCCGTATCGGCTTGCATGAGACACATATCTTCGTAGGTGATGGATGTTGATAGTAAACAAATATTTTGTAATTTTTTAAATTATATTCAGACCACAATATCACCTTAGATATTAAATGAAGCTGTTGACGTGAAACACTGATTGAATACAAGATAAGTATATCCAAAGGAGTTGTGAATTTGCACTAAAGAAACAGGTTCTGACTAAATGCCACAAGAAAACATAGTTGGACATACAAAGTGGAATATTATTACTAAGCGGGGAAATGACTAACAGTTATGTATTTGGCGAAATAATTCACATGTGTGCCACCAGATCTCGGTATCCAATAGGCACAATATTTTGGCCACCAGTCACATTGTCATCATCAGGTGTGCCAGTAAACTGACAGGTTCGTAACGATGCATGATATCTTCGGAATCATACTTAATAGCGAAAACAGACAGAAGCGAAAATTTACAGTAATAGAAGCAAAAACATTGCAATAAGCAAGGGTCCGAAAACGAGCCGATTGCGGGATAATTACAAACGTGAATATTAAAATTTTCCTTGTGAACTCAATATTCAACCGAATTTCTGACTTGCAGCCGGTCGTCGTTGAATTCATCGCACGATATTTCGACTGGGCACATGCCAGTCATCTTCAGGTGAGCCATCGAAATATCGTTGGACGAATTAAACCACGACAGGCTCCAAGTCCGAAAATTGTTTAAATATTACAAATGTGTTATGACGAGACGCCATTTGCAGTATGAAATACTGCCCTAGGTTAGTGCAAATGTTTTCGAAATTTAAACTCTCCCTCTACTACGGATCAGATTTCACCAGTGTCCCTTGTTTGGGGAATGTGGTGGGTGTGTGTTGGGGTACTGGCACATCTTGCTGCTGATATAACACGACATGTGAGCCTTCAGTATGGTCCTACATGAATAAGTCGAACAGCACCCGGAACTTTGCTTCCACCATCACCTGATATTCACCCTCTGAATTTTTCTTAGTTCGACTCAAGAGTGAAGTGTTCAGCACTCCGTTAATGCCATTTGTTCATTCTCGTCAAGATTTACAATATGATGCGGGATTTCTTGAAAGCTGTTACAGAGACAAGTGCAGGATCGCATCTAACGCAAGGGCGACACATAGCACACCACTACCCTTAACAGGTACGAGTGTGCAGTGAATTGTAACGTGTAACTGACTATGTTTTAAAGTAGGAGTGTGTTCGTTTGGTAACAACAAAAGGTTTGTGTTCTCTTTCTTTTCCGCGTAACTGGCGACGATTAGGTGAATACGCGAAGCTTCTGCAAACTTACTGGGAGGGCCTGAATGTTCTCACGGTACTACTTTGCTGGTCGACATCGGAGAGAGAAATGATCATCATAATAAAACAAGAGAAATCACACCCCGTGTATCAGTATTTTGAGCATCCCGTTTCTCTGCGGCCGGCCGGTGTGGCCGTGCGGTTCTAGGCGCTTCAGTCTGGGACCGCGTGACCGCTACGGTCGCAGGTTCGAATCCTGCCTCGGGCATGGATGTGTGTGATGTCCTTAGGTTAGTTAGGTTTAAGTAGTTCTAAGTTCTAGGGGACTGATGACCACAGATGTTAAGTCCCATAGTGCTCAGAGCCATTTGAACCATTTTGGACCGTTTCTCTGCTGCGAGTGGTGGCAGATGTCTACGTGCAAGTATATTCGAAAGCCTGTGAGTTACTTTTGGCTTTGCCAGGACCAATTGAAGAATCAAAACTACCTATTTGGTTACTAACACGTAAAACTTCAGTTACATGCACGTTATTGATCAATAGTGGATAAGTTACTTTTCAGGTTACATAACTGAAGATTCAACTCCGACCATATTTTGTTTAGATTAGAGTACACGTGGCCCCATCTAGATCCTTTGTATTAAACGATACTGGTATATCATTCTTAGGAGGCAGAAAGCTTGGTGTTGAAATCTCCCTGTTTTGCTGCTCATTTGTAGTCAGTTCTCTGTGGAACCTAATCTTCCTTTCCCTACTTGTATTATTTGTGTAGTACTTACCCACAGAAACAAATGACAGCTCAAGAACGATAAATAGTCAGAACGTGCGTACCTAGCAATGAAAAAGTAAAACAGGAAAGCTAACTTAGAAAAAACACAACTTACATGAATAAGAGGGTAACCTAAATGGTGCAAATGGCTCTGTGCACTATGGGACTTAACATTTGAGGTCATCAGTCCCCTAAACTGAGAACTACCTAAACCTAACTAATCAAAGGACAGCACACACAAGCATGCCCGAGACAGGATTCGAACCTGCGACCGTAGCAGCAGCACGGTTCCGGACTGAAGCGCCTAGAACCACTCGGCCACAACGGCCGGCGGGTAACATAAACCTAGTCTCATCATAAACCAAGATAAATAGGTCACACCATCTTGAATATGGAATAAAGGAACCACACAACTTTGGTGGTCAAGTCACAGGAACATCATATATGTAACACATGTGATTTACCTAGAAGGATGAAAAATTATCTTAAAGTAATTGTTCAAACTATTTGTCGTTGTACAACTATCAATGACGAGCAGCCCCGAATTACATACAGCATTCCACAGCTAAAGAAACACCTACAATATGTGCAAAATACCTCTACATAAGCAAAACAAGCATTTAATACAGCGGTTAGCGAAAGTTAGTAAGACTCTTATACTGTCCTTCGTTTTCGAATTTTGCTCTCGCTTAACAGAAACAACCGTTCGATATCCAAAGCCACATTGTTTCATCAATTTCCAGTTACCGCCACTGCATAGGAATCCTGAAAAGTGTGCAATAACGAAGTCATTTATAAAGTCTAGAGTCCCATATTAGGGCACTATTTCATTTTTGTCGCTTTATTTTCATTATTCCCAACATATTCTCAAAATTTGCTCTTCTTTTGATTTTTGTATTTACGCTCACCAGGAGCGCAAAAAAGGGGAGAAATACTCTTATTTCTACAACTTGTACCCTCCCCCTCACTTATCCACCTTAATGACAGTGAAAAATTAAACCGCGTGTACCTAATGGAAATTTGGAAAAAGCAATCGTCACCGAAGTTAATCTGTCGGTAAAGAGGGAGGAAATGGTTACATCTAAATGAAAGGAAAAATGCAAATGAAACTGGTGGAAATTAATTTTGAAAACGGGTAAAGTTAATAAAGAAAGTAAATGTGCGGCCGTTACGTTAACAATTAACTAGCGGTAATTAGATATTTGAGATTTGGGGAAAATTACGGTCGCCAGTCCTATGGACTGAAAAAGAAAGGTTATTACACATATCAGTAGCACTAGAAGCGTGGCACCTGAAGGTTGACACGTGTAGTGTGAAAACTGAAAGTTTGTCAGAAGTAATAAATTTCGCTACACTCGGACTTAATTTAGCAAAAGAATTAATAAAACCGGAAAATTGAAAGTTAATTTAGTGACTGAAATTAATAGTGAGCTTTGTTTCTGAAGCACTACGAAATTCAATAAAATAAGGTTAGTCTTGGGCTTCCTCAACAATCATTTCAAAAGCTACTTGAATCTACGCAATTTAGACGTAAGAGATTTAACTTTGAACTTGAATTTAATGATTCTGAACAATTAACAATAGTAAAATTTAGTACGTACCAAGCTGAGCTGTAGTCACAGGTAAGCTAAAATATGGTAACAAAACTCGCACTCATAATTTGTGCTTGTGTAATCTAAATATTGTAGCCAGCTATGAATACTTTAACTGAACTTTGAAATTAAAGCAGTGAAATGGAATAATATTACTTTAATGCTGGCGTTTGAATTTCACCGACACTCGGGTTCATTCCGCAAAAGGAAGGGACCCTGCTTGGTAATGCAACTGGGACAATGAGCAACAAATGTTCATGGTAAGTTGCTGTAATTATAGTTACGAAAATGGAACAGTTTGAAAAGCTGAGGTCTGCCCTACAGTTCTAAAACTTTACGTGCTTCCAGTTTTCCTTGTTGGTTGATTGAAGGTTTGAAGCCGTCGATCGAGGAGGTGGCGACAATCACTCATTGTCGGCCGTCGCTGTTGCAGAAGCTGGATGTTGGCGCGCCTTCCTCTCGACACGGTCACCAGGCGAAACGGGCTCTTGATGTGCGCCAGCTAATGCTTCCCGTCCGCGACACCGTGTCAGAAACTATCAAAGCAAGTCGAGCGCAATTACATGCTGCCCAACCCCGAAAGCGCGGCAACTCGCGGGAGCGTCACACAACACACCTGCTCCACCGCCCTACCCCAGCCAGACTCCCTCTACTATGCCCGCGCTCCACGCGGCAGAGTTAACACTACCAAAGATCATAAACACTTTGGTTCTCCACACGACCTATCGATGTAATCGTTGATAGCATAGTTTTCCCTAGGCCAGACCCAGCGTAAAAATACAGATAATATTTACAAAACACACCAATTATACATCGACATAAATGCATATATATATACAAATAGTAAAACAATTACATTATACAAAGACACAGAAATGTTATATCTTCAGGTAATAAAATAAGGAAAAAAATTTGCAGTGCAATAGATGGAAATAGGAGGATATGCATTTCCGGCGTTACAAACTGATGCGGTTAAATGTTTCATCTCCTACGCTGGTGCTATTCTGGTTCGCGCGTGTTACAAGAAATCAAAACTCTGAGCGAACGAATCACAATACATTCTCTACGGAGCGGCGCTGGAACCTCCCGATACGTGACGGTCCTGATTGCCGAAGCAGGTGCGCGACCACACGGAACTTGCTGCGCTCAGTGGAGCCAAATGTCACACGGTCTTCCAAAGTGCCAAACCCTGTTCTCCTGTGAGCACATTGTTAATGGAAGAGTTGCTGGCGTGTACCCTTTAGCGAATTATCCTGGTGTTGTAGCGTGAGCAAAAGCCTGTGTTCGAAGAATGCAGTCCGCACGAGGTCGAGTAGTTCATGAATCGATTATCTGTCGCATTCACGATGCGACTCGTTCGTCAAACGCCAGAAGCGAAAGACTCCTAATGCAGAAAAAATGCTGGTTGCTGTTTCCTCTTCGATGCCAATTTTTCCTCACTTTCTCTCACTTTCTTTCAGCTTCAAGCGAAGTCCTCAATTATTCCGTATACATAGTCTAATTTCGGTCTTCCCCCCACGCCACTATGTAATGCCATCAAAGTTATTTCCTGGTGTTTTAACACACCTTTCTTCCAGTTCGTGTCTACCACGTACTCCTTCCCCTGCCAATATTTCGGGAAAAGCTCCTTATTACGCATAAGACCTCCACCCCCTGCGGCCCGTCTAAGCAGTAAGAAAACGTTAGAACCTTTTCCTCTGAGTAGATTTATACCTAACATCCGATATGTCTAGCAAATACACCTGAAGATGAAAGTTACCTTCGGAAACATGTAGTGTAAGGAACGAATCCAGTCAGTGGTAAAGGTCCGTTATTTTATCATGTCTTATATCCCAATAAATTTGCATAACCTTTCTTTAACACCACGTCTCAAATGCTTAGACTTTCTACTTTTCCAGTGTTTCCACGTCACTTCGATACAGTGCTGTTGAAACGGTACTGTCAGTCCAGTTTCATAACATTTGTTGCCATAACTTCCGAACGTGTTATTAACACGTAAGTCAGACTGAATCTCACTCTTTTACAGTAGCAAGAAGCATCTGGATGAGGGATGCGATGGAAGATACGGTTATTTCATACATAATGGTACCTGTTTGATCCATATTCAATCCTGTGTGACCTTCTGAGTGATTGAATGAATGGATGAAGTTATAAGTTCGTGGTGAATCAGAGAGATAACCACTGCATGTCTGACCTTTCCCAACTTAACAGTATTCGGTTAATTACGAATAACATACACCTAGACCGGCAAAACCGCAGCTGTTACTGAAGCCTGACGCTGCCGTCTTACCTCACCAAACGTCAAGGAGTTAATATATGGTACTACTACGATTTTCTGAAGCAAATGACGTTGTAAGCCATTCATGGTGGTCGAAACAAGTTCTGCACTTGAGCTAATATTTGCAAACTAACTGAGTTTAATACAAACATTGTAGAATCGTATTATGATAACATACACTCGTATAAAGCGGCCTTAATTTTCGTAAGAACTCTCGAACGAATATAAACATTTGTTATCAACGACAAATAGCATGTTCTAATTATAAGAACACTTTTATAAGGGGCATACTATTAGAACAAAGCCGAAGTTGACAGAAGTTGGTAATAGATTAATTAAATCGAAGCAACTCATTATTGTACGTATCAGAACATAATGAATAAAAAAGAATAACATAAGTTTTTTGTATTTATTTTTTTAGCTTTCATTGCCATTAATACACAAATGAAGGTTGACTATTACCACTTACCAGACCTGTATGACATTTCGTTCATTGTTGACATTGTAAGCTGTACTAGATGGTCTGATCAGTTTCTGCAATTCAGCTACAATTGCGTTTAACACGCATGTAAAATTATGTTATGAGAACACCAAGTAATGTTTACCTAAATTTATAGAACACTTAATTTTGCGTAAAAACACCGACATAAATATAATTATTATCGTCAAAAGTTACGTCCCACTCCTATAAATTCTTCATGAAAGTGCTGGGAACAAACACCTGAATCATTTAAAGGTGACCAGTTCTGTGAAATATTTTTACCTGGACATCACTTTGATCTTTCCTTTTCGGAAATCTTAAATATAGTAATAATTACCAGAGAAGAAACAATAATAACTATCAGAAAGGTAGCGCATCATTGGGTAAAGACATATCGTTAAGCTACGTCTGTTAATATTAGATTTGTCAAAACTCTTAAAATACACTGACGAGCCAAAACGTTATGACCACCTGCTTAAAAGCGTGTTGGTCCACCTTTGCAGTATAGCAGTGATTCTGCTTGACATGGATTCAACATGTCCTTGGTAGGTTTCCAGAGGTTTGTGGCACCAGATTTGTACGCACAGGTATGGCAATGTACGAGCGGTTGGTTTGTGAGCGCAGAGCTGGCTTCCGATACCGTCCCAGGTATGCTTCATCGTATTCATAGGATTTGTCGACCTGGAAAAAGCGTTCGACAATATAAAATGGTGCAAGCTGTTCGAGATTCTGAAAAAAGTAGGGGTAAGCTATAGGGAGAGACGGGTCATATACAATATGTACAACAACCAAGAGGGAATAATAAGAGTGGACGATCAAGAACGAAGTGCTCGTATTAAGAAGGGTGTAAGACAAGGCTGCAGCCTTTCGCCCCTACTCTTCAATCAGTACATCGAGGAAGCAATGATGGAAATAAAAGAAAAGTTCAGGAGTGGAATTAAAATACAAGGTGAAAGGATATCAATGATACGATTCGCTGATGACATTGCTATCCTGAGTGAAAGTGAAGAAGAGTTAAATGATCTGCTGAACGGAATTAACAGTCTAATGAGTACACAGTATGGTTTGAGAGTAAATCGGAGAAAGACGAAGGTAATGAGAAGTAGTAGAAATGAGAACAGCGAGAAACTTAACATCAGGATTGATGGTCACGAAGTCAATGAAGTTAAGGAATTCTGCTACCTAGGCAGTAAAATAACCAATGACGGACGGAGCAAGGAGGACATCAAAAGCAGACTCGCTATGGCAAAAAAGGCATTTCTGGCCAAGAGAAGTCTACTAATATCAAATACCGGCCTTAATTTGAGGAAGAAATTTCTGAGGATGTGCGTCTGGAGTACAGCATTGTATGGTAGTGAAACATGGACTGTGGGTAAACCGGAACAGAAGAGAATCGAAGCATTTGAGATGTGGTGCTATAGACGAATGTTGAAAATTAGGTGGACTGATAAGGTAAGGAATGAGGAGGCTCTATGCAGAATCGGAGAGGAAAGGAATATGTGGAAAACACTGATAAGGAGAAGGGACAGGATGATAGGACATCTGTTAAGACATGAGGGAATGACTTCCATGGTACTAGAGGGAGCTGTAGAGGGCAAAAACTGTAGAGGAAGACAGAGATTGGAATACGTCACGCAAATAATTGAGGACGTAGGTTGCAAGTGCTACTCTGAGATGAAGAGGGTAGCACAGGAAAGGAATTCGTGGCGGGCCACATCAAACCAGTCAGTAGACTGATGACCAAAAAAAAAAATTCAGATATGACGAATCTGATGGTGAAGACATCACTTGAGTTCACTATCAAGCTCCTAAAACCACTGCAGCACGATTCTGACCTTGTGACCCAGGCATCCTGTTGGAAGATGCCATCGACGTTGAGGTAAACAAAAAGCGAAAGGGATTGCAAGTGCTCCCTAACAATATTCGTGATACGAAAGATGTTTCTACTTACGCATCCACTGAAACACGTTCTTTTCCATGTTTCTTCGTGTGCTGTACGAAAAATTACAGTCCATCACTACGTATAAAGGTAACTTAATTATATCAGTTTATCTCTATTTCTTACAATTGTTTTATTTGTACACGTCCTTTTGACACGAAATACGCCAACGAGCCCAAAGTGACACCAATGATACTGTATACGGTATTGCTTGTCTAGTAACGTATGTCTGTGGGTATAACAGTGAACACAGGGCAAGCCAGAGACATACCGTTTCCCTTTAAGAGCACCCACCGGTGGTTGATATTGCTTCACAGCACCGTGCGGCCCTCCACTCTTCCGGGTGGCGCGCGGACAGAGGAAATTCACAAATGGTCAAACACTTTGCTTCACGGACACATAAGACTCTTCCGAGTCTTTCAGAATGTTTTGAAATCAGATAACGGTTTTATTCATTCCAGCTTGGGGTGGATTCCAGTCTGCTTAAATCAGAAGGGTAATACACTAAATTATTTTGCGACTCTAGTTCTTGGTTGTTTTTATTCAAATTTTACGCTTAAAGTGTGGTTTAGTGCGGAGACCTTTGCCCGTGATGAAATGTAACCACGTGCTACACGTTCCTAATGTAAACGCAAGTTCATTCACAAAGCTTCCGCATATTTTTCTTGTGGAATTCGTGCGATTTTTAACATTTTAGGTAGTATTTTTAATCTTTATCCCTTGTCTTTGGTCATGCCATGTGACACCACACTCAGCCTGAGTTAATTCTGAACTAAATAAGTGAAAAATTAGCTCCTTCAGAGGTTGACTCTCTACTTTTGAGTATTCTATGTGATTTAAGGAATTTCCATTAAGTGTTGAGCATACTTGTAGTGAGCTGATAAGACCGTGCCATTTGTCCGTTATTTTGTATCCTTTTGTATCAAATGAGTAGCACTATGTTCCATATTGTAATAATTAAACTTACGGGCGGAACAAGTACCAACACGATTAAAGAATTCCTTCTAATTATTCATTTATAGACTTGAGTTCATTGTTTGACTCTGCAGTAGCTGGCAGGTGACATGACTGTGTTCTCCTTGTTCGTTCTGCAGCAGGTTCGTTACAATAGTTCATCACCCTTAGCATCCTGGCACGTCTATTTCTGACAGTTTGAATTATTCCTATATTCCTTGTTTCCATAAAATTTTTCACATCCGCCACGCAAATGAGGTTAACCAACATTGTAACAGCGTCCCTTGTCCGTAATCGTGTTTTATTAACTATGTTAAGGGACCATTTAATTACGACTGCATTACTACTCTTGTTAGCAACGTGTTTATATGTTGAAGACGTTCCTGTCTTTCCACTGTGAGTGATCATGGCAACCTCGTATTTAAGAGTAAGTAAACTTCCATTTTCTGTAATTACCGGACCCCATCTTTTATTAATACCACCTGTGAATCCAAACTTGATCCTTGCCAACATGTTGAATCTGTTCCAATGTCGTGAAGAGTGTTCCAGATAGCCACTCGATTATAATACGTACTGTATCATTCCATACGTTGCTACGTACCACTAAAATTTTGTGCTAATCTGAAAGTTATCCATTGCATATACAATCAGTATTAATGGCTCTATTCGGCCGATTCAGTTGTAGAGATTCAGATATATCACACAAACCCCGTAGGATGTTCATGCTCAGGGCATCCTTATTTATCCATTTATCCAATATTATGTTATATAGTTATAAACTTTAAACCATTCTTCTGTCATCTGCCGTTCCAGGCTAGGCAACCCCTTTAATAGAAGTATCATAATTTTAATTCATACACCTTCCACTATGATCCTTTTCTTATTTGAAATTTCTTCCTCAAGTTAAGGTTTGTGTTTACTACTAAGTTAAGGTCTATGTTTACTACTACAGACTTCTTTCTCGAGGAATGTTCTGTTTCCTGTGCTAGTCTACTTCTTATAGCCGCTTCTTCGTAGTCTCCAATACCCTAAATACTAAGTTTGTCTCTAATCCAATTTTTGCTTCTTCTCACTACTTTCGTCTTTCTTTAGTTTACTCCCAGCCCCTACTCTGTCCTCGGTACACCACTAAAGTCAAGAGATCCTGTAATTCTTCCTCACTTGTACAGAGGACAGCAAGATAATCAGCGAATCTTATCATTGATATCTTCTCATTCAGAATTTTAATCCCCCCCTCCTCTGAATCATTCGTTTGTTTCCTTTATTGGTAAGCAGGCTAAATAGCGGAGAAAAAACTGCAACATTTTATACGCCATTTTTAATCCAAACATTTCACTCTTGATCTTCCAGTCTCACTGCATTATCCCTCCCTATGGCATATACCTATTTTCTAAGGACTTCAAACACCTTGCATCATTTTAGATTATCGAATGCCATCTCTAGGTTGACAGATCTCACAAAAGTGTCTTGATTTTTGTTACGTATTTTTACCATGATTAGGTGTAACATCACAACTCTGTTGCTTTTAATTTTACTATCCAAATGTGGATGTGTAAAATCCTGAGAGACCAAACTGCTGAGGTCATCGGTCCCTAGACTTACTACTTAAATTAACTTAAACTAACTTATGCTAAGAACAACACACACACCCGTACTCGAGGGAGGACTGGAACCTCCGGCGGGAGGGGTTACTATCCAAAAGAAGTACTGTACTGTGGAAACAGCGATCGATGGACTCGTAAGAACCAAAAACTCCGCCTCATGTCACAATATTATTATCTCATTGAAAATCAGTTTCACTGCGCCAAAGACAGAATCTTCATATTGTAAATCAGACCACCTGGCAACACGCCATGGCAGTTACACAGTTGGCAGTGCAACACCCTGTTGCTGTGTGCCAGCTGGCATGACTTAAAATCTGAAGACCATGCCTTTAGAGTAGTGAAACCGATAATTAATGAAATTATGATATTGCGACTTGTGGAGGTATTCTTGGTTCTTAAACAAGGTTATGCTTCGGTTAAATGTAGTAGTTAAAGAGTTCGTATATTTATAGGATAAGAAGGTAAACGATTACACTTGAAAGACCTACAGACATAGACGTCATTAGAGGAGAGAGTAGCTTAGTTGTACAATGTACGACACGTTAATTGGTCGTGGTCTTGTTGAGCCGTGTTAGTCAGCAACTTCATCAAAAAGTTTACATTTCAGACACATTTTTCCTGACTAGGACTTTGAAGACTGGAAATGGAAGACTTTAAGTGACAAGTCCGACATTTGTCAGAGGAATGAAAAAAACAACACCTCTGATTGCGCATAACTTATTGGTACCTGAAAAAATTTGAAGGTGCTCTGCTATCTCAGAATTATATGTGATCACAAAAGTGAGAAAAATTGTAAATTAAAAACTTTATTAAGAGCGTTCTAAGTGCCACGCCAGGAAACTGACTGGTTCTAGGTCATGATCATCATTTTCTTGAGACCTTATTGCCGCTGCAATGCGGGGTCGGCGTTGTTACTATTGGTTTGGCAGTGTTAGTTGCAGAGAGTGGCCGGATGCCCTTCCTGCCGCCACCCCGAATCCCCTGGGGCGGAATTAGTGTACCCCAGCTGTCTGCATCTTGTTTAAGCCATGGAATAGTGCGAACTTGTTTCAGATGTCTGCGAGTCGTGTAACTGAGGCGAAAAGTGGAGACCAGGCCGGTATTCACTTAGCGGGATGTGGAAAACCGCCTAAGAACCACATCCAGGCTGGCCGGCATACTGGTCCTCGTCGTTAATCCGCCAGGCTGATTCGACCTGGGCCTGCGCGCCTACCCGAGTCCAGGAAGCAGCGCATTTGCGCTCTCGGCTATCCTGGCGGGTTGACTGGTTCTAGGTACGGATAAGAAATCTTTACGATACTTGCAAAGAAAAATCAGCATCCAGCCACTGCTAATAATTGTATTTTCTTATACGAGTAACGTTGCTACCAGTTTAGAACCGACAGGTACCTCTTCAGACGGCTGTTCATGTTTGTGTTTCATTTATTGTTGTTTACATTAGCTGTTGCTATTTTCTTCCTAACAGCTAATGTAAACAACAACAAATGTAATATAAACGTGAACATCTCTCTGAAGATGAGCCTGTCGGCTCGAAACCAGTAAAGGCGGTATCTGTGTAACTAAGTAACATTATTAACAGTAGCTCGTTGCTGTTTTCTTCAATGCAAGAATCAGTTTCTATTTTGTACACAACCATGGTCTCAAAGAAGTCGGTTAATACAGAAGTTCCGTTACTACTGAGGCTTTACGTTTTATTTGTGATAAGACAAATAAAGAAACCGGATAATGTTTTTAACTAGTAGAACTTCATTCAACAAAAACCACTTCTCACATCCTTTAAATTTTGGTACCCCAGAGGGAAGGGTAGCTTGGCAGAAAGTCCATGCACCATCTGCTAACAAATGTCTGAAAGACTTTCTCCATGGTTGCCAACTGGATCAAGTCTAGAGACTGTGAATATAGTAGCACTGAAAACACGTTTTTTTTTAAGGAAATGGCTCTTAGAACTATTTTCAATCTTCATTTCATACTGGAGTCAACGTTAACTTCTTAAGCATACATTCGCATATTATATCCCAGAAGGTTGCTTTGCGGAGCCGCTTTTACTGGAACGTTTTTGCTTTGTTATCGCGTACTTGCAGCCAAATAAGTTTTAATTATGATACAACCTACATACTCATGAACCAGCATTATGTTAAATTTTTTGATTAGAAGTACAGGGTGTTTCAAAAATGACCGGTATATTTGAAACGGCAATAAAAACTAAACGAGCAGCGATAGAAATACACCGTTTGTCGCAATATGCTTGGGACAACAGTACATTTTCAGGCAGACAAACTTTCGAAATTACAGTAGTTACAATTTTCAACAACAGATGGCGCTGAGGTCTGGGAAACTCTATAGTACGATATTTTCCACATATCCACCATGCGTAGCAATAATATGGCGTAGTCTCTGAATGAAATTACCCGAAACCTTTGACAACGTGTCTGGCGGAATGGCTTCACATGCAGATGAGATGTACTGCTTCAGCTGTTCAATTGTTTCTGGATTCTGGCGGTACACCTGGTCTTTCAAGTGTCCCCACAGAAAGAAGTCACAGGGGTTCATGTCTGGCGAATAGGGAGGCCAATCCACGCCGCCTCCTGTATGTTTCGGATAGCCCAAAGCAATCACACGATCATCGAAATATTCATTCAGGAAATTAAAGACGTAGGCCGTGCGATGTGGCCGGGCACCATCTTGCATAAACCACGAGGTGTTCGCAGTATCGTCTAAGGCAGTTTGTACCGCCACAAATTCACGAAGAATGTCCAGATAGCGTGATGCAGTAATCGTTTCAGATCTGAAAAATGGGCCAATGATTCCTTTGGAAGAAATGGCGGCCCAGACCAGTACTTTTTGAGGATGCAGGGACGATGGGCCTGCAACATGGGGCTTTTCGGTTCCCCATATGCGCCAGTTCTGTTTATTGACGAAGCCGTCCAGGTAAAAATAAGCTTCGTCAGTAAACCAAATGCTTCCCACATGCATATCGCCGTCATCAATCCTGTGCACTATATCGTTAGCGAATGTCTCTCGTGCAGCAATGGTAGCGGCGCTGAGGGGTTGCGGCGTTTGAATTTTGTATGGATAGAGGTGTAAACTCTGGCGCATGAAACGATACGTGGACGTTGGCGTCATTTGGACCGCAGCTGCAACACGGCGAACGGAAACCCGAGGCCGCTGTTGGATCACCTTCTGCACTAGCTGCGCGTTGCCCTCTGTGGTTGCCGTACGCGGTCGCCCTACCTTTCCAGCACGTTCATCCGTCACGTTCCCAGTCCGTTGAAATTTTTCAAACAGATCCTTTATTGTATCGCTTTTCGGACCTTTGGTTACATTAAACCTCCGTCGAAAACTTCGTCTCGTTGCAACAACACTGTGTTCTAGGCGGTGGAATTCCAACACCAGAAAAATCCTCTGTTCTGAGGAATAAACCATGTTGTCTACAGCACACTTGCACGTTGTGAACAGCACACGCTTACAGCAGAAAGACGACGTACAGAATGGCGCACCCACAGACTGCGTTGCCTTCTATATCTTTCACATCACTTGCAGCGCCATCTGTTGTTAAAAATTGTAACTACTGTAATTTCGAAAGTTTGTCCGCCTGAAAATGTACTGTTGTCCCAAGCATATTGCAACAAACGGTGTATTTCTATCGCTGCTCGTTTAGTTTTTATTGCCGTTTCAAATATACCGGTCATTTTTGAAACACCCTGTAATTTAGTTCCACTGTGGCGTGTTTCGGGAGTCTACTACAATGTCACCAACCCGCAACGTAGCAGTGCTATGCGGGTCGTCACTCCAGCTCCGCAGGCGCAACGGCCGCAGTCAGCAGAACTTCGCCTGGTCTGAAGGAAGCAGGTTAGCTCCAAGGGTGCGCACAAGAGCAGTAGAGGTCGGCGCGCCATTTTCCTCAGTGGATCTGAGCCTACATCGCTGGACCAATAGCTACGTAGCAGTCACCCGCCACGTGGATACAACTGCCCTGTTTCGGCGAGCAGCAGGGGTTTCCGTCTCCGACAGCAGAAGCAGAAGTTCGCCAGCACCACGCCGCCGCCCGGACATGTCGTGCTTGCCACCCGGGACCACGGTGCATCGCGACCCTCTGTCAGGCTGTGGACTCTGGGGATTGAACTCCTTGTATTGCTCGTAAGATGGGATTTTGATTTTCTGCCTACTGTGCATGTCTAAGAAGATAGTAGTTTTCCTTTGCAAGAGAACTTTTCAGATAATAGTCGCACGCAAAGATTTATTTGTGTTGTTTTCCAAGAACTGTAAGTTGTCAAAAAATTTGTTGCTTTATTTTCAAGAAGGATTTTTCTTACTTGTTTCGAAGTGCTAACAGAGCACAGAACTTACGTTTGTGAACAGAAACTGATTGTGTCAGTAGAATTTGTCAGTGTAATCACGAACTCTGTGTAAAAGTGCCCCAAGCCGGGACACTTCACACTTTTCTTATAGAGAGAGACTATGTTTATATGCCGAACGAAACAAAGTGTGCAAATAGACATTTTGATTTTAAAAAATGAGGTACAGATCCCTGTGGTATACCAATTACAGTTAATACATAGTTGTTGTTGTTGTGGTCTTCAGTCCTGAGACTGATTTGATGCAGCTCTCCATGCTACTCTATCCTGTGCAAGCTTCTTCATCTCCCAGTGCTTACTGCAACCTACATCCTTCTGAATCTGCTTAGTGTATTCATCTCTTGGTCTCCCTCTACGATTTTTACCCTCCACGCTGCCCTCCAATGCCAAATTTGTAATCCCTTGATGCCTCAAAACATGTCCTACCAACCGATCCCTTCTTCTAGTCAAGTTGTGCCAAAAACTCCTCTTCTCCCCAATTCTATTCGATACCTCCTCATTAGTTATGTGATCTAGCCACCTAATCTTCAGCATTCTTCTGTAGCACCACATTTCGAAAGCTTCTATTCTCTTCTTGTCCAAACTATTTATCGTCCATGTTTCACTTCCATACATGGCCACACTCCACAAAAATACTTTCAGAAACGACTTCCTGATACTTAAATCTATACTCGATGTTAACAAATTTCTCTTCTTCAGAAATGCTTTCCTTGCCATTGCCAGTCTACATTTTATATCCTCTCTACTTCGACCATCATCAGTTATTTTGCTCCCCAAATAGCAAAACCCCTTTACTACTTTAAGTGTCTCATTTCCTAATCTAATTCCCTCAGCATCACCCGATTTAATTTGACCACATTCCATTATCCTAGTTTTGCTTTTGTTGATGTTCACCTTATATCCTCCTTTCAAGACACTGTCCATTCCGTTCAACTGCTCTTCCAAGTCCTTTGCTGTCTCTCACAGAATTACAATGTCATCGGCGAACGTCAAAGATTTTATTTCTTCTCCATGAATTTTAATACCTACTCCGAATTTTTCTTCTGTTTCCTTTACTGCTTGCTCAATATACAGATTGAATAACATCGGGGGGAGGCTACAACACTGTCTCACTCCCTTCCCAACCACTGCTTCCCTTTCATGCCCCTCGACTCTTATAACTGCCATCTGGTTTCTGTACAAATTGTAAATAGCCTTTCACTCCCTGTATTTTACGACTGCCACCTTCAGAATTTGAAAGAGAGTATTCCAGTTAACATTTTCAAAAGCTTTCTCTAAATCTACAAATGCTAGAAACGTAGGTTTGCCTTTTCTTAATCTTTCTTCTAAGATAAGTTGTAACGTTAGTATTGCCTTACGTGTTCCAACATTTCTACGGAATCCGCTTCTACCAGTTTTTCCATTCGTCTGTAAAGAATTTGCGTTAGTATTTTGCAGCTGTGACTTATTAAACTGATAGTTCGGTAATTTTCCCATCTGTCAACACCTTCTTTCTTTGGGATTGGAATTATTATATTCTTCTTGAAGTCTGAGGGTACTTCGCCTGTCTCATACATCTTGCTCACCAGATGGTACAGTTTTGTCAGGACTGCCTCTCCCAAGGCTGTCAGTAGTTCTAATGGAATGTTGTCTACTCCCGGGGCTTTGTTTCGACTCAGGTCTTTCAGTGCTCTGTCAAACTCTTCACGCAGTATAATATCTCCCATATCATCTTGATCTACATCCTCTTCCATTTCCATAATATTGTCCTCAAGTACATCGCCCTTGTATAGACCCTCTATATACTCCTTCCACCTTTCTGCTTTCTCTTCTTTGCTTAGAACTGGGTTTCCATCTGAGCTCCTGATATTCATACAAGTGGTTTTCTTTTCTCCAAAGGTCTCTTTAATTTTCCTGTAGGCAGTATCTATCTTACCCATAGTGAGATAAGCCTCTACATCCTTACATTTGTCCTCTAGCCATCCCTGCTTAGCCATTTTGCACTTCCTGTCGATCTCATTTTTGAGACGTTTCTATTCCATTTTGCCTGCTTCTTTTACTGCATTTTTATATTTTCTCCTTTCATCAATTAAATGCAGTATCTCTTCTGTTACCCAAGGATTTCTATTAGCCTTCGTCTTTTTACCTACTTGATCGTCTGCTGCCTTCACTACTTCATCCACCAGAGCTACCCATTCTTCTTCTACTGTATTTCTTTCCCCCAATTCCTGTCAGTTGTTCCCTTATGCTCTCCCTGAAACTCTCCATCACCTCTGGTTTAGTCAGTTTATCCAGGTCCCATCTCCTTAAATTAGCACCTTTTTGTAGTTTCTTCAGTTTTAATCTACAGTTCATAACCAATAGATTGTGGTCAGAGTCCACATCTGCACCTGGAAACGTCTTACAATTTAAAACCTGGTTCCTAAATCTCTGTCTTACCATTATATAATCAATCTGATACCTTTTAGTATCTCCAGGATTCTTCCATGTATACAACCTTCTTTTATGATTCTTGAACCAAGTGTTAGCTATGATTAAGTTATGCTCTGTGCAAAATTCTACCAGACGGCTTCCTCTTTCATTTCTTCCCCCCAATCCATATTCACCTACTATATTTCCTTCTCTCCCTTGTCCTACTCTCGAATTCCAGTCACCCATGACTATTAAATTTTCGTCTCCCTTCACTACCTGAATAATTTATTTTATCTCATCATACATTTCATCAATTTCTTCATCATCTGCAGAGCTAGTTGGCATATAAACTTGTACTACTGTAGTAGGCATGGGCTTTGTGTCTATCTTGGCCACAATAATGCGTTAACTATGCTGTTTGTAGTAGCTCACCCGCATTCCAGTTTTCCTATTCATTATTGAACCTACTCCTGCACTACCCCTATTTGATTTTGTATTTATAACCCTGTATTCACCTGACCAAAAGTCTTGTTCCTCCTGCCACCGAACTTCACTAATTCCCACTATATCTAACTTTAACCTATCCATTTCCCTTTTTAAATTTTCTAACCTACCAGCCCGATTAAGGGATCTGACATTCCATGCTCCTGCTAACGACGTCCTCTTGAGTAGTCCGAATGGGGGACTATTTTACCTCCGGAATATTTTACCCAAGAGGACGCCATCGTCATTTAATCATACAGTAAAGCTGCATGCCCTCGGGAAAAATTACGGCCGTAGTTTCCCCTTGCTTTCAGCCGTTCGCAGTACCAGCACAGCAAGGCCGTTTTGATTAATGTTACAAGGCCAGATCAGTCAATCATCCAGACTGTTGCCCCTGCAACTACTGAAAAGGCTGCTGCCCCTCTTCAGGAACCACACGTTTGTCTGGCCTCTCAACAGATACCCCTCCGTTGTGGTTGCACCAAACCTCAAACGTCAGATACGTCGCCGAGGGCCATCCTAGAAAATGGCCTCCTACACAGGGTGAACCCTATAGGGTGCGATCAGAAGAAAGACAGAGGAAGCAGTTAGCAATCTGCAAGTGTGATGTAGGAAACTGTATGCACAATAGAAACGATTTCATAGTTAGAATCTACGAAATACTTTCACTTACAGGATGGCGAGCATTAAAAGCGAGAGTAACGCTACCTGTGAAGAATGTTGGTGTGAAATGATGTGTGATCGATCGACAGAAATGGACGATATTAGGAATAAGATTACGTGGTCACGTGGGTGTCTAAATGGTACGTCCGATGTTCAAACACGTAAGATCTGAAGACATGTATTACATTACTAAGTGTGATTCGAAAAAAAAAGCAAATACCTCTATCACTTCATTTGTTATTCTAAAATAACAACCTGTCAACATGTTACCAATCATGCTACACGAAACATTGATCAAAAAACCAACTTGGAATTTGTTTTGCAATGTTGCGTGTGTATGTTCCTGCGATCCTAGATGTGTTGTTGATTCCATTCCGCGTAAACGAGGCTTCATCAGTAAATGGTGTTAATGGAACCAAATCATTATTGCCATTTAACGAGTGACAAATTTCGAGTCGTGTGACATTGTATCTAATGTGCACACGCTGTATGTGAAGTGCGTACAAGTTTTCCATATGCAATTTTTGTGATGCACGTGTTCGTGGGCCCCTGATACGTGCAGAAAATCGCCTTAATCTGGTAATATGACAAAGCTGCACCATTTCAACAAAATGTTGCTGTTCCTTCACAGGTTGATGAACTACACATTCAGAAGAAAAATAGGAACTTGGAAGAATACCTGTTTTACGGAATGTGCAGAAGACTCTGGTAAATTCTCTACGATCAGGAATTCGACATTTACGAAAGCAGCGACGGCATTCTTCGACAGCAGCAGGAGCCCTATCATCACAGAAGCCGTAAACATACACCATCTCTGCATAATCTTCATTAGTATAGATGTGTGGCATTTTAGCAGAGCTTGTACAAACACTTAACCGATGCGTCTCTTTCATATACTGTCAGTTAATGGCACTAATTCACTCACAACGTCCAACGGACTAGTTTAATGAGTTTAATGGCATAAAGACATCCCGAGCAAAAAGGCTGAAAATAAAGAGGTAGTTTGGGGTAGAATAAACCATCAAAGAGATTAGCTGGGAAAGACACATGCCTGCTTGTCACCAGCCCAAAAAAATGTACAATAAGTATGTTCTATCTCGGAAACCATTCGGAAGAAGGTTTATGTCCATATAAAATTTTTGCTTCAGACGAGCGTTCCAATCACTTTCCTGAACATTGGCCATCCCTCCTGGGATATAGAACTGGTGCCATACGATCAGGTGACATTCCACCACAGTCGTAGCTCATGACAGGCGCAGTCATGTGGCCTGGCAGTCAGTTTTATGGAATCGGAGCAGTAAGATGGGTCATTGTGGAGACTGAATGGCAAAATAAATTGTCTCATTTGACTGCCGGCCGATGTGGCCGAGCGGTTCTAGGCGCTTCAGTCGGGAACCGCGCTGCTGCTACGGTTGCAGGTTCGAATCCTGCCTCGGGCATGGATGTGTGTGATGTTCTTAGGTAAGTTAGGTTTAAGTAGTCCTACGTCTAGGGGGACTGATGACCTCAGATGTTAAGTCCCATAGTGCTTAGAGCCATTTGAACCATCATTTGACGTACCCGTTTTCCGATTTAGTGGCGTGTCAACGCAGTCCAAAACTAATGGTGTACCACTCGCAGCCATGTAACACGGCGTAAGAGCTTTGGTCGGATAAAGATCCTAGTTGACAATGACCGGAAACGTGTGTCAAGCCCTTTCTCTGTCCTTGGAGAGGATGATAGGACATTTCTTCGACATCAGGGAATAATCCCCATGGTACTAGAGGGAACTGTAGGGGACAAACCTGTAGAGGAAGACAGAGATTGGAATTCGTCTAAAAAATAATTAAAGACAACTGGTTTCTTCTAAGCTCTCGTCACCGCCGAATATTCGCTGGACAAAGCTAGATGGAAGTCTCTCTCTCTCTCTCTCTTCAAAGGAGATCACCAACTATATTTCAAAATGATGTGTAACATTTTCTTTGGTATATTTTTCATACACTGAAGGGCCAAAGAAACTGGTACACCTGCGTGTAGGGTCCCCACGATCACACAAAAGTGCCGCTACACCACGTGGCATGGACTCGACTAACGTGTGAAGTAGTGCTGTAGGAAACTGACACCATTAATCCTGCAGGGCTGTCCATAAATCAGTAAGAGTACGAGGGGTGGAGATCTCTTCCGAAGAGAATGTGCAAGGCATCCCAGATATGCTCAATGACGTTCTTGTCTGGAGAGTTTGGTGGCCAGCGGAAGTGTTTCAACTCAGAAGAGTGTTCCTGGAGCCACTCTGTAACAATGTTCTGCTGGAATTGCTCAAGTCCGTCGGAATGCTCAATGGACATGAATGGATGCGGGTGATGAGACAGCATGCTTAAGTATGTGTCACCTGTCAGAGTCGTGTCTACCAGGTACAGAAGTACGAAACCGGTATTTCCATATAGATGGTCTGTCAGTGTAGGGCCCGCGAGACCGCGTCTGCAGCGCCATCTGCTTCCTGTAACGGCTGACGACGAATTCAACACACATTAACCCAAGTTCCGTACATTGGTATCTGTTTCAAACCCGTAAACATGTCGAGTTTTGTGCCACAGAAATATCATTTGAGGACAGCATTGGTTTTCTGTTATCATTTAAAGAAAAATGCTGCAGAATCGCACTGAATGCTTGTCGAAGCTTTCGGCGAACATGCTCTTGGGAAAACACAGGGTTTGTAGTGGTTCAAAAAATTCAAAAGTGGTGATTTTGGCATGAGAAACGACGAGTGCGGAAATCACGGAAAAAGTTTCAAGACGACGAACTGCAGGCCTTATTGGTTTAAGATGATACTCATACTCAACAGCAACTCGCGTAACAATTGAATGTGACGCAGAAAGCCGTTTCTCTTCGGTTGAAAAGGGGTCCCATATCAATCCAACTGCACACGCCCCACATCATTACAGAGTCTCTCCCAGCTTGAACAGTCCCCTGCTGATATGCAGGGTCCGTGGATTCATTTCAATTTGAAACGAGACTCCTCCGACCAGGCAACATGTTTCCAGTCATCAACAATCCAATGTCGGTGTTGACGGGCCCAGATGAGGTGTAAAGGTTTGTGTCATGCAGTAATCAAGGATACACGAGTGGGCCTTCGGCTCCTAAAGCCCATATCGATAATGTTTCGTTGAATGGTTCGCACGCTGACTCTTGTTGATGACCCAGCACTGAAATCTGCAGCAATTTGCGGAAGAGGTTCACTTCTGTCACATCGAACGATTCTCTTCACTCGTCGTTGCTCCCGTTCTTGCAGGATCTTTTTCCGGCCGCAGCGATGTCGGAGATTTAATGTTTTACCTGAATGCTAATATTCAAGGAACACTCGTGAAATGGTCGTACGGGAAAGGCACACTTCATCGCTGTGTCCCATCGCTCGTGCGCCGACTATAACACCGCGTTCAAGCTCACTTGAATCTTGATAATCTGCCATTGTAGCAGCAGTAACCGGTCTAACAACTGCGACAGACACATGTTGCCTCATACAGGCGTTGCCGACCGTAGCGCCGTATTCTGCCTGCTTACGAATTTCTGTATTTGAATACGCGTGCCTATACCAGTTTCTTTGGCGCTTCAGTGTATATTATATTCATGTGCCGTATGTATACAGGTATGTATTATCTTGCGCTTTATTAAAATAAAGATGAATGAACATACGTACGTAAATGTGTGTACCACAGTTTTATTCCAATCAAACTTCCTTTTATTTGTATTTTTTCCTCCGTTGCTCTCGATTACTTGAAAGGCCATTATTTCTGACTCTTGGTAATTTGAACTTTACACCCGATACCTTGAGTTTCAAATTACCGAGAGTCGACTGTAGTTTCGAACCCAACCGGGCAGAACTTGGCACATTGTCTGAACTCTATTACTTTAAGCAAAATTAGGAGTTCCCAAATGGAAATATTTGAGAAGGAACTTAAACTTCCGGTATGCACCTTAAATCCCAAGGGAATCCTACCGAAAACCTAGTCTGGACTGTACCATTTTTAATTTAAAGCCGTGACAGTAATGTCTGAGTCGAATCTATTTAGGCCTGCTGTGTGTGCTTCTATCTCTCTGTATATGACAAAAAGTAAACTCGATTACTTTTTCGATAAGTACAGCAGTGTTTATCAGTATGCAGTGTAATTAACGGTTTTTACTATTCTTTTCTGCACTTGTCTGCATGTGGTGATTCACCATTGCAATAAAGGAATTGTCTTTCACCGTGGTAGAGTAGTAAGAGGCTAGTTCAAAAATGGTTCAAATGGCTCTGAGCACTATGGGACTTAACTTCTGAGGTCATCAGGTCCCTAGAACTTAGAACTACTTAAACCTATGAAACTTCCTGGCAGATTAAAACTGTGTGCCCGACCGAGACTCGAACTCGGGACCTTTGCCTTTCGCGGGCAAGTGCTCTACCATCTAAGCTACCGAAGCACGACTCACGCCCGGTACTCACAGCTCTACTTCTGCCAGTACCTCGTCTCCTACCTTCCAAACTTTACAGAAGCTTGGACGGTAGGAGACGAGGTACTGGCAGAAGTGGAGCTGTGAGTACCGGGCGTGAGTCGTGCTTCGGTAGCTCAGATGGTAGAGCACTTGCCCGCGAAAGGCAAAGGTCCCGAGTTCGAGTCTCGGTCGGGCACACAGTTTTAATCTGCCAGGAAGTTTCATATCAGCGCACACTCCGCTGCAGAGTGATAATCTCATTCTGGAAACATCCCCCAGGCTGTGGCTAATTCATGTCTCCGCAATATCCTTTCTTTCAGGAGTGCTAGTTCTGCATGGTTCGCAGGAGAGCTTCTGTAAAGTTTGGAAGGTAGGAGACGAGGTACTGGCAGAAGTAGAGCTGTGAGTACCGGGCGTGAGTCGCGCTTCGGTAGCTCAGATGGTACAGCACTTGCCCGCGAAAGGCAAAGGTCCCGAGTTCGAGTCCCGGTCGGGCACACAGTTTTAATCTGCCAGGAAGTTTCATATCAGCGCACACTCCGCTGCAGAGTGAAAATCTCATTCTACTTAAACCTAACCAACCTAAGGACATCATACACATCCATGCCCGAGGCAGGATTCAAATCTGCGACCGCAGCAGTCGCGGGGTTCCAGACTGTAGCGCCTAGAACCGCTCGGCCACCTCGGCCGGCTAGAAGACTAGTTAACTTCCTAATATGCGTCAATTGGCTTAAACTCTACAAGATTTTAGCTGAGTATTCACCGTTATAACTAGCTAGTAACTACTGATGGCTTGTAGATAACGATGCTACGCTAATACATCCGTGCTACCAGTTCTGAAGTCACTGGTGCCAAGTGGCCTAGGCCCTTTATATACATAGTCATCCCCTAACAAGTACACAAACTAGTCTATTTATCAAAGTACCAGGCGCTAGATGCAGTCCTAACCTGAATCACATTCACGTCTAAAAAAAAGAATTTGTGCCCCACTCGTTGCACTGTGTAAACTGGTGTAAATTAACTTTGCCATCAAAACCTAACTCTGCGATGTATGTAAACAAAATTTAGTCGCAAAACGTTTCTTTAATGGATCCCTTAGTCTAGAAGGACTCCTTCAGCAAAGTCGTGAATCGCTGACGTATAAATGAATTGCACTCATTAGTTTGAAAGTGCAAAGAGAGTTTTTGCCCAGTTGTTCTGACGGAGTTATTATCCGATTAATGCAGACGCGATTGGTATGAAAAGCTACCAGGCACTGTTAGTTCGGGCGAAAACGTAACATCACAAGTGTGTCGTCGACGTGACCGCATGGCAGAGCAGAGCGTCAGACATAATTACAGCAAGCAGCAGTCAAGCGCGCTGCAGCTGGCGGGGTTATTTTCCGCGTGGCGGCAGCACCAGTACCAGCGGCGGCTAAGTAACCTCCCGTGTAGTGGCAGAAGCGAAGGGATTAAGCGAAGCCGGCCCACGCTCCGCGCGTCTGTGTCTTCCCGAGCGTTGCGGCCGCTGGAATATTAAGTGGGGTCTAGAAAGAGAGAGAGAGAGAAGTGGGGGAGGGGAGAGGAGAGAGAACATGCCCTAATACTGTCGTCTGTAATCCGTCATAAAAAGCATGGCGAGAGCCATCTGGCGGCGGCGGTTTCGGCTACAGCTGCGCGCGGACATTTCAAAGAAATTCGGAAGACGGCGCGCGGGCTCGCGAGGCCACGCAAAAAGCTGCCGCAATGTTTCGCTGCTCCGCTCACTGGGGCTCCCTTTGACGCGAATTCGAGGTCCGCTTCTCCTCCTCCCTCCTCCAGGAGAGAGACTTTCCGGCTCCGCGGTCCTTCGACGAGAAGGCACGCGCATATTTGAGAATTTTGTGTAAGCAGCAGAAAGACGAAGACGGCGAAAACGACGGGCAGAGCGCCCACTCTCGCGTCGTCACGTAATATTTTTTCGCATATTTCCCTCCGCTAACTCGCCTCGTGAGAGAGCTGTAAATGTGTACTTCGAAATGTGGAAAATTCTCCGCACAAAATTTTAAATTAAAATGGAAACTTCAAGAAATGTGTTGAAAGTAGAAGACTATTCTCTGCCGCGATTCTCCTCTAATTTTCGTTATATTTTCCTTTGGCGAGGTACATCTCAAATGAAAGCGCCAATTGGCTAGAAAAGCCCACAAAATATGCAGACTAATATTTTATTATTCTAGACAAGCTGGCTGAGCATCGAGTCAAACTGGACTCAGGTGGCAGATAGAGCAACGTTATTTCACGCTGCTGCATCTCTATGTCAGAGTTCAGAAATCGCAGTGTCTGACGAATCGTGACACGCCGTTCTGGTTCAAATGGCTCGGAGCACTATGCGACTTAACTTCTGAGGTCATCAGTCGCTTAGAACTTAGAACTACTTAAATCTAACTAACCTAAGGGCATCACACACATCCATGCCCGAGGCAGGATTCGAACCTGCGACCGTAGCGGTCGCTCGGCTTCAGACTGTAGCGCCTAGAACCGCACACCCACTCCGTCCGGCCACGCCGTTCTCTCGGCAATACATGAAAAATGCTTCTGGTGGCTGAGAGACCTGGAGAACATTCTGTTCAAGGCAGTAGCCGAACATTTCCATGTTGAGACTGGTCTATACAGCAATGGGTAACATGCAGTATTGTCTTTACTATGTTACAACACATAATAGTAACGAGCAGAAATGAAAAGAAATTATTAAAACTCATGCACATTGCCACAGGCAAACTCAGGTCATGCCAGAGACAGAGGCAAAGCAGAAAGCAAGCCAGTATGTCGCAAGTGGGTCAGGTCTTCAACACTTTACTGTCTGCTGAGTGAGACCGTGACAGAAAACCAAAGAAACGAGACAAGCATATTCCTTAGCTGATGGCACATGTTGCAAGAAATTCTACCTCTCCCACAATAGTACATAGCAAGGAAATGACACAGCAATAAACAGCCTGTTAAGTGAATGTAGCAGAATAAAGAGGAAACATGCAGTCACTACGATCTGAGCCTTGCATCATTACCTCACACTAGCCCCCTTTAAATTCTCCAGCCCTCCAGTTCTGGTCATGGTTTTATCATTGGAATCGATGGCATTCACAGTAACAGCACTCAACTCCATGATTACGATACTGTAGTGGATCGATGTTCTAGATGCTCCAACACAGTCTATGAAATAGCTGAAGATGTACTTGAGATGATGGCCTCCACTTGAAGAACTTCATGCTGCTCGCCAACCGCCATCTGCTGGTGAAGGAACTGACCGTCTTCTGACAACAGCACATCGCAGATTTCTGCCAGCATGGAACGTCAATGTGGAAACCAGCAACAGGACCTCTTGGGGTCCACATTCCTTTTCAACACTCAGGTGCCTCTGGATGTTAAAACATACAAGGGGTAGAAGGAGATCAATCGAATACACAACCACCAACACTAGGTACATTGTGGATGAATCATAAAGGGTCATTGTAGAATTCAGAGACCAAGTACACTCCAGCAGCCACCCCAAGACCACTTCAAATTTGGCTATGGCCACGACTGCTCGCCAGAAAAATGCCATGGCACCAGAGTCGCTGACATCTTCTCCTGCATGTGCAGACATTGATCTGACTCAGCAGACGTCAGCTAAAATCCAAAACACAGCTGAATGAACAACAGTCAAGACTGGTGCAAATCAACGAAGACTTGTAAACATTGAGAATAAAGGACCGAACTCTAAAAACGTTTTGTATGTTCCCAAAAGCAATCCAGAATTCATGGAGAGGTGTCTCCCCTTGGTCCCTGTAGCTAGCTGAAATATAATGTCACATAGACTTCATAGATAAGGCACACAGTCACAAGCCTTAACTTTTTTCTTTTTCCTGAGTCATGAGTCTTCCGACTGGTTTGATGCGGACCATCATAAATTCCTCTCCTATGCCAAGTTCTTCATCTCAGAATAGCATTCGCAACTTTTTCCTCAATTATTTGCTGGATATATTCCAATCTCTCTCTACCTTTGCAGTTTCTACCCTTTGCAGCAACCTCTCTCACCGTAAGTTATTTCTGATGTTTTAACAGATGTCCTATCATCCTTATTATCAGTGTTTTCCACTTATTAATTTCGTCTCCGATTCTGCTCAGAACCTTCTCATTCCTTACCTCATCAGACCACCAAATTTTCAAAATTCGTCTGTAGCATCACATCTAAAATACTTCTATTCTCTTCTGTTCCGGTTTTCCCACAGTTCATGTTTCGCTATATACAATGCTGTGCTCCAAATGTACATTCTCCGAAATTTCTTCCTGAAATTATGGCCTATGTTTGATACTAGTGGACTTTTCTTTTGCCAGTGGTACTCTGCTTCTGATATCCTCCTTGCTCCGTCCGTCATTGGCTGTTTTCCTGCCTAGGCAGTAGATTTCGTTAACGTCATCTACTTCGTGACCATTCTCGTTTCTGCTACTTCTCATTATCTTCGTCTTTCCTCCAGTTACTCTCAGTCCGTACTCTGTACTTACTAGACTGTTCATTCTATTCAGTAGATCATGTAATTCCTCTTCACTTTCGCTAGGGATAGCAATATCATCAGTGAATCGTATCACTGATATCTTTTCGCCCTGAATTTTTATTGTAGTCCCGAACCTTTCTTTTATTTTCCACAGTACTTCTTCGATGTAGAGATTGAACCCTAGAGGCGAAAGACTATGTCTCTCTCTTACATCCTTTTTAATCCGAGCCCTTTGTTCTTGGTCATCCAGTCTTCTTATTCCCTCTTAGCTCTTATACCCGTCTCTCCCTATAGTTTACCCCTATTTTCCTCAGAATTTCGAACATCTTCTACCATTTGACATTGTCACACGTTTTTTTCAGGTCGACAAATCCTATGAATGTGTCTTGATTTTTCTTTAGTCTTATCAACCGCAACGTTAGAATTGCTTCTCTGGTGCCTTTACCTTTCCTAAAACTAAACTGATCGCCATCAGATACATTGCCTGACAAAAGGATAGTGAAACACACAGAATAGCTGAAGATGTACTCGAGATGACGGCCTCCACCTAGTGCACTTCGTGCTGCTCGCCACCTGGTATCTACTGATGCAGAGACTGTCTTCTGACAACACCACGTCGCAGAGAGCTGCCACCATGGGGCTAGAAGGTGGAAGCCAGCAATAGGACCTCTTGGGGTCCACGTTCCATTTCAACACTGAGCCGCCTCTGGGTGTTGAAACTTACCAGGAGTAGGGAGGAGATCAACAGACTATGCGACCACCGACACGAGGTACCTCGCGGACGGGTCTTCAAGGATCATCGTAGAATTTGAATTCAGACCAAAGACATTCCTGCAGACAGCGCGAGACCACTTCGCTCTGAGGAATGGCCGCGACTGCTCGCCAGCAATCTGCCGTGGAGCTGGGATCTCCGACATCTTTTCCCACGGCGCGCAGCCGTTGAGCTGACCCGACGGACGTCAGCTAGATTCCAACTCACAGCTGAATGAGCAACGGCACAGTCTGCAAAAGTACGACGACTTGTAAACACTGAGAATGAAGAACCGAACTCTAATAATGGTTTACTAGCGCCAATTTCGTGTTGAATGTTCCCCAACAGCTATCCTGACTTCACGGAGAAGTGTCTCCACTTGGCTCTTTGTACCTGGTTAAAATTTAATGTAACGGAGACTTCGTAGATGCGGCACACAGTCACAGGCCTCAACACTGCCTGACCAAAAAGAAAGTGAAACACACAGAAAACGTGCGCAGATGTCAGTGTAATTTTATACACGTACACGCCATTATTAAGTGTGTAAAAGATTAGTTGCAATTCCCTGTGACTCGTGGGATGGCCACTAAAGTGCATTAGCGTAGTTCTTGATTAGTGTTGTTGCCAGGCCTCGTAGGATACAAGGGCGTCTCAGAAGGAAGGGTCAACATTCAAGGATATGGTAAGAACCACCATTTGAAGCAAAAAAACTCCATGTGGACATATGCTCTACTCCAAATGGTTTTCGAGATGGAAAACATATAATGTACATCGTTATTTATTTTCTGTATTCTTCAATACATCATCAGGTTCACACATGTACATACGCACAACAGTTGGTAAACATTACCAAATACATTTTATAAAGTGTCTATTCCAACTCAACCAAAAACGATGAAAATCACTCTATGATCAAGAAATCAATGTGTCAGAAAGTTCCCGACGGCATTTTCGACAGCAGCAGAATCACTACTATTGCAGAAGCCGTAAATATCTGCCTATTCTTCATTAGTGTAGATGTGTGACATTTTAAGCAAACATGTACGAATACGATTAACTGATCCTTCCCTCTGTTACACTCTTTTCTTTCACTCCTAGGAGTGGAGCAGGCTGTTCGAGATCCGCTCCATTAGAGACTCGAGGATCTGTTCAGCCAAGTGTCAGAAAAGGTGATAGTTTGGCAAATGGGGGATCCCAACTGGCAGTAAATGGGAGGGATCTTAGCGGTTCCGGCGTACATAAACCCTGGTCAGAACCGGGCTCGCACTACTTCACTCACATCCCACAATATAAGAGTACAACTGCGTATTCAAGGGGCTAGTTTAATGACAAAAAGAAATCCAGAGCAAAGTGGTTGGACTAGAACAAAATATCAAAGAGGTTTGGTGGGTAAGACATATAGGTGCTACCCCCGAAATAAATGTATGTTCCATCTCGGAAGCTATTGTGAATAGGGAATATGTCCATAAGAAGTTTTTGTGCGTGAATCTTGACCGTTCCTCCTGCGACGCCCCATACAAGAGGCGTGAAGAACATCAGATGTTAAGGGCACGGGGATGGTAATACAGCGTTATCGGCTCCTTACAGAGTTTGAAAGAGGCCTCATTGTGTGTCGCCATTTGGTGGGTTGATCAAATCGTTTACTACCCAGACTTGTAGGGCATTCGGATATGACAGTGGCTCTATGTAGGACTGCATGGCAACGTCAGGGCAGGCGTACCCGTCCTCAAGATTCTGAATGACCACGTTTGATCATCTCAAGGGAGGATCGCCGTATTCTGCACCAAATACACTGCAACCCTTTTACGCCAGCGCCTACCATCCGTTAACAAGTAATGGACTCTGTGCAACCTTCTGTGTCATCCCACACCATTGGTTGGAGAACAGTAGCAACCAGTATGCTGCCGTTAACACCTCAGCACAAATTACTGTATCCGGTGAAGGGGCCTGGCTGGGAAACAAGGACTGCTGATGAATGGTGTCGTACTGAGATCAGCGAGGAATTAAAATTCCGAATTACCCCAGACGACCATCATCGGCGAGTATGGTGGCGACCTGGAAAAAAGTGCCATTCTTCCATGGTTTAGGAGAGGCACAGCAGTGTTAAACCTGGCTTCATTGCGTGGGGAACAATCTGGTAGGACTTCAGGTCAACGCTGGTAATGATTGAGGGAATTCTTACGGCGTAATGACGTGTCACAGACGTCTTGCGTCCTCATGTGTATCTCTCATGTGACACTATCGGGGAGCCAATTTTTCAACAGGAAATGCTCATTGACTCAAGGCACGCGTCTCTATGAATGGCCAGCGAGATGCCCAAATCTTTCCTGTACAGAAAGTCTGTGAACCATTCCACTTCAGAAACAGTATCCAGGATATCGAGGACTAGTTAAAACAGTTGTGGACTACCCTGACTGAGAAGGATAAAACGACTTTATGACGCTGACCGCAACAAGGAGCGCATGCATCCAAACCAGAGGTGTACAACATCATGCTGATGAGTGAGATCATATTGCCAAGTTTCTTGCAAATTTTATCCTATTTTGCAATCACTGAACTAACATTACTTACCCTCTCAGCTCGTGAAGTATCATTCAGTTTGCTCGTCCTTTCTTGGTGTTTCACTTTTTTAGTGAGGCAGTGAATAACAGCTGCTGAACAAATTGCCCGCTGTGAAAACACCAGCTGATCATTTTGGCATCCTGTACCATCATGCAAGATGCTGAGCCCATATGGCGGTGATGGATACAACATGTCTTCGGACCTTTCACACAGACTGGTACCATGATGTCGAGTACAAGTCGTACCAGTCCTCCGAACATGAAATAATCCTTGACATTACTGCCAATCAAACCCAGATACTCCACATGGCTGCCACCTAGGCTGACCTCTCAGCTGTGAAGGCAGACTTAAGTACTTTATAAGAGGCAGTCAAACGAAAGCGATAATGATGAAAAAAATCGCCCTAAATGTTAACAAACACTGACGGAAAAATATCGCAACACTAATCAATTAATTAATTAAACAGTAACTAACATACAGTAATGAAATTTTGCTGATACATTTGTCTAGGTAACATATTTAGGTAATTAACATTGCAAGATCACAGGTTAACGTAAGCGAGAGATAAGCTATAGCAAATGTGAAATGCTGGTCCATTAATAACCGGTGTAACCCCCAGAGTGTTGAATGCAAGCACTCAGATGTGAATGCATTGTGTTGTACAGGTGTCGGATATCAATTTGTGGCATGGAGTTCCATACCTGTTGCACTTGGACACCAATCCAGGTTCAAATTGCTCTAAGCACTATGGGACTTAACATCTGAGGTCATCAGTCCCCTAGACTTAGACCTACTTAAACCTAACTAACCTAAGGACATCACACACATCCATGCCCGAGGCAGGATTCGAACCTGCGACGGTAGCAGCAGCGCGGTTCCAGAGTGAAGCGCCTAGAACCGCTCGGCTACAACGGGCGGCGGTCAATCCAGGGACAGTTATACTGTTTGTGGATGACGCTGGAGTCGTCGTCCGATGACTTCTCGTATGTGCTCGGCTGGAGGCGGATCTGGTGCTCGAGCAGGCCAAGGCAACATGTCGACATACCCGTTGAGCATGTTGGGTTACAATAGCGGAATCTGGGTGAGAAATACCCCTTGGAATGCTGTTCGTGAATGGCAGCACAACAGGTCGAATCACCAGACGTACAAATCTGCAGCCAGGGTGCGTGAGATAACCATGAGAGTGCTCCTGCTGTCATACGAAATCGCGCCCCAGACCATAACTGGAACTCCAGGTATAGGTCCAGAGTGTCTAGCTCACACACACAGATTGGGTGCAGGCCCGCAACTGGCCTGTTCCTAACCAAAACTCGGCCATCACTGGCACCGAGGCAGAACCAGCTTTCGTCGGAAAACACAACAGACCTCCAATGAGCTCTCGCTTGACACCACAGAAGTCGCAAATGGAGGTTGTTTAGGGTCAGCAGAATGCACGCTACAGGACGTCCCGCTCGGAGTTGTTCTTGAAGTAACCGACTTGTAACAGTTCATTGTGTCGCAGTGGTGCCAGCTACTACTCAAATTGTTGCTGCAGATGAAGTACGATACGCTATAGCCCTACAACTAACACGATGGTCTTCCCTCTCGATAGTGAAACGTGGCCGTTCGAAGCCCGGTCTTCTTGCGATCTTACATTCTCGTGGCCATCGCTGCCAGCAACCATGAACAGTAACTACATTCCTGCCAAGTCTTTCTCCAGTATCGCCGAAGGAACATCTAGATTCTCGTAGGAGCTACCACATGACCTCGTTCAAACTTAGTGATGTGTTAATGCCCTAAACGCATTCTTGACTAACATCAACTCACCACGTCCAATCTCAAAGGCAACTAACGCTCACGACCGTTACAGCGTGTATTTAAGGCAAACCTAATCTACATTCTCATATTGGCGCTAGCAGTGCCACTCTCATGCGACTGGCGTGAGATGTGAATAGACATCATCTTTCAGATGTAGAAACACGCCTACCAAATTTCATTTATGTCGCACAACTCCTTCTTGGTGTTGCGATTTTTGCCCTCAGTATATTTATCCCAATGTAACACAAAACGGTCAACGCCTTCATGGAAAAATGTTTGCAGTTCCGTACGGAACCGTGATTGTATCCAATCCAAGCGCGCACACCTCTGCCCGAAAAAATCGACGGCTACGAATGTCTTTCTTCAGGGCTCCAAATGTATGGAAATCTCAAGGGAAGAAACCGGGACTGAATGGAGGATGTGTGAGGGCATCCCAGCGAAACTTCTGCAGCGTAGTACAAACATCTCGCCCACAGGTTGCCAGAAGTTTCACTGAGAAGCTCTTACACATTTTCCGTACAGTTCTGATCCCTCCCCATTCGATAAAATATCCTTGGTGCCCTGAAGGAAGATATGTGGCCGCCGACCCGCTTCGGAAGAAGCGTACGCCTAGTCATGGTTCTATAGGCATCCGCAAACATTTTTCCATCAAGTCATTGACCGTCTGTTCTCGTAGCAGGATAAATGTATTAACAGTTATGGTGATTACTTTCGAAGTAATTAACAGTTAACTTACTTTTATTTTATCTGTCTCTTTTGGAGTTTACTGTCCCTTATATAATACTTAACTCTGCCTCCATAGTTGAGTGGTCAGCGTAAATGGCTACCATGTGGAGTATCTGGGTTCGATACCCAGTAATGCTAATGATTTTCCCATAGTGAGGGGGGGGGGGGGGGAGGACGCTCAGCTGGTAGGGAATGCGCTCAACCTCATGATACCAATTGAGGATCGAATAGTAGCGGCTCCAAGGTCTGGAAAGTCTGCAAAGCGGTCGGTAGAGCGCTGTGCTGAGCTTATGCTTCTCCATACAGCATCCGCACGGCGCCGTAAGGCATAGGATGACGCGGCGGCCGATAGGCATCCCTTGGACCTTCTCAGCCTCAACGAGGAGCTTGCTCATATAGTACTTACGGTTGCGGTAAGTTTAATGTATCTTTACAGGATACCTGTGCAACAACTGAAAGACATTACGCTGGCTTAGACAATGAAACAGATAGTTTTAACAGTTCAAAGGGATCACTCGCAATAGTGAGTCATGTGGAGTTTATATGTGCCTCCTCCTTCTCCTTCTTCTTCTTCTTCTTGTGGCTTTACAACACTGCGTGGGTCTTCGCATCCTTAATAATTTCCTTCCATTTTGCCCTCTCGTTTACTTTCCTTTCACAACCTGTGATTCCGATTCCTTTCCTTGTTCCTTCGTGTACTTCGTCTTCGTGTGGGTGGTCCGGCATTCTCCGTTAAGTTATTCACAAGAATAATTTTTCCCAAGAGCAGGGGTGTTGGCCCTGCACTTAACCACATATTCTTCAGAGGCCACCTCTCGGCTCTCTTCTGCCCGATCATGTTTCCCACTCGGGTTGTCTAGTGTAGTTTTTATAATTATACGTACAGTATGTGTAGTTTTGTGGATATTGCAACAGAGGCCATGTCGACCTGGAGTCTTTTCGCTTTGAGAAGTCGACGAGTTCGGAGTGACGGGTGGTTCGTGACTCGGGAACGTAGAGGAGTTTGCGGCAGTTGCGCTCGTGGACTTTGAACAGGAGAACAGTGTTAGACTCGTTAAATTTCTGTAAACGTTCGTGGACTCTAAAGACGTGCAAATTTCAGCAAAGGTTCGTGGACTTTGAAAAGTTATCCGCAACCGATTTTCGAGCTTTAATTTTGAACACCAACGTGGTGTGTCACACCTAGTGCACTCTTGACCAAGCTAGTGATAGAAACCGTATAGCTCTCACGGAATTTGCCAAGGGTTGAATAAACATTTGCATTACAAAATGGTGCCCAGCTAGTGTTATAGACATTTATTCACTTCACCAGCCACGATACCAACTTGCGACGGGGCGGCAAATAATAAAGAAGAAGTGCGGTTGGAGTGTTCACACGAATGTGCATATACTAATGTTAGTCGAAAATTTTATTGGAAATTTTGGCTCTCACGTAAGTCTCGGGGGAAGATTTCCATACTTGGTGCATTAGTACAATCCCACACCCGCGCATTTGTCATAGTTTTTGAATTAATTATTCACTCAGACATAAGTACAGTTTATGCTAGGGAACAAAAATTAGGCGCTTATTATAGCAAAATCAATTTTTTCACGACACAGTTCAATCACTATTTATTGGCGTTGTCCTTTTTTTCACACAATGAAATTAGCACTGGTGAGACGGTTTACAGTTTTACTTTAATAATAATTTTACTCCGAGCCCCCAATAGCAGTAATGTAGGTTGCTATAAACGAATCAATTCGAACAGAACCACAAGTCCCACTGTCCTCTTTGTTCTAGAAGTTTTGGCGCGAAGTCACAGATCGCCGCATGTTCATTTACGACGATGTATACCTCGTAAATCGTACTCACACAAATAATCGTAGCACTTCCAGTTCACCAAATATATGCTTGCACACTTGCACTCTTAAACAATACTCTTTGTCGAAATAAATCGGCGCGAAAAAGAATTCTCAAATGACCACATGGGCCACCCTCAAGTGGGGCTTGCTCGCCACCCACCCTCCAAAACGACTGACCAACGATTGCCCCCTGACCAAGATGGCCGCTCGCTTATATGGGCTCGGATGTCCACCCCCTGGTTATGCAAGTACCAATCTCACCAGTTAAGATTACAAATTTTGATACATACACCCCTCGACAGAAATAAGTACACCATCGAAACCGCGCTAAAAAGTACATCTTATTTAGTATATGCCACAAATGGATATCCGACACCTGTAAAACACAATGCATTCACATCTGAGTGCTTGCATTCAACACTCTGGGGGTTACACCGGTTATTAATGGACCAGCATTTCACATTTGCAATGGCTTATCTCTCGCTTACGTTAACCTGTGATCTTGCAATGTTAATTACTTAAATATGTTACCTAGACAAATGTGTCAGCAAAATTTCATTACTGTATGTTAGTTACTGTTTAATTAATTAATTGATTAGTGTTGCGATATTTTTCCGTCAGTGTTTGTTAACATTTAGGGCGATTTTTTTCATCATTATCGCTTTCGTTTGACTGCCTCTTATAAAGTACTTATTAAGTCTGCCTTCACAGCTGAGAGGTCAGCCTAGGTGGCAGCCATGTGGAGTATCTGGGTTTGATTGGCAGTAATGTCAAGGAGTGCTCGCTCATTCCTGTAAGTTGTTATTTACTATTTTTCTTAATCTTTCAGTATTCGTGATATTAACAGATTTTGAGGTTACTATAACTGTTGCGTCTCGTGACTTGAAATAAAGATCGATCTTTCAGAACGTGCATATTGCTGACCACTATCCACTGCCGCATTGCTCTTCACCGTGAGTTACATAGTTTTGGCGTAATGCGCGAAAAACCAAACAATGACCCAAGCTGCAGGCCACATGGCCGCCGGAGACCACCCCACCGACCGTTGCAAATCTCGCGCAAGCGCGCCACGCGCTTCCGTGAATCGCGCACCATGTAGCGCGCTCGCTCTCCACGAAGCAATCCGTGCATACTAGAAACATCCATCTAATAACAGGGGTTTGTACAATCACAACCTGCAGCTTAATCAACTCATAGGAAGACAACAAGGCAATAACAGTGTTATGCGACAGGCGTGTGACCGTCCTCTAGACAAATACGAAACCAATGAACTAAGAAATCGGTCACTAATTAAATTAACCCTTTGACATGCAGAGACAGTCTGAGGAAAGACAATTAGCACGGCGCATACCGGACTAGGCCAGAAATTTTAACCAATTCCAAATGTTAACGACAGTGCAATGTATGTCATTTACTGACCTGTATGATCAGGCGATAATCTCTAGACATTGGGGTGCAGCTTTATAACCGAATGAAGGTCACAGGGTCTTATTGTGCTGCCCGTATCTTGGAATGAGACCACACGGCAATCGGATTTTTGTGATTTCTTTTATATTAATAGTACGCGAAGTTTAGAAATCAAATATCAGTCTCGCTGAGTAGTTTAATGCAACCCTTAAAATTCTCGAATAAAAATGATTACGAAGCTTCCTCATCTTCTTTAATGCAACACAGCAAGAATTCAGTTGCGCTGTGCCATGTGGCTCTTCGTTAGAATACTTGCACGAGATGTAGGTGGCCTGGGTTCGATTCTTCGCAAATGTTAATTTTTAAACAAAGATGCAAATTCTGCAAGTACTTCCCTAAGGCATAACACGCATAAAGATGAAAAAATTTTAAATCCAATGTTCTTTCTTTAAATTTAAACGATGTTTTATAAAAGATCGGTAATTAAGAAATAGTATTTGCAATGAATAGTGCAGTTTTGTGGGCAAGTGTAATTAGAAAAAAGAAGAGATGCATTGTTCGCAAAAATCATTTATATATGTGTTAATTAGCATATATTTGATGAATTTTATATTTATATGACGTAGATATTCGAACTGGACGGAAAGAAAAAGCGAAAATAAATAATCAAAACGAGACTTGAACCAGCGGTCCAATGATTAGCAGTCTCGAGCGCTACCATTTTTTTTTCATTTTTATGTAGATACTGATTATAATTCAAGTTCCAGTTTTACAACGCTGTAAAAAAAGAGCCGCAGCACATAATGAAGTCAAATTTGAACGGAATGTTATCTAACAAGGGGGAAACGTTATGGAAATAAAAAAATCAACAAAAATTTTGTATAGATTGCACTGTAATCGGAAGCATACACAAAAGAAAAGACGCGGTGTAACGCACTGTTCCTCAGTTTGTGTCTGAGATGCTCGGCATGACTGTCTTAATGCAGGATCGCGGGCTACTGGCAAAGCTCCTTTACAAGAACAGCGACCGTGCGCCAGCAGCCTTGCAGAAGTTTCGGACACTAAAGAGTATGAAAAATTAATACACTACTGGCAATTAAAATTGCTACACCACCAAGATGACGTGCTACAGACGCGAAATTTAACCGACAGGAAGAAGATGCTCTGATATGCAAATGATTAGCTTTTCAGAGCATTCACACAAGGTTGGCACCGGCGGCGACACCTACCACGTGCTGACATGAGGAAAGTTTCCAACCGATTTCTCATATACAAACAGCAGTTGACCGGCGTTGCCTGGTGAAACGTTGTTGTGGTGCCTCGTCTAAGGAGGAGGAATGCGTACCATCACGTTTCCGACTTTGATAAAGGTCGGATTGTAGCCTATCGCGATTGCGGTTTATCGTATCGCGACATTGCTGCTCGCGTTGGTCGACATCCAATGACTCTTAGCAGAATATGGAAACGGTGGGTTCAGGAGGGTAATACGGAACGCCGTACTGGATCCCAACGGCCTCGTATCGCTGGCAATCGAGATGACAGGCATCTTATACGCATGGCTGTAACGCATCGTGCAGCCACGTCTCGATCCCTGAGTCAACAGATGAGGACGTTTTCAAAACAACAACCATCTGCACGAACAGTTCGACGGCGTTTGCAGCAGCGTGGACTATCAGCTCGGAGACCGTGGCTGTGGTCACCCTTGACGCTGCATCACAGACAGGAGCGCCTGCGATGGTGTACTCAACTACGAACCTGCGTGCACGAATGGCAAAACGTCATTTTTTCGGATGAATCCAGGTTCTGTTTACAGCATCATGATAGTCGCATCCGCGTTTGGCGACATCGCGGTGAACGCACATTGTAGTCGTGTATTCGTCATCGCCATACTGGCGTATCACCCGGCTTGATGGTATGGGGTGCCATTGGTTACACGTCTAGGTCACCTCTTGTTCGCCTTGACGGCACTTTGAACAGTGGACTTTACATTTCAGATGTGTTACGACCCGTGGCTCTACCTTTCATTCGATCCCTGCGAACCCCTACATTTCAGCAGGATAATGCACGACCGCATGTTGCAGGTCCTGTACGGGCCTTCCTGGATACACAAAATGTTCGACTGCTGCCCTGGCCAGCACATTCTCCAGATCTCTCACCAATTGAAAACGTCTGGTCAATGTTGGGCGAGCAACTGGCTCGTCACAATATGCCAGACACTACTCTTGATGAACTGTGGTATCGCATTGAAACTGCATGGGTAGCTGTACCTGTACACGCCATCCAAGCTTGTTTGACTCAATGCCCAGGCGTATCAAGGCCGTTATTACGGCCAGAGGTGATTGTTCTCGGTACTGATTTCTCAGGATCTATACACCCAAATTGCGAGAAAATGTAATCACATGTCAGTTCTAGTATAACGTATTTGTCCAATGAATACCCGTTTATCATCTGCATTTCTTCTTGGTGTCACAATTTTAATGGGCAATAGTGTAATTAAGTCGAAGATTAAATAGTTTCTGTTGTAGATGAAGAAAATTGAAGGATTCGATTTGTTATTGGGACTCTGAGGAACTATAAAGATAATTACGTAAACAGTAAAAAAATTTAAAAAATTAAAATAAAATACTCTGTAAAGTCACATTAATGTGACCAACTATCAAAAGCCTGAATAAATATCTTAAGCAGGGCGTACCGCTGCGAGATCTAGAGGAAGAATGTCAGTGAGGTTATGGAAGCTGCCGACAGGCCTGTGGAACCATGCCGACTCCAGTTCCCTGGCCAGCTGCGCTGGGTTTCTCGATTAAGGAACCTTCACGTAACGAGCCCTATCGAGGTGGTCTCATAGAGTCTAGATTGGGTTTAATTGCGGGGAGTTTGGTGGCCTAGGGAGTACGCTAAACTCATCCTGTTGCTCTTGGAACTATGCACTTACAGTGCGAGCTGTGTGGCACGTTGCATTGTCCTGCTGGTGGATGCCATCGGGCCGAGCAAAACTGCATATTGGGGAGGACATGGTCCCCAAGGTTACCTTTTATAATCCACTGCGCCTTGTAGAATGACGAAATCACCTAGGGAATGACAGCAAAACATTCCACAGACCATAATGCTTCCTCCTCCGACCTGGATCTTTCCAATGCTCGTTGTAGGGTATTCCCTTTCAGACGTTTCACGCCGTACACGCCAACCGATATCCGTCCGATGTAGCATAAACGTGATTCGTAGAAAAGGCCATCTGTCGCCTCTCAGTGGTGGTACTGGCGTGCAACTTCCAGCCTTCGTCGCCGATGAACAGCAGTCAGCATGGGTGCAAGAACCTGGTGGTTGCTGTGGAGTCCCATTCGCAGCAACGTTCGCTGAACGGTCTTTAGATGACGCTGTAGATAGCGCCTTAGTTCATCTGGGTGGTCAGTTGCTCAACAGTTGCATGTCTCTTCGCCTGTACACATCTCGGCAGCAGTCGTTCACTCCCGTTATCTATGGCCCGTGGTGCACCACAGTTGCCTTCGCTCTTGTTTTGGATACCACCATTTTGCCATGCACGGTATATTTTAACCACGACAGCGCGCGAACAGTTTACGAACTCAGTCATTTCGGAAATGCTTCCACCCTTGGCCCGAAAGCCAGTGATCTTGCCCTTTTCGAAGTCAGATAAATCGTTCCGTTTCCGCATTCCGGCGACTGAACTGTTTTCTGCGTCCCACCGACATGCTTTATATACACTCCACAGACAGTGCTGCCACCTGCCTTCTGTGATGGTTACTGCACGTTGACGTCAAACATAGGCGGTGGGAGCATTAATAATGTAATTGGACCATGTGTAAAATCTCTAACGAAGCAAATTAGTAGGTCGCGGTCTTGTGGGTTGTGTTGCATACTCCTAAACACCGGGTTTGATTCCCGGGCGTGTCGGGGAATTTCTCTCCTCGGAACTGCGCGTATGTATTGTCCTCATCATCATCGACGTGCAAGTCTCCAAAGAGGTGTTAAATAAAAAGACTTGCACCAGAAGGCCTAACCCCCCTCCCCCCCTCCCCCTCCCTCCCCCCGGAAGGGGATTCTCCGCAGAATATGTCACGCGCACATTTCACATTTTTGAATGGAATAAGGCAACTACCCCCCCATGAACCATGGACCTTGCCGTTGATGGGGAGGCTTGCGTGCCTCAGCGATACAGATAGCCGTACCGTAGGTACAACCACAACTGAGGGGTATCTGTTGAGAGGCCAGACAAACGTGTGGTTCCTGAAGACGGGCAGCAGCCTTTTCAGTAGTTGCAGCGGCAACAGTCTGAATGATTGACTGATCTGGCCTTGTAACACTAACCAAAACGGCCTTGCTGTGCTGTTACTGCGAACGGCTGAAAGCAAGGGGAAACTACAGCCGTAATTTTTCCCGAGGGCATGCAGATTTACTGTATGGTTAAATGATGATGGCGTCCTCTTGGGTAAAATATTCCGGAGGTAAAATAGTCCCCCATTCGGATCTCCGGGAGGGGACTACTCAAGAGGACGTCGTTATAAGGAGAAATAAAACTGGCGTTCTACGGAATGGAGCGTGGAATATCAGATCCCTTAATCGGGCAGGTAGGTTAGAAAATTTAAAAAGGGAAATGGATAGGTTACAGTTATATTTAGTGAGAATTAGTGCAGGAGGAACAAGACTTTTGGATAGGTGAATACAGAGTTAAAAATGCAAAATTAAATAGGGAGCGACCCGTGGTCTAGGGGTAGCGTCTATGATTCATAATCAAGACGTCTTCGGTCCCGGGTTCGATCCCCGCCACTGCCTAAATTTTGGTAAATAATCACCATTGGCGGCCGAAGACTTCCGGTATAAGAAGTCAGCCTCATTCTGCCAACGGCCTTGTCAAGGAGGGCGGAGGAGCGGATAGAGGTTCAGGGCACTCTCTTGTCCTAGGGGTGGGAAATTCCCCCTAAAGGCGGAAGAATCAGCAATGATCAACGACATGAGGATGCAGAAGGCAATGGAAACCACTGCATTAAAGACACGTAACGTGTATCCACAGGACATGTGGCCTGTAATTGAAGAAGTATCATGATGATCTCTCCATTGGCAAAAGATTCCGGAATAGTCCACCATTCGGATCTCCGAGAGGGGACTGCCAAGGGGGAGGTTACCATGAGAAAAAGATTGAATAGTCAACGAAAGGATAACGTTCTACGAGTCGGGGCGTGGAATGTCAGAAACTTGAACGTGGTAGGGAAACTAGAAAATCTGAAAAGTGAAATGCAAAGGCTCAATCTAGATATAGTAGGGGTCAGTGAAGTGAAGTGGAAGGAAGACAAGAATTTCTGGTCAGATGAGTATCGGGTAATATCAACAGCAGCAGAAAATGGTATAACAGGTGTAGGATTCGTTATGAATAGGAAGGTAGGGTAGAGGGTGTGTTACTGTGAACAGTTCAGTGACCGGGTTGTTCTAATCAGAATCGACAGCAGACAAACACCGATAACGATAGTTCAGGTATACATGCCGACGTCGCAAGCTGAAGATGAACAGATAGAGAAAGTGTATGAGGATATTGCAAGGGTAATGCAGTATGTAAAGGGGGACGAAAATCTAATAGTCATTGGCGACTGGAATGCAGTTGTAGGGGAAGGAGTAGAAGAAAAAGTTACAGGAGAATATGGGCTTGGGACAAGGAATGAAAGAGGAGAAAGACTAATTGAGTTCTGTAACAAGTTTCAGCTAGTAATAGCGAATACCCTGTTCAAGAATCACAAGAGGAGGAGGTATACTTGGAAAAGGCCGGGAGATACGGGAAGATTTCAATTAGATTACATCATGGTCAGACAGATTCCGAAATCAGATACTGGATTGTAAGGCGTACCCAGGAGCAGATATAGACTCAGATCACAATATAGTAGTGATGAAGAGTAGGCTGAAGTTCAAGACATTAGTCAGGAAGAATCAATACGCAAAGAAGTGGGATACGGAAGTACTAAGGAATGACGAGATACGTTTGAAGTTCTCTAACGCTATAGATACAACAATAAGGAATAGCGCAGTAGACAGTACAGTTGAAGAGGAATGGACGTCTCTAAAAAGGGCCATCACAGAAGTTGGGAAGGAAAACATAGGTACAAAGAAGGTAGCTGCGAAGAAACCTTGGGTAACAGAAGAAATACTTCAGTTGATTGATGAAAGGAGGAAGTACAAACATGTTCCGGGAAAATCAGGAATACAGAAATACAAGTCGCTGAGGAACGAAATAAATAGGAAGTGCAGGGAAGCTAAGACGCAATGGCTGCAGGAAAAATGTGAAGACATCGAAAAAGATATGATTGTCGGAAGGACAGACCTAGCATACAGGAAAGTCAAAACAACCTTTGGTGACATTAAACGCAACGGTGGTAACATTAATAGTGTAACGGGAATTCCACTGTTAAAGGCAGAGGAGAGAGCAGATAGGTGGAAAGAATACATTAAAAGCCTCTATGAGGGTGAAGATTTGTCTGATGTGATAGAAGAGAAAGAGATAGGGGATCCAGTATTAGAATCGGAATTTAAAAGAGCTTTGGAGGACTTACGGTCAAATAAGGCAGAAGCGATAGATAACATTCGATCAGAATTTCTAAAATCATTGGGGTAAGTGGCAACAAAACGACTATTCACGTTGGTGTGTAGAATATATGAGTCTGGCGACATACCATTTGACTTTCGGAAAAACATCATCCACACAATTCCGAAGACGGCAAGAGCTGACAAGTGCGAGAATTATCGCACAATCAGCTTAACAGCTCATGCATCGAAGCTGCTTACAAGAATAATATACAGAAGAATGGAAAAGAAAATCGAGAATGCGCTAGGTGACGATCAGTTTGGCTTTAGGAAAAGGCAATTCTGACGTTACGGCTAATAATGAAAGCAAGGCTAAAGAAAAATCAAGACACTTTCATAGGATTTGTCGACCTGGAAAAAGCGTTCGACAATATAAAATGGTGCAAGCTTCTGAAAAAAGTAGGGGTAAGCTATAGGGAGAGACGGGTCATATACAATATGTACAACAACCAAGAGGGAATAATAAGAGTGGACGATCAAGAACGAAGTGCTCGTATTAAGAAGGGTGTAAGACAAAGCTGTAGCCTTTCGCCCCTACTCTTCAATCTGTACATCGAGGAAGCAATGATGGAAATAAAAGAAAGGTTCAGGAGTGGAATTAAAATACAAGGTGAAAGGTTATCAATGATACGATTCGCTGATGACATTGCTATCCTGAGTGAAAGTGAAGAAGAATTAAATGATCTGCTGAACGGAATGAACAGTCTAATGAGTACGCAGTATGGTTTGAGAGTAAATCGGAGAAAGACGAAGGTAATGAGAAGTAGTAGAAATGAGAACAGCGAGAAACTTAACATCAGGATTGATGGTCACGAAGTCAATGAAGTTAAGGAATTCTGCTACCTAGGCAGTAAAATAACCAATGACGGACGGAGCAAGGAGGACATCAAAAGCAGACTCGCTATGGCAAAAAAGGCATTTCTGGCCAAGAGAAGTCTACTAATATCAAATACCGGCCTTAATTTGAGGAAGAAATTTCTGAGGATGTACGTCTGGAGTACAGCATTGTATGGTAGTGAAACATGGACTGTGGGAAAACCGGAACAGAAGAGAATCGAAGCATTTGAGATGTGGTGCTATAGACGAATGTTGAAAATTAGGTGGACTGATAAGGTAAGGAATGAGGAGGTTCTACGCAGAATCGGAGAGGAAAGGAATATGTGGAAAACACTGATAAGGAGAAGGGACAGGATGATAGGACATCTGCTAAGACATGAGGGAATGACTTCCATGGTACTAGAGGGAGCTGTAGAGGGCAAAAACTGTAGAGGAAAACAGAGATTGGAATACGTCAAGCAAATAATTGATGACGTAGGTTGCAAGTGCTACTCTGAGATGAAGAGGTTAGCACAGGAGAGGAATTCGTGGCGGGCCGCATCAAACCAGGCAGTAGATTGATGAAAAAAAAAAAGGATAATGCAGGAGTAGGTTTAATAATGAATAAAAAAATAGGAGTGCAGGTAAGCTACTACAAACAGCATAGTGAACGCCTTATTGTGGCCAAGGTAGACACGAAGCCCACGCCTACTACAGTAGTACAAGTTTATATGCAAACTAGCTCTGCAGATGACGAAGAAATTGAAGAAATGTATGATGAAAAAAAAAAATTATTCAGATAGTGAAGGGAGACTGGAATTCGATAGTAGGAAAAGGAAGAGAAGGAAACGTAGTAGGTGAATATGGATTGGGGGTAAGAAATGAAAGAGGAAGCCGCCTGGTATAATTTTGCACAGAGCATAACTTAATCATAAAAAATGTACTGGGAGATGAAGCAGCTTGAACAGGATAGAGTAGCATGGAGAGCTGCGTCAAACCAGTCTCAGGACTGAAGACCACAACAACAACTACAACAACAACAAGGCAACTATTAGAAAGCAGAGGAAGAGCAAGAGTTTCAAACAAAAAATGGTAAGAACATGTTGTAATAAACTTAAAATAATTAGCCGAAATATCGTTGAGAGAATGTGGGAAGACAGAATCGAAATTTATTATGAGAAATCATTATAAACAATTTAACGTTACGGAGAAATGAGCCATTGAGTCCTCTTAGTTCAGTATATTTACACCAGTGCTACAGCTTCCATTAGACTTCATCAGGGCAGTGGGAAATTAACAACTGACAGAGGAATCAGCAGATATTCCATGTCGCTAAATATTTTGTCAGCAGCCGCATAGTTTTCAGATATATAAAATACGAAAATTTGGTAGGAATATGTGCTAAAGAATTACCAGAACTACTGATTTTAGTCAACTACGTTGACTGGTTGCTCCTTGTAATATTCCTATGTAATGCTGCATATTTAATGATTTGCCCTTAGACCGGACGTTAGTCATTATTTTGAAATGAGTTGCACCGAATGTCGTATCTACATACCAAGGTATATTAAGATATATAGTTTTCACTTAGCTGGTTGCCTTGATGTTCGCTTGGTTGTCATCCTTAAAGTCACAGGCCGGTTTAGTATATAGAAAATGATGAAAGGATTGTGAAAATCTGTTAATTCTCAAATTACGTAATGGACCAAAGTATCCGAACTAAAGGTAGTATTCTGAAACTTTTTATACCTTGTAATGACACAATATGAACTAACAATTCGGACAAAATGTTTGCTTTCTGCAACCTCACCCAGAGACACCACCACTTCCCGTCAAGTCTGCACGAGGTCAAGAGCTTGATTACGATACAATGTGAAGCAGACAAACGTAAACATTGTGCCGAAGAACTTAAGAGAGTTTTTGAAAGTATGGCTAAAATCATTTGTTGTAAAACTACATGTATAGTCAGAACACTGGAAAGAAATTTACCAGTCAACATCAAAGCTACTGAACTATTTTTGCATTTAGGCCCCCTGAAGACGGCTGGATGGTTAACAAAAGAAAAAGAAGAGTAAAACTGGCCTGGACTGCTATTGGTTAACTAAACAACATTTTAAAAATGTTTCCCTTGTGTTATAAATATAAAGTTTTCAGTCAGGGTTTATTACCAGTTTTAACACACACCGAAAAATATGGACTTGTACTAAAAAGACCGTACAGGAACAGAAATAGTCAGCAACTAATAAGAGATGCATGTTGGGCGCTACTAAGAGAAATAAGAAACATTCTGGAGTGTGAGACTTTATAATATCAGAGATTAAAACAAAATGGGGGATAAATGTGACATGTAGCCAGCTGAATGAATGGTAAATGTAATAATAAAGTTTTTGGTTGGATTCTAAGAATACCGAGACGGCGACCTGAAGTAGTTGGATGGATTACAGCATAAAACAGGAAGCAACAGCATATATGCGTAGGGAAGTGTGGAGGACGCCTACATCGAATAGTACAGTGGAGACACACTAATTCGGACTACGTTTCCTAGTCTGAATTACTGAAAAATTCCGAATTATAATAATGTTCTCTAAAATAGTCGTGTGAAGCTACAATTAGGCCTATAACATACAGTATATGTAGTGCTTAAGTAAGTACTAGATGAATTGTAGTATTACTTGAAACACTGTCAACAATACATTTAATTTCAAAGGAACTACTGTCTTGATATCACAGTAATGAACAACAGGATTAAGCACAGTAAAGTTACAATACACATTCAAAGGAAATATTAGCCAGTCTCAATATACTACGTATATGTACCACTGCACATAAACGCTAGTGTATGACTGAAAAATGAAAGTCTGCACTTTACTGGAAATTAACATGTTATATTTACGTACTCTACCAGTTATTTTCTGCTGTTATCTGAATCTACAATGATATGGTCAACAATAGCTAAATTTCCACTAATATCCTGCCCGATGTTGATGCCCTGGCAGTATTTTCACCCACATTATCTTGAAAACGAACTGTATTTACTCCTGACAGTCATAGCTACACGTATGACGACTGGTGGCTCAAATAAACTGAAGGGCGATTAGATGCACTTCCAGAAAACTGAAAGGTTGCAGGATCAAATCCCGGTTTACAGACAGCCTTTACTGGGATAATCAGGATGATGCAAGATTTTGAAACTGATATTTGTGATTCCTTACCAAGAAAATAATAAACATAATACAAAACTAATTTTAGCCCTTACTGTGCACCCTTAAGATTGTATTTATGTAAAAAAGTTGCACCCAGAGGACACTTCACGACTACGACGAAAGGAGTGCGAGAGCAGTTGGTGTGAGCTCTGTACCCCACAATTTTCAACCTAGAACAAAATTTTAAAAACTGTTTTGAAACTGATGATTTTGTTTAACGTAGTACTATGGATAATTAAGAAACGGGGTTTCAACAAAATGGCAACACTCTGAAAGAAAAGTTAATGATTTCGAAAAAAATTTGTATAAATCGTGCACCTAAAATCAAAATTAAATTATATCGCAAAAATCCTACGTGCTATGGTAGAAAAAAGCAGACTCATAAGTTTCAAAAAGGTATAATATAATTGCATGTATATTTTGTGTGTCAAACTCCCGCCATATTGAAAAATGTTGTTTTGAAAAACAAGAATTTAAAGTTTCGACTTGTGTTTTTCAGTAGTTGACCTTATCTTGCCGATGTCGAAACACTGCCTTTTTCACAAAATTATACCGATTAAATGGCTTCCGCTTGCCAATCGAAGCGTTTTTTACATAACTGGGGTTACTTTTCGAACGCTTTCTCTCCGTATAAATATGTCTGATTTGTCATTTTCAAGCACTCACGTTTAGCTACATAACAAAAAACAAGCGAAATGACAAGCAGATCCGCGCAAGCACTCGCTTTCGGACTGTTTGCCATAAATGAATCACGCTACGAAGAGAAATCTTGTTGAGAATAATTTTTTAGTTGACACTAATGCGCTCTGTGATACTATGGGAAACTAACAGGACCCCCTATTCAGTCGATGAATTTTTTACTATTACATCGGTTGCATTCCAGCGTTCGGATGCCCCAGATCCCCATGCAATAAATCGCGGTTTTAATATGTTTTAACATTTATCGCACATTTTATATTAATGTATCTTAAAAATATCCTCTTTAAGGAACACTTTAAGCCAATAAAAAAATTGGCTCAAAAAATTTCTACCCTGGTCCATCCCCTTCAGGTAACTTTCACCTGCCAGTGATATGAAGACTGGCCAAGAACAAAGCGTCATTCCGATTATGAGTTCAACTGTGGGACCCCTTTCCCCGGTAGGATTACTGCGGTAGGTTGCGGACAAGGAAATCGTCAAAGTAGCGTTCAATTGAGAGACTTGTACCAGGGCGTTCGGGCACATTAAATTATTACACTGACTTCAGTAGGCCAACTGAGCAAACTTTGATCTTGTTGCATGCTAGCGAGCAACAGTGATACACACGTTACTCATTATCGGCCACGGGTGAAGCGAATAGGAAGGAAGGGGATGCATTCAACATTTTTCAGTGAATAATCTTGGGGCGAATATGTCCTATACAAGTTAGGTGGCGCTTCACGTCGCAATGAAACACTAATCCAAATTATCGTGATTTCCGGAATAGCGAAGTCCATATTACTGATGCTTACTGTTGATGTTCAATGCTTTATAATGGCCATGGCGATTTATCAATGAAAAACAATGGTTACAAAACAATTATGTCGTGCACGCTGTAACACTGCTTACGTCTGTGGGGTTCACAGCAGGTCAGATTACCTGGAGTCATCGGGAGTATTAAAAGAAACTTGGTGCAAATGGCTGCTGGAAAGTAATCCGCGCGGATGAGCGTATGACAACTGCTGAAAAATTACCAGCTGCCAGACATTCCTAGGCGTTGACATGGGGAAGGCAGTAAGTCATGAAAAGCAAATTTGACACGAGAAGCAAAAAACGGATTTGACACTACTAAATACGAAGTTGTATTTACAAAATAGTTACAGAAATTCCAAATTAACTTAACAAAAATAATTACGCCAAGCTGTCACATTTGTACAAGAAACATAATTACAGTGCACAAAGATTGTGGTAAATTGTATGATATTTGTTATTCACGTAGTCCAACATCGCCAGGAGGTCTTTTCTATATATTTTTTCTCTAGCTTTACTAATGATAAGCCTTCGTTCAACTGATGGTAGAGAACGAACTGCAGAGATGTTCTTGACAGATTCACTCTTTTTCAAAATGTTGTGCTCCGTCCATGATTCCATTCCATTGAATGAATCTTTTATTTCTGTTATGGGCAGCTTATCCCTCAGGATTCTAATCCAAGAAGCGGAATTGATCTTCACTGGTGCTGAATGCAATAATGTATCACATAGCACGGCGAAATCATAGAAATCTTCCTCTTTCTTTACAACATTGAATGGTTGTACATTCTCTGCTACTCTAATCATATGAGATATTTCGTCAGGAATCACTGCTTGTGAAACCTTCTTCTCTTCTACATTATGGCGAAATCTCGGTCACAAGGCATCTACGAATGTGCCGACACTAGAAATTAGAAAGTGACATTATCAACCATACTGTTTACCAACGCGTCCATTAACTCCATTAAAACCATCCGATTTTTATTTTGGTCGGGGTTGTTTTCAATCCACAAAGGTAAAGTCAGTGGTTGATATTGGTCTTCTTCTCAAAGCAGGATGGTCGATATTACGCAGCCTTCTTTGTTTTATCAGCACTATGTTGATTAAAGAAAAAAGGAAGTTACCTTGACTTATCCAATTTTGGTTCCAAAACTCTGAGTGCAGCTACCTTACGTCATTGTCTTCGAAACTACACAGTTATATCTTAATTTACACGTAACCTGCACAAAGGAAGGATACAAATAGATTAGGTCATAATAAAACACAAAATGAGGCGTTACCAGTGAATATAATCAAGCAAACTTCATTTCAAATGTAAAATATGACTAACCAGTTCGTATGGAGCAGGTATCGGAGGCGTCTTGTCACACTAACAACTCTTAGCAACGTTAATGCCGCATCAATAACACGGTAATCAAAGGTTGGTCACAGAGTAAAAGCTGATAACTCGGTGGCTTGTTGACTTACTTCCATATCCATGGTACGTCATGTCATATTATTACAAGTCCCATCTTGCGTGCCGGCCGCTGTGAGCGAGCGGTTCTAGGCACTTCAGTCTGGAACCGCGCGACTGCTACGGTCGCAGGTTCGAATCCTGCCTCGGGCGTGAATGTGTGTAATCTCCTTAATTTAGTTAGGTTTAAGTAGTTCTAAGTTCTACGGGACTGACGACCTCAGATGTTAAGTTGTTCAAACGTGTGTGAAATCTTATGGGACTTAACTGCTAAGGTCATCAGTCCCTAAGCTTACACACTAATTAACCTAAGTTATCCTAAGGAAAACACACACACACCCCTGCCCGAGGTAGGACTCGAACCTCCGCCGGGACCAGCCGCACAGTCCATGACTGCAGCGCCTTAGACCGCTCGGCTAATCCCGCGCGGCTCAGATGCTGAGTCCCATACTGCTCAGAGCCATTTGAGCCATCTTGCGTCGTTTGTAAGAAAGCAGTCGCTCAAAACTTCGACATTCTGCTACTTCTATGCCGCTGGCGACATGTCTTACTACCTTTCCGATAAAAAAAACCTGAAAAATGATTTGTTTTGACTTACTATCTCTCCCATGTCATTGCCTCATTTAATAAAACGTATCTAGTATCTTTCGGCAAAATTAGGAACGGGCCTTTCCAGACAGAGTCTATGAATACTCTTTAACCAACAAGGACTGTGAAGTTAAAGTGTATGTAACAACTGTGTCCATGGAAACGCATAAGCAAACATTCACACACGACCCAAAGGAAAGAAAAACTAATTATACATGATACCAAAAGTCCTCTGTATTCAGCATCTTAAAAAAAGAATTACATATTTTGAGAGATGGTAATATGGCACAAAACAAGGAAAGAACTCCAGTAAACATGGACTCCAAAATGCATATCTTAAGAACAATGAACCCTTTTTTTATCTTTTTACTATGAACCACGTGTCTTATAAGGCAAGCTCTTTGCTTTTCGGAATGACCTTCACAATGCTGTAAACAAATGAATAAGGAAATGAGAAGAGATAATTCTGCTACTGTCAAACAGCAGAGTTTCTAATGTAATCCGCTAGCTATTACATACGACCTGCACTTGTGAGCCATCGCTAAATCAGGTTCTCAGTACGGTGTCCATTCGTAGTAAGGCAGGCTTCTAGCCGACGTTTTTAGGAATCGGATGGTACCCTGCTTTCAGGATATTTTTCAACGTACAGAACATAGGCTCGACGATTGCGTCCATTTACCACACCAAAACAGAATATTATGTGTGCCGTTTCCCGTGTGGAATGGTAGTGCAAAGACAGAACAACAGTGTAAAAGCATTTTACAAACTTACCGAAATATGGATTGGTTCCATTGCCACTAATGTACGACCTGCACATACCTAGAATTGTGAATACTGTTTATAATAACAACACCAAAAAAGTTTACTGCATGCTGTGTCCATGAGTAGCATGGGTAGCCACAGACGAATATATCTTCATTTATTTGCCGCATTCTGTAGTTCGCTCGTAATAGCAGAGAACTTGGAGTGGAAGAGATATGTTTCAGAGCAGCGGAGATGAACAAATGTTCAGAACTCTTAAGGCACGTGTTTTAGAGCCCATATTTTTTCGACATTTTTGTCTTTTCTTTTTTTGTCCATACTCCCACCTCCAAAACATGGAGTACATTTTTTAACACCCTGCATACTCTCTATATTATTTGCGGAAAACAGAACATATGGAGCTATGGGTATTCGAGTATAGTGGGGATACAACCGCTATTGCCCAATTGTATTTCTAAGCTTTGCGCCCTCTCTTCCTATTATTTACTTTTAAAGCTGCTAACTTATCGATGAAATACTGAAAGTTTCATTACTGCTGTAAGACTCTCATGACAGGCCCCTTACTCATTCATATTTGTCGGTCTTACAGAAATAGTTTTCTAGAGACATACAGTAAAATAGCAGGAACTACTACAAATAATAATTGTTCTATTTATTACTTTTTGCCTGCCAGTGTCGCAGATGAAATAAAATGTTTAGACTCAGCTATCAGCTCAGAGAGGAATTTAAAGGAAAAATCTGAATGTATGTGATAGATTGAAAAAGGATGTTGGCCTCAGGCTTGCATGTAATTCAGTCGTCAAATTTCTGACGCGGAAAAAACTGAACAACAGCCGATTTCTGAATTTATGTAGAGATATAACTCGTCGCCCAAGGCTTCATTCTGCATACGCTCCACTTCCATATAAAAATTATTTCCGTACACTGAATGTATTCATTTGCTCGTGTCTCTCCAGGTACGTTTCAAACTGTTAGCTCAGTTAACAAGAAAGCCTTATTGGACTATTGTTCCTTATATCCTCGCAGCGTAATAGGTAAAGTTGGCACATTAAAGTCTTCCAAATATACGATTACATTTTCGGTCGTTGACTTCATCGCAAGAAACTACACTGTCCAGTCACATCAACGTGACCACTGCGACGTAAAGAGCAATAACCACACATAGACGGCAGATGGTAGCACTAGCAGTGGAGGGTACGTAAATCGTATCGAGAAGGAGGCGCAAAAAAGTGCAGTCGTTATTGTAATGCGGAAACTGTGCGATTTATTTGATGTCCGAAAGGCATCATCATTGGTTTTCGGGCCAACAGTGGTCAAGCTGTCAATACTGACATTTAAGTTAGAATTCTTAAAAAGACAAAAACAGTATTTATTGACCGTAGAACATTTTTAGACTATTTTCTGGATAATTCTTCACAGTATAATTTAATGCATCAACCTTCAATTTTAAAATGTTGACATTACTCTTACACAGTATATAAATACACAGCAACATAATTAAATAGAATAACACACATGTTCTGTTGTTGTGGTCTTCAGTCCTGAGACTGGTTTGATACAGCTTTCCCTGTTACTCTATCGTGTGCAAGCTGCTTCATCTCCCAGTACCTACTGCAACCTACATCCATCTGAATCTGCTTAGAGTATTCATCTCTTGGTCTCCCTCTACAAATTTTACCCTTCACGCTGCCCTCCAATACTAAATTGTGATCCCTTGATGTCTCAGAACATGTCCTACCAACCGATCCCTTCTTCTAGTCAAGTTGTGCCACAAATTTCTATTCTCCCCAATTCTATTCAGTACCTCCTCATTAGTTATGTGATCTACCCATCTAATCTTCAGCATTCTTCTGTAGCACCACATTTCGAAAGCTTCTATTCTCTTCTTGTCTTAACTATTTATCGTCCATGTTTCACTTCCATACATGGCTACACTCAATACAAATACTTTCAGAAACGACTTCCTGACACTTAAGTCTACACTCGATGTCAACAAATTTCTCTTCTTCAGAAACACTTTCCTTCCCATTGCCAGTCTACATTTTATGTCCTCTCTACTTCGACCATCATTAGTTATTTTACTCCCCAAATAGCAAAACTCATTTACTACTTTAAGTGTTTCATTTCCTAATCTAATTCCCTCAGCATCACCCGAGTTAACTCGACTACATTCCATTATCCTAGTTTTGCTTTTGTTGATGTTCATCTTATATCCTCCTTTCAAGACACTGTCCATTCCATTCAACTGCTCTTCCAAGTCCTTTGCTGTCTCTGACAGAACTACAATGTCATCGGCGAACCTCAAAGTTGTTATTTCTTCTCTATGGATTTTAATTCCTACTCCAAATTTTTCTTTTTTTTCCTTTACTGCTTGATCAATATACAGATTGAATGGCATCGGGGATAGGCTACAACCCTTTCTCACTCCCTTCCCAACCACTGTTTCCCTTTCATGTCCCTCGACTCTTATAACTGCCATCTGGTTTCTGTACAAATTGTAAATAGCCTTTCGCTCCCTGTATTTTACCCCTGCCACCTTCAGAATTTCAGAGTATTCCAGCCAACGTTGTCAAAAGCTTTCTCTAAATCTACAAATGCTAGAAACGTAGGTTTGCCTTTCCTTTCTCTTCTAAGATAAGTTGTATGGTCAGTATTGCCTCACGTGTTCCAACATTTCTACGGAATCCAAACTGATCTTCCCCAAGGTCTGCCTCTATCAGTTTTTTCATTCGTCTGTAAAGAATTCGCGTTAGTATTTTGCAGCCGTAGTTTATTAAACTGATAGTTCGGAAATTTTCACAGCTGTCAATTCCTGCTTTCTTTAGGATTGGAATTATTATATTCTTCTTGAAGTCTGAGGGTATTTCGCCTGTCTGAGACATCTTGCTCGCCTGGTGATAGAGTTTTGTCAGGGCTGGCTCTGTCAAGGCTGTCAGTAGCTCTAAGGGAATGTTATCTACTCCCAGCGCCTTGTTTCGACTTAGGTCTTTTAGTCTCTGTCAAACTCTTCACGCAGTATCATATCACCCATTTCATCTTCATCCACATTCCCTTCCATTTCCATAATATTGTCCTCAAGTACATCGTCCTTGTATAGACCCTCTATATACTCCTTCCACCTTTCTGCTTTCTCTTCTTTGCTTAGAACGGTTTCCATCTGAGCTCTTGATATTCATACAAGTGGTTCTCTTTTCTCCAAAGGTATCTTTAATTATCCTGTAGGCAGTATCTGTCTTACCCCTAGTGATATATGCCTTTACATCCTTACATTTGTCCTCTAGCCATCCCTACTTAGCCATTATGCACTTCCTGTCGATCTCATTTTTGGGACGTTTGTATGCCTTTTGTCTGCTTCATTTACTGCATTTTTATATTTTCTCCTTTCATCAATTAAATTCAATACCTCTTTTGTTACCCAAGGATTTCTATTAGCCCTCGTCTTTTTACCTACTTGATCCTCTGCTGCCTTCACTATTTCATGTCTCAAAGCTACCCATTCTTCTTCTACTTTATTTCTTGCCCCCATTCTTGTCAGTCGTTCCCTAATGCTCTCTCTGAAACTCTCTGCAACCTCTGGTTTTGTCAGTTTATCCAGGTCCCATCTCCTTAAATTCCCACCTTTTTGCAGTTTCTTCTGTTTTAATCTGCAGTTCATAACCAATAGCTTGTGGTCAGAGTGCACATCTGCCCCTGGAAATGTATTACAATTTAAAACCTGGTTCCTAAATCTCTGTCTTACCATTATATAATCTATCTGATACCTTTTAGTATCTCCAGGATTCTTCCATGTATACAACTTTCTTTCATGATTCTTGAACCAAGTGTTAGCTATGATTAAGTTATGCTCTGTGCAAAATTCTACCAGGCGGCTTCCTTTTTCAGTCCTTACACCAATTCCATATTCACCTACTACGTTTCCTTCTATTCCTTTCCCTACTACCGAATTCCAGTCACCCATGACTATTAAATTTTCGTCTCCCTTCACTATCTGAATAATTTCTTTTATTTCTTCATACATTTCGTCAATTTTTTCGTCTTTTCTGGAGCTAGTTGGCATATAAACTTGTACTACTGTGGTAGGCGTAGGTTTCGCATCTATCTTGGCTGCAATAATCCGTTCACTATGCTGTTTGTAGTAGCTTACCCGCATTCCTATTTTTTTATTCATTATTAAGCCTACTCCTGCATTACCGCTATTTGATTTTGTATTTATAACCCGGTAGTCACCTGACCAGAAGTCGTGTTCCTCCTGCAACCGAACTTCACTAATTCCCACTATATCTAAATTTTACCTATCTATTTTCCTTTATAAATTTTCTAACCTACCTGCCCGATTAAGGGATCTGACATTCTACGCTCCGATCCGTATAACGCCAGTTTTCTTTCTTCTGATAACGACGTCCTCCTGAGCAGTCCCCGCCCGGCGATCCGAATGGGGACTATTTTACCTCCGGAATATTTTACCCAAGAGGACGCCATCATCATTTAATCATACAGTAAAGCTGCATGCCCTCGGGAAAAATTACGGCTGTAGTTTCCCCTTGCTTGCAGCCGTCCGCAGTACCAGCACAGCAAGACCGTTTTGGTTAGTGTTACAGGTCCAAATCAATCAATCATTCAGACTGTTGCCCCTGCAACTACTGGAAAGGCTGCTGCCCCTCTTCAGGAATCTGTATCGCTGAGACACGCAAGCCTCCCCACCAACGGCAAGGTCCATGGTTCATACAATTATCTAAAAAAAGGTATATGTCAAAGACAAAGCAGTGGAAATGTTATGTTGGCAACACTGCAAAACACAATACGCTTAGACGTATACAAATAAACAGTAAATAGTGGTGTAAAAAAAAGTGTGCATTGTAAAACGTAAAAAAAAAAAACGTAGTTCTGTAGAGCAACAAAAAGGTGTCAGTGTCTTGTGAAGAAAGATACCAAAGACGTGTTAGTAGACGGCATTTCCTGATGTAGGCGAGAAACGAAGCATAAATCACCGTTTTTAATTGAAAAATTGTTAACGAAGTGTTTTTCGAACTCAGGAACAAATCAAATTGTAAATATCTTTAGTTACAGACCACTGATGATGCTTTACCTCAATAAAACGAAATGCGTCTGGTGAGAAAAACACGCATTTTCTTTTATTTGTAACGACGGAACGTAAATACCTTCAGAATAATAAAGTTTATCAAATTTGAAGTCTCATTAGCCATAAAGAGCAGTCGGGAGCGACCAGCACAAGATGTGACTACATTCCCGGTCACGGCGGAGGCATCTATGTGTGGAGGCTGCGAAGAGTACAAACATTGCCCGATTACATTTGTCATTGCACCTGAAATGATGCTATGAAGTTCCACGTGATACATAAACCATAACCTCTGTTACACATAGTCGTTAATTTGAACATCGACCATTACATTTCTGACGCATTAAGGTACGTTGCTGTGCCCTGTGATTGAGTTCTGGGTGATATCATCTTTCAACAAGATAACACAAGAACGAACGCATATTGCTCACGAGTCATGGATCAAGTGGTCATGGGTTGCCAAGAGAGTGGTTCGCCACCAGCGACAGATGAACACTGGTATAGAGTTGAAGCAGCATCGAAAGACGTTCGCACATCTGTCGATCAAGCTCATTTCAGCTCCATGCTCAGCTGGTTTGGAGCCATTGTTGTTGCCAGAGATGGCAGCTCGGTGCACTAAATTTCACACCTTGCATACCTCAAAATCACCTACAAATTCCATGCGTTTTCTCTGCTCTACTGTACACGCACAGTGAGTTTAACTTTCGTTATTTGTTACCCTTCCTGGTGTCGCAATTTCAGTTACTAGCAATGTATTTAACACTACCCTCGTGAATGGTTTATAAGAGAGCGACTGGAGATTGCCCTGTCGGCACGACAGATCGAATAGGTCGGCGTCTCAAATGAACTGTCAGATGTTTTATTGTTCGTTAGGGATCGTCTCATGAAATTTCAATCACCAGTTTTCTCCTCCGATTGCGAAAACATTCTGTTGGCACCCACCTACATAGGGAGAAATGATCATCACGATAAAATAAGAGAAATCAGGGCTCGCACAGAAAAATTTAAGTCCTCGTTTTTTCCCGCGTGCCGTTCGAGAGTGGAACGGTAGAGAGACAGCTTGAAGGTCCTTCATTGAACCCTCTGCCAGGCACTTTATCGTGAATAGCAGAGTAATCACGTAGATGTAGATGTAGCATCACACTCGACTGTATCTTAGGCAAGATGCGCTCCATTTGAACATTTTATAAAGGTAAAATCTTCGGTACGCGATGCATGGGTCATTCTTTCTAAGTAGTGCAGGAATTGGGCTTTTCTACAGCAAGTACCATGATTCGCAGAAAACCAGAGCCCATATTTTGACATGAGAAACAACGTGCTGATGGAATGGGCAGCTGTCAACTACCACAGACTGTAGCAACGAATGGTCGTTCACAGTACAAAAGCTCAGTCACCAGCTCAAAGCTGGCAACAAGAACCAGTGAACAGGAAAGAGTATTATGCCGCCATATGATACATTCTTTATCATCGGCTGTGATTGTACAACACATTGTTGTTTAGGTCGCAGTTGTCGTTGTTGGTTTGAGCTCCGTAAAGTAGATCCTCGGTTCCGAGCTTGGTAGTGCCGTATGTGCGCAGCCGAGGAGGTATTACAGGGCAGGAGGCTAACTGGTCTGCGGTAAGGTTGCCCTTTCGGAGATGTCATACAGTTCGGTAATTGGCTGAACATGTATGACGAGAGACACAGTTTACACAACTACTTCGTGAATTGAATTGGTATTTTGCTTACTACCTAAGTGCTCGCCAATTGTAAGATTGAATTTGGCTCTCCCCCCTTGCCAAGTACTTGAACTTGAGAGTGTGCCGAAACTAGTTTTTATGTAAAATGATTACACTACATCGGGACAGGGTTCTAGCCAGCGACGTTCCATGGTGTGTAACTTGGGCGCCACATGCTAGTTATGAGGATCTTTGTGCGGTGGTGCCACCTGTAAGCGGTTGCTGGGAAGTGTGTCCATAGTGGTCGGGGAGAATAATCTCGTCAACCTAAGACCAGGAAGATATCGGCGGTATTTGTAAACTGCCAGCTGCGTTAACTGGCAGAGCTACGGGAAGTGTGCCGTAGTAGGGGTCTGACTTTTGACCTTTGTTTTTCTGCAGCACATTGTTGGATTGCGCTTCTATTGGAATCCGCATTAGCGCCCAACACTGTATGAATTGTGATTATCCACGACACCTTGGACTATTATACGAATAGAACTGAACTTCCAGGACGGGAAAATCTTTTGTGAATGGACATACGGCATTCCAAGGAATATGAAATACAAGTGGTACGTTTCTTGTGTTACCTGAAGTGACCTGTTTAGTCCAGATCGTGTCCAAACCCGTGTGGTTCGGCTTAAGTAAGGAAATTTGTTCAGAGCTCGCAGGCACCGCCTCCGGTTTGGTGGTGGCTGTTACTGACTTAACTAGCTAGGAATATAACTTTCACGCTGCTGCAAGCTGTATTGAACTGATTAAAAATTATGGACCACAGCGGTGACCAGAAAGCGTGATGTAAAATTTTTACGTATCATAAAATATCTTGTAATGTTAGCACTTCGTCTTATAAGTTATTTTATATCTAACAGGTTGCCTTGTTTTAGAATGTAAGTGGGGCTCCTCATGACAGGAAACTAACGAGTTGTTGTTTGATATTATCTTACTGATATGCTAGTTAACTATTGAATCTTGATCTGAGTGAGTTTAAGGGCATATTCTCTTGTATATAACAATCATTTTATGGCGTATGTTACGTAGATTTGTTAATGTATTCTGAAGAATTTAAATTTGTTTTGGAAGTGGGTTATGATATTCATATCTGGCTCAGAGATGGAATGGGGCAGAGATTGAAGGAAGCTAACAGCAACAGGCGCAAATTAGTTCGATAATAATTGTAACACTCTCTGATATTGTTTACTTTTCAGATAACCAGAATCATTTCAGATGCTGTAACTGAGTGCTTAGTACGGAAAGTAAGTACTATATTGGCGTATCATGTAGACGAGCCCTCCGTGCAAGTAGCTACTAGTGCTTCTCATTGTATCGTTATATTTATGTAAATTGTTTTACTGTATCCTTTGACTTATGAGCTTTGTTTCTTAAAAAAATTATTAACAAATTGTTTGTCTTCAATTAATAAACGTTTTGAGTTGTCATTCTTTTCCCTTCTGAGCCAATCTCTTCTTTTCAGGGTACCAGTTGCACCTACATCCTAAATAACTTGCTGGTTGTATTCCAATCTCTATCCTCCCCTACAGTTTTCACCTTCTACAGCCCCCTCTAGTACTGTGGAGGTTATTCTCTGATATCTTAACATACGTCGTATCATCTTCTCCCTTCTTGTTGTCAGTGGTTTTCAGGTGTTCCTTTCTTCGTCAAATCTGCGAAGAATCTTCTCATTCCTTATAAGTCCATCTAAGTTTCAACATACATGTGTGGCACCACATCTCAGACATTTGATTCTCTTTTGTTCCGGTTTTCCCACTGTCCATGATTCATCACATACAATGCTCAGCTCCAAACGAACATTCTCAGGAATTTATTTCGGAAATTAAGGTATATGTATGACGCCAGTAGGTTTCTCTTGGCCGGGAATACCCTCATGTCTGTGCTAGTCTGCTTCCTATGTTCTCCTTGTTCCTTCCGTCATGAGTTATCTTGCTTTCAAGGTAGCAGAACTTCTTAACTTTATATACTGCGTTATCACCAATTTTGATGTTAAGTTTCTCGCTATTCTCATTTCTGCAGTTTACTCTCAATTCATTTGTTTAAGGAACTCGCTGGCAGCAGCTAAGCCACCTAAAAGAAAATTAAATAAAAATTTAAAAACAATTGTTAGCGTTGCGTATGAAACACTTTGCCACAGCTACATATGCAACGTGCGTCATCTGTTAACGGCGCAACTTGTCAGTGTATGCCGTGTGTGAATTGTACATTGGCCATTAATTGTCTTTATCCTGCTGGTGGGTTATGTTTGCTACCAACCCTATTAATTAGTTAAGATCTTCAGTCATAGGCGTAGATACTGAAGGCTAATGCACCACTTCGCAAGCACCTATTTTAGGATAGGTTTATTTTTATTACTATGATGGTATACTTAAGATGTCGTCTCGGGCTTTTGAAATTTAAACTGCGCTGGGTACGCTAAGGTATTCTTTTAAGTTTTTATTTTGTACTTGACTAGTGTGCCTGTATATGTTTTTACCTCCGAGCATAGAGTATTACTTTTATTAAAAATTAGTGTAATGTTGATGTTTGTCTGGTATCTTAAATGTGCCACTAAGGAATTTAATTTGCTAACCCATCAGAGGACGTTACGTAGATGTACTGTAATTACTGCTATGTTGGCCTCATGCTAATGTGGTCTGTTTCTGAGATGAACAAATTATCCACTTGCGTACAGTATTTAATTTGGCGTTGAAGACGTACCGTATTAATTGATGGCCTGTAAGGTGCCGATGAAAATTTATAGCTGTATATATAAGAAGCAACGATATTATGAAAGACTAAAGGCAGCTATTGTCATAACATCACTCAAATAATTTATCGAAATAATCAATAATCAGTTGCATATGGGAAATTCTATTTTCTTAACCTGTTTTAGGCACTTAGTGCCCTTCTTCAGAAGGCTCTAAAGAAAATATACCACAAATAGGTATAAGTTAGAAGGAAAAGTATAAAAACTTAAAGATAAAAAGTTGGAATAAATTTATCACATTATTACCGAGTATCAACAATAAGATGTATGCAGCGTATTGCTGTGGTCCTAAAAAATACGAGAGTAATATGAATTACAATAGTGAATCCATTAATACAAAAAGAGCTCATAAGCATTTACGAAATGTCCAAAAGAACAGACACCATACACACATATAACTGATACACCTTTATGAGCTATGAATCTACAACCATCTGTGCAGATGCACGATTATGTTCGACCACCAGCAGGAATCTTAAATTAACGTGTGTCGTGGACATGGACGGGAACTGAGGATAAATGGTGGTGCTGAGTGCGAATGTGAGTCGGCCGAGAAGCGTGCCGAGATACTCCACGCATTTGTGATTAATATTGTTTCCGGGTGTCGCAGTGGTTAACGCAACTGGCAAGCAAGCAGGAGCTCCCGGATTGGAGTCCCAGTCCAGCACAGATTTTCACTCGCCGCAGCTGACTCGGCATAAGGTCGCGATGCTGTGAATATCCTCATTTCCTTCCCTTTCCTTTCCTTTCACACCCCTCCACCTTCAATTTACATAATACACTCAACAAAAAAGTTTGGCATCAGCTCGGTTCCGAGAGTTCCGCCACATAAACATCATTTCCTCCCTTTTTATTGCCTCACATAACGCCACCTCAAAACAGCAGGGAACCTCCACCTTGCTGCACTCGCTGGACAGTATGTCTAAGGCGTTCAGCCCGACCGGGTTGTCTCCAAACACGTCTCCGACGATTGTCTCGTTGAAGGCATATGCGACACTCATCAGTGAAGAGAACGTGATGCCAATCCTGAACGGTCCATTCAGCATGTTGTTGGACCCATCTCAACCGTGCTGCATGGTGTCGTGGTTGCAGATGGACCTCGTCATGGACGTCGGGAGTGAAGTTGTGCATCATGCAGCCTACTGCGCACAGTTTGAGTCGTAACACGACGTCATGTGGCTGGGCGATAAGCGTTCTTCAACACGGTGGCGTTATAGTCAGTGTTCCTCCGAGAGGTAGCGGTCATCCACTGCAGTAGTGGCCCTCGGGCGGCCTGAACGAGGCATGTCATCGACAGTTCCTGTCTCTCTGTATGTCCTAACAACATTGCTTTGGTTCACTTCTAGATGCCTGAACACTTCCCTTGTTGAGAGCCCTTCCTAGCACAAAGTAACAATGCAGACGCGATCGAACCGCGGAATTGACCGTCTAGGCATGGTTGAACTACTGACAGCACGAGCCGTGTACCTCTTTCGTGGTGGAATGACGGGAACTGATCGACTGTCGGACCCACTCGGCCTATTAGGCGCTGCTCGTGCACGATTGCTTACATCTTTGAGCGCGTTTAGTGACATATCTGAACAGTCAAAGGGACTGTGTCTGTAATACAATATCCACAGTCAACGTCTATCTTCAGGAGTTCTGGGAACCGGGTTCATGAAAACTTTTTTTGATGTATGTGTGTATAAGAGCAGCATATGTGGTGTCTGTTCTTTCGGACATGTCTGAAAGAACAAACAGCACGCATTCCTGTAACTGATATGCCTTGATGGGCTACGAATCCACAACCATCAGTGCAGATACACATTTACTTTCGATATCCAGCGGGAATCTAAATTTAACGAGCACAGAGGACATGGATGGGGACATGGGGTAAATGGTGGTATTGACAGGGAATTAGAGTCGGCCGAAGAGCGTGCCGAGATAGTTCGCGCATCTGCAGTAAATCCTATGTGTGTCTGCCGCAGTGGTTAACGCAATTGCTTGGTAAGCGGAAGATTCTGGGTTCGAGTCCCGGTCCGGTACTCATTTTCACACGTCACCAGTGATTCCACACAAAGTCCCGATGCAGTCAATGTCATCATTTCCTTCCCTTTCCATTCCATTCCCTCTCCCCCCCCCCCCTTTCCACTTTCAATTTATATAACATGTATGAAAGCTGAAGATTCCAAGTAGTGTCTGCTCTTTTGGACATATCTGAAAGAACAGACACCACGCATTCATATGGCATAAATCATTTTCTTTTCTTGCTGGTAGAAAATCTAAAATATCATAATATATGGAACACAGCATGTTCCACAAAAGTCTAATGACGAAGTGCTGAATGTGACAACAGTTAACGTAATGATCAACTTTATTAAACTTCAGTGCTCTTTCCTTATACTTATTATGACATTTTGGAATTTATTTCAACTAGCAAAGAAAATGTTTGTGTATTTACTTGATCTGTTATGTGTCTTACATTTTGTGAAGATGGGCCTCGACCGAAACCGGTAGATACTAAGGTTCAAATAAAAACAGTTGATAGATAAAATGCCTTTTTTACAATTACTTATCGGCTGTTGAATGTCTCCTCGCCAAAACATTATCATAATTGTCCGGTAGTTGGCATCTGTTTGTTTCTTTCTGCTTGCCTGTGCCCCCACAGTTGACGTGTATCTTCAGCAAAAAAATGGCTCTGAGCACTAAGGGACTTAACTTCTGAGGTCATCAGTCTCCTAGAACTTAGAACTACTTAAACCTAACTAACCTAAGGACATCACACACATCTATGCCCGAGGCAGGACTCGAACTGCGACCGTAGTGGTCGCGCGGTTCCAGACTGTAGCGCCTAGAACCGCTCGGCCATCCCGGCCGGCCGTCTTCAGCAAGAACGACTCTGTATCAAGACAGTTTTTCGTACAAACAATGGGCATGAGGCTCCATCTGTGTCATTGTGGGCTACATGACAACCTTGTTGAGAAAGCCCTGGGATGCTATCTCTAATGTCCGTAGCCTTGAGACATAACACGTCATAATCGGGCCCTGAATGAATTTTCTGTAATTCGAAGTTTTAGCTATTACAGAGATTTAGGCATCACAATATTTTCTCGAGTGTTAGATTGGAGACTTACAGATATGTATCAAGGAGTTTTTCCCATGGTTGGAGAGAGTCTGAGCAGCGCACATAGTGTGCCATGTGGTGCTCATAGCAACTTCGTGTTCAGTGTGAGAAGCGATTGGCTATGTTAGAAGATACCTTGCACACTGTTATGTATATCATGGATGTTAGAGGGAATGGGCGCCAAGAACTCGTAATTGTAATTTATATATTAATAACGTAATTAATTTTCGATACAGAAATTTGTTGTGTACCAAGCAAGAGACACACAACAGAACCAGCGTGAGGCCACCACCACCACACATGCACAACTATTTGTCTAGTGTCCCTCAGTTTCAGGCAGCAGCCTAGAGAGCACTCAGAAAGCTGAACCTCTTCCTGCTTCCACACCACTTCCTCCAGAGCATCACATACGTCTGCCGATAGTGTCGACACTCAGTATAGAGAACACAGCTAACTACAGATACCGTTACCGAGCGAGGTGGCGCAGTGGCTAGCACACTGGACTCGCATTCGGGAGGCCGACGGTTCAATCCCGCGTCCGGCCATCCTGATTTAGGTTTTCCGTGATTTCACTGCAAATGCCGGGATGGTTCCTTTGAAAGGGCACGGCCGACTTCCTTCCCCGTCCTTCCCTAATCCGATGAGACCGATGACCTCGCTGTCTGGTCTTCTCCCCGGAACAACCCCAACCCCAACAGATATCGTTGCTTCTGCCTTTTACTGGCAGACAGGGAAATCCTTTCCCCAACAGGTACCAAAACACGTCGTGCCTCCGACATTCCCAGTTATGAACCAGCAATTCGACACTTCAGTTCAGTGCCTGCAGCAAGCTCACTATAGTACTCTGAAGACTATCTTCTGTCTCAGCACTCTATGGAGAAAAGGCCCATTAACAGAGTATCTGCACAACACTATCTATTAAGATACTGGACTGGGTGTTGTGTTGTCCTCATCATCATTTCATCCTCATCACAGGTGCGCAAGTCGCCCAATGTGGCGCCGACTGAAATAAGACTCGCACTTGGCTGCCGAACTTCCCCGATGGGGCCTCCCGGCCAACGGTGCCTTACGCTCATTTCATTTGTATGAGGTTTTTGCCAATGACCTTGATGCAGTGGTAGCACCGGTCCCCATCAGATCACCGCAGTTAAGCACTATCGGATTTGGTTAGAACTTAGATGAATGACCGTCCAGGTCTACCAAGCGCTGTTGGTAAGCGGGGTGCAGTCAGTCCTCGTGAGACCCATTGAGGAGCTACTTGATTAGGAAGAAGCGGCTTCGGTCTCGAAAACACGTAGGCCAGGGGGGCCGTATGCTGACAACATGCCCATTCATATCCTCATCCAGCCGGTCGGTACTGGCGCTGCAGTCTGGAACCGCGAGACCGCTACGGTCGCAGGTTCGAATCCTGCCTCGGGCGGCCGAAGTGGCCGTGCGGTTAAAGGCGCTGCAGTCTGGAACCGCAAGACCGCTACGGTCGCAGGTTCGAATCCTGCCTCGGGCATGGATGTTTGTGATGTCCTTAGGTTAGTTAGGTTTAACTAGTTCTAAGTTCTAGGGGACTAATGACCTCAGCAGTTGAGTCCCATAGTGCTCAGAGCCATTTGAACCTGCCTCGGGCATGGATGTGTGTGATGTCCTTAGGTTAGTTAGGTTTAACTAGTTCTAAGTTCTAGGGGACTAATGACCTCAGCAGTTGAGTCCCATAGTGCTCAGAGCCAACCGGTCGGTACTGTTGGGCCTTCCGAGGCCTGTTCGCACTTAGATTTAGGACATCAGGTGCTTCGCATCAAAGTGTACCAAAGTACCATTTTGTAACATAGTCTTAGATTATTTGTTATTGTGTTGCCACATTTCCGTGCAGTAGCAGTTAGATTTTTAGGGTGAATTAAAAGTAGCATTTAAATACTACATTCACAACAAAAATGTCAGGGTAACTCTCCCAGTCATTGGTCATAATTGTAGCATCATTAAAATGCTGTTAACTTAAAGTGTTGCTAAATAAATGACAGTAACAGAATCACTCGTAAATATACAACGAGGTACAAAATAGTCCCATGTTACATACCACATTTAGTAGATATCTGAGTGACTCAGTCGGCGTCGAGATCTCCTTTCTGGCTAGGAAAACAATGTTTTACTACTTTCGATCCAATTAATATGTGAAGAGTATTATACTCAATTTCATTGTGTTTATTTGAAGTACATGTACCTTCATCGCATCGCGATTTTTCATCTATTAACGGTACATATCCGCAAGAAGCCACACATTACCAGTTCACAGTATGTTAGTTCCACCTACTGTGGGTTACGTCATTAGAAGAATCTGAAACATGGAGCATATAGTAGAATGTCCAAGTGCCTACTCAGGCGGTTAATTCATAGCCGATTTAACTTAGCTTGCCTCCCTCGCTGAAATTGGTTTTCCCAGTGTATCCGTACGGCGTCAATGTCAATGCTCAACGACGGACTGCCTGCTTATAAACAGCAATATAGGGTACCGGCGTCAGAGGGACGTAGCAAGACGAACAATACTGTTGAAGGTCTTGTATTAGGATGGCACAGTATGAAATGTGTGTCATGCACTCCTATGTAGGTATAACTAATCCTTGAATGAGTTTTCACTCTGCGGTAGAGCGTGTGCTGATCTGAAACATCCTTGCAGATTAAACTGTATGGTGGGCTAGGACTCGAACCTTGTACCTTTGTCTTTCGCGACGAAGTGATCTACCAACTGAGCTACCCAACCACGACTCACGAACTACCCCCACAGTTTTCAGGAAGTTTCAGATCACTAATTTTGTTCTTCGTGAGTGCAAATCAACTGCAATTCATATGACAAATTATTCACATCAATATATAGGCGTACAATGAAAGCTTCTCACAATTTCGTTCTGACTCCATCCCACTTCTGAAGTGGACACGCAAGGTAAAAATGATGCTCTGCCATGCTCGAAGCTCAGCTTTTACCAGGAAGATCCAGTCATACCTCAAGAGAGCTGTTTATCTGAGTGACATCATAGTTAGTACGCGGACACGTTCTGGGTACATTTAGTCTCAAAACAACTCCACAAGTCCACGCCAGAAGTTTTTACACACGAACGTTGAAACGAAACGAAAGAGAAATATCTATGTATGCACTGTCTTCGTGCTACCGAGTAGTTTGTAAAGCCACAAACATCCTTGAACAAAGCTGAAGGCAGTTAGCGCTCGTTTCTCTTGGAATTTCTAGTAATATGCTTTTGGAGCAGCGGAACCAATTCACTTATGAGGTCTGCCTCTAATGACACTGTCGCCGACGCGATATTAATCGCTAATCTTCCTTCCTTTAGAAGCTGTAAGTACTTCTTTGCTATAGTCAGCATACTTCCGATTTTGGTTAAAAATAATTGCTCAGCTGTTTTCTTTCAATTTTCCTCTTTTCCAGATTAGCCGCTGAAGATGTTTTCGTAGTCAGATGTGGAATGAAAGAAACTCACTCTATTGTGGGTAACGCCACTTCAGTGACTGCAATATCAATTTCTTCAAAAATTTTTACATCGCACACGCACATTATCTGCAGCTGTTTAATTTCCATGTCACAAGTGAAATTATTTTTAGACAAACAACATATGCAATATGCGTTGTTTTCATATCAGATAAATTAAATTGGTATGACATCAGAACTGACACGTGGCTAAACGCTGTAATTTAAATTGTAATTAAGAATTTTTGCATCGTTTTCCAGACTCATGTGGATCTGGCGTTAATTACGATGTCCGCTTATAATAGGCAACGAACATTTTCACAGAGCTCTATTGTACAAAAAAGGTTTACTTTTTCTGCTTCGTTGCCTTGCCACTATAATAACAATGGAGAATCCCCATAAGCGCTTTGCTTATGGTATAATTTTGGTTTCATCAACCTACCCAAGACGCTAATGAATACTTCGGTATATCTCTCTTCAGCAGTATGGACTAGTTTTGACTCGTGGCGACTGAAAAGTATCATCATAATATAGTTCTGTTCCTAAGCAGCCGGCCGGGGTGGCCGAGCGGTTCTAGGCGCTAAAGTCTGGAACCGCGCGACCGCTACGGTCGCAGGTTCGAATCCTGCCTCGGACATGGATGTGTGTGATGTCCTTAGGTTAGTTAGATTTAAGTAGTTCTAAGTTCTAGGGTACTGAATACCTCAGAAGTTAAGTCCCATACTGCTCAGAGCCATTTGAACCATTTGTTCCTAAGCAAAAAGCACCTCCGATACGTTAAGATATTATCGGAGTGGACATCTGCTAAACACTACATGGACGTTTCTAAAAATGATACGCTGTCTTAAAAACAATGTATTAAGTATTCTGTTACCCAAAACAGCTATCCCCCCCCCCCCCCCCCAGAAGATATTTAAGGTCACGGAAAGCGATTTACGGTCTTACGGTCACGTACACGTAAGTCCGTACGATCTCAATATATCAGTACGTGTCATTACATTTCTCACTGCCATCAGCCGCTGACACTGAAACACAAAACAACGCCGTTCTTGCGCGGAAGAGAGGGACGTCACTTTATTGGTTCGCTCAAGAAATTCAGTGAGGACGTTGACGTCCTGTGTAAAGAACGCTAATGCCAATTTGATAGTGCCATGTTAGTTTGGCGGAATTACATTGCCTGGGAGAAAAAGTGAAGCACCCAGAAGACAATGTCAGACGTAAATGTAACTTCGTGCACATAAACGCCATTGGTGGGGGTACGTAGACGATTAGAGTTGCAAGTCTCTGTGACAGGTAGATCGAGCACCAGAGTGCATTAGTTTTGTTCTTGCTTAGTATTGTTGCCAGGCCTGATAGGGATATAAGGTGTCCTAAGAGAAATGTGTTTTGACAAAATGATCGTTCTAAGTAAAAAAGTCTAATAAACATGGGTTTCAAAACGCATACCTTAACAGCTATGACCACTTCTCCATCTTCGATACTGTGAAAGAAATCTCTTCTACTGTCCAGTAAACATGGTCTGTAACGCGTACCTTAAGAATTTTGAGCACTTGTTCATCTTCGATGCTGTGGAAAGAATCTCTTCTATTGAACAAGTGCTCGTAGCTCTTCAAGTATGTATTTTGGAGCCAATGTTTACTAGACAATTTTTTTTCTTTTCCTCGTTCATAATATCTCCTCCAAAAAGATCTAAAGCAAAACGCTTCTAGTATAACAGATTTGTTGCACAGTATCTTAAGATGAAGACGTGCACATAGCTCTTAAGGTATATATTTCAGATCCCATGTTTACCAGACCTTTTTGTTTCGAATGACCGTTCCTGACATATCCTTGAATACTGATCGTTCCCGCTGGGAATGATGAGGCGTGAACAGCGTCAGCTGTTGAATCCGCAGTTCGTAGTCCAGTGTTTTCCTCATCATTTCATCATCATCATCATTCGTGATGGTGGGTAGATTGGACTGTAAACAAAAATTGGACTGTGTAAAAATTGGGACTTTGTACGGGCACTGATAATCGCGCAGTTGAGCGCTCCACAAACCAAACATCATCTCTCAGATGTTGAGTGATCACTGTGAAGGACATGGAGATACTGTGCAGTGAAAGAATTTGAAAGGGGCCTCATTTCCAGTCTTCATTTGGCCAGTTGGTCGAATCGTGCAGTACCCTGATTCATGGAACATTCGGTATATTCATCCAAGAACAAGTAATGGACACTCTACATCTACATCTAGATCTACATCTACATCTACATGACTACTCTGCAATACACATTTAAGTGCTTGGCAGAGAGTTCATCGAGCCACAATCATACTATCTCTCTACCATTCCACTCCCGAACAGCGCGCGGGAAAAACTAACACCTAAACCTTTCTGTTCGAGCTTTGATTTCTCTTATTTTATTTTGATGATCGTTCCTACCTATGTAGGTTGGGCTCAACAAAATATTTTCGCATTCGGAAGAGAAAGTTGGTGACTGAAATTTCGTAAATAGATCTTGCCGCGACGAAAAACGTCTTTGCTTTAATGACTTCCATCCCAACTCGCGTATCATATCTGCCACACTCTCTCCCCTATTACGTGATAATACAAAACGAGCTGCCCTTTTTTTGCACCCTTTCGATGTCCTCCGTCAATCCCACCTGGTAAGGATCCCACACCGCGCAGCAATACTCTAACCGAGGACGAACGAGTGTAGTGTAAGCTGTCTCTTTAGTGGACTTGCATCTTCTAAGTGTCCTGCCAATGAAACGCAACCTTTGGCTCGCCTTCCCCATAATGTTATCTATGTGGTCTTTCCAACTGAAGTTGTTCGTAATTTTAACACCCAGGTACTTAGTTGAATTGACAGCCTCGAGAATTGTACTATTTATCGAGTAATCGAATTCCAACGAATTTCTTTTGGAATTCATGTGGATCACCTCAGACTTTTCGTTATTTAGCGTCAACTGCCACCTGAAACATTCTCCGACATCCTGCGCCATTGGTCAGAGCTGCACTAGGTAATAGCCGTCCTACGTGTAGGCTGCTGTCAACACAAGAACACAAAGGTGGTTCTGAGACCCGGAAACGTAGACTGCTGTTGATGGCGTCGCGTTTTGTTAAACCGTGAATCGTGGTTCTGCATTGCTCCGGATGATCATCGTCGGCGGGCATGGACGAGACGAGGAGAGAGGTTCCATACTTCTAATGTTTCGGAGAGGCACAGCAGTACTGCTACTGTCGTCATGGTGGGGGAACCATCGGGTATGAATTCAGGTCATTGGTGGCAGTGACTGACAGAAAGAGAGACAGAGAGAGAAAGCGAGCACTGACGGCACAACGATACGTCATGGTCACCCTGCCTCCCCACGTGTTACGTTTCATGCGATAGTATCTTGGTGTCATTTTTCAACAGGACATTGTTAGTCCACACATGGCACTGAAAAAATGTATAAGCTGAAGACAGAATGAAACACACTGTTGCTCAGCGTGCGTTGTTTTGAAACTTCCTACCAGGTTAAAACTGTATGCGTGTCTGGGATTCAGGCCAAGACCCTTGCCTTTTACGGGAATTGTGCTTACCGACAATAGAGACTCTGCTGCAAATTGAAATATTCATTCCGGAAAGATCGCTTACACTGTGGCTTAGTCATTTTCTCGTAATATCCTTTCTTCCCGGTAGGTATGCAGGAGAATCTCAAGGAAGTTTGTAATGCATGGGAGGGATACTCACAACAGAGAAGCTGTGAGGAGGGTCCTTCGTCGTATCTTAACATATCGGTTAGAAAGAGCACTGCCCATGAAATACAAGGTTCCGGATCTGAATCTCGATCCGGAAAATTGCTTTAATCACCCAGAATGTTTCATTGTTAAGTGATTTGCGTTGTCTGTGTATCTCACTGTACTAGAAACATTATGCATAAATTAATTTCATGCATAAAACAACCGCGTCGTTCAAGAGCTACACGCTTAAGATATTAGGCTTCCAAAATTATGAAAGTTGTGAACCAGAAGAGAAACACGTACCTTATCTTCTCAAAAGTATCCGGCCACCTATTAGTGGACATTCATGTGAGGTATGTCTTCCCTTCGCGCCTTTATAGGGACACTTTCGAAGAAGTATCGGAATGAAACTTTCTGACAGATTAAAACTGTGTGCCGGACCGAGACTCGAACTCGGGACCTTTGCCTTTCGCGGGCAAGTGCTCTACCATCTGAGCTACCCAAGCACGACTCACGGACCGTCCTCACAGATTTACTTCTGCCAGTACCTCGTCTCCTACCTTCCAAAATTTTACAGGAGCTCTCCTGCGAACCTTGCAGAACTAGCACTCCTGAAAGAAAGGATATTGCGGAGACGTGGCTTAGCCACAGCCTAGGGGATGTTTCCGGAATGAGATTGGTAGAGAATTGTAGAGCATTTACCTACGAAAGGCAGAGGTCCCTAGTCCGAGTCTCGGTCCGGCACACAGTTTTAATCTGCCAGGAAGTTTCATATCAGCGCACACTCCGCTGCAGAGTGAAATCTCATTCTGGAAGTGTCGGAATGTCTGTGGAGGAATGGCAGTCCATTCTTCGTCAACGGCCGAAACCAGAGAAGGTAGTGACGATGGGCGCTGGAAAGAAGTCGGCATTCCAACTCATCCCAAAGGTGTTCAGTTGGGTTCAGGTAGGGACTCTGGGCAGGCCGGTCAGTTTCAGGAATGTTATTGTCCACAAACCATTGACTCATGGATATTGCTTTCGACACTGTACATTGCATGCTGATACAATTATCGTGTCCGAACTATTGCTCCAAAATACGCAGTACACAATGCAGTAAAACGTGTTCATATTCTTCCGCACTTAGTGTTTTCTTAAGAGCAGGAAGGAGACAACATCCTGACCACGAGAAACGCCCCAATACCGTAACGACATCTCCTCCATACTTCACTATTGGCACTACACTTGATGGCAGGTAACGCTCTCCAGGCATTCATCAAACCCAAACTGATCCATGGGATTGGCATAGGATACAGTATATTTCGTCACTCCAAATCACTCTCTCCAGTCATCCACTGTCTAGTCGTTTCGCTGTACCGCATTGTTGCTAACTCCCTGCGCACAGTGACTTCTGATAGGAATTTGCAACTCACGAATGACTCCTTTCACCGATTTCAGCGATTTTTACGACTACTTTCCGCAATTTTCGACGGTCTCTGTCCGTCAGTACATGAGGTCTGATTGATCCTGATTTAGCTGTGGTCGTTCCTTCGAATTTTCACTTCACGATACCATCACCAACAGTTCGACTTTGGCAACTTTCGAAGTGTTCAAATTTCCCTGATAAATTTGTTTTTCAGGTGACATCCAACGGCTAGTTCATGTTCGAAGTCATTGAGCTTTACTGGCCGACCCATCCCACTCACAATCCAATGCTCCCCGCCTCCTTTTATACTGGCGGCTCTACCTCTCGTCATATCTAGAGGTCAGTTCCGCATTACATAGGAGCATGCAGATACCTTTGATCGGATAGTGTGTAGTGCTCACCTTTGTAACCACTTTGCATACTGGAGATCTTATACCTGTATCGCTATCAACATACCAGGATTCGGCAAGCTCAGGATATTGACGTCAACGATCCATGTGTGAGATGGTTGACTATCAGTTCACACGCTGCCGTGTGACACACGCCCACCAAGAATAGTCCGTTTAGACAAGAAGGCGCTCGAGTAAAACAGGCTTGAGACTGAATAACAGTCTTACCTCTGGGTTACAGCACGTTGTCGGAGTTTACCATACTCTTCACTGCTTTCTTCCACGACTACCTTGTATAAGAATACGTCCAGCTCACGTCACACTCCTGGAGGACAGTCTCTGAACTCTCAATATTCCGGCCACGCGTAGAGTTAGCTGTAGCTGTACCTGTGCCATCCAGCTTCTCTACGGCTCTTAACACTGTGTGTCAAACGTACAGAACATGTCAAAACCACTACACACACGAACTCCGTCCCCATGTTTCCATGTTGGCATTTTCATGTCGTTCCGTCACAGTTTAAGCTGCGCAGTTTAGTCAGACCAGTGTCCTCATGGTGACTTGTATTCTTTTTTTTTTTGTGGATCTTGGTGAACATTTATTCATGGCTATCAGAGGGCAACTTCCACGTACGTGCCAGACAAGAGACGCACAGAAATTCTGAGCTAGGCATTTAAGACCTCATTTCAAATGGTTGTGCCACCAATATTACGGTGCCTACTCTTAAATTCTTAACATCAACGCTGCAGTTTCATTCGGTGCCACATGATCTACCTGCAATAAAGGAAGCTTAATACTGTTCTAATTAAATGCAACACAGATATTTTCTGTGGTAAAAAATGAAAAGGTATCACGTTATTTTACCAATTGTCGCAAAGGCTGCGCATAATGTCAGCTGCTAATTTAGGTTGCCTAAAGGTAGTGGGCGACACAGGTGACGAGTTTGTTAGTGCGAACCTCTCAAGTATGCATTCATATCAGTTCAAATTGACGGTTGCGCAGCTTTAAATAATTCTATGTAAACAAGCTCCACGAAGTAATAACCAGTTCCCCCTGTCACTTGCTTACAAATGGTGCGCCGTAGCATTTCTTAACACTTCAAAGTTATGTAGCCCATTTTCAGATTGCAGATTTTATTTACAGTTGAATAGTTAGTTGAGTGAATAAATATTTAACAGCAACCAGTGTCAGTTTATTACAAAGTAGCGAAGTTCGTACTTTGTCTGTTTACGGGTTTGACACCTAATGTACCGGATTCAGTGAGTTCAACGTGATCATAAAATCACGTCTTCGTGGCAAATATATTTTGCATTACAAATAGTCGATTTTTCTCATTGTCCAGTTTCACATTTTAAGAACTCCTTAATACACTTCTTCTTTCTTGATATTGCTTGAACTTTTCATCAGCCATTAGTTTTGTCTCCATATTAAAGTTTTTTACTAGCACATAGCTGCACTTTTGCTGTAGTTACTTTTATAAATAAATAAAAAGTTCAAATGTTACGGAACTAATTGGTCTTCATGAATAGAAAAACGTTAACGAAATTAAATTACTTCTCTGTTTATCGGCTTTACACCTCTCTCAGTGTCCTCACACGGTGAGCAACGGTCCAGCCAAGTTTCGTAGTTGTTATCTGCAGCCAAATGTCATCCCTGGCGCGACTTCGTCCTTTGTCCTAACACAGGAGGAATTTTGCCGTATGAGTTTTCACTTCGTAGCTGCTCGTGTATTGTGTTTCTGAGGCGGAGGTGGCGGAAAGAGTTACACATAGATTGTAGGTCCCGGACAATCACCTACAAAGCAAGTGTTCCACGTACAACTAGAGTGATGCCAGCGCAAATGGAGTAAAGGCTAAAACTTCAACGATGCCGTTAGCTGGAGTTTCCAAACGCTGCAGCCAAACTTATGGTGGTACCGTTTTGAACATGACGTCAACTGAAACGCTACGGATGGGCAATAATGTCACCAAGCAGCTTTCGGCATTAACGGCACCGAGGGCTCGATAAGAGGAATACAAATACAAACCGAGGGCTCGATAAGAGGAATAGAAACACAAATGTTGGGTCCAGAAGGAGATTTCGTCACCACATACGCTGATGAATTTGAAGATTCGTTATTTATCGTTATCCAGAATTTTAACTTCCGTGCTTTATGCAATTCAATAAAACTAGATTGATAAGGAAACATCACTCAACGCAAGAAAAGAGTTTGGCGATGACAACAAATCAGTGGCAGTCATTAAAGACACACTAACAAAATTAAATTAAATTTTTAGGTGATATCTTCAAGGCTTTTGAGATCAAAATTGGCGTCAGACAAGGACATGGATTGTCCCCACTGCTGTTCAATTGTGTACACGAGAAGGAAATTAGAGAATGAAGGAAACGAACAGAGAAGGAGGAATTTTAAGAACCCACAATTAGGAGAAAAGGGGATAGTCTGAGTTTTGATTGTTTGGCATTTGCAGACGATCTTGTCAGCTGAACCACCGAGCGAGGTGGCGAAATGGCTGGACTCGCATTCGGGAGGACGACGGTTCAATCCCGCATCCGGCCATCCTGATTTAGGTTTTCCGTGATTTCCCTAAATCGCTCCAGGAAAATGTCGGGATGGTTCTTTTGAAAGGTCACGCCGACTTCCTTCCCCGTCCTTCCCTAATCCGATGAGACCGGTGACCTCGCTGTCTGGTCCCCTTCCCCAAACAATCCAACCCAACCCCATTAGCTGAACCTGTAGAAGATGCAACATCGTAGATAAATCTCCCACAAGATGCAACCTCAAAAGCAGGCCAATGCATATCTTTTGAAAAAATAGTGCGTATGACAGATGCGAAGTATGCACCTAAATACATGGAAACTGATTGTGGAAGAATAAAAAAACACTACAAATTTTAAATATCTAGGTGAAATAATACAACCAAATGCTTTGGACAAAGAAGCTAACTTAGCAAGGACAAGGAAACAACCGAAAGACCTGCAGGCCCTACAACAAGAAATCTGTTTCATAAATGCAGAACTCTGGCACTACAACACTGTCATTAAACCAGAATACCTTTATGCTTCAGAATACCATTCGTTAAATGCAGCTAAGCAATTAGCTGAAATAGAAGAAGGAAAGAAAAAATAATCAGGGAAGCCTTGGGACAAAAATATAGCAGCATAGCAGTCCGTCTTCAGGCAACAAGTGGCCCATCGGGACCATCTGATCGCCGTGTCATCCTCAGATGAGGATGCGGGTAGGAAGGGCGTGTGGTCAGCACACCGCTCTCCCGGTCGTTATCACATTATCATGGTTTTCTTTGACCGAAGTCGCTACTATTCGGTCGAGTAGCTCCTCAATTGGCATCACGAAACTGAGTGCACCCTCAAAAATAGCAACAGCGCATGGCTGCCTGGATGGTCACCCATCCAAGCGCCGGTGACGCCCGACAGCAGTTAACTTCGGTGATTGACGGGAATCGGTATATCCACTGCGACAAGGCCGTTGCTGGGACCAAAATATGAGAATTGGAAATTAAGAATCAATAAAGAAGTTTACGAAAAAATAAAACCAATATCAGAGACAATGAGGAAGAGAAGAGGACATAACATGGATGGATGAAAAGAGAATAACAAAAATGATTTTTAACTTCCTTGACAGAAACCCAAAAACATCAATGATATGGATGAAAGAATTTAAAACAGACCTGAGAGAAATGGAAATAACAGAGGAAGAAATAGGAGAAAGAGAAAAATTCAAAGCAAAAGTAAGAAGTTTCAAGGGCTTCCAGGAGAAAATAAAAAGACAGGAGCAGTATGAACAGAAGAAAGAACATAAAAACATAGGGAAAGAATGAAAAACTTATGGAAAGAAAGAAAGGAGAAAAGAAAGAAGACATTAGTTATTTCATGTGGTACTTAGTAGGCCAAATCAATAAAAAGAACTAGAACTTTTCTCTTTAATTCTTCCATTAAGTACAATGATATGGATGAAAGAATTTAAAACAGACCTGAGAGAAATGGAAATAACAGAGAAAAAAATAGGAGAAAGAGAAAAGTTCAAAGCAAAAGTAAGAAGTTTCAAGGGCTTCCAGGAAAAAACAAAAAGCCAGGAGCAGTATGAACAGATGAAAGAACATAAAAACATAGGGAAAGAATGAAAAACTTTTGGATAGAAAGAAAGGAGAAAAGAAAGAAGATATAAGTTATTTCATGTGGTACTTAGTAGGCCAAACCAATAAAAAGAACTAGAACTTTTCTCTTTAATTCTTCCATTAAGTACACAATAATACAGTTGGCTTTTAGACTTTGTCGTCCCAATAGCAGCAGCTCTGAGCTGAAGAGGTTGACACAGGAGAGGAATTGGTGGTGGGCAATATATATGGAGTCTGCAAAATGCTGAATACGTCGCTGTGGAAAAAATCCAAAATCGTTTCGGACATTACCATCATCACAAATCCTAGAAGATTTTGTTACCATTTGCACATAGGTACAAATGGTACATGTTGTAATAGTAACAATCATATTATATACTGTTGTTAGATACTACAACATGTGCCTTTGGTATTTACGTACAACATGGTGTTCCTGGATATCTGAAGATGGCAATGTCCGAAACGCGTAATACTGGAATATTAAAGTCTGCTTCCATCCTGTCAATGACTTTTGCTATTTTCTTCAGCGACCTATTCAGCATTCTGCAGACTACACATATTTTTTTGCATGGCCGCATACCTCCTTTCTGACTTCATGTCGCAGCTATGATATTATTCCGCTTTTAACCTCCAGAAAGTTCTCTGGTAATTGTAATCAGCAGATCCTGAAGTGAATTTGTGACAAGATCATGGTGTCACTATCAAAATCTAAATATTGATATCCTTATAACTGTTGATTTTTACATTTATACAATTCTCAAATGAACTGAGCTGATGGTAAAATACAAACGAACTTCTTTTAATAAATAATCAGTTGTACTTATTTACGTACAACGTAAATGTGATGCAAACAAGTTTTATCCACATTAGGCGGCATAAAATTCTTATGCGTTAGCACATAAATTTGTTATTAGGTGCTCGTAAGAGGAAGTACGTCACTTGTCAGCAGGCTCGCAAATAAAATGTAGTAAGACAATATCAGGACCTTGTTAACGTATACTTTGTGATTAATTAAGTTTTAATTGCTAGTTGTTATAAAATGATCATATCACCGGTTTTGTCTTGTCATTTAGTTCAACAGATGTGAAATAATCTTCACACCATCGGTAAATGAAATACAACAAGCAATAGAGAATCTTAAAAATAACAAAGGTATGAGATGAAGACCAGATGTACGCAGATCTATTAAAAATGGAGGACCACAACTGAAATTAGAACTAAGATCTTTAATATAAACTTTTTGGAAGACAGAAATCGTATATTCAGACTGGCAAACCGCAATTAGATGCCCCGTGTTTGAGAATAACTGCGCGATAACTAAAAAGGAATTGCTTTACTGCATGTCACTTTTAAAATGATATCGGTCGATCAATTAAACAGGGCAATTCATATAACTGAAGAACTAATTTGGGACTACTAATGCAGTTTCCGCAGAAACAAGTCCACATTGTATCATTTTTTCACCCTTTGACAAATAACTGAGAAGGCGCGAGAATTCAATCTAGATGTCCACAGATTATTACTAGATTTCAAAAAGATCCGCGGTAGCATACATCAATAGACACTCCAAATATAATGAGGGAATTAGAACCCCCCCCCCCCCCAGTTAATCAGACTTATGTGTTTGGATGAAACTTTGTCACATAAAGACACCTGTAGAAGAAACTGAAAATTTTAAGGCGGGCTGAGACAATGGGACGCCATTTCAATCATTTAGTTTAACCTCGTCTCAGAGAATATCGATAGAGAATTTACAAAAACTAATCCACAAGAGACCCAACTGCAGGAGTAAATATACTGGACTTACCAACACAAATGATGTAGTGTTGACAAGTAGTTCCACAGCTGGACTACTCAGAACGACACAAAAATATTACAAAAGCGCTGAGAAACTAGGATTGCATGTTAATGAAGAAAAGAGAGAATATTTGGTCTTAAATAAGAAAATCCAAAGTGATGCGCCTTGGCGGTAGATAGATTCACTTTCAAGACAGTTGACCATATCGAGTACTTAGGGAGTGTTTTTAGTAACTACAATATAACCGATACAGGATCAAAAGCCCGTTTAGCAACAGCGAATAAAACATTTTTTTTTACTTTTATCAATATCTTAAGAGAAATATTATTCCGTAATAACTTCAAAATTCGCTTGTTTGAATCGATTATTCTATCGGTAATATTGTACGGGTGTGAAACATTATATTTAGAAGGAATGATGAAGAAAAATACGAAAGAAAAATGCTAACGAAAATTTATGGACCTGTATGTGATACAAATAACATGGAAAGAGGATAAGTGGTGGCTACTAAGAGCAGAGGGAAGGAGTAGCCACTGAGAGGCCACTTTCACCAACAGTTGCTGACTTATATATACACTCCTGGAAATGGAAAAAAGAACACATTGACACCGGTGTGTCAGACCCACCATACTTGCTCCGGACACTGCGAGAGGGCTGTACAAGCAATGATCACACGCACGGCACAGCGGACACACCAGGAACCGCCGTGTTGGCCGTCGAATGGCGCTAGCTGCGCAGCATTTGTGCACCGCCGCCGTCAGTGTCAGCCAGTTTGCCGTGGCATACGGAGCTCCATCGCAGTCTTTAACACTGGTAGCATGCCGCGACAGCGTGGACGTGAACCGTATGTGCAGTTGACGGACTTTGAGCGAGGGCGTATAGTGGGCATGCGGGAGGCCGGGTGGACGTACCGCCGAATTGCTCAACACGTGGGGCGTGAGGTCTCCACAGTACATCGATGTTGTCGCCAGTGGTCGGCGGAAGGTGCACGTGCCCGTCGACCTGGGACCGGACCGCAGCGACGCACGGATGCACGCCAAGACCGTAGGATCCTACGCAGTGCCGTAGGGGACCGCACCGCCACTTCCCAGCAAATTAGGGACACTGTTGCTCCTGGGGTATCGGCGAGGACCATTCGCAACCGTCTCCATGAAGCTGGGCTACGGTCCCGCACACCGTTAGGCCGTCTTCCGCTCACGCCCCAACATCGTGCAGCCCGCCTCCAGTGGTGTCGCGACAGGCGTGAATGGAGGGACGAATGGAGACGTGTCGTCTTCAGCGATGAGAGTCGCTTCTGCCTTGGTGCCAATGATGGTCGTATGCGTGTTTGGCGCCGTGCAGGTGAGCGCCACAATCAGGACTGCATACGACCGAGGCACACAGGGCCAACACCCGGCATCATGGTGTGGGGAGCGATCTCCTACACTGGCCGTACACCACTGGTGATCGTCGAGGGGACACTGAATAGTGCACGGTACATCCAAACCGTCATCGACCCCATCGTTCTACCATTCCTAGACCGGCAGGGGAACTTGCTGTTCCAACAGGACAATGCACGTCCGCATGTATCCCGTGCCACCCAACGTGCTCTAGAAGGTGTAAGTCAACTACCCTGGCCAGCAAGATCTCCGGATCTGTCCCCCATTGAGCAGGTTTGGGACTGGATGAGGCGTCGTCTCACGCGGTCTGCACGTCCACCACGAACGCTGGTCCAACTGAGGCGCCAGGTGGAAATGGCATGGCAAGCCGTTCCACAGGACTACATCCAGCATCTCTACGATCGTCTCCATGGGAGAATAGCAGCCTGCATTGCTGCGAAAGGTGGATATACACTGTACTAGTGCCGACATTGTTCATGCTCTGTTGCCTGTGTCTATGTGCCTGTGGTTCTGTCAGTGTGATCATGTGATGTATCTGACCCCAGGAATGTGTAAATAAAGTTTCCCCTTCCTGGGACAATGAACGGTGTTCTTATTTCAATTTCCAGGAGTGTATATATTTGAGGAGGCAGTCCTGGAATTAGCCCAATGGAAATCAACCTATTTTTCCCTGTATGTAGATGATACTTTCGCCATATAGCTACATAGAAGAGAAAAATGAATGACTTCCTCACACATCTCAGATACAGACAGCGGAACATCAGTTTTGCCATGAAAGTCGAAGTGAATGGAGTGCTCCCCTTCTGGATGTCCTGTAAAAAGAAGAGTGGGCGGCACGTTGGGCCACAGTGTCTACCGAAAGAAGACGCACTTCGACCTATACATACACGCAAGACTGCCGCCACCACCGCCGCAGGGTTACATATGGCTTTCACCCTCTCCGACAATGAAAGTCTGAACCAAGAACCTAAATATCAGTGGATCGTGTTCCGGAAGAAGGGCTATACGGAGTGGTAAATTCAGAGACCCCTACGTCCTACACCCACTGAACAAGCGGCGGAAATAGAAGGGGAACCTCAAGAAGACGCCGCCAGTCCGTTTATTCCTTTTTATTCCTTTTTGTGGAGTATTATCCTGAATGATAGGACGAATTCTTCGAAAAAACGAAATGTAGACAGTCTTCCGCTCACCAGCTGCAACACCCGCTTTGCTTGGTAGTGTCAAAGAGGGCCTCAGACTATTGAAATCCGGGGTGTACCAGATAACCTGGAAATGTGGCAAGGCATACTCATATATAGGTCAGACGGTGTGTACTGTAGAGAATACCAATGGCATAGGAGACTGCAGTAGCCTACAAGCTGAGCAGTCGCAGAACTTACAAAGGTTCTGACACAGGCGTTTAACGTCTGGGTCTCTTTCATACAAGAATCTGTCAAGAGTGATGGTACCGCTGATCTATCGTTATAGTGGCTACATACTTAGTAAGGTCTACATCCTTAGTCTGATTAAGCCAGGAACGTTAATGACACATAATAGGTACGTACAGTGGCACGTCACAAGCTTTACTTCCATAATCGTCCGCACGGTATATTTGGGTCGCACTAAGTGATGCAGGGACGCAATAAGGAAGTATAATTCAGGAGGAACAGACGTGGCTGACCGTTAGAGTGGCAACAATGGAATCGAAAGGTAAGTTCACAACGTCAAATTTACGTACGGTTAGTGTTGCAGAGAATCTGTCCGCATAAAGATTCCCTATCGTTAATGTCAAAGGGCCTTAGGAATTACATTCATTGCTTGAGTGTTTCAGATGTTAGAATTGCATCATCAGCTCACACATTCCTGGCGCATCCAACGAAAGTCTATGTCAAATCCGAGCATAGAGCTAAAGACTGTAATCAGAGGAGTATTGCAAACGAAAGTGTAAGAACAGCAAGGACCTCTTCGCAATATGGCCCGGGGAAGTATTGTTCTTACTGCCTCCACTCCAAGAAACGCTTAAGAACAGATTACTGTGCAGCTTATAACAAGCCAATATGCGGCGAACATCAGAAAAAGATGTGTTGATTGACCATAATGTTGCCCCGTCTATCTTCATAAATACAAACTGTGATTTCCATTATTAAGTCAAGTCATTTTATATCTAAATGACAATTTGCACTCAATATGTTCCTCGTTTTTATGTAAAAATGTAAACATACGTAGCACTGTTCTGCATTATTTGTAACCCGCTTCTCTACGATACGCATTCTTGTATTAAAGGATTCAAACTAGCAATAAGCTTTTAATTATAATACTTCATAAATATTGTTGTGATCTTCAGTCCGTGTCTAGTTTGATGCAGCTCTCCAAATTTCTGTCCCCCCACGCTTCCCTCCAGTACTAAATTGGTGGTCCCTTGACGTCTCAGTATGTGTACTATCAATCGATTCTTCCTTCTAGTCAGGTTTTCCACAAATTTCTCCCAAATTCTATACAGTACGTCCTCGTTAGTTATGTGATCTACCCATCTAATCTTTGGTGCTCTTCTGTGGCACAAAATTTCAAAAACTTCTATTCCCTTCTTAACTAAACTGTTTATCCTCCATGTTTGACTTCCATAGATGGCTACGCCTCATACAAGTGCTTTCACAAAAGACTTCGTAGCATTTAAATCTATTTTCGATGTTAAGAATATTTCTCTTCTTCAGAATCGCTTCTCTTGCCACTGCCAGTCTACGTTTTATATCCTATCTACTTCGGCCATCGTCAGTTATTTTGCTGCCCAAATAACAAAATTCATCCACTACTTAAAGTGTCTCGTTTGCTAATCTTATTTCCTCATCATCACCTGACATTCGACTGCACGGCATTATCCTTGTTTTGTTCTGGTTGATGTTCATCTTATATCCTCCTTTTAGAACACTGACCATTCTGTTCAACTGATCCTCCAAATCCTTTGCTGTCTCTGACAGAATTACAATGTAATTGGCAAACCCCAAATTCTAAGTACTACTCCAAATTTTTCTTTGGTTTCCTTTACTGTTTACTCAATGTACAGATTGAATAACACTGGCGATAGGCTACAATCCTGTCTCACTCCCTTCTCAACCCTAACCTTTCATGCTCCTCGACTATTATAACTGACGTCTGGTTTCTGTACAAGTTTTAAATAGCTTTTGGCTCTCTGTATTTTACCTTTACTACCTTCAGAATTTCAAAGAGAGTATTCAAGTCAACATTGTCAAAAACTTTCTCTAAGTGTACAAGTGCTGTAAACGTAAGTCTGCCTTTTCTTAACATATCTTGTAAGGTAAGTCGTAGGGTCACTATTACACTACTGGCCATTAAAATTGCTACACCACCAAGATGACGTGCTACAGACGCGAAATTTAACCGACAGGAAGAAGATGCTGTGACATGCAAATGATTAGCTTTTCAGAGCATTCACACAAGGTTGGCACCGGTGGCGACACCTACAACATACTGACATGAGAAAAGTTTCCAACCGATTTCTCAGACACAAACAGCAGTTGACCGGCGTTGCCTGGTGAAACGTTGTTGTGATGCCTCGTGTAAGGAGGAGAAATGCATACCATCACGTTTACGACTTTGATAAAGGTCGGATTGTAGCCTATCGCGATTGCGGTTTATCGTATCGCGACATTGCTGCTCGTGTTGGTCGAGATCCAATGACTGTTAGTAGAATATGGATCGGTGAGTTCAGGAGGGTAATACGGAACACCGTGCTGGATCCCAACGGCCTCGATATGACAGGTATCTTATCCGCATGGCTGTAACAGATCGTGCAGCCACGTCACGATCCCTGAGTCAACAGATGGGGACGTTTGCAAGACAACAACCATCTGCACGAACAGTTCGACGACGTTTGCAGCAGCATGGACTGTCAGCTCGGAGACCATGGCTGCAGTTACCCTTGTCGCTGCATCACAGACAGGAGCGCCTGCGATGGTGTACTCAACGACGAACCTGGGTGCACAAATGGCAAAACGTCATTTTTTCGGATGAATCCAGGTTCTGTTTACAGCATCATGATGGTCGCATCCGCGTTTGGCGACATCGCGGTGAACGCACATTGGAAGCGTGTATTCGTCATCGCCATACTGGCGTATCACCCGGCGTGATGGTACGAGGTGTCATTGGTTACACGTCTCAGTCACCTCTTGTTCGCATTGACGGCGCTTTGAACAGTGGACGTTACATTTCAGATGTGTTGCGACCCGTGGCTCTACCTTTCATTCGATCCCTGCGAAACCCTACATTTCAGCAGGATAATGCACGACCGCATGTTGCAGGTTATGTACGGGCCTTCCTGGATACAGAAATGTTCGACTGCTGCCCTGGCCAGCACATTCTCCAGATCTCTCACCGACTGAAAACGTCTGGTCAATGGTGGCCGAGCAACTGGCTCGTCACAGTACGCCAGTCACTACTCTTGATGAACTGTGGTATCGTGTTGAAGCTGCATGGGCAGCTGTACCTGTACACGCCATCCAAGCTCTGTTTGACTCAATGCCCAGGCGTATCAAGGCCGTTATTACGGCCAGAGGTGGTTGTTCTGGGTACTGATTTCTCAGGATCTATGCACCCAAATTACGTGAAAATGTAATCGCATGTCAGTTCTAGTATAATATATTTGTCCAATGAATACCCGTTTTCATCTGCATTTCTTCTTGGTGTAGCAATTTTAATGGCCAGTAGTGTACTTCGCTTATCCGTACATTTCTCTGGAATCCAAACTGCCTTTCCCTGAGGTCGGCTTCTACCAGTCCCTTCACTCTTCTGTAACGAGTAAGTGTTAGTGTTTTGCAACCACGACTTATTAAACTGACAGTTTACTCTGTATACATGCAAACAAATATACTTTCACGTACACTTCGCTTTCAGTATTGTCCCAGAATTAAAATAAAAATACTTCAGTCCTCCGATTCTGGCCAAGGCTTTTGGGAGGTATCCCTTGGTTCTGAGGCAAATGCTGGAACTAGAAATCCCCTCCTAAAAATTTCCAACTGGCACTCCCTCTGTTCCAATACTAGCTTCTCCAGTATTTGATTGAGACGTCCCTCACTCTACAATGGGTTATTAGTCGAACAGCCTTCTCTACATCGAAAATGAAAAGCATGCAAGAAAAAAAGAACACCAAGAGGAATGCGGCGGCAGCTGTGGCCGAAACGATGGTTTCATTCAGTGACGGTTAATTTACTAAGTGACGTGGCACTGCAGGGATTTTTCTTTGACAGAAGCAATGGAACGGGATGCACTCAGCCTCGTAATGTCAAATGAGGCATTACATGACCAAGTAGTAGCGGCAACATGTCTGATAATACAATAAAGGCCGGGAGGATGGTGTGCTGACCTTACCCCCCCCCCTCCCCCTCCATAATGCATCTTGACGACTCCATTGGCTGAGGAGGACACGGTGGTCGATCGGGCCCGACTGAACCATCTGTTGCCAGAACTGCGGTCCTTTGTTCCTTTCACATCTTCCCTCACCCTCAGACTCCATCAGTCATTTTAATAACAATAGAAAATATATTCCGTCTGTCGATCGCTGTGTTTATTACACTGAAGAAAAAAAATCGCGTCACCAAAAAATAGTTAAGATAGAGTAATGAAATTTCAGGAATACATTTGTCTAGGTGACATATTTAAGTGATCGACATTTCATGATCAAAGGTTAATTTAAGTGTGAGATAAGCCTTTGGAAATATGAAATGCCGGTACATTAATAACTGGTGCAGCCGCCAGAATGTTAGACGCAAGCATGCAGATGTGCAAGCATTGTGACGTACACGTGCCGGATGACAGTTTGTGGGATGGAGTTCCATACCCGTGGCACTTGGACAGTCAATCCAGGGACAGTTATGCTGTTTGTGGATGACGGTGGAGTTGTCGTCCGATGATGGACCTTATGTGCTCGACTGGAGAAAGATCTGGTGGTCTAGCAGGCCAAGACAACATTTAGACTCTCTGTAGAGCATGTTGGGTTACAACAGCGGAATGTGGGCAAGAGTTATTCTGTTAAAAAACTCCTCCTGCAATTCTGTCCGTGAATGGCAGCAAGACAAGTCGAATCACCAGACTGACGAACAAATTTACAGTTAGGGTGCGTGGGATAATCACGAAGGTGCTCCTGCTGTCGTACGAAATCGCACCCCAGACCATAACTCCAGGCGTAGGCCCAGTGTGTCTATGCCGCAGACAGGTTGGTCGCGATCCCTCAACTGGCCTCCTCCTAACCAACACACAACCATTACTGACGCCGAGGCATAACCAGCTTACATCAGAAAACACAACATACCTCCACTGTGCCCTCCGATGAGCTCTCGCAAACGGGGGTGTTTTATGGTCATGGAATGCGCGCTACATGGCTTCTGGCTCGACGCTGTCCTCGATGTAAACGATTTGTAATAGTTCGTTGTGTCACTGTGGTGCCAATTGCTGCTAAAACTGCCTCTGCAGAAGTAGTACGCCAGAACCATACACCGATTGGCCTTCATCTCGGTAATACCACATGGCTGTCCGGTGCACGGTCGTCTTTTGACCGCACATTCTAATGACATCCGCTAGCAATCATCTACAGTGTCGACAAGTCTTTCTGCAGTACTGCAGAAGGAACATCCAGCTTTTCGTAACCCTAGTACACGACCCCGTCAAACAGTCAGGTGCTGTTAATAGCGTCTTTTTTGCCCTGAAGGCATTCTTGACTAACATCAACTCATTATCTCCAGTCTCAAAGGCAACTAACGCTCAAGACAGTTACAACGTGTATTTAAAGCAAACCTGATTTGCATCTTCACAGTGGCGCTCCTGGTGCCACTCTTATGGCACTGGCGCGAAATTTGTATGGGCATCATCTTTCAGATTTACTAACAGGCCTACCAACTTTCGTTTGTGTAGCACAACTCCTTCCTGATACTGAGATTTTTTTTTTTTCGCAGTCAGTGTGTTTCAGACAGGTCAGTTTAGGGGAGTGTCTCGTAGTAACTAACCTTAACCGAACATTGAATTTCACTGTCATATGTATACAACAACTCATAGACCCGTTAACACTGGTTACTCTGAAACTACGATAAATGATCTGGCGACAGATGACACTGCCCGAAACTAGTCAGTCTGGAATAATAAAAACAGCGGGTAACTCGGAAATAATTCCCATCATCAACGCTTCCACGATGCGATAGAATGGTATTACGACTATCAGCGATGTTGAAACTTTGCTCAAAGGCGGCTTGGGAGAACATATTGGCAATAAAATTAACTGAATACGAGAGCCCGTCGGGTGGCTCGTAGCGACCGGGAAACAGGCGCTCATTCCGGCCACAGAAGCGGCGAATGTCAGTCACATGGAGCACGCTCTAATTGCAGCGTCAACTACTGCTGCTGACGATGACATGGGAATATCGAGGTACCGTCCTGCGAATGGCAGTGCGCCTAGCGAGAGCGCTGTCCCGCGTCACACATTCTCCTTGTTTCACTTAGCACGGCGCGGTTTTCGGCGTGCGCTGACGTTATGCGTCAGGCGGCATTGCCTTTACTGCCATCAGCAACGCAGCTACTAGATCATTCGATGTACCAGTGTACTAGAGACCAAGTCCCATTGTCTATATCTATGGAAAATGCGCTGGAGGATAGGGCGAGGCCGCTCTGAGTATACTGTATATGCGAATAAGGAAGAATTAAAAACTCCAGGACTATCGAAGGGCGCTTTGCTGCAGCCACTACCTCCGCCTTGCACCGTCATGGGGAGAAGATGCAGACCTCGGTGTATACCCGCCCACGACAAACAGCTGAAACAAATGACTTTCCTTGACGTAATAAAAGGATGCAACTGGGTTGACTACTTGTTCTCCTTGCTGCCGAGGACCCTGGGCGACCTGGTCTGAACAATGGGTAAATTTGGCCAAATGAATCTGTTGGCTCATGCTCACTATATAAATGTGACGATGTGTTTCTGATGTGAAAATGCTGAATTGGCAACGCATCTCCATGTTTCCCTACGGGGCACTAGCACACGGTTCTGTTACTGCTGGCCGATGGTTAAATGTGCTACACTTTTCACGGTTCGTCGCTCTCAGACGAGTTTCTTTTTCTGAGACAGTTCCTTATGACGGTGTGTAAAACTGGAGGTAGAGCCACAGCATGTTACTCAAAACAGTAGACGCTCTGTAGCACTGTAGAAACTGCCAGACAGACTGTGGATACTACGAAGCTACGTAGTCCCTACACTTTTACACATAAACTGCATTTGCTTTAACATTGTAACTGTTTATCGTCGATTTTAAGTACCAGCCAGGATAAATCCCATACCTATAGGTGGAGGAGCTGTGAGTATTCTATTTACAGCTTGATATTGTTCTTCCAACTCTCTATCATCATTTACCTCAAGGGCAGAAGAGCTAACTTAGGCACTATATGAAATGTATTCGCAGTTCCGAATATGGCCAACCATCAGCTTTATAATGAAATGACAACAGTAAAAATTTGTCCCAGACCGGGACTCGAACCCGGATTCCCCGTTATACGCGAGCAGTCGGATTAACCAATTTTGGCTATTCGTGCATGACCCACGGCCAGATCCAAACTCACACTTGTCGTCGTTCACGCGTCACAACCTGCACTCGTTCACATTATGTGATTCCCGCAGAGAGGGAGGACATCTTAATTGAAAGTCGTTGCCTGGTATCGGGGTATGAATACGATATTGCAATGGCTGTGTTGTTTAGAAGTACGATGAAATGTTCCTTCGGATATGCATGCATTGTACTTCTTAATAAGACATGATGACGATGATGATGATGATGATGATGATGTCCTTCTCGCCGTGTCCGGCGACACCGGCAGTCGCGGGCTCGGACGTGGCTTGCAAAGCCGAGCTTTGCTTTGAAGAGCCGGTCGCACGAAGAGCAATACAGTTGCCCAGTGGAATTGTACGTATAGATGTAATTAGACTTGAGCTTATATATGCGGAGCTTTCGTTTATCGTCCAGTTTCTTTAGGCGGATATGCTCGAATTGTTCGATACTCTTGTGTAGAGTTGAGCGCCACTCTGAAAGCTGCAATGCAAGCTCCTTCCAACGTATGCTCGGAATGCCACAGGCTGTGAGGTGTCTTTATATCGCAGGTATTGGCCACCTTGCCGCCGCTTTCTACACGAGAGCTCTGAGTATAACACCTACTCAGAAGTCTACTGTCGTCCATGTGTATGATATGGCCACTCCATCTCAGTTGGTGTTTCATTAAGAGAGCTTCAATGCCAGGCAATTCCACGCGACGCAAAATCTCCATATTTGTAACACGGTCTTCCCATTTCATGAGGAGAATTGATCTCAGACAGCGAAGATGAAAGGTGTCTAGCCTCCTAATGTCAGCTTTATAACAGCACCAGGTTTCCGAGGCGTAGAGTAAAGTTGGTAATATTATTGCTTTGTAGACCGCGATTTTAGTTTGTAGTCTGAGATCATGTGATTTCCATACTCGGTGATTCAGTTTGCCGAAAACTGAGGCTGCATTGGCTACACGAGCTGCAATTTCTGTTGTCAGGCTGTTGTCGCTTCTAATTTGGCTACCTAGATATTTGAAGTCTGGCACGTTTTCCAAATGTTTATTGTCCAGCTTAATACTGCAGTCGTCTTTATTGCAACCCCTAGGTGGTTGTTGAAGGACTTGGGCCTTGGTGATGTTTATGACTAAACCAAATCTTCTGCAGGAGTCATCTAGCAGGTTCATGTATGTTTGGAGAGATTCAGGAGAATGCGCCATGATACATACGTCATCTGCGTAAAGAATTTCTAAGATAGATATTTTATTTACTCGACTTTTTGTTCTGAGGCGAGATATATTGAAGAAACTTTTGTCTGTTCTCGAGTCAAGACCCATTTGACCACTGCAAGCTTTGGTCGCGTCTCTCTTAACAGCTGCGAAATAAAGTGAGAAGAGTGTGGGAGCCAGTACACAGCCTTGTTTTACACCGTATGTCACTGGAAACAGGTCTTAAACCTCGTTTTCAAGACGGATTTTTGCGTGCATGTCACTGCAGTATCGTATTTATCCGCCGATGCCAGATAGCGGCTTTCAATTAAAATGTCCTCCTTCTGTTCGGGTATTAGATAATGCGTACCAGTGCAGGTTGTGACGCATGAACGACGACATATGGAAGTTTGGGTCTGGCCGTGACTAGTGCACGCAGAGCCAACGTTGGTTAAGAGGACGGCTCGTATATAACGTGACATCCGGGTTCCAATCCCGATCCACCACAAACCTTCATTGTAGTCATTCGCTTATACAGTTGATGGCTGCTCCTACTCGCAACTGCGAATGCATTTCGTGTATTTCATGACGGCTGTAGCTGCCGCAGTGCCCGTTCCTTCGGGCATGCGTGCATGTCTGAAGGAACATTGCATAGTACTTATTAACAACACAGGCGCTGCAATATCGTACCTTCGGCGCGACTGAAATTATTTCTAGATTTGTCCGAAACCCTTATACACGATTGTATGGTGAATTCTTCCTTCTAGGAAATCCGCAATTCAGTCATAAATTTCACTCCATATGATCCTGAAGAATTCATGAGGCTTTAATGAATTCTAGAAATAAGTATTGTATTTTTACGCCACAGTTTCCTCTTACACCTCTTTAATCAAATGCACATCAAGAAATGTTATTAAACTTTGTACTAAGCGCCATATACTCGTCGCCTAAGGTAGTTATAGCACACAAATTTCAGACGAATTGTAGCTGTGACCATAGCAGTGAATGCTCATCCACATGAATTGTCAAAAGACGAAGACAAAAGAATAGTTTGCTAGACCCGGATTCGATCCTGCACATCTAAATTGGTGGGCTTTTTACTATTTCGTGGTTGAAGTATATGAAGAAATGTCTTGATGATTAGATACGATATCTTGGCGTTAACGTTATTAAATTAATTGAATATTAAGTAAAAAAGAAGAAGCAAATGCGCCAGAACACTATAAGAAAAGTGTTGATGGTCTGCACAAATGTGCTGTTAGGCAGCTGTTTCTATGAGAAAAACTGTAGCCGGCCGGTGTATCCGAACGGTTCTAGGCGCTACAGTCTGGAACCGCGCGACCGCTACGGTCGCAGGTTCGAATCCTGCCTCGGGCATGGATGGTGTGATGTCCTTAGGTTAGTTAGGTTTAAGTAGTTTTTAAGTTCTAGGGGACTGATGACCTCAGACGTTAAGTCACATGGTGCTCAGAGCCATTTGAACCATTTTTGGCAGAACTGTCTGCAAGCACGTCTGCTCTTTTCTTTTCGCATTTGGTTGGACTTAAAGTACAACAACGAAGCATTCATAAAAATATTATTCTGTTAGATTTCGTTTCAAAACATGCCATTTGCAAACGACAGGATTAGTGGCACTTTTTTTACGGGAAAAACGAAGACTCAGAGTACAAAGGGCTTGCGGTTTTGGATAGACAAGACAAGAAGAAACATATTACAAGTTAAGTGAACGCTGGCAACACGATAGTGTACTATGTTATTTTCAAACGAAAGTGACAGTTTGTAATTGTTCTATGTTCTGCTACTGTGACCACCGTAATTTCAGTTTCGCACATAGTTAAATTAGAGTTTCCAATACAAAAATAAAAATAAAAAAGTCTTAAACTTTCGCCACAGCTCATTTAGTAAACGTGAGATCATGTTTGAAAAATATGTGATGATTACTGAATGGCATGTACTACATTGATGGACGATGAAAGTGTAGGCATCGTATAATCAAATTACTTTTATTCGTGGCAGTGAAGTACAACTTCAGGTATTAATACACACATCAAAAAAAGTTTTGCATTATCCTGGTTCCCAGACTCTTCAAAGATAGGCGTCGACTGTGGATACTGTATCACAGACACTGTCCCTTTGACTGTTTAGAGATGTCACCAAACCCGCCCAAAGATGTAAGCAACCATGCATGAGCAGCGCCTACCGTATTAGGCGGAGGGGGTCAGACGGCAGATTTCTTCTTCTTCTTCCGTATCCGGATGCACCAATTATATCTTCCCTTCCCAGTACTTAGCAACGTAGTTTGCTTTGTCATTGACTTTCAAAATATCATCTTTAGTGCATGTTATAGACATATCTGGGCAAATCTGTAGGTGGTCCAAGTTCTGTATTGCTCCGCATTCACACCTATCGCTATCACTGTAACCCCATTTAAATAGGTTTGATTTGCACCCAGTGCGCAGCCGGTTTAATGACCTCCAAGTTGTAAAAGGTAGTTGAAATCCTGCAGGTCCCTCCTCAAGTAGTTCCATTGTGGAGTGTGGCACCATTTCTTCCCAAAGAGATAGCCGCCTTGCGACGGGCTTGGTGGCGAGCTCTTGGGTAGTTTCAATGAAACTCCTGCGGGATTTCAGCCGGACACGTTGTTTTCGGTGCATATGCATCGGGTTTCGAGGATCATTCTTTTGTTTTGATCTTTCGATCTCGGCGGCTACTTGTCTGCGGATAGTGGGTGGTGCTATGCCTATGATGGGATAAATTATGTCTGTGGGAGTTGGTTTGAGGCATCCTGTGGCAATACGTACAGCTTCGTTTACAGCGACGTCAACTTGCTTAGTGTGAGCAGAGTTCCTCCAAACTGGCGCCTGGTGCGCAAAACATGTGGTTGAGCTCCCCACGATGAACCTGTTAGCTTCCGCAGTATGTTGTTCCTGGCACAGACCTTTTTTTTTTAGTGTTGTAACAGTGCTGCTTAAAAGTAAGTGCTCTGTCCAGTGTTACTCCCAGGTATTTTGGGCTGTTTGTATGTTTCAGCTGTTCCCCTTGCCATATGACTCGGAGTTGCCGTTTGGCTTGTTTGCTCCTAAGATGGAAGGCGGATACTTGAGATTTACTAGGGTTTGGATTGAGATTATTGCCGTCGTAATAGGTAGCAAGTTCTTTTACGGCTCCAGTGAGATTCTCCTCCATTTCTTCAAAGGTTTTATCCTGAGCGACCACTGCTGCATCATCAGCATATATGAACATTCGTGTCTGGCGGCTGATGGGAAGATCATTGGTATAGATGTTAAATAATATTGGAGCCAAGACACTACCCTGTGCAAGTCCATTTTTCTGTGTCCTCCATCGGCTGTTTTTAGATTGTAAGGTTACATAGTAGCGTCTGTTCTGTAGCATGCATTGCACGAACATAGAAAGGGTGTAGTCCTTAGTGACATTATACACTTTCTGGTTAACTGTGTCATATGCAGCACCGAGATCCAGGAATGCGACCCCAGTTACTTCTCCTCTCTGATAGCCGTCTTCGATGTACTGTGTGAGATTAAGGATTTGGCCACAGCATGATTTTCCTGGTCGAAATCCAGCTTGTTCGTTAATGAGGGCTTTGTCCACATAATCAGCTATGCGTTTGAGGATCATTCGCTCCAGCACTTTAAATAAATGACAAAACAGTGAGACAGGCCGGAAATTTTTAGCTTCAGCTGGGTCTTTCCCTGGTTTTAATAACGCAATAACCCGAGCTTTCCTCCACAGTTTAGGAATTTGCATTGTTGTGATACAGTTATTCATTAGCTCTAGGATCGATGCTTGTACTCCCGGTCCAAAATGTTTAATTTGCTCAGATCTCAGATCGTCGAGGCCAGCCGGCTTATTGTTTTTCAAATCGTTGATGACATCTTGTAGCTCCTGAATGAAGAACGGGCAAGCTAGGAAGCTAATCTCCTCGTTCAATTTTCTTTTAATTTTGCCGTTCCTGATCTTCCTTTTAGTTTTTCCGTTCATGAGTAGTTGGCGAGCTATCTGATCAGGTGTAACTTCACTGTAATTTGGTTGTGGTTCTGTTGGGTCGTTGTTGAGACTTTTGACCAGTTTCCATGCCTTCCTACTGCTGTGCTTCATGTCCGTCTCTTGTAGGAGGTTGCACCACTTTTCCTTTCTCGCTTCGGAGATACCAGACATCAGTACCTCACCTGCCTGGATCGTTTCCTCTGAGAGGGGGCCCTTATTGTACAGTTCTTCATACTTTTTCAGAGCTTCCTTGCTGCTACCAATGAGTCCAGCGATATACTGGGTGCACGGCTCTTGTTGTCTGTAGTTCAACCATGCCAACACGGTCAATACCGCGGTTCGATCGCGTCCGAATTGTTACTTTGTGCCAGGAAGGACTCTCAACAATGGAAGTATCCAGGCGTCTCGAAGTGAACAAAAGCGATGTTGTTCGGACGTGGAGGAGATACAGAGAGACAGGAACAGTTGATGACATACCTCTCTCAGGCCACCAAAGGACTGCTACTGCAGTGGATGACTGCTGCCTACGGATTACAGCTCGCAGGAATCCTGACAGCAACGCCACCATATTGAATAATGCTTTTCGTGCAGCCACAGGACGTCGTGTTACGAATCAAACTATGCGCAATAGGCTGTGCATAATTCGCAACTTTACTTCCGACGTCCATGGCGAGATCCCTCTTTACAACCACGACATTATGCAGCGCGTTGCAGATGGCACCAACAACATGCCCAATGGACCGCTCAGGTTTGGCATCACGCTCTCTTCACCGATGAGTGTCGCGTATGTCTTCAACCAGACAATCGTCGGAGACGTATTTTTAGGCAACCCGGTCAGGCTAAAAAAATTAGACATATGTCCATCGAGTGCAGCAAGGTGGAGGTTCCCTGCTGTATTGGTGTGACATTATGTGGGGCCGACGTACGCCGCTGGTGGATGTGGAAGGCGACGTAACGGCTGTACGATACGCGAATGCCATACTACGACTGATAGAGCAACCATATCGGCAGCATATTGGTGAAGCATTCGTCTTCATGGACGACAATTCGCGCCCCCTTCGTGCACAGCTTGTGAATGACTTCCTTCAGGATAACGACATCGCTCGACTAGAGAGGCCAGCATGTTCTCAAGGCTGCTTGTGTCATGTTATTCGACACTTTCTTTGAGTTGTCAAGGCTGTACGCCCGGTTGGTTAGAAAGGAGTTGGAGTTTGTGATGTCTGAAGATAGGTGGAATCCCGAAACGCGTAACATGTTCTAATAAAAGAGTCAATTGAACATCTCATGACTTTATTGCGATTGTACAGCATTGGTTGCCAATTACTAACATAAAAATGATCGGAGGCCTCAGACGGGATTTTATGTCCAGGATATCAGCATGTTCTCCACATGTGAATCCTATCGAACATGCCTGGGGTAGATTGAAAAGGTCTCTTTATGGACGACGTGACCCACCAACCACTCTGAGGGATCTACTCCGAATTGTCGATGAGGAGTGGGACAATCTGGACCAACAGTGCCTTAATGACCTTGTGGATAGTATGCCACGACGAATACAGGCATGCATCAATGCAAGAGGACGTGCTATTGGGTATTAGAGGTACCGGACCACCACCTCTGGAGGTCTCGCGGTTTGGTGGTACAACATGCAATTTGTGGTTTTTATATGCAATAAAATTATGTTTATGTTGATCTCTATTCCATTTTTCCTTGCAGGTACCGGAACTCTCGGAGCCGAGGTGATGCAAAACTTTTTTTCGTGTGTGTATATTCCATTAATATATGCCATCGCAACTAGTCAATTTAATTTTTTAATTACTATGCATAACTAGTTTCAACCTCTCATCAACAAATCCTCGGAAACGTGCGCTTTTTACTTATACTTGAGTCATTTCAACAGCTTGTGCTGAGAAACATCCTAAGGCGTGAAAATAGCGAGTAAACGTAAGTTTGGATGAAAGTTTTAACGAAAAAAATGTCTATTAATGGCATATACGCTTGGTGGCTCTTATTTAAGTGCTTGAAAAGGCGAGTAAACATTAGTCCTGGTGTAAATTTCAAATATGTGATTAATTTCGAGAACAGATAATAAATATTTGAGACCTAATGCAGGATAGTTCTACTGTCAATCCATCGCTAAGTAGTTCGCATTTATTTAGTTCTGGACACGTTTCAGCTACCTACAGCTACCTTGATTTCGTTAATCTTAAAATGGAATAATATAAAAATAATGAATTTTTCACTGAAACCATTTGCAAATTAATGTAGTTGCTTCATTCGACGCTTTTCCTGGCTTAATAACTCACTTCAGGTAGAGATCTTCAATATTTTCTGGCGCAGTACTTTAACAGGAGGCATAACCTTAAGAAACGATCAGTTTTGGCACTTTATCATATCAATCGAAATTTAATGTGAATAAAATATTTTCATTGGAGGCGAGGATAGACTCAATAACATCATGAACATACGCTATTCTCGAAACATTTCTGAAGAAAAATTCCATAGTAATTATAACTACGTTGTTTTGTCAGTAAAGAGTATCATCAAACTTAAAAAACATAAAAAGTATGCCTATATATTTTTTAAAGTATCAGTATATATTGTTAGTGTCTTCCTTCAGTTACCAGTGGAAGACCAGTATTTAAATGAAATTTCGGATGAAATGCTAACATTACAATAGTGACCGTTTTACTTAAATTCTGTGAGTAATATTAGCGATTTTTTAATATACCAGCCCAAGAGGCGTATGCGATGTATTCCTGATGACTGGCTATTAAGGCCCCCAATATTGTATCAAGTCAGTGTATTGTTTAACTTGTGCCATTGGTTGTTTTTCTACAGTTTTTTTTATACATTCACAGTAATCGCAACCTAAGAGATATCTTACAGACATGCAAGATATAATGTACACCTTCGGTGATATTTTCTCAGTATATGGGCGATACAGAGAAAAAAACAGTCACATTGACTAAAACGGTAATTACATAGTAGATGTACGGGAGCCATGTCACTAAGAAAAAAGTGACCACTGCAGAAGTGTCTGCCACTTACGTCTTTTAATATTCTCAAAAGGCTACTTGGCAATAAACCGTCGTGACGGCACACTGTGACTGTCATCACAACCATAGTTGTGTGCTAAATGTCGGCATTACTAAATAGCGAAACTGTTCGTGGTTCATGGTTCATGATTGCAGCTGCAGGTTGCTTTCTAACGACTTCCAGAGCCAAAAAATTGATTTTCACTGTTTCATGTAATTATTAACAGGACTTAAATATTTAAACTACTTTCATAATCTGCTCATTAAGACATAATCTTACATTAAAGGTTTAGCAGAGTAAGACAAGCGTTGCGGTTAGAAACTGTGTATATGCTAGAGGCATCGTAGCTCATTGCGCGCATATTACCCACACTTTATTCATCCAGCATTGGAGAAAGAGAGCACTTAGCTACTTCCAACGAACTTTAACATAATTTCAAATCTTCATAAAACGTTTTCTCGATGACACTCCTCACAAAATATTTGATGCAGTAAAACTTCAACATTAGGCATGACGCTTTAATTTATTACTTCTGATCTGTTTCCAACACGTTTTTTCAGATAATATCCACACATACCGCTGAATGTATCTGCACAGTTATACCATTTTACCACAGCAGTTCAGGAGATACGACATCATAGACATTCATGTGCATGAAAAACTACCTCCTGCGTAAAATAGAGCGCAAGTTACTCAGACTGTGTTTGATAATGAGGGCACTTAGAGGCTTTCAACAAACTTTAAACATAATTTCAGTCTTTCTCGAAACTTTTCCCGCTTGCTTGTTTAACGTCACATATTTAATACATTAACTCATTTATCAGGTAATCAGGCTTTTTATTTGTGGTAGTTCGATTCTTTAAATAACTGAGAGTTCACTAATATTGTTACAATTCTGAAATATTTATCATTTCTGGCTTATATATCTATGGTCCAAGACAGGGGCAGCCAAGATTTTGGTTGCACGTTTCCCCAACCGCCCGAGCACGCTACCTGAACGAGAAGAGTGGGAAGAGGGGGGAAAACTGCAAATGCGCCGCATTTAATAGCAGTGCAGTCGCACTGCGTACGACTTGGTTTTACATCTCACGTTTCTCAACACCATGGATCACAAACAAAACAAATATTTAGTATTATTTAATTATTTCTAGTGCACTGAAGACACGTTATAATTTTTGAGTGGTACAAACTGTCTATATACGGACAGATGTAGACAATTTCACAGAGTTTCCCTCTCAACTTGCCACATAATCGTGATTTATTTAGAGAGCGAAATAAGGTCTTTCACACAAATATGTCGATCGAAATATTGTAGCACTTCTGCAACCTCATTAAGCAGACTTGGAAACTCTACCTGAAGAAAGCGATGTAAATACCCTGGACAGTTTTAAAGTAAAAATATTAGTCATTAAGATTGGAATTACCTTGCAGATCAATCAGTTACTTCTGCGTATGTACAGGGACGCTTTCAGCTGGGACAGCAAACAGCTCGAAAACCTTATGAAAGTATTCTTGTAATTCTTTCAAGGCCACTAAGAATTCTTCAAACCTGCGTTGCGTTTAACGTTAGTGAGCTTAGGGAACTGGACTGTCTTTTTCAAAATGTGTCCCTTCTACAACGCGTTTTTGTTATTAAATACAATTGCATCAAAGCAGGAAGAAATTATCCTGAAATGCCTTACTATGGACTGTGTGCAGTCACGCCCATTTTAAATGTGAAGTCTGCAATCCATCTGGATGTTTTATTTGTCATTCTTGCACTCCTTTTTCCGTCATAAATTCAGGAATAGCCAGGCATATCCCTTGACTAAATCAACGTAATTTCCCGTAATATATGAAGTCTCCATACTCTTCGTTCAGTTCCACTGAAAACAGTTGCAAGTGACAATGGAATAATGTGTGCGACTTTAGAAATTTTGGTGGTCATGCGGCCAATTTCTTCACGTGCTCCAGGCATGCTTACTTAGCCGCAAAGTACTTTTTTATGTACAGAACAATGAATCCCCTCCATCGATACTTGTATTTTTTTCTTTCGTTGTCAACATCTCTAAATTATTTCTGCATGATGTTGCAACGTCATTTCATTGCAAATATGCGGAACCCGTCGCTTATACGCATTGAGAATTCTCATCCCTCTCTTCTGCTATTCCCATTAATTTTAAAAGATTATGACGATATATTGCCAGACCTCCTCTTTTCGTGAAAACAGCCACTGGACCTGTGAATGTCTTTCATACCACGACAAATAGTGAATGACAAACATCGCTGACACCAAGACTCTGAAGAACTCTGAGAGTCGTGCCGACCGAAAAATGCCGCACCGTAATGCTAAATGATTTTCGCGCTATTGCGGATACTTCTGAAATGGACCAAGCAATGCCGAGTGATAGGCAAGGCCTTGGCCCTCGTGAGGCCCAGACAAGCTGCACACGTGAAGTTTGGCACGCCGTGGCCAGGCCTGGTCTACGATTTATGGCATTCTGGAAAACAACGGAAATCTAAGAGAGAGAAGGAGAGAGAGCTGTACTAGAGTTCATCTCTTGTCCACACAATCGCTTCTTCGCCAGTTTAGCAGCGTTATGAAACGTACTTTATCAGCGGAGACGCTGAAAAACGATCGTACCTGCAGTAGATCAGAGTCGTTACTAGTTGAGTTGAACAGGACTTTATTCAGTTGTAATTCTGGGTGATACCCTCTGAGTTATAGCCTCATATGCAGTATAAGGACAAAGAATCTAAAAGTCTTAAATGTGTGTAGGCTTGCATGACCTGAATCAGTTGACATAAAACATTTCTGGATTTGGTGCTGCGTCATATTGTAAAACAGCAATGACTGGATAACACCGACGTTTCATCTGCCGGTAGGCCCAGAGGAAAATACCTGGCAGACTAGCACTGCAACTTATTGCACAGATGCTACCGCAGTCTCTTATCATTTAACATGACAGTTACAAAATTCAGCGAGAAGGCACTGAACTTCTGTTTATTATATTTTCTGGAGCTGTATTATTTCTGATTTAGACGCTGTAGGACCTCTCGTTCAGCAGCATAGAATTTTCGGTTATAACTTACAGATACATCGGAAGCCATTTTTCGCTTGCGTTACCTTTTTTTTAATTGCAGTTCGAATTAGTTACATAATACTGACTGGTATTTTACAGCAACGCTTTTAATCGTGATTAAAGATATCACTCGTGTAGGACATTGGCCTGTCAACATCTGTACAAACCATTTTACATGGCAGTATTGTAGAGACACGTGTTTGCACTCCTGTCTTCCTCCCTTTACTGTAAACTTTCAAAAATGAAGCAGTCGCTTCTTCAATACGCGCTCTAGTCACCGTATGAGTCTCAACAGACAAAGTGCAATCCTGACACCAAAATAATATCCTTTTTTTTAACTCATTTTGTTCGTTGTATTTGTTCGGGGCGGACGTCCCATGACCCCCGTTCAATTTGATCGTTCATTCGTTCACTCAATTTTTTATCACAGAGGGCAGCGAACTCGCTGACCGAACACGCTGAGCTACCATGGCGGCAACCCTTGGTATTACCAAATATCAACGAGGTGTTCTCCGTGAACTGGTACCGAGTAAAGTGATGTAGTGGCCGGCCGGGGTGGCCGAGCGGTTCTAGGCGCTACAGTCTGGAACTGCGCGACCGCTTCGGTCGCAGGTTCGAATCCTGCCTCGGGCATGGATGTGTGTGATGTCCTTAGGTTAGTTAGGTTTAAGTAGTTCTAAGCTCTAGGGGACTGATGACAGAAGTTAAGTCCCAAAGTGCTCAGAGCCATTTGAACCATTTTTGATGTAGTGTTTGGGAGGAAGGAGGTTCAAATCTCCTCCCATCCGGATTTGGGGTTACGTGGTTTCTCCAACTCGCCTAAGACAAGTTCCTGGAAGATACGCATGAATAGATATCTTGTAGCGTTTAATCTGCTCACAGTCAGTTTTCGTGCGAAAGTCGTCGTTGGTTGGCGTTCGAGGAGTGTGGACATGTAGTAGTCGTGGATAGTTGTAGTTAATGGATTCTGGGACTCATGTTCGAGACAGAAATGTGTAACGCATTAGTGACGTCGGTAGAATGAACATTTATACACCGATATTAAAAATAAAGTTTCATTGTGAAAATATGGACAGCAATCGTGCCACATGCTAGACCATTTTGTTTGATGAATTTAGCATAATATATCTTTGAACAATAAATAATCATCTCTTATTGTAACTGTGTTTCAGTGTTATGAAATAAAACCTTTTAAGAACCGTATACCTACTAAGCCATTCAGACGACAGAGAGTAATCTGAATAAAGACAACATTGACTTAACTATAGGTAACAGTCAGTAGTCGAAGTGGTAACCAGAGCCAGTTATAAACTTGTATTGTGCCGTGTGACGAAAGAATATCGTAACGGACCAAGAAGGATGGGTGTGTAGCGAGAGTGGGCTTGTAGTACCTCCAGTTCGAGCTTGTACTCCACCCCTAATGATCTACCCCTACATATACACTTCGCAAGCCACTGTGTAGTGCATGGTAGAGTGTACTTCGAAATTGTTGTGAAATGCAGGAAGACCTACAGAGGATAGATGCATGGTGCAGGGATGTCAATTGAGCCTCTACATAAACAAATGTAAACGTATTGCGAATACATAGACACAAAGACCCTTTATTGTATGATTACACGATTGCAGAACAACCACTGGAAGCAATTACTTCCATAAAAATATCTAGGAGTACGAGGACAGGATGATTTGTAGAGCAACGACCACATAAAATTAATCGCAGGTGAGGCAAATGCCAGACTGAGATTCAGTGGAAGGTTCCTCCGGAAGTTTAGTCCATCAACAAAGGAAGTAGCTTACGAAGCACACATTCGACCAACACAGATATTGCTAGAGCAGCACGTTTCACTATAGGATCATTTAGTAAGCACGAAAGAGTCACGGAGATGCTCAGTCAGCTCCAACACCAGGCGCTGCAAGAATGGCGTTCTGTATCACAGTATGGTCTGCTGTTAAAATTCCGGGAGTAAAAGACCATGAAGATATAACTAGAGACATTCGAGTCCACACGGAGGCTTTTCAGCAATCTTTCTTCCCGCGAACTGGACGCGATTGGAACAGGAAAAGCACGAAGTGACAGTAGTAAAAGTACCCTCCATCACACACCATAAGGTGGCGTGCGAAGTATAGAGGTAGATGTAGAGGTATATGTATTTTGTCCTCATGACCCTCAAGCGAAATGAAATTTGAAAGCACTAGAATCTTCCTGCAGTCTACCGTGAATGACCTCAAATTTTTCATCATGAAACACGGTCGCCTCCTCCCCCTTCCCCCTCCCCCCTCTACTTCTCAAAAATTCTCATCTGAGCTCATGAAGCATTCCCTCAGCAGAGTGGACCATCAGACTGGTAACAAATCTAGCAGCACGATTCTGAATACCTTCTACTCCTTCCTTTAATAAATGCATTAGTGTTGTTAGTGTCAAGTGTTGTTACCAGGTTCAGTAGTGTATACAAGGGACGTGAACAGCGTCAGATGTTGAGTGATAGCTGCAAAGGACAAGGACATATCGCGTACTCGCGTGAGACAGCGTTCATCATCTCCTCGCAGAGCTTGAAAGGTACCTCATTCCACGTCTTCAATTGGTCGTTGGTCGAACCGTACAACATCTAGATAATTTGGAAGTGACAAGGGCGCGATGTTAAACTACATGGGAAAATTAAGTACGCAGACTCGTCGTTAATGTTGTGGACGCCCGAGTCTGACCACCACAAGGGAGGATCGCCATACTGTGCACAAAGAACACCCTTAAGCCGTTCACATCTGCACCTACCATCCGAGAACAAGCAGTCGACTCTCTATAACATTCGCTGTCATTGCGCACCATTGGTCGGAAACTACACTATGTGGTCAAAAGTATCCGGACACCCCAAAAACATACTTTTTTATATTAGGTGCATTGTGCTCCCACCTAGTGCCAGGTACTACATATCAGCGACCTTAGTAGTCATTGTACAGCGTGAGGGAGCAGAATGGGGCGCTCCGGAAAACGTACGGACTTCAAACGTGGTCAGGTGACTGGATGTCACTTGCGTCATACGTCTGTACAAGAGATTTCCACACTCCTAAACATCCCTATGTCCACTGTTTCCGATGTGTTAGTGAAGTAGAAACGTGGAGGGACACGCACAGCACAAAAGCGTACAGGCCGACCTCTTCTGTTGACTGACACAGACCGCCGACAGTTGAAGAGGGTCGCAATGTACAATAGGCCGACATCTATCTAGACCATCACACAGGATTTCCAAACTGCATCAGGATCCACTGCAAGTACTATAACAGTTAGGCGGGAGGTGAGAAAACTTGGATTTCATGGACGAGCGGCTGTTCATTAAGAAAAACATCACGCCGGTAAATGCCAAACGACGCCTCGCTTGGTGTAAGGAACGTAAACACTGGACGACTGAACAGTGGGAAAACAATGTGTGGAGTGACGAATCACAATATACAATGTGGCGATCCGATGGCAAGGTGTGTATATGGCGACTTCCCGGTGAACGTCATCTGCCAGCGTGAGTAGTGCCAACAGTAAAATTCGGAGGCGGTGCTGTTATGGTGTGGTCGTGTTTTTCATGGAGGGAGCATGTTCCTCTTGTTGTTTAGCGTGGCACTATCACAACACAGGCCTACATCGATGTTTTAAGCATCTTCTTGCTTCCCACTGTTGAAGAGCAATTCGGAGATGTCGACTGCATCTTTCAACACGATCGAACACCTGTTCATAATGCACAGGTGGGTGACCGAGTGGTTACGCGGCAATAACATTCCTGTAATGGACTGGCCTGCACAGAGTCCTGACCTGACTCCTATAGAACACCTCTGTGATGTTTTGGAACGCCGAATTTCTGCTGAGCCTCACCGACCGACATCAATACCTCTCCCCAGTGCAGCACTCCGTGAAAAATGGGCTGCCATTCCCCAAGGAACCTTCCAGCACTTGATTGAACGTATGCCTGCGAGAGTGGAAGCTGTCATCAAAACTAAGGACGGGCCAACACCATATTGATTTCCAGCATTGCCGGTGGAGGGCACCACGAACTTGTAAGTAATTTTCAGCCAGGTGTCCGGAGACTCTTGATCACATAATGTAACAGCAGCCTGACCATGAAATTACCGATCCGTGCGTAGGTTGTCGTCCACGCTGAGAAAGAGCGTTTCACTTATTACTTGCAGACGATGCAACAGCCTTATTATTTAAAAGACTGCTGCTTACACCATCCAACGGTTAGATGACGTTCACGCTTATAATGTGAAGCGATCTTATCACACTTTCCTAGGGCAATCACGACGCTACCTTTATCTCTGATGAAAATTCACAGTCCAGGATAACGTACTGACTTCTGTTACTCAAAATGTATTCGAGGCAGGTGCGTTTTTCCTCCGCTTGCTTGTTGCCTGTAGTGTGGTAAAGTGCCGAAGGTTTCCCGGGAGTCTGGGAGCATGCAATCTGTCTGCTATATACCTACAGTTACATCTACATCTACATAGATACTCCGCAAGCCACCGTACCGTGCGTGGCAGAGGATACCCTGTACCACTACTAGACATTTCCTTTTCTATTCCACTCACAGACAGTGGCCAAACGACTGTCTATATGCCTCCATCTGAGGCCTAATTTCTCATATCTTTGTGGTCCTTACACGTAATGTACGAATCGTTCGGCAGTCAGTTTCAAATGCCGGTTCTCCAAATTTTCTCAGTAGTGTTTCTCGATAACAAAGTCGCCTACCTTCCAGATATATCAATTTGAATTCCCGAAGCGTCTGCGCTAACACTTACGTGTTGTTCGAACCTACGGGTAACAAATCTAGAAGCCCGCCTCTGAATTGCTTCAATGTCTTCTTTCAATCTGACCTGGTACGGATCACAAGCATTCTAACAGTACTCAAGAATAGATCACACCGGCTGCCTACAGGCGGTCTTCTTCACAGCTGAATCACTCTTTCCTAAAATTCTCCCAATAAACCAAAGTCAACCATTCACCTTCCATACCACAGGTCTCACATGCTTGTACCATCTCATATCGCTTTGCAACGTTACGCCCAGATATTTAAACGATATGACTGTGTAAAGTAGGACACTAGTAATACTGTATCCGGACGTCACAGGTTTGTTCTTCCTACTCTTCCGCATTAACCTACATTTTTCCACATTTAGGGTTAGCTGCCATTCATCACACCAGCTACAAATTTTGTCTAAATGGTCTTGTATCTTCCTACAGTCACTCAGCTTCGATACCTTTCCGTACACCACTGCATCAGCAGCAAACGACCGAAAATTGCCACCCACCCTGTCTTCCATATCATTTATGTATATAGAGAACAACAGTGGTCCTATCGCACTTCCCTGGGGCACTCCTGACGATCGATACCTTTGTCTCTCATGAACACTCACAGTCGAGGAAACATAATGGGGTCTGTTATGTAAGATGTCCTCGAGCCACTCACAGTCGAGGAAACATAATGGGGTCTGTTATGTAAGATGTCCTCGAGCCACTCACATATTTCATATGCTCGTACTTTCGTTAACAGCTGCAGTGGAGAACAGTGGCCAGTGCCCGCCGGAAGTCTTGAAACATGGCATCCGCCTGTTCAACTTCATCCATATTTCGCAGTATACCGTGTGAGAAAAGGGAAAGATGAGTTTCGCACGAACGATGCCCTCTAAAACCAAGCTTCTCAGTCTCAAGTCTGTTAGTTTGCATCCCTGGATCGCAGGGTATACCATGCGATCTGCGTTTTTCATGAACGCTAATTTCTAAATCTTTGCTAATTTGTCGACGGAGGCTCTCCTCTCCCTAGGTTAGAACAGCAGATCAAAGAAGGATGTTGGTCTATAATTTTGCAGATACATCATTTTGCCTTTCTTGTATACGGGAGCAGCCTGCGCTTTTTCCCAGTCGTGTGGGTGTATTCGCTGCGTCGAAGCCTCAAAATTATCGCGAGGTAAGAAGCGATGTCAACTTTTAATCTTCCTTCCTTCTGTGTGTCCGTCAGCCTTAGCAGCTCACCTAGAGACGACCATTTAATATCGGTTACCTGAGTCTACATATTAGTATATTAAGTAATCGTAACTGATCGCCGTTTCATAAGAATTTACGAGACCTAATTTTCACAACCTTTAGTTCATTAAGCTTGTCATCTTGTGAATGTATTTATTTCAGTACTATGTGTGCAGCATTTTTTTGTGCCTGGGTATAATTGGTCACAGCAGAATTCTATCATTTGTTACATACCGGAATCATAAGCGAGCAGCCTCACATTCACATAATAACCAATCCTAACATTCCAAAAATTCTTTGAAATCATAAAGTAAGGAGTGTAACTCCATGGTCAAAGCTGTTTATGTTAAATTAATGTTATAATTTCTTAATTGTTTAGTATTGTAATTATAGTTTCAAATCTCATTATTCCGTGAAACTGAAATATATATCTGTATATAGTGCACAAAGTGTTGTGATGAATGTTACGCTTGATAACTGAAGATGATTCATGAAATGAGATTTATTGCGAAGTTGCCAACATGTCAAACGTTCTTTTAGAAACTCTAATGTGGTTTTCCTCCCCGCATGAACCATGGACCTTGCCGTTGGTGGGGAGGCTTGCGTGCCTCAGCGATACAGATAGCCGTACCGTAGGTACAACCACAACGGAGGGGTATCTGTTGAGAGGCCAGACAAACGTGTGGTTCCTGAAGAGAGCAGCAGCCTTTTCAGTAGTTACAAGGGCAACAGTCTGGATGATTGACTGATCTGGCCTTGTAACATTAACCAAAACGGCCTTGCTGTGCTGGTACTGCGAACGGCTGAAAGCAAGGGGAAACTACGGCCGTAATTTTTCCCGAGGGCATGCAACTTTACTGTATGATTAAATGATGATGGCGTCCTCTTGGGTAAAATATTCCGGAGGTAAAATAGTCCCCCATTCAGATCTCCGGGCGGGGACTACTCAAGAGGACGTCGTTATCAGGAGAAAGAAAACTGGCGTTCTACGGATCGGAGCGTGGAATGTGAGATCCCTTAATCGGGCAGGTAGGTTAGAAAATTTAAAAAGGGAAATGGATAGGTTAAAGTTAGATATAGTGGGAATTACTGAAGTTCGGTGGCAGGAGGAACAAGACTTCTGGTCAGGTGACTACAGGGTTATAAACACAAAATCAATTAGGGGTAATGCAGGAGTAGGTTTAATAATGAATTGGAAAATAGGAATGCGGGTAAGCTACTACAAACAGCATAGTGAACGCATTATTGTTGCCAAGATAGATACGAAGCCCACACCTACTACAGTAGTACAAGTTTATATGCCAATAGCTCTGCAGATGACGAAGAAATTGAAGAAATGTATGATGAAATAAAAGAAATTATTCAGGTAGTGAAGGGAGACGAAAATTTAATAGTCATGGGTGACTGGAATTCGGTAGTAGGAAAAGGCAGAGAAGGAAACGTAGTAGGTGAATATGGATTGGGGCTAAGAAATGAAAGAGGAAGCCGCATGGTAGAATTTTGCACAGAGCACAACTTAATCATAGCTAACACTTGGTTTAAGAATCATGAAAGAAGGCTGTATACATGGAAGAACCCTGGAGATCCTAAAAGGTATCAGATAGATTATATAATGGTAAGACAGAGATTTAGGAACCAGGTTTTACATTGTAAGACATTTCCAGGGGCAGATGTGGACTCTGACCACAATCTATTGGTTATGACCTATAGATTAAAATTGAAGAAACTGCAAAAAGGTGGGAACTTACGGAGATGGGACCTGGATAAACTGAAAGAACCAGAGGTTGTACAGAGATTCAGGGAGAGCATAAGGGAACAATTGACAGGAATGGGGGAAAGAAATACAGTAGAAGAAGAATGGGTAGCTCTGAGGGATGAAGTAGTGAAGGCAGCAGACGATCAAGTAGGTAAAAAGACGAGGGCTAATAGAAATCCTTGGGTAACAGAAGAAATATTGAATTTAATTGATGAAAGGAGAAAATATAAAAATGCAGTAAATGAAGCAGGCAAAAAGGAATACAAACGTCTCAAAAATGAGATCGACAGGAAGTGCAAAATGGCTAAGCAGGGATGGCTAGAGGACAAATGTAAGGATGTAGAGGCTTATCTCACTAGGGGTAAGATAGATACTGCCTACAGGAAAATTAAAGAGACATTTGGAGAAAAGAGATCCACTTGTATGAACATCAAGAGCTCAGATGGGAACCCAGTTCTAAGCAAAGAAGGGAAAGCAGAAAGGTGGAAGGAGTATATAGAGGGTCTATACAAGGGCGATGTACTTGAGGACAATATTATGGAAATGGAAGAGGATGTAGATGAAGATGAAATGGGAGATACGATGCTGCGTGAAGAGTTCGACAGACCACTGAAAGACCTGAGTCGAAACAAGGCCCCAGGAGTAGACAACATTCAATTGGAACTACTGACGGCCTTGGGAGAGCCAGTCCTGACAAAACTCTACCATTTGGTGAGCAAGATGTATGAAACAGGCGAAATACCCTCAGACTTCAAGAAGAATATAATAATTCCAATCCCAAAGAAAGCAGGTGTTGACAGATGTGAAAATTACCGAACTATCAGTTTAATAAGCCACAGCTGCAAAATACTAACACGAATTCTTTACAGACGAATGGAAAAACTAGTAGAAGCTGATCTCGGGGAAGATCGGTTTGGATTCCGTAGAAATACTGGAACACGTGAGGCAATACTGACCTTACGACTTATCTTAGAAGAAAGGTTAAGGAAAGGCAAACCTACGTTTCTAGCATTTGTAGACTTAGAGAAAGTTTTTGACAATGTTGACTGGAATACTCTCTTTCAAATTCTAACGGTGGCAGGGGTAAAATACAGGGAGCGAAAGGCTATTTACAATTTGTACAGAAACCAGATGGCAGTTATAAGAGTCGAGGGACATGAAAGGGAAGCAGTTGTTGGGAAGGGAGTGAGACAGGGTTGTAGCCTCTCCCCGACGTTATTCAATCTGTATATTGAGCAAGCAATAAAGGAAACAAAAGGAAAATTCGGAGTAGGTATTAAAATCCATGGAGAAGAAATAAAAACTTTGAGGTTCGCCGATGACATTGTAATTCTGTCAGAGACAGCAAAGGACTTGGAAGAGCAGTTGAACGGAATGGACAGTGTCTTGAAAGGAGGATATAAGATGAACATCAACAAAAGCAAAACGAGGATAATGGAATGTAGTCGAATTAAGTCGGGTGATGCTGAGGGAATTAGATTAGGAAATGAGACACTTAAAGTGGTAAAGGAGTTTTGCTATTTGGGGAGCAAAATAACTGATGATGGTCGAAGTAGAGAGGATATAAAATGTAGACTGGCAATGGCAAGGAAAGCGTTTCTGAAGAAGAGAAATTTGTTAACATCGAGTATAGATTTAAGTGTCAGGAAGTCATTTCTGAAAGTATTTGTATGGAGTGTAGCCATGTATGGAAGTGAAACATGGACGATAAATAGTTTGGACAAGAAGCTTTTGAAATGTGGTGCTACAGAAGAATGCTGAAGATGAGATGGGTAGATCAAATAACTAATGAGGAAGTATTGAATAGTATTGGGGAGAAGAGAAGTTTGTGGCACAACTTGACCAGAAGAAGGGATCGGTTGGTAGGACATGTTCTGAGGCATCAAGGGATCACCAATTTAGTATTGGAGGGCAGCGTGGAGGGTAAAAATCGTAGAGGGAGACCAAGAGATGAATACACTAACCAGATTCAGAAGGATGTAGGCTGCAGTAGGTACTGGGAGATGAAGAAGCGTGCACAGGATAGAGTAGCATGGAGAGCTGCATCAAACCAGTCTCAGGACTGAAGACAACAACAACAACAACAATGTGGTTTTATCCTGTCAGTGAAAAGCGCTTGCTTGCGGTCGATCGTTAACATTTTATAACGTTTTCGTCCTGCGAACATTACATTATCGTAAAAGCATATCTGTTATATACTACCCAGTTTGACATATAGAACGTTTATTCATAGCCAGAGTTTACAAACAGAAAAAAAGCGTAATTCGCGTCAGTTCGTCGTTTCACGCGTCACAGAATGCCTGTCATTTTGAACCGCTGTTATCAACCTGTTACATGAGCCTCTTTTTGAACGCTGTAATTCAGCGAGAAAGCATATTAGTTTGTGGCATATCTGTTACCTGTGGCACGATATCTACAGATTACCACTGCAGGAAGTAACAGATTTTTTTTTACTACACTCATGTTGTCAAGCATTCTTATCATTCCTCTAAGATGACAGCAACGTAAGGATATTATTTATGATGAAAACTGTTCAAAGTCTACGGGCTAAAACTGCGTGTCTCAGATATAAGAAACGAACGAAAAGAAAATGAGTTATTTTTTGTGGTTTCTCAGATAACATAGTAGCAAAATCAGATTGACAACAACTGTTAACGAAGATATGGGCGGATAAAGTATCTAATGAGAGACCTTATAGGTACTGGTAAGTAGGAAAATGTAATATTCCTTCTCAGCTATGGATTAGGCATCGTGAGTGAAGAAGGAAGAAAAAGAAATCATCATAGGGAGACATATAACGAAGAGTATATATATAAATATTACATTTTATGACGACATAGTGAGATTAGGTAGATATCTGTTACAAGCTGATTCAGACTCAGCAGCTCCTACCGAGGCAGTTGGATTAATAGTCATTCAAAAATGTTTTTAGTCAATTAATGTAGAAACTTACAGGTTTATAACGGTATTTCATATGCTAAAGTAAATATTGCTTGCAGTATTTTTTTAATTCAGCATTTAAAACTATGAGTGTTTTTATTTAGAAAAACAACTGATGAAACATATTCCTATTTTGTTTTATAATACACGTAGCTAAACGATACAATTGTGACTTAAACTTCAAATAAGATGCCACAACCAGCCACGATTTTTGCATGAAATCTTGCTTTACATCCATCTGATTATAAATGATGTTGTTGTTGATGATGACAATGATAATGATGTTCTTATTAACGTGGTGATAGTGGTTATGGTGGTGATATCTGAAAACTATGGTAGGAGGCATGACGATACTTCTTCAAAAATTATTTTCAAAAGACACATGTATGCAGACGTTTAAATTCAGAACAATTATACAGTTCAAGGATCACCTGCAAGTATTTGTATCGAATGTCATGAAATTATTTTCCCCCAACTATGAACTAATGTTTTTCCACGGGCCAGCTTTCGAGTCACTTTAATATGCTCCTAATAAGATTAGTATTCAGGGAATCTTCTCGTATGCTTTTAAGGGCCTATAGATCAACATTAAGAGTTTTGGCGGTGCTGCAAATAACATTTATACAGGGTGTCTCGGGAGGAATGGTCAGTATTCAGTGATATGACAAGAACAATCATTCGAAGCAAAACTGCCTAGTAAAATAGACTCCAAAATGCATAACTTAAGGTTTGTGAGTACTTGTTCAGTAGAATAGATGTGGTTCATAGCAACGAAGATGAACAAGTGCTCATAGCTCTTCAGGTATGGACTTAGAATCCATGTTTACTGAATATTATTTTTCCTTCATTTGGCCCGTACTACCACTATCGAAATATGGAAAGCAGAGAGCTTGCAGTAGAAATTTTTTTTTTCACAGTATCCACGATGAAGAAGTGCTCATTGCATTTTAGAGCCCACGCTCACTAGACTTCTATGCTTCGAATCACCGGTCCTGTCACACCCATCAATATTGTTCACTTCTACTGGGACACCCTGTGTAGATTAAAAAATGCGATAGTCGTGACAATATCGATGCAAGTAAACAGGTGCATACTTTCGTAAATTCCATCCAAAAATTACTCTTCGATATGCATTATATTGTGCTTATTTTGGTAAATGTCACCCGACATAAGCACTCTTCACGAAGAAACTCGAGGAATGTACTGCAATCCGTTCTCAAAAACATTTTTAAATACCCAACACACGAATGTAAACGTTGAGAGGATCGAAAAGTTCATTTAGGGGGAGGAATAAGATTTTTTAAAGACCATAAATTTAGACATAAACTGCAGTTACTGTGATAATAACGACTCAAGATGACACGGTGTCACAATCGTAGCGTTCAGTTACGTATATAATGAAAAAAGGAATGTGTTAAATTAATTGTTTTACTACTTAACTTTACTAAACTGAAACAATTTATAAACTTATCGCTTGCAATGCTGAATGACTAATGGTTGCTTTACCGTATGTAATATTGTGTTATAAACGCGTAAGTTTAAACATGAGTGGATCAACAATATTTTTGATTAATAATCCAATTGCCTCGGCGAGAGCCATTGAAAGTCTGAATCAGCTTGTAGCAAACACTACCTGATTCCCCTATGTCATCGTACAGTGAGGTTTCAGCTATAGTTATTCTTCGTTACACGTCTAGCAGTCATGATTTCTATTTTTTTTCCACTCACGGTACGTAATACATAGCTGAGAAGCAATACTATATTTTCCTGCTTACCGGTACCTGTAACGTTTCACATTAGATACTTTATCCTCCAGTATCTTCGTTAAGAGTTGTTGTCAATTTGGTTTTGCTACTGTAGTATCAGAGGAACCATATGAAGTAGTTCATTTTCTTTTCGTTTGCTTTTTACACGTGATACACGCAATTTTATCCCCTAACGTTCGAACACTTTTCATCATAAATAATATTCATTTTACATCTAAACATAAAGCTTAAGAGGAATAATCATAATGTTTGAGAGAATGAGTGTAGCACAGGATCTGTGGTACTTCCTGCAGTGCTAATCTGAAGATATCCTGCCACACGTAACTGATACGACACAAAGCAGTCATTCGCTTTCTCGTTGAATTACAGCGTACAAAAACGGGCCCAAGAAACTAGTTGATAAGAGCGTTTCAAAATGACAGGTATGCTGAGAGCCTTGAAACGAAGAACTGACACGAATTACGCTGTTTTTGTAGTTATAAACTCTGGTCATGAATAACCGTTTAGTAAAGTTCACAGGACCAAAGCGTTATAAAATGTTAGCAAACGACTCCAAGCGAGCGCTTTTCACTGTCGGAATGAAACGGCGCTAGACTTTCTAAAAGGACATCTAACATGTTGGCAACTTCACAGTAAATATCATTTCAAGAACCATATTTAATTATCAAGCGTAATATTCTTCCCGGCATTTTGTGTAGTATATTCAGATGTCAGTTTAGATTTAAAAGTTAAAAGTTTAAGTGAACATTAAGCCTGTCTAAAAACCAGTTATTTGGTACATAAATGTTTAGTTTTTTTTTTTTAGATGTTATGATAATGATTCATATCTCACGATGTTAGTACATTAGAATATTTCCTGTAAATTTTGTTCACAGACGTGATGACACTACACAAGAGCCGCACATTGTTCACCAGCTGGTGTTTGTAAACAACCACCACTTGAATAAAGACCTGGAGCGATTCGAAAGACTCACTTATGGAAAAATATAAATCGCGAGTGGCTGCTGTTTCTGCTAACATAACAGCTCATTATAGAGTGACCAGGTGTCCCGTATTATGCGGGATTGTTCCTTATTTAGCTTCATTGTCCCGTTGTCCCGACAAAGGCATACGGGACGTATATTGCGTCGTTTTTCCCTAACTATCCCGTATATTTTGAAAAAGTGTGTGTTTAAGTAAAATGTAGCATTATCAAATGGACAACAAATGTGGACATACCCAAGGAATAAAGAAACCAAACTGAGCGAAGTCTACAATTTTCTACTTCCTTATCTCACGATAACTGCTGCAGGTATTTGCAGCTCATTACCGCGTTTTTGCTAGCTATACTTTGCACTAATGCTGCTGCAGAAAAAGTGGTCGCGTCATGAATGACTGACGAACTAACGAAAAAATGAGGTTTAGTGTCGCAGCCGTTAAGGAAATAGTTATAACAAAGATTCATTTCCAGGATATTTCATGTGTTGATTTTTATAAAATCCCGTTTAAGAACATTAAACTCTTGAATGGCATACATTCATCTGCAAAATATGACAAAAAAGATTTTTTAAGAAATTATCCACGGAGAAACTTACACACCAATTGAGAGTGAAATTAAGTAACCTATAATCTTATAAACAGCCGACCAGTTGCAATGGATAAAGAAATTCTTTACCTAGGTTTCGACAAATATAAATTTGTCATCTTCAGCAGGTAGCAATTTTACATTAGTAAGGACTAACGTACCATCACCGTTTTTACAATTGTCGGCATAGATCCATGTGTGTAAAATAAAATATAGCCCTAGAATTAGGGTTTGTCACGTAAATATAAAATAGCTCACAACCGAGTCGGAAAGATCCATGAGCTATTTTATATTTACGTGACAAACCCTAATTCTAGGGCTATATTTTATTTTTGACACATGGATCTATGCCGACAATTGTAAATGTACATTAGTCCTTACTAATGTGAAATTGCTACCTTCTGAAGAAGACAAATTTATATTTGTCGAAACCTTGGTAAAGAATTTCTTTATCCATTGCAACTGGTCGGCTGTTTATAATTTTATTACGTGAAACCGTTGCTGTTGTGCAGCTATGTTTAAAATATTAAACCTATAATCATGTTCTAAATGGTTCAAATGGCTCTGAGCACTATGGAACTTAACATCTGCGGTCATCAGTCCCCTAGAACTTAGAACTACTTAAACCTAACTAACCTAAGTACATCACACACCTCCATGCCCGAGGCAGGATTCGAACCTGCGACCGTAGCGGTCACGCGGTTCCAGACTGACGCACCTAGAACCGCACGGCCACAAAGGCCGGCCAATCATTTTCTGCCTTAGTTAAAGTCCTCGTTATATTAAAGTAATGTGTTTACGTGTGACATTAATGAAACGATATAATATTTACTCGCTCAGTAATGCAAAGGATTTTGATGCATTTTTATTGCGAATTTTAACAAAAGTGTACGAAGGTCTGTGTAGTTGTCGCATGAACCAACTAGATTAACACGAATCCACTATGGAGAGAGTATTAATAAAAGTGTCCACAAAATATCGATTCATTTCAACTTTTAATTTGTATTCCACATTCTCATTTTAGAAATCCGATCGCCCTACCTTATTAATACTACACTTGCGATGTCCACCAGCGTCCGGAAGAGATGCCATAAATTTAAAATTAGCATTTTATTATTTTTCTTCAGCGAATATTCGAAGTTGCGGAGACGACGCGGGAAAAAAGAATGTAGTGAGAGAGGCTGGTTTGCGCACCTGCTCTGTGGTGGGAAGCGGCGGGCTGGACGACCAGCAGCAGCAGCGCGAGCGGCAACAGCAGCGGCAGCGGTCGCGCAAGGTGCAGCGGCGCGGAGCGTCGGCGAGCGGGCTGAGTGTTGGCGCCCATGTCGCAGCAGGCCGCATCTCTCGGCGGCTGTCCGCCGCGCGCCACACGCAACAGACAACTGCGGCGACGCCACGCCGCGCCGGAGCAGCCGGCGCCGACGACGACGCCCCCCGCGGCGGCTGGCAGGCGGCGCGCGCGCGCGCAAACCCCCTCCCGCGACACCACCTGCGCAGGTGATCCACGTAAATACAGACGAAGGAAACAGGCGCTGTGGTGGGTCGACAGCAGCTGTGGCTCAGTTGCGCGAAAAGATTGGTTTAATACGAGGGTGAGCCAAATGAAAACCTTAATTTTTTTAAAAATAAAATAAAATAGACTTAGAGAAAGATTTTGACAATGTTGACTGGAATACTCTTCTTCAAATTCTGAAGGTAGCAGGGGTAAAATACAGGGAGCGAAAGGCTATTTACAATTTGTACAGAAACCAGATTGCAGTTATAAGAGTCGAGGGGCCTGAAAGGGAAGCAGTGGTTGGGAAGGGAGTGAGACAGGGTTGTAGCCTCTCCCCGATGTTATTCAATCTGTATATAGATCAAGCAGTAAAGGAAAAAAAAAGAAAAATTTGGACTAGGAATTAAAATCCATAGAGAAGAAATAAAAACTTTAAGGTTCGCCGATGACATTGTAATTCTGTCAGAGACAGCAAAGGACTTGGAAGAGCGGTTGAACTGAATGGACAGTGTCTTGAAAGGAGGATATAAGATGAACATCAACAAAAGCAAAACGAGGATAATGGAATGTAGTCGAATTAAGTCGGGTGATGCTGAGGGAATTAGATTAGGAAATGAGACACTTAAAGTAGTAAAGGAGTTTTGCTATTTGGGGAGCAAAATAACTGATGATGGTCGAAGTAGAGAGGATATAAAATGCAGACTGACAATGGCAAGGAAAGCGTTTCTGAAGAAGAGAAATTTATTAAAATCGAGTATTGATTTAAGTGTCAGGAAGTCATTTCTGAAAGTATTTGTATGGAGTGTAGCCATGTATAGAAGTGAAACATGGACGATAAATAGTTTGGACAAGAAGAGAATAGAAGCTTTTGAAATGTGGTGCTACAGAAGAATGCTGAAGATTAGATGGGTAGATCACATAATTAATGAGGAGGTATTGAATAGAATTGGGGAGAAGAGGGAGTTTGTGGCACTACTTGACTACAAGAAGGGATCGGTTGGTAGGACATGTTCTGAGGCATCAAGGGATCACCAATTTAGTATTGGAGGGCAGCGTGGAGGGTAAAAATCGTAGAGGGAGACCGAGAGATGAATACACTAAGCAGATACAGAAGGATGTAGGTTGCAGTAGGTACTGGGAGATGAAGAAGCTTGCACAGGATAGAGTAGCATAGAGAGCTGCATCAAACCAGTCTCAGGACTGAAGACCACAACAACAACAATTATTTATTATGCAGAAGTGGTACAAAGCTATATCACTTTTCAATATAATCTCCCCCACGCTCAATGCAAGTCCTCCAGCACTTACAAAGTGCATAAATTCCTTTAGAAAAAAATTCTTTTGGTAGTCCGCGCAACCACTCATGCACAGCGTGGCGTACCTCTTCATCAGAACGGAGCTTCGTTCCTCCCATTGCGTCTTTGAGTGGTCCAAACATATAGAAATCACTTGGGGCAAGGTCTGGTGAGTATGGCGGATGAGGAAGATGTTGTGTTGGCAGAAGAGCCAACACCGTGTTACTAGAGGAGGCCGAAATGCACGCGTTTTAGCTCACGCAGGCTGGCGTGAAGAGGGAAGGACTATACTGACGTGAGGTCTGGAACATGAAAAGGAATTAGAATTCAGAAAGCGGACGTAACTAGTTTGATGCTTAACTTTAATCCATTAATGATGAACGTCGCTCTTGACGGTACATGATTCACAATATTAACTGTTCAGAATACATTCTTGAAGAATATGGCGCCTTGCTAGGTCGTAGCAAAGGACGTAGCTGAAGGCTTTGCTAAACTGTCGTCTCGGAAAATGAGAGCGTATGTAGCCAGTGAATCATCGCTAGCAAAGACGGCTGTACAACTGTGGCGAGTGATAGGAAGTCTCTCTAGACTAGACCTGCCGTGTGGCGGCGCTCGGTCTGCAATCACTGATAGTGGCGACACGCGGCTCCGACGTATACTAACGGACCGCGGCCGATTTAAAGGCTACCACCTAGCAAGTGTGGTGTCTGGCGGTGGCACCACAGAAGACACTCAAAATGCAGGTCTGTGAATGTTGCAACTGTTGTAAGGGCAGCGTGGGGCCTTGCATTGTCATGTTGCAAAAGGACACTTGCTGACAGCAATCCACGTCGCTTTGATTTGATTGCAGGCCGCAGATGATTTTTAGGAGATCTGTGTATGATGCACTGGTTGCAGTGGTCCCTCTAGGCATGTTTCTTCCCAAAATAGAATCAGCATAACCTTCCCTGCTGATGGTTCTGTTCGAAATTTCTTTGGTTTTGGTGATGAGGAATGGCGCCATTCCTTGCTCGCTCTCTTCGTTTCCGGTTGGTGGAAGTGAACCCAGGTTTCGTCCCCAGTAACGATTCTTGGAAGGATGCCATCACCTTCTCGTTCAAAGTGCCGAAGACGTTCTTCACAAGCATCAACACGTCGTTCTCTCATTTCAGGAGTCAGCTGCCATGGCACCCATCTAGCAGACACTTTGTGAAACTGGAGCACATCATGCACAGTGTGGTGTGCTGACCCATGACTAATCTTTAAACATGCTGCAGTGTCATTCAGTGTCACTCGGCGGTTTTCCTTCACTATGGCTTCAACTGCTGCAATGTCCTGCGGAGTCACAACTCGTTGTGCCTGACCTGAACGAGCAGCATCTTCCATTGAAGTCACACCATTTGTGAACTTCCTACTCCATTCGTAGACTTGCTGCTGTGACAAACATGCATCACCGCACTGAACCTTCATTCGTTGATGAATTTCAATAGGTTTCACACCTTCACTACGCAAAAACCGAATAACAGAACGCTGTTCTCCCCTAGTGCAAGTCGAAAGTGGGGCGGCCTTCTTTATACTGATACTGCGACGGTATGTGTGCATCTGCACTATGCTGCCACCTACAGGCCATTCTGCACGCTGTTTGCAGCACGCTTACCAACTTACGGATAACGGCGCGAAATTTCGATTTGTTATTACAAATTTAAGGTTTTAATTTGACTCACCCCCATACACTGAAGAGCCAAAGAAACTGGTACACCTACCTAATATCGTGTACTGCCCCTGCGACCACGCAGAAGCGCCACAGCATGGCGTGGCATGGACTCGACTAATGTATGAAGTAGTGCTGCAGGCAACTGACACCGTGAATCCTGCAGGCCTGACCATAAATCCGTACGAAGGGGTGGAGATCTCTTCTGAACAGCACGTTGTAACGCCTACTAGATATACTCTATAATGTTCATGTTGGGGGAGTTTGGTGGTCAGCGGAAGTGTTTAAACTCAGAAGAGTGTTCCTGGAGCCACTTTGTAGCTATTCTGGACGTGTGGGGTGTCGCTTTGTCCTGTTGGAATTGCCCAAGTCCGGCAGAATGCACAGTGGACATGAGTGGATGCTTACGTACATCAAATCTCCTGCGAGAGTCTCATCTAGAAGTACCTCCGGTCCCACATCACTCCAACAGTACATGCTCCACACCATTACAGAGCCTCTACCGGCTTGAACAGTCCCCTGCTGACATGCAGCGTCCATGATGTTGTCTCCATACCCGTACACGTCCACACGCTCGATACAATTGTAACGAGACTCGTCCGACCAGGCAACATGTTACCAGTCATCAACAGTCCAATGTCGGCGTTGACGGGCCCAGGCGAGGCGTAACGCTTTGTGTCGTGCAGTCATCAGGGGTACACGAGTGGGCCTTCGGCTCCGAAAGCCCCTATCGATCATGTTTCGTTGAATGGTTTGCACGGTGACACTTGTTGAAGGCCCAGCATTGAAATCTGCAGCAATTTGCGGAAGGGTTGCACTTCTGTCACGTTGAACGATTCTCTTCAGTCGTCGTTGGTCCGCTCATGCAGGATCTTTTTCCGGCCGCAGCGATATCGGAGATTTGATGTTTTACCGGACTCCTGATTTTCGTGGTACAGTCGTGAAACGGTCATGTGGGAAAATCTCCGCTTCATTGCTATCTCGGAGATAGTGTCCCATCGCTCGTGCGCCGACTATAACACCACTTTAAAACTCACTTAAATCTTGATAACCTGCTATTGTAGCAGCTGTACCCGATCTAACAACTGCGCTAGACACTTGTCTTATATGGGCCTTGCTGACTGCAACACCATATTCTACCTGTTTACATAGCTCTGTATTTGAATACGCATGCCTATATCAGTTTGGCGCTTGAGTGGATTTATGGTGATTTACACTCTAAGAAAAAGAAAAACCACGAACCACGAAGGAATTATTCGGCTGGAACGGAAATCGGCATATGTGATGTACATCTGTAGACAAACAAATGATTTCAGTTTCAGAAAAATCTTACGATTTAGTCTCACAAATCGAGCAAGTCAGTAACACATTGGTTCACCTCAAGCCCTTAGGTAAGCAGTTATTCGGCTTGGCATTGATCGTTAGAGTTGTTGGATGTTCTCATAATGGATATCGCTCCAAATTCTGTCCAATTAGTGTGTCAGGTCGTCGAAATCCCGAGCTAGTTGGAGGACACTTCCCATAACGCTCCACACTTTCTCAGTTGGGAAGAGATCCGGCGACCTTGCACGCCAAGGTGGGGCAAGAACAAAGACAAGCAGTAGAAACTCAAGCTGAGTGCGGGCGGGTATTATCTTGCTGAAATTTAAGCCCAGGATGGCTTGGCATGAATGACAACAAAACATAGAATGTCGTCAATGTACCGCTGTGCTATAAGGGTACCGCGAATGAGAATCAAAGGGATCCTGCCACGAAATGAAATGGCACCCCAGACTAGCTCTCCCTGTTGTCGGGCTGTACGGCGGGCGACAGTCAGCTTGGTATTCCACCGCTTCGCTGGTCATCGAAACTCAGAACGACGTGGGACTCATCACTAAAAACAATTCTACCCCAGTCAATGAAATTCCTAGCCGAAGGCTTGTCTGAAGACACACAGGACAGTGATAGTATATCAATCCGACTCTCGCCCTCCATATGGCCTGACAACTAGAAGTGATGGTCTGGTGTGCCATTTCTTTTCACAGCAACTCCTCTTTGGTTGTCATAGACGGCATCCTTACAGCACAGCGGTACGTCGACGAGACTCTGTCACTCATTCTGTTGTGCTTCATGGCAAGCCGTTCTGCGCTTACATTTCTGCAAGGTAGTGTCCGGCCGCACACGGCAAGAGTGTCTACTGCTTGTCCTCGTGCTTGCCAAACCCTAACTTTCCAGCAAGGTCGCCGGGTCTCCCAATTGAGAACGTTTGGAGCATTATGGACAGAGCCCTCCAACCAGTTCGACATCTGACGCTCTAGCGCGCCAGTTGGACAGTATTTGGCAAGATATCCCTCAGGAGAACTCCCGACAGTTCTATCAGTCAGTGCCAAGTCGAACACCTGTCTGCCTCAGGGCCAGAATTGAAGCAACGCGTTATTGACTCGCTCAGTTGGTGAAGTTCTTTTTCTTGAATAAATCATTCAGTATTTCTGAATCTATAATCATTTTTTGTGTGTACATGTACCTCACATTTACCGATGCCCGTCCCATTCGAATAATTCCTTCGTAGTGCGTCGTACTTTTCTTTTTCTTAGCGTGTATTATTTATTTGAATGACGTATACCGTCCACAGTGGTTTAAAGTGATGTCGCACAGGAAAGGTTCGGAGTGGTATGTGGCTTTCGGTTACAGACTTCATACTTGCAGACCTCATTATAGGTTATTAATTACACAACCATGAACCCTTCGGAATAAATAACGCAGAAAATGACTGGCACACAGATTCTACAAATGATTCAAATGGCTCTGAGCACTATAGGACTTAACATCTGAGGTCATCAGTTCCCTAGAACTTTTTTTTTTTTTTTTTTTTTTTTTTTGTCATCAGTCTACTGACTGGTTTGATGCGGCCCGCCACGAATTCCTTTCCTGTGCTAACCTCTTCATCTCACAGTAGCACTTGCAACCTACGTCCTCAATTATTTGCTTGACATATTCCAATCGCTGTCTTCCTCTACAGTTTTTGCCCTCTACAGCTTCCTCACGTCTTAACAGATGTCCTATCATCCTGTCCCTTCTCCTTATCAGTGTTTTCCACATATTCCTTTCCTCTCCGATTCTGCATAGAACTTCCTCATTCCTTACCTTATCAGTCCACCTAATTTTCAACATTCGTCTATAGCACCACATCTCAAATGCTTCGATTCTCTTCTGTTCCGGTTTCTCCACAGTCCATGTTTCACTACCATACAATTCTGTACTCCAGACGTACATCCTCAGAAATTTCTTCCTCAAATTAAGGCCGGTATTTGATATTAGTAGACTTCTCTTGGCCAGAAATGCCTTTTTTGCCATAGCGAGTCTGCTTTTGATGTCCTCCTTGCTCCGTCCGTCATTGGTTATTTTACTGCCTAGGTAGCAGAATTCCTTAACTTAATTGACTTCGTGACCATCAATCCTGATGTTAAGTTTCTCGCTGTTCTCATTTCTACTACTTCTCATTACCTTCGTCTTTCTCCGATTGACTCTCAAACCATACTGGTACTCGTTAGACTGTTCATTCCGTTCAGCAGATCATTTAATTCTTCTTCACTTTCACTCAGGATAGCAATGTCATCAGCGAATCGTATTATTGATATCCTTTCACCTTGTATTTTAATTCCACTCCTGAATCTTTCTTTTATTTCCATCGTTGCTTCCTCGATGTACAGATTGAAGAGTAGGGGCGAAAGGCTACAGCCTTGTCTTACACCCTTCTTAATACGAGCACTAGAACTTAGAACTACTTAAACGCAGCTAACCTAAGAACATCACACACATCCATGCCCGAGGCAGGATTCGAACCTATGACCATAGCGGTTCGCGCGGTTCCAGACTGAAGTGCCTAGCATCGCGCGGCCACAGCGGCCGGCCAAATTCTACAAACACCTCATAAGAAGATTATTGGCTTATAAAAAGAGATAGGACATCTAAATGCCCTCTTGGCGAGAATTTGATAAACACGATGAATGTTGCCTCATGAGCACATTGAATAAATTAGCAAATCTGTAACTAATTAATATGCCCTGTAAGAAACAATAATAAAAATTGAGGACTGCAACACCCACGTTCAGGAAGGCTATTTCTAAAGCAACAAGTATATAGAAATCCCACATAAACTTAAAATAATTCTGCAGTCCGACTTCAACGTAGTAACAATAATAATTTCAATCGTTGCAAACAAGACCCACAAAGTCATGCAATATGGAAACGACAAGAAGGGCTCAATAGCTGCAGAAACAGTAGATCACAGGCTAAATACAGGGCGGAGAAAAATTGTGTCACGAAATTTTAACCCTGGATAGCTGATGCCAGTAGGAACCAAAATTACTAATGTTGTGTAGGTCGACAACGCACCATTTTTATACCACGGAAACTTGGCGCCACGCGCTCCGACTGGCCGTAGGATTGCCCTTTTGCCGTTCGTCGTTTGACGGGCAGCGCTACGGTTGTCGGTTCACAGTTACAAACGTCCCTCGTGATCTTCGGCAGGCAAAGCATTCGCGGTCATGCGTTGTCCAGAGCATTCGGCAACAGGGCAATCCCGCAGCCAATCGGAATGCGTGACGCCAAATTTCCGTAGTTTGAAAATGGTGCGTTGTCGATCTACTCAACATTAGTAATTTTCATTCATACTGGCATCAGCTATCCAGGGTTAAAATTTCGTGACACAGTTTTTCTGCACTCCGTATAATAAATAAAACCAAACGAGATTAGCAATGATATAATAATACACCCAAGGAGGCTAGTTTAAATTACACCTTTATGCAAAACTTAAGTACGAAAGTAAGTTTTGCATGATGCGTTATTGCCCAGTAACATAGTTTGATGAAACTTGGACCATACACAGAAAGAACTGCTGCGGTATAGTAAGTGAAAGAAATATGCAGTGAAACGAACAGAGGTGATACATTTATTCAAAGACCATAATTATACTGATGTCCCAGCAGTTTATGACGGTGCCCTGGAAATTACAAAAGGCGGGACACGGTTCTTAATAGGATGTGTGATCACCACGAACGGCAGTGCATGCTCTTCAGCGTGCTCCCACGCTGGCCAGAACTGCTGTACGACCATTGCTACATGTGGCCGTGCTGCGGTACGTCTCCCTAACAGATCTTACACGTGCTTGATGAGATTTAACTCTGGGGGTGGGGTGGGGGGGGGGGGGTCGAATCGCTGAATATCCTCTCGTTCCGAGAGCTCCTCCACCTGCGCAGCTGTACGCGGTCGCGCATCGCCATCCATAACAATGAAGTCAGAGCCGAATGCACTCCTGAAAATATTCACACGAGTACAGCGTCACAATGACGTTGACGGTTGAGCGTACGGTGTTCAAAGGTCGCTATGCCCACACAATTTGTGCCGTCCTCACACACACACACACACACACACACACACACACACACACACACACCCGCACGCACGCACGCACCAGTATACCTTGCCCACCAAAACGAACATGTTCGACAATTTCCCTGAGTACATTATCTGTTCCCGCATCTCGCCGTATGAAAGTACATTGATTATTGTCGAACATGATCGTTTTGGGGGTCCATATGTTATGGTGTGGGGAAGCATAATGTTGCATGGGCGTACTGACATCCAAATCTTTGAACACGCTACACTTACTACTCAGTGTTATTGTGACACCGTAATTCCTCCCACGCGCCTCTTTTCATGGGTGCATTCGGCCCTGATTTCATTTTTATGGATGATAATGCGTGACACCACCGAACAACGAAGTTGATGGGGCCTTTTGAACGAAAGAATATTCGGCGAATGTACGGGACTGCCCGTTCGCCGAATTTAAATCCCATCGTGCCCTTGTGGGATGCGTTGGGGATACGTATTGTAGCCGGCCGAAGTGTCCGTGCGGTTCTAGGCGCTACAGTCTGGAACCGATAGACCGCTGCGGTCGCAGGTTCGAATCCTGCCTCGGGCATGAATGTGTGTGGTGTCCTTAGGTTAGTTAGGTTTAAGTAGTCTACTCATCATGGCGGCAACTGAAACGAGTGATTCTTGTGCGTCCAAACGCGCTTCTATTGCGCCTCATCCCTCTCCCCAGGACGAGCTGGGACAGGCAGAAGGCGAATCTGTAACGCAGAGACACGCTAGAATTTCACTGCTCCTAGATCAGAATGTCAAAAATGGAAAAATAAGCCAAGCGGCTTTATCAATCATAAAAAATGAACTCACAGCATGGGCTACCGCCCATGCGAAACTTGAAGGCCGGGTGGAAGAATTAGAAAAAGAAAACAGTAGACTGAGGAACCAACCGGTTAAGACCTGGGCGGCGGTGGTTGCGCAAGCGCCAACCAAGCCGCACACAACTAAAGAAACCATAGATAAAGTTGCCAAAAGAACAGACACTGCGGTCTTTCTCAGGACACTGCCTGGGCAAGATACCAGTGTAAAGAAAATTCAAGAGCTGTTCACAAAAACAGTGAACCCAGCCAAAGATAAAATTAAGATAAAAAGAATTAAACCTAGCAGAAACTCGGTGATTGTGGAAGTAGCTTCGGAGGAAGACAAAGACAAATTATTAAACAACCAAAAACTAAACTCACTTGTTAAGTGTGAACCTCCGAAGAAACGAAATCCTTTAATAATCCTTTATGACGTGCCTACTATAATGACTTATGACGAACTAACGAACACAATAAAAGAACAAAATTTTGATGATCTAAATGAGGAGGAATTTCGAAATGGTTTCAAATTGAGATTCAAGACGGAGCCTCGGGGGCGTGATGTGGTTCATCACGTTGCTGAGGTCATGGCACCAATGTGGAGGAGGATCACAGCAATGGGCAGACTATATGTAGGATTCCATTCAATCAACGTTAAAGACTACATCGTGGTACCTCGCTGCCACAATTGTGGTGATCTGGACCACATCCTAAGGCTTTGTACCAGGGAGTCGGCTTGTACGAAGGTGGCACAAATGGACACAACTGCAAAGACTGCAAAGCAGCAGCGATCTGTATCCCCTGCAAAAGCCGCGGGAAAAAGTCATGCGGAGCCACGGGACGTAATTGCCCAACATATAGAATGTTAGAACAACGATTGATCTCCAAAATCGATTATGGCTGATCACAGCCCACCAAACAGGATGCCAAAGCGTAAATCCTCGAGCAAGAGGAGGCATGACGCTATGAGAGCAACCAGGTTTAAGAACTTCTTGATGGCGCTTTCGGGTGCCACTAAGACAGTAACAATAGACAAGGCCATCCAAACAGAGCCTTACATGATTGATATTGTATACAAACAGATTTCCCCATACTGAGCACAGATCCCGCCCCTCAACGCCGGGAAACGAAGCCGACAGTCCATCTGAAGCGGCAAGAGCATCCTATGACTGCAAAAACCCTGACAAAATTCAAAGAAAGCCAACCCATCCAAGACAATGCTATCACAAGCACAAGTCTGAAGTCCACAACGCAGAACACTCCAGTGGTCAGATTGCCACCTGTGGACCCGGTAAGGGTGTACCCCAACATCGAGTACACGATGCAACTGGCCAGGCTGGAAGAGCCGATTACCCTGGCCACTGCCTTACGGCATGTGGTCCGTGTAGGACACGAAGAGGATAGAAAGGTAACCTTCTCGGTAATGGAGGCTGTGGACAGAATTCAGCTCAAGTCAGTGAATCTCCCCACTGATTTCGGAGCCCTGCGAGACCTACTGAAAAAAGTTTTTGAGAGACGTGGTGAGAAGTTTGACCTTCAAGACATTTATGAACAGGCCGTACTGGCAAACGGACGAATTGCTTTTGACTGGAGTAAGACCTGGCCGGAGGACCGCTTACACACATACTTCCCATGACGACTGAGATAACAATTGGACAATTAAATACGCACAACAGCCGACTTGTTATGCAGGAGCTCCGCAAAGAGGTGGAGAAGAGGAGACTGGACGTGCTCTGCCTACAGGAGCCGTACTCCCAAGCTGGGAAAATAGCTTTTGCTGCCACAACTTGGCAGATTGTCAGCAGAGGTGAGGACCCTAGAGCGGCAATAGTAGTTACAAACAAACTCTTGAGGGTAACCACGCTTTCACAATTTACAACTCGTCACTGCAACGTCATGGAGCTTCTGTCCCCGATGGGAGTAATTATTCTCATAAATATGTATTTTCAATACGGAGACGAGATTGAACAACACCTAGAACACCTGGCAAGAGTTACCACGGCGTTGCGGGGACGGAAGATAATCATAACAGCTGACATCAATGCAAAATCCCCCCTGTGGTACAGCGGCACCAGAGACACAAACGGTGATAAAGTGGAAGATTTTCTTATGGCTTCGCAGCTCGTAGTGGCCAACAGGCCGGGCAATCCTCCCACCTACACAGCAGGAGGAGGACAAGGCACGAATACAGATGTAACCTTAACATCACATAATGCAGCAAACCTTATAAAGAGTTGGAAAGTCGTAAGCAATGCCACCACGAGTGACCACAACTTAATAACCTTCACTTTAGGTGACAGAGAGTGCCTGCTTGACCATGGGGTGGGAAGTACAATTTAACTACAACAAAGCGAATTGGGAACTACTAGCAAGGGAGTGCGACATTCCTGCCTTACCGGAAGGTGACGTACATCAAGACCTAGACATAGATGAAAGAGCTGAGGAACTGGTGGGTGCAGTACATAGAGCGGTGAGGGCCGCTGTACCAACCAGGAGGAAGGCCGTGGCGGCCTCGCCGTCACCATGGTCGGCCGAATTAGAGGAATTACGTCTGTCAGAAGGCTAAGAAGGAACTACCAGCGCAGTGTCGTCTGGCTGGAAAGGCAAAGATGGCAGTTGCGATACAGGGAGGCCAAGCAGAGATTCCAGAAGGAGTTACGCGAAGTGAGAATGCGTAGCTGGGAAAGCTACGTGCTGAACCAGTTGGCTCTAGATCCGTGGGGTCTCCCTTATAAATTAGTAAGGGAAAAAATCCGCTCTCCCCTGGAGCTATCAACAGTCAGGTGGGGGGATGGGATGACGGAATCTTGGCAGGAAACTGCTGAGGTCTTTCTCCAGTCCCTGCTGCCTGACGACAATGCGGATGGAGAAACCGAAAGCCAGAAGCAACTGCGAGACGCATATCTAGTAGATTACAATAACAACACGGCAGTCTACCCATTCTCGGAAGAGGAGGTGGCTGCACACAAAAGATCCCTAAAAAGAGGGAAAGCTCCAGGACCAGACGGCATTGTGGCAGAGGTGGTGCAATTTCTGGCACCCCAGTTAGTCGCGCCGCTGACCCACCTATTCAATGAGTGTCTTAGACAAAGGAGGTTTCCCAAGAAATGGAAAACCGCGAATGTGGTAATAATAAAAAAAAAGGACCAGAAAAAGATCCGTCTGAAGTTAAATCTTACAGGCCAATCTGCCTATTGGACCTGTTCGGGAAGCTTCTGGAGAAACTGCTGGCTGACAGATTGACGGCTCACCGGGTGCTGTGTGGGATGAGCAGCAGGCAGTTTGGCTTCAGGCCGGGGCGGTCGGCATCTGATGCTATCGCTCTGGCGGCTGAGGTCTGCGGCTCAACCCCGCATAAGTACGTCGTCGGCATCATGGTGGATATCAGTGGCGCCTTTGACAACCTGTGGTGGCCTTCGCTCTTCTCCTGTTTACGGGAGAAGGAGTGTCCAGGGCCGCTTTATGGGTGTCTGAGGAGCTATTGTAAGGACAGGGAGGTTTGGCTATCATCTCCTAGCGGGAGAATTGGAAAATTAATTAAGAAGGGGTGTCCCCAAGGCTCTGTTCTGGGGCCCCTTTTCTGGGATATCCATATGGAACCATTACTAGATGGACTACAACAAAGTGAAGAAGTGCTAGAGGTGATAGCCTACGCAGATGACCTCCTCCTGCTGATCGGCGGTCGTAGCCGAGAGGACATCGAGCCAAAAATCGAAAGGGCCATTGAAAAACTGCACCAATGGTGCCTTAACACAAAGATGAAAATATCTCCTAGTAAATCCACATACTTACTGCTAAAAGGTCAGCTTATCAGGAATCCCACTGTCAGAATCGATGGCTCACCAGTTCTTCGGCGACGGGAGGCGCGATATCTGGGAGTCATAATTGACGAGAGATGGAACTTTGGAAAACACATAGAAACCGTAACCCAGAGAGCCCTCCAATTATTAAATAACCTCATTTCCATTGGATATAAACGATTTCATCTCCCCCCTCATCTCATCAAACTCTATCACAATAGTATCATGACGTCAATAGTGGGTTACGGCTCGGGAGTCTGGGCGCACAGGCTCACGCGGGTCGTGCCCACCATGATAGTGAGAAGAGTCCAAAGAAACATGATTCTAAGATCAGTAGGGGCCTACAGGACATCACCAGGGGGAGCTCTGTTAGTCATAATGGGGCTCTGCCCGTTAGATATCAAGATACGTGAGCAAGCAGCTTGGTATTGGGCTAAAAAAGGGAATGGGGAAAAAATAATAGACATTATGGGTGTGAGAGTAGGGGATAAGAGGGAAATAAGAAGCAGAGGGGAAGAACTGTGGCAGAGGGATTGGGAGGAAGATGAAACGGGGAGAAGAACATTCCAGTTCTTACCTGACGTTAAAGAACGCGGGGCCATGAAATATTTTGAACCTACACGAGGACTCATCCACTTTCTCACTGGTCACGGACCCTATCCGACATACTTATGTCGGTTTGGGAAAAGGGCAACCCCCGAGTGTGACTGTGGCGCGGCGGAAGGAACTCCTGATCATGTGGTTTTCGAGTGCCCTCTCTTCAACGACGTTGTGACAACACTCCGAGACAGACTTCCAAATAACAAGACATACAATCTCCTAAGACAAGAAGACACTTTCCATACTTTGAATGCTCTGGCAGATGAGGTATCGTGAAAAATGTTAATAGAATACTTGAGGGACCAAGAATAGACACCAAATTAATAAACCAACCGATTAAGACCTGATCCCATTCCCATACCGCCTGTGCGTGGAATGGCCGACTTCCATCAGTTGGAAACCGCCACGTACGGGATTATGGGGGGTGGGGTCAATCACACCGATTGCGACTAAAGCACCAATGATGACGTAGGTTAAGTTAGTAGTAGTAGGTCTTAGTTTAGAACACTAACATAGGAAACTGCAGCGAATACTAACTGTGGTGTCACCGCTAGACACCACACTTGCTAGGTGTTAGCTTAAATCGGCCGCGGTCCATTAGTACATGTCGGACCCGCGTGTCGCCACTGTGTGATCGCAGACCGAGCGCCACCACATGGCAGGTCTAGAGAGACGTACTAGCACTCGCCCCCAGTTGTACAACGACGTTGCTAGCGACTACACTGACGAAGCCTTTCTCTCATTTGCCGAGAGACAGTTAGAATAGCCGTCAGCTAAGTTAATGGCTACGACCTAGCAAGGCGCCATTTGTACCATTGCATGTACCTCAAGATAGAGTCTCACTTGTATCATCCAGAATGCTGTATACCAAAGGACAATATAAAAGTTAAGTGTTCTAGTAGCTACGTTCTTTTCTTTATCACATTCATTACGAATCTTGTTCCAGACTTAACGCCAGACGGCGTGAGTTGACGCGTGCCCTTTCGGCTACTTCACTGTGGACTGGCTGCCTTAACAGTCCACTACACTAACCATGGCCGGCCCAGTGCCAGGGGCACGCTCCCCGGGGTTAGCTCGAGGAGCCTGGCCACCCTAAGTAGGTTTGTATTTTACTGGCACACCTGTGACGCTGCAGTTAGTAGTCTTTTCTAGGTTAGAAGTAGATAAAACTAAACTGCCCATTGTTGTTGTAGGAATCTAACCATACTTTAGTAACTTAACTTAAACTGTAGTTCACTAACATAATTGTAATATTAAGCTGCAATAACTTAGTTTTATGTAACAATTAATGGCCCACTAATCATGTTAGGAGGTGGGCTAAATATGTGTGATTAATATTGTTGTGTTAATAAAGAATTTTTTTTAAACAAAAAAAGCTCTAGGGGACTGATGACCTCAGATTTTAAGTCCCATGGTGCTCACAAGGGGGAACCTCCCCATCGCACCCCCCTCAGATTTAGTTATAAGTTGGCACAGTGGATAGGCCTTGAAAAACTGAAAACAGATCAATCGAGAAAACAGGAAGAAGTTGTGTGGAACTATGAAAAAAATAAGCAAAATATACAAACTGAGTAGTCCATGTGCAAGATAGGCGACATTAAGGATAGTGTATGCGCAAGAGCGCCGTGGTCCCGTGGTTAGCGTGAGCAGGTGCGGAATGAGAGGTTCTTGGTTAGTCTTCACTAGAGTGAAAAGTTAACTTACTTTATTTTCGCAAAGTTATGATCTGTCCGTTCGTTCATTGACGTATCTGTTCACTGTAATAAGTTTAGTGTCTGTATTTTGCGACCGCACCGCAAAACCGTGCGATTAGTAGACGAAAGGACGTGCCTCTCCAATGGCAACCGAAAAAATTTGATCGCAAGGTCATAGGTCAACCGATTCCTCCACAGGAAAACACGTCTGATATATTCGATACGACACTGGTGACGGCATGTGCGTCACAGGAATATGTTGTCGACCCACCTAACTTGTACACTTGGCGAATGGGTAAAAAGGTTCTTCTACCTTGCCCGATTTAGGTTTTCTTTTGGATGTGATAATCACTCCCAAAAAAGTGATCGCATCGGACGGACGAACGGACAGATAATAACTGTCTGAAAATAAAAAATTAAAATTTTCTCTGGAGGGAAGACTTGAACCAATGACCCCTCGTTCCGCAGCTGCTCACCCTAACCACGAGACCACGGCGTTCCTCAGGTCACATTCTCCTTGATGTTGCATATTTTGCGCATGGACTACTCAGTTTGTATATTTTGCTTATTTTTTTCATACTTCCACACAACTTCTTCCTGTTTTCTCGATTGATCTGTTTTCAGTTTTTCAAGGCCTATCCACTGTGCCAACTTATAACTAAATCTGAGGAGGGTGCGATGGGGAGGTTCCCTTGTCAGAGTCATTTGAACCATTTGATACGTATTGTATCCATATGCACCAACAACCATCCAGCAGACGTCAAGCGAGTTAGTGGAGGAACGCCCTACCACAAGAACGTCTTACCAACCTTGTGGACAGCAGGAAATCAGGGCATACATTCGCATCCTTGGTGATCACACACCCTATTATTTGTAATGTCCATGGGAGGAAGAAATGTTCAAATGTGTGTGAAATCCTATGGGACTTAACTGCTAAGGTCATCTGTCCATAAGCTTACACACTACTTAACCTAAATTATCCTAAGGACAAACACACACACCCATGCCCGAGGGAGGACTCGAACCTCCGCCGGGACCAGTCTCACAGTCCATGACTGCAGCACCTAAGACCGCTCGACTAATCCCGCGCGGCTCCATGGGAGCAAGACAAATCGCGATGACTTCAGTGTAATGACTGTCTTTGAGTAAAAGTGTCATTTGTGATCGTCTAGTTGTGTATTTCTTTCAGTTACCTTCTGTACTGTACTGTACTGTACTTTACCGTAGTGTAGAAGTTCTTTCCTTGTACGGTCGAAGTTTCATCCGGCTACTTACTTGATAGTAATACGTCATGCAGATGTTACTTTCGTCCTTAGGTTTTGCTCGCCAGAGCAGAACACAGACTTGTACTTCAAGATGCAACAACCGGAACTTCCAATTGCACTGCCCCTGAGCCAGTCATGCACAGAATAACACTGAGTAATGCGCTTGCTGGGACAGCATTAAACAGAAACATCGCGCAAACGCACAACCAGTATTTCCGTAAAACACCTCTCTCTCTCTCTCTTGCTCTCGGTGCGCTGCTGTGCAGGGACCCACACGACTAACAGAATTCACTTTTGTACAGCCGGTCCAGTACTCAAATGAACCACGATACCAGGCCCCGCCTGTCCACTTTGTGCAGGAGCCGAGGTCGGGCCAGCATGCTGATAACAAGCTGCCACTAGCCACTAGCTCAGGTCCTGTCTCCACACGAGGCTGTCCTATTGGTGGCCATACAACTCGCTGAGCAACACCGTAACTGCTTTCCCTTGTTCACTTCTTTCCTCCCTGGCTCTTCATCAAGTGACTACAGTCTCCAACAGAGCGGGGTGGCGCAATAGTTAGCACACTGGACTCGCGGTCGGGAGAACGACCGTTCAAATTCACGCCTGGCCATCCAGATTTAGTTTTTCCGTGATTTCGCCAAACCGCTCCAGGCAGATGCCGAGGTGGTTCCTCTGAAAGGGCATGGCCTATTTCCTTCCCCTTCCTTCCCCAATATAAGCTTGTACTCTGTCTCTAATGACCTCGTTATCGACCTCGTATCCTCCAGCTGCTCTGCAGACAGACGCTGGACTGCATCGACGGACCTCCTTACGGCACGCACGGCACCAGCAATAGCTCCTGCTGCCCGCGCTGCCGTCCCCGCCTGCTGTCCACACCATCCGGTTTCGTGCGGCTCGCTCACTGATGAATCCAAGACTCGTCCGATTCATATCCCGCTCAGCTTGAATCTGTCCTCACACGGGACGAGGCAGCTGACTGACGTGGACAAGGACGGAAAATCCCACCTCACGAGACACACCGGCTGCGCCACATGGGACGTGCCAGTTAACGATTTGCGACTGTAGCTCTCTCCAGCGGCTGCCGACAACTGCACCTGTCTCACAAACCACCATTTACGAAATGGCGGTGCGTAGCTTTATAAAAACGCGTATTTCCTCCCTTGTCCATACGCTAGTCAAGATGCTCTGCTGTAGTATCCATACATATTATAAAAATGGATGTTCGTTTGACGAACAGGTTTCGGGCATTATCTGTGGCTGACGATGTCTCTGAGACAGATGCAGTCGTCCACCCTCTTCCAGAGGAAGCTTCTCGGCCCGCAAAGTCTGGGCGTTCATAGAGGGTGGGTTTGCTGGTAGTTGGGAGCTCCAACGTTAGGCGCGTAATGGGGCCCCTTAGGAACATGGCTGCCAAGGAGGGGAATGAAGCCAGATGTGCAAAAGCTGCTTCAGGATGCCATGGAGGGCACAGGGTGCAGCCAATTGCAGGTGGTTGCCCATGTTGGTACCGATGACGTGTGTCGCTTTCGATCGGAGGAGATTCTCTCTGGTTTTGGACGGCTAGCGGAAATGGTAAAGACTACTAGTCTTACTTCCGAGATTAAGGCGGAACTCACCATCTGCAGCATCGTCGATAGAACCGACTGTGGTCCTTTGGTGCAGAGCCGAGTGGAGGGTCTGAATCATAGGCTCAGGCGGATCTGTGACCGTGTGGGCGGCAGATCCGTTGACTTGCGCCATCGGGTGGTGGCCAGGAGATCACTACTCACAGGAAGCGGCTACACGGGTAGCGGGGGCTGTGTGGAAGGGACTGGGCGGTTTTTTAGGTTAGAGGGCCTCAGGGAACCACAGAAAGGGCGTCCGTCTAAAAGGGGGCAGGCAAAAAACAGCAAGTTAGTTGCAGAAACGATCGGTATTGTAGTTGTAAATTGTTGTAGTTACGTTGGGAAAGAACCAGAGCTCAAAACCTTAATAGAAATGACCGAAGCTCAAATAGTTACAGGTACAGAAAGCTAAAGTCCGAAATTAGTCCAGCGGAAATTTTTTCTAACGATCTAACAGTTTTCAAAAAGGATAGATTAAATACAATTGGGGATGGAGTATTTATTGCTGTCAGAAGTAGTTTGCTTTGTAGTGAAATTGAAGTAGATAGTTCCTGCGAAATAGTACGGGTAGAGGTTACACATGACAATCGGAGTAAACTATTAATTGGGTCGTTTGACCGACCCCCAGACTCAGGAGATATAGTTGCTGAACAGTTCAAAGAAAACTTGAGTCTCATTTCAAATAGGTACCCCATTCATACAATTATAGTCGGTGGTACTTTCATCTACCCTCGATATGCTGGAAAAATTATACGTCTAAAGCCGGCAGCAGGCATAAAACGTCATCCAAAATTGTACTGAATGCTTTCTCAGAAAATTATTTTGAACAATTAATTCATGAGCCCACTCGAAGCGTAAATGGTTGCGAAAGCATACTTGACCTCTTAGCAACAAATAATCCTGTACAAATAGTGAGTATCGTGACGAATACAGGGATTAATGACCACAAGGCAGTTGCTCCTAGGCTGAATACCGTAACACCTACAACCATAAAAAAAACACAAAGTACATCTATTTAAAGATGTTGATAAAAATGCTCTTAACGCCGTTTTAAGAGACAGTCTCCACTCCTTCCGATCTGACCACGTAAGTGTAGAAAAGATGTGGAATGATTTCAAAGAGTTAGTCTCGATGGCAATTGAGAGATACATACCATATAAATTAATAAGTGATGGTACTGATCCCCCATGGTACACAAAAGGGGTCAGATCGGTGTTGCAGATGCAGCGAAAAAAGCATGCCAAATTTAAAAGAACGCAAAATCCCCAAGACTGGCAAAGTTTTGCAGAAGTCTGAAATACAGCGCGTACTTCAATGCGAGATGCTTTCAATAATTTCCACAACGAAACTGTCTCGAAATCTGGCAGAAAACCCAAAGAGATTCTGGTCATACATAAAGCACACCAGTGGCAAGACGCAATCAGCACCTACACAGCGCGATAACAACGGTGAAGTCATTGATGACAGTGCACTATAGCAGAGTTATTAAACACGATTTTCCGAAACTCCTTCACCAAACAAGACGAAGTAAATATTCCTGAATTCCAATCAAGAACAACTGCCAAGATGAGAAACATAGAAATAGATATCCTCGGCGTCGCAAAGCAGCTTAAATCACTTAATAAAAGAAAGGCTTCCGGTCCAAATTGTAAACTGGTCAGGTTCCTCACAGAGTATGCTGATACAATAGCGCCATATTTAGCAATTATATACAACCACTCGCTCACGGAAAGACCCATAGCTAAAGACTGGAAAATTGCTCAAGTCACACCAATACCCAAAAAGGGAAGTAGGAGTAATCCGCTGAATTACAGCCCCATATCACTAACGTTGATTTGCAATAGCGTTTTGAACATATACTGTATTCGAACATTGTGTAGTACCTCGAAGAAAACGATTTATTGACGCCTAGTCAGCGCGGATTCAGAAAATATCATTCTTGCGAAACAGAGCTAGCTCTTTATACTCATGAAGTAATTAATGCTATCGGCAGGTGATGTCAAATTGATTCCATATTTTTAGATTTTCAGAAGGCTTTCAACACCGTTCCTCACAAGCGTCTTCTAACCAAACAGCGTGCCTATGGAATATCACCTCAGTTGTGCGACTGGATTCGTGATTTCCTATCAGAAAGGTCACAGTTCGTAGTAACAGACGGAAAGTCATCGAGTAAAACAGAAATAATATCCGCCGTTCCCCAAGGAAGTGTTATAGGCCAACTACTGTTCTTGATCTGTATTAACGACATAGAAGACAATCTCAGTAGCCGTCTTAGACTGTTTGCAGATGATGCTGTCATTTACCGTCTTGTAAAGTCATCAGATGACCAAAACGAATTGCAAAATGATTTAGATAAGATATCTGTATGGTGCGAAAATGGCAATTGACCCTGAATAAAGAAAAGTTTGAAGTTATTCAAGTGAGTACTAAAAGAAATCCGCTAAATTTCGATCACGCGATAAGTCACACAAATCTGAAGGCTGTAAATTCAACTAAATACTTAGGAATTACAATTACAAATACGGTAAATTGGAACGATCACATAGATAATGTTGTGGGTAGAGCCAACCAAAGACTGCGATTCATTGGCAGAACACTTAAAAGGTGCAACAGGACTACTAAAGAGACTGCTTACATCACGCTTGTCCGCCCTATTCTGGAGTACTGCTGTGCGGTGTGGGATCCGCATCAGGTGGGACTGACGGATGACTTCGGCTAAAGTTCAAAGAAGGGTGGCTCGTTTTGTGCTATCGAAAAATAGGGGAGATAGTGCCACAGACATGATAGGTGCATTGGAATAGCAATCATTAAAACAAAGGCGTTTTTCGTTGCCACAGGATCTTCTCATGATATGTCAATCACCAGTTTTCTCCTCCGATTGCGAAAACATTCTGTTGGCACCCGCCGGCAGGTGTGGCCAAGCGGTTCTAGGCGCTTCAGTCTGGAACCGCGCGACCGCTACGGTCGCAGGTTCGAATACTGCCTCGGGCATAGATGTGTGTGACGTCCTTAGGTTAGTTAGGTTTAAGTAGTTCTAAGTTCTAGGGGACTGATGACCTCAGATGTTAAGTCCCATAGTGCTCAGAGGCATTTGAACCATTTGTTGGCACCCACCTACATAGGGGGAAATGATTATCACGATAAAATAAGAGAAATGAGGGCTCGCACAGAAAATTTAAGTGTTCGTTTTTCCAGCGCGCCGTTCGAGAGTGGAACGGTAGAGAGACAGCTTGAAGGTGGTTCACTGAACCCTCGGCCAGGCACTTATTTGTGAATAGCAGAGTAATCACGTAGATGTAGACTGTGTGTGTGTGTGTGTGTGTGTGTGTGTGTGTGTGTGTGTGTGTGTGTGTATTTGCAACATGCTCCATTAAAACTTTTTGTAATACTAAATGTATGTATTTTGTGTGTGTGTGTGTGTGTGTGTGTGTGTGTGTGTGTGTGTGTGTGTGTGAGTGTGTGTGTGTGCGTGTCTCGAATGTAGCGTAATGTTTGTGTTATATGATGATGTTGAGAGAAGGGAGAGGGTGAAACTCGGAGACTACTCCTCCCGAATAGTAAGCAGCAAGGGGGCCGCCAAGCTTAATGTCCCCATCCGACGTATGGATCACCATAAACAGTGTCACACACCCTCACTCCATGAGACACTGCGGAGAGATTTGGTATTTACTCCAGAACATTGGTGCAGTCAGGAGCTAAACGATACCACCTCTGCTCCCCTTGCCAACCAAATACTGGCCGTGAAGATTTTTTCCACCATCAGGATTCGAGCTGGTTTATCCCATACAAACTTGCGTTACTGACCTCGACCACGGAGAACCACCTACCTAAAATAGTTCAGGAGCTATGACGTCGTAAAAAATGAGATGCGTGATAAACTGCCGCATCATGGATGACGTTTAAATGTATTACTTCAGTGATACTAAGTGAATTCGCAAGTAATTTCGCACACAGTATCCACACAGGCCTACGCCGCTAAATGCACCTACAAAAGTATATTATGGTACCACACATAGTTCAGGAGATACGACGTCATAGACACTAAAAGGCGCGAAAAACTAATCCTATTCTCAACACAATTTGCAGACAGTATCCACATATGTCGCCGAATGTACCTACAAAATTATACCATAGATCAAGAGATATGACGTTATAAACACGGAGATGTTCTACAGTCAAGTAAGGAAATCCCTGTTGTGATGGCTTTCAGCTACGAAGTGCAAACGGCAGTAGGTGAAAACAATAACCGTCTACAAAGCTATTAAGAGACACTTCCAAAATCGCGTTGTAGACACGCGAAGCAGATGCACCTGCCATACAGACTCTGTCTGGGATCATGTTTCTTAATTTGGATACTCGACTTACACGTTTGTACATTATGCGTATTTCTACGTGCGATTGTTTCACAATTTCAACTGTGTTTTCGCGAATATATGTATAAGCTCCCGTCTCCTTGGAGATTATATGGGTTAATTAATGATTATTATGTTACAATCCTCTTGTTGTAGTTGACCGTGTATATCGAGAATTCGTTCATTGTTAAATGCAATGATGTGGTACTAACTGATGCAGATGCATTAAGAACTGGTAAAATTTAATTTATTTCCTTTATCACACTGAACAAACATAAGCACACTATTATTCAAACTGTGTGCCACTACTATTAAACATAGAGATAAATCCTTCGCTACGCAGCCGCCTTTGGCTCACGCAGCCTACACCTTCCACAGCCTCTCAACAACTGCCTCTGCTTGCGACTCCCTGCGCCACTGGGCATTGTCGCCCTCCAAACAACAACCACTTACAGATACTACACACCAGTACCCTCACATATGGAAATGAAATTCTTTCGATACCTCACTAACAACACCTTCATTTTTTGTTTTCTTTTCTAATAGAAAACTGTCGAAATGAGTACCTGGACTATCCCACGTATGTCAGCTAGTAGATAAATAAGAACTTCCATATCAGTGAACATGTTACAAGACAAGAAGAAAAGTTCCTTAGAATTACATAAATACCTTCAGCTGCCGACGGGCGTTGATGTATATCAACGAGGACAGGTGAAAGTGTGTGCCACGACCGGGACTCGAACCCGGGGTCTCCTGCTTACATGGCAGACGCTCTATCCATCTGAGCCACCGAGGACACAGAGGATAGCGCGACTGCAGAGACTATCGCGCGCACGCCTCCCGTGAGACCCACGTCCTCAAAGAAATGTTCAAATGTGTGTGAAATCTTATGGGACTTAGCTGCTAAGGTTATCAGTCCCTAAGCTTACACACTACTTAACCTAAATTATCCTAAGGACAAACACACACCAATGCCCGAGGGAGGCCTCGAACCTCCACCGGGACCAGCCGCACAGTGTATGACTGCAGCGCCTAAGACCGCTCGGCTAATCCCGCAGGGCCCTACGTCCTCACCTTGTATGTCCATACACTACATTCGTAGTGTCCCACCCCCAACACACTCATTACTCATGGAAGACATTCTTACCAAGTCCCGTAAGAGTTCGGGGAATATGTGTGCATCCGCACAGAAGAAGAAAGTCATGGCCGGTGTTGCCAGAACTATATACTTACATGAATATGGTGTCATCTCCGAAAGAACAGACACCAAAGGACTTTCACACATTTAGTGCCCGTATCCATACCCCCATGGCCCTTTATATATGTTTCATCGATACGCAGGTCAGTGTTCTGTGGAAGGCTTTCGTCATTGTTCAGTGACTTTTGACCATGGAACTTCAATGAAATTCTCACATCACAAAAAAATGTTAGATTAATGTATTCGAACTTCGGTTCTGATGAAGCCAGCGTATTGCTGTAGTGTGATAATGATTAACGATACAGCTGACATGAATCTGAAATCGTTTATAGTCTATGAATAATGCGGATGAAAGCCTACTGAAGACGGCCTCCTCTAAAATATCAATATAGACTTCTGATTAATTAATGACGTGAAATAAGGTAATTCTAATATTTCTGCAAAATGAAACAGGGTTATATGAATTATTTTTATTCATTGATCAATAAGTGGGGCACATAGAAGAACTTACATCAAGCATCTTCACGGTACAGGATCAGACAAGAGAGTGAGCTAAACTTGAAGTAACAAATGAAGTGAAATAGCGTTTTCATGTTCTAAATAAATTAAAGATCGTATAAGTACGCAAAGAAAATCTTTGCTTATCTAATTACTTTTGTGCACTTCAGGTGCGAGAAGTAGAACACTGTTTCTCGAATTAAAAAAACCAAATGCTATACAATTTAATACGATGGACCAGGATCGCTGGTAGCTAGAGAGTAGATCTTATGCTAACTGTAGGTGAACAGCTCTGTTTTCCCATATCACAATGTGTGTTATGTCATGGTTGTTTATTGCAGCTTCCGCAGATTTGAGGAAACCCTGGACTTTGGTTATTCATTGCTGAAACATGATCATAAAATGATAGCACTTATAACCCCTCTAGTTCGAACAGCCTGCCTAAGTATCTAGCTCCGAAAAAATTATGTATGGGAATTAAGGTACAAGAATTTCCGTGTTTTGAAGTTTGACATTCAGAAAGAGTTTGTTTGCTCCTTCATATGGACTGATATTAGGAAAAGACGTAAGTTTATGATAGTCTTGAGTACCCTCCAGAATTTTTTTTAGTAATAACCATCAAGCATCTCTTCCGGGTTCTTAGGCCGGCCGGAGTGACCGAGCGGTTCTAGGCGCTACAGTTTGGAACCGCGCGACCGCTACGGTCGCAGGTTCGAATCCTGCCTCGGGCATGGATGTGTGTGATGTCCTTAGGTTAGTTAGGTTTAAGTAGTTCTAAGTTCTAGGGGACTGATGACCTCAGAAGTTAAGTCCCATAGTGCTCAGAGCCATTTGAACCATCTTCCGGGTTCGTTCATATCAGGTAGAACCGCTTCTACCATGGCTACTTGGAACGGCTCCTCATTAATACACTGGCAGCTTTTGTCACAGAGCTCGAATCCTCTATACACTTTATAAACAACAACAACATCGCATCTGGCGACGAGTATATGAACTATACAAACAAACATAAGCCTTAAGGTGAAAAACTTACGGAGTACACCTTGTAAGCGATTGTGTCACCCCACCACAGAGTAGCTCCTTTCTTACCAATCCTTTTAAGTATCTCTATACAAGAGGTGTATATGAATTTTACCGACGAACTTTCAGATTTCTGAGAAAGCTTCTTAAGTGGTCCTGCTTCACGATTTCATGGTCTACATCTTTGTTGCAAGCCCATACAGGCGTGTTGCGCAGGATACTTCCTGGACTTGCACGTATTTTACTGTTCCGTTCGCAGTAGGTGCGCGGGAAGAACGACTGCCGGGCAGCTTCCGTAGAGTTCTACGTCTCTGATTTTATCGTTCAGCTATTTCGCAAGATATCTGTGGGAGAAAGTGATATGTTTCCCGATTCTTCTTTAAACGTTTTCTCATGAATGTTCAGACTTGTTTGATGCAGTTCGCCAAGAATTCCTCAACTATGCCAACTTCTTCATCTCTCAGTAACACTTGCACTCAACGTACTCATTTATTGGTTGGAAATATGTCTCTGCCTTTCTCTATAGTGTGTATCCTCTACAGCTCCCTCAAATATCATAGAAGTCATTCCTTGACGTCTCAACATATTTCCTATCGTCCTATCTCTCGTTCTTGTCAGTATATTCCGTATCTTCTTATCGTCACCGATTCTGCGGAGAACCTCTTCATTTCGTATCGGTTCACCTAATTTTCAACATCCTTCTACGGTACTACATCTCAGACGCTTCGATTCTCTTCTTTTCCGATTTTCCCACAGTCCGTGATTCACTTCCAAGCAATGCTGCGCTCCAAAGTAAATTCTCAGAAATTTCTTCCTCAAATTGCGGCCGACGATTGATGTTGGTAGACCTTCGAAACATATAGTATCGCTATTTCAACAATAAAATTTTCCGCGATACGCCGTGCCTTCCTTATGGCGCTTGGCTCTGAGCACTATGGAACTCAACATCTGTGGTCATTAGTCCCCCAGAACTTAGAACTACTTAAACCTAACTAACCTAAGGACATCACACACATCCATGCCCGAGGCAGGATTCGAACCTGCGACCGTAGCGTTCACGCGGTTCCAAACTGACGCGCCTAGAACCGCACGGCCACACCGGCCGGCTTATGGCGCTTGCAACAGGAATTTGGTGGACATTGGAATGTTGTCACTGTAGCTAAACGAACCCGCGAAAATACGCCTCGCTGCTTTATTTTCGTATCAACATCTACAGATAGATCAGGGACGCCATAAGTTACCGTTCTCTTCCTTTTCTTAGTACGAAAGAATCCTTCAGCTATATTTATAACTCTTGTTGTATTTTCTATCGAGTTCGGCACTACAGTGAATCAGGTCCGCTCACGATAAACTGGGTAATCAAGCGGATAACCGAATTACCACTGTAATACATCTCGACAGAGGGCGCAAACAAATCTATGAGGTACTCCTTCTTTCGTACCTGTGCTATTGACAGTGCCAGCACATCAACTGCACTCTCATTTGTTTCGTCTCTATCGCTTTTTTAATCTTACATTATAAGGTTCCTAGATTGATCAGGCATTTAAAACCAAGATGAATTCATTATTAACCATTAGCACCACTTAATAATTCCCAGATCACCAGTGTGTTGCACTTGGCGATTATGATATGACCTATTACTGTCACTATCGCTAACCATGCCACACGCACCGCCAAGCACCACGCTGCATAATTTCTTACCAATTTTCGCGTCGCGGCATAGGTCAAAGCTGCCAATACAGAGTTGGTGCAGTCAGAACGTTGACGATAATATTATTTCGTTGTGCTTTCCCCTAATTAACCCTTATAACGGAGGCGACAGGGGATTGAACTACCTTGGTTGTTTAGGATTGGTGTTGAGAAACAGAGCAGGATCTTTGAAGGGATACTGACCTGCCGCTGTAGTAAAACGTGATATGAACTCTTTAAGCAAGTTTATTTAATATTAGACATATTTATATGCGAGTTGCCTGACCAAAAAAATCCACAAACACATATACATGAGTTACACCTCTACTTTTTACTGTCGAAACCCCTTTCGCTATGATTTCATCCACTATCAAAAGACAAAATCCATCTGGCTTCTTGCTTTATTCACTATTAAATGCACTACACGGGGCGCCTAGCTCAGAGACAAATGCAGTCGTTGGCATTTGTTCTGCCGTCTAAAAAATCAGTGGTCACTTGGTCTACTTATCATATCTCTGTCCCCTTGACCTAATGTACAGGAGAGTATTGTTCAGCTACTTGTTCCCAGTAGCAAATGAAATCCGCTACACTGTTACACTGCACAACATATTTAAAGAGTCACTTTTTCGAAATCCGGTAACTGTCTGCCATTGAGACACAGAAGTTTGAAATTCGACTGAAAGGTGCCTATAAACTTCCTCCGTAATGGTAGAAGTGTGTCGCTCTGTGAAGTCACTCTCGGGCTCAGCGACCCTTCAAACAGCAGGGTGTTGACACATCCGAAAAAACGGTCACAGCTCTGAAGTTCATGTGACGTGTAAGGTGGGCTAATGACGTCACGTTGTCACCAAATTTCACCACAAGACTGCCCAACGCCACCGTGGATGTGTCACGCGCTGGGAAGGCCTTCACACCCCATTTTACCCCTTCTCTTGATGCCTCTGCGCTGGAGGTCAGATCCGTCACGCTCAGCGTCGAAACTACGCGGTTTTCTTATGGGTGGCCGATGACAACATTTCAGACACAGAATAGACACGAAAAGACCTCCAGGGGTGGCATAAACGGCGTCAATGAAACCAGCTCCTCCCTTAGGGCGTTGATTCCCTCACTTATCCCGGCCGAAAACGACAGCTCGCTGTACAATAAGCAAAAGGAAGACGTTCTTGACAGCCTTTATCACTGCTGACACCCCCTGGACAAATGAGGTGTGGTGAGTTGGAGGTCTGGATGTAAATTTCAAGCTCTTCAAGAAGATTCATTTTCTTTCCTTTGCTGACAGTATTTAGTTGAGATCGGGTTTCGCAGGATAGAGCGGATCAGGTTATGGTTGTGGAGGGGTCCTTAATCAGTTACTGTTAGTTGCACAAAACACACAAACTTTTATTTTCTTAAGAACCACTTAATTACACTTTACCTTAAAAGGATCAAATTAAAACAATACGCTGAAGGCCTAGTTAGGAAAACTTGCGATAGCTCCTGGGCTGAAGGCCCAAAACCACACCAAAAACAAGAACGGCTGAAGGCCTGAACACAAGCTATAAAAATTGCTTTCAAGAATACACGTGGCTGAAGGCCTTACTTAAAAAAAGTATTTCACGTAAATACTCGGCTGGAGGCCACACACAGGACACTGACCAACTCAGGGCTTAGGGCCTGGATAACAAGAAGTTCAGATAGAGAAAATGTTTTTAAAAAATTGGTTTTAAACAAATTAATTTTCAAAATTTCAATTTAAGATGGCTGAAGGCCTTATTTTCAAATCGGAACAAACTAAATTAATAGACGGCCGAAGGCCTCACACAGTACATCAGACTAAAATGAAAATCACAATCTAAAACCAACAGAACAGAGGCGCTCACAAGTGTTCCAAGGGTCGGCCTGAGGAGGTAGCTCTAACGTTAAGGTGAAGTAAGACAGGCAGCCAAGAGTAAGGTTAAATAATCGGATGGAAACCCGACGCAGGGATGGCTGAAGGACCGACCAACAGCCTAATCAACTCCCTTCTGCCCAACCAACGGTACAACAACGGAAAATATCAGCCAAAGACGAAGATATCAGCCGCACTACGTCTTCAAAATTGGCAAGGAAAAACACACTGCCAGGGCAGATAACTGGGGCGCTAACGGCCACAAGGCAGAAAATACCGCTGGTGCACTTCACTGATAAGTAACAACCAATTTAATAGCTAAAGACCACACAGGAAGACGGATGCAAAATTTCGCCGACTCCAACACAGCATACATTGTTGCTAGCTGGAACGGCTCAGGAAGCAACAACCAACAATGAACGAAGAGATGGCACAGCAGTTGAGATTTCATAACAAGTTAACTGATTACTCAACTTCAGTGTCCAGGTTCTGTGGGCACCGAACATTGTAGCTCTCGCAGCTAGCATCTCACAATCCGACTGTGCGTGCACGCCGCCGCTGGCCCCGGCCTGACCTGGCGCCACGGAGACTTCCTAGCTGCTCTGTCCCAACCGACCGACTGCCGCACACACCACCGCACGGAAATATAGCGGTCACACCAAAGATGGTGCCACTGATGGAGGCAAGTCAGCAACGCGTTATGGTAGTAACTCAGGGAGAAATAAGTCGCCACTCGATTGCGACAAAATGCCAAAGAACAAAATAGCATGAACACGAAGCAGCGACGGTTCGGTAGTATCTGTAAGTTTCCTGTAATGGTTGTGGCTCAGTGGCCGTGTTCTGTTACAAAAGTGGATTTATCATAGCTATTGAGCCAGACTTCATCCAAGTGTCCCAATACCTTATAGTGAGACTCCTTCCTGTCTGTCCTTTGTAGAACCATGGGCAGCTGTCAGATGAAAGTTTGCAAATACCTGATTTGATGTGTGCAATTCTTGTGATAATGTTAATTTTCTTTTGTTCATCAAGAGGATTTTATGTATACGATTAAGTGCAGATTGGAAGAGTGCCATTTTGTGTTGTATTGAGTGACAGGAAGAGTTGTGTGTGGCAGCATCACTGGTGGTGCGTTTTTCGTAAATTTAAAAGGCATATTTGTTATTTACATTAGAGACTGTAAGATCAAGAACATTGATTCCATTATCTATTTAATGTTCTACAGTCCAGTTAATTTTATTGTGGACACTACTGAGAGTATTCGCCAGCTCTTCAATCTCCTCAATTGTGCCACTGTACAGAATAATGGTAATAAATTATTTTAGCTTTAAACAAACATTCTGACCTGAATAATTTATTTTCTATGTGATTAACGGAAATATCTGCAAGGATTAATACCTAACTGATACCAATTGCAAGACCATCTTCTTCCTTGTAATTTTTTTGTTACAAAAGAAATATTATGTGACAGGATTCAGTGAATTAATATATCTCAGCCTTGGATAGTTTTTGTGTTTTAGTAGGGTGTTTCTAATTGTTTCGATTGTGTCGTGAACGGGTATGTTGGTGTAAAGATTTACTATGTCTGCTGAAGCCAATTTGGTATTTCTTTGATATCTTCTATAAGATGTTATTCTTAGCTGAGAAATTCTTTACTTAAGTACAAAAACTGCTGAGAATGTCTTTTAGCTTCTTGCTGATAAAATATGCTGCGATGTTTCTTGAGTTGACTATAGGATATATAGGACAATTAGGCTTATGAAGTTTCGGTAGTGAACGTAGTTTTGGTGCTGACAGGTTCATGACAAAGTATTTAGGGACAGCAGAGTCAGATAACAGGAAACCAGAGAATTTCAGTAGATTCCTTAGCTGGGCTTGAAATTTGGATGTTGATCATTCTGTATTTTATGTTTGTTCCCATAAAAAATTTCTTAAGTTTTGTTGATAAATTCAGACCCATACATAGCAACAGCTGAGTTCTCTTTGCCAGACTTCATTACTAGATCTTTGTTTTCAGATAGTTTTCTATTAACATGAATCAGAACACATCATTCATTACGATTAAAATTCACAATATATCAGTAACTTGTAATTTTGCTACTTACGTATTCATTGCAGTTATTTTCTAATCGATGAAATACTACTGCTTCATCAGTAGCTGTTAGCATCTCAGACTCTCACTGTGTGTCTCTGTTACTACGATAGGCTTCTGCTCTCATACTCTGCTACTCTCTTACTCTTATTTGATTCTGGCTACAGCCGTCTCTTTTCACATTTTTAAGGGCCTTTTTCCACTCGTATCTCGCTGCACACAGTTCTCTTCGTTATCTTTCTGGTGTGCTGTAATATTCTCTGTCTGCATGACCATCTTAATTTCCATCCAGTGGGCAAAATTCGTAGCTGTAGTCTTCCTATCACGAAATCGGCCTCAACCCTGTCCCTCTTTAACGGTTTGAAAAGTGGTACCCACGTGCTGGCACTTTGGCTGACCTTCAAGAGATACCTTGGTGCCAGCTGTATCCAAACGTGTTATCTGTCACAAATATCCTGCTTGTCATTGTGTCACCTGGCAGCGTACACGAGCATACCTGCCAAAAAGTTTCATAGGAATCTATTCCATTTCTGCACTGGCATTTCACTAAAATATACTCCGATCATGACGATAAGTCTAAGCCTTCTCTTTGTCTTTTTAGTTCTTCTGACAGTTCACTTTGTTTCCACAAACTGTTACTCCCAGGTATATATACATGAAGACTGACTCCAGTTGAGTCTTACTAAGACTACAGTGAGAGATAATTATATTTTTACGTTTCGCTAAGTGTTCATCTTCACACATCTATATATTAAGAGCTGGCTGTTAGTCTTTGCACCGGGTTAATATTTCCTCAGGCTTTGATTACATACTACCACAATATTTGTCTGATAATGGTTCGGCATAGACAATTACATTACGAGTGAAAAGTCTGAGTTTGCAGATAATACTGGTCACTAATACATTAATATACTTCATTACGTGTCTGGCAGTATCACACCTCTCTATGGCAGTTTTGTACGTCTGTAGCCGATTCTTTATCCAGCTGAGTTATACCTATCAGAAAGTTTTCAATTCAGTTTAAAGTCTGTCTGGATATTGCATGCGCACGTGTTTTCTTCTGAGGTCATCGGTGTAGTACTGAATCAAAAACTGTTCCGGAGGCTTCAGGTACTGATTTCACCTGATTAACTCAGTCCATGACTTTTAGTGAATCATGTGTCATGAGAATGAATTGGATTCCCTGTAAGTAGCATTCTTAAAATACCTACTGGTCCCGTGGGAAGTCATTTTGTATCATATACGTCACAATGTTTATTCTCAGAGTTTGTCCCAAAAAGTAGCTATCAATAAAGAAGAGTAATACAGGTCAGTACTCTTTGAACCCATTCCGCTGCTACTTTTTTATAGATGAGTCTAAAGTGAGTACCTCTCAAACCATCGGTAATAATTCTCAGGTATTCTGTAGTACTTCATAGTTAAATTTAGTGCTAATCCATATTCGTATTCCTTGTGAGACAGCCATTGGGCACTGGTGCCTGATAAATTTTGGCCATGTAATCGTCTTCTCTACAAAACAGAATCTTGGGTTGGTTCGGGGAGTGTGCACGGTTAGCCACAGTGGATATATCTCTACGCAGAGGTGCACCAAGTACATCTATTAATACTCCTTTTGTCTTTACTTATGCGCGAGTCTGAAAGAACAGACACTACTGATGATCCGCTGCTGTGCGAAACAATTCGAAATTAATTCGGTGAATGCTAAGTTCTTGACATCAGCTGTATTAGGTATCTACTGCTCAATAGTGGACATACGAAAATTTGTGTCAGGCTGACACGAACCAGATTTCCCACTTGTCGTGAGCAGTCTCCTTAGCCACTGTGGCTAACCGTGCACATTCCCCGAACCAACCCAATCTTCTGTATGTCACACTGTCTACATTCTTATCTCCTAATCCACTGAATTCATCATCTAATGTGCACAACATAATTTAAATCCCGAAACGGGGAGAATGAGACAACGAGGAGTCGAGAGCAATGTTCTTACTTTGGGTGACCTCGCCTAGGCTTGCAACATCTTTATCTTTCAGCTTTCTTTTATGAGTAAACAATTGAAAACATAATTTAACATTTCGGATTTCATTTTTTTCGGTCGTTTATTTCGCTCCATGTGCCACCCACTCACGTGTTTGAACGCTACTACTCGTGCCGCTAACAGTTAAGAAATTAGCTAAATAATTGCTTCAAGAATCAGCTTCGACTCAGTAGACGAAAGGAAATCCTCTTTAACATCCAAATCCACAAATAAAATGAATACCATTTTAAAAATTATTCTCCAATCAATGGTAATAACTAGATGTAAATCAGATTGAATACGTGGAGAAAATAAACAACATGATGCCAATAACACCTGGCCCTGTTTCCCCTGGTTGACTAGGAAAGGGGAAAGGGGTAAAACCGAGGTTCTGACACTTATTTTCAAATAAATCAACAATTTTATTTTTTCTTAAGATGCAATGCACTTCCAAAATTTTACATTTCCGATTCAGATTTTTCACTCTTAATTACGTTAGCGCAAATGTCACATCAAAATCAGTTCCGGTCGTTTCCCTTAAATTTAAGCCTTGATTCTGACAATGCAATCAATAAAAACTTACAGATGGTGACCATTGTCTTGCAAACTGATTACTTTAAATTAACAATATCTGATACTCAGTCATAAAAAAACATTAAAAATGATGACTCAGTAGCTCAGTAACACTTAAAGAATTTCCAAAATTTGATTACATTAATAAAACACATCTTATCATCATGTAACTTACAATAACATACTGCATAAAACTTTACCAAATGATAAGCAAACCTACTTAATAAATTCTTTCCCAAGAGACAACAAAACACCGAAAGGAGAATGACATACTTCATAAATAGGAAAAGCATAATATACTGAACATCATGCAGATTTGCTATTACTCATCCATAACCACTTGTATTGGGTTCATGTTCATCCCTTTTATACATATAAAGGCATTACCTTTCTCTCAAATGCAGATTGTCTCCTGAAACACGAGTATTTCAGACACAACCAAATGGCTATTCACACACACACACACACACGCACGCACACACACACACACACACACAACCAGAGCTAATCTGGTTAGGCAATACTGGGATAAAGATGATTCAACGCCACTTTGTTTGTGTGGGATGCATACATTCAGGTGCAAGCATACATTCATAGGCAAATAATCCACCTCCCCTTAACGTATTACTCTGTTAATTGATTCATGATGCCCTGCAATTGATTCATGCCCCCTGGGGATAGTATGTCATTCTGATAAATAACCACCCTCCCTTTCCCCCACCCCTCTTGAAAACCATCAACACTCCCCCCCTTCCCCTCAGTGATATGAGCACACTTTTGATATCAAATTAATTGACTAATTAATTAAATGGATCAACTAACTACCCCATCCCTCTCCCGGTAAATCCCCCAGCCGTCTCTTCACTCAACTGCCCCTCCCATCACCCATATGGAAATTGGTAGGTAAAAGACTCAACCTGTGCTGAGCTCCTGCAGGAGAAGGATATAAGGTAATGTCTTTATTTATTTAACTATTTATTGTTGAGTGTGTTGGTTTGTCCTCCACATTCTGCTGACCCTCTCCCTGGCTCCCAGTTTCTGCCCTCACTTTCTACTGCCCTCACCCCCACACTTTCCAATCACTTGTGTATATTTTCACCTTGAAGTTTGAAGACTGACTGCTCTAATCCACAATACCACCACCAAGGGGAGTTTGAAACTGTCCTACAGCTCCCTCATCCACCCGCCTTTCTACCGCCCCCTTCCTCCACTTTTCCTAATCATCTGTGTGTGTATATCTCCACCTAGAAGTTTGAAGGCCGACTACTCTAGTCCACGATACAACCGCCAGAGGGTTATCAGAACTGTCCAAACAAAAAAAAAACAAAAATTCAACACTCATAATCAACTCGTCATAACGCAAAATACACGCACTGGGAATTGAGATAAATCGTAGAATAACGCAACTACCGCTAAAATTGACGCCAAAAGATCTCACCAGTAGAGTGGCGGCTGCTGCTCATGTGTTCACCTCGATGTGCTGATACTTACTAGCCACCTTATACCCAATCTTGCCTCCCCTCCTACCTCCCCCCCCCCTCCTTCCTTCCCCCACCCCCCCCCCCACCCCCCGTGTTCTAGTCTGTCGCTGATGGTACACAAAGAGATACAGGTGAAACTCTTTATGAATACTCAATGCTTGATTAAACAAGCACCCTCCTCTACTCACTGCCCATCCTCCGCACCACCGTGCTGCACCAAACGTGAGATCGCAGCAACTGCGATATCAAAAATGGTTAGAAATAGTCCATCTGTACTGCCCTATCAAATAAATTGCTTAACAGTTCACGGGAGTCAAATGGTTCAAATGACTCTGAGCACTATGGGACTTAGCAGCTGAGGTCATCAGTCCCCTAGAACTTAGAACTACTTAAACCTAACTAACCTAAGGACGTCACACACATCCATGCCCGAGGCAGGATTCGAACCTGCGACCGTAGCGGTCGCGCGGTTCCAGACTGTAGTGCCTAAAACGGCTCGGCCACCCCGGCCGGCTACGGGAGGCAAATATTTATCGCTCAAAACACTCACTAACATCTTATGACGACTCTTCTTCTCAATGAAACATATTTTCAGTGTTTGAGAAACACATGCAAAGAGTTTGCAAATCAAATAATTTAATTTTCGCCACAAATAGATCATCGCGCTAATTATATCCGCCGCAGCTGTGCCTGTCGCGAGATACCCGCACCCACGCCAGCCAAACCAGCAGTTGCACATAAGTCTCCAGCCATACCAGACGCTCAGAGACCAGAGAGACTGTCTCCGTAACTGCCAGGCAATCAACTACTCTGTTTACAAGGGCAGAATAATCGTCGAGTGCAAACACTCGCCATATTGAATCTCTTCATGCAACACACGAGTCCGCTTCTGTCGCTGCTCAATCAGCATATAGTTCACTTCGCTATTCAGCAACCCACAGGCCGTCGCCACAGGGACTTGGCCCGCGGCTGCCAGCAAGAGCTAACTGCTCAGAGCATTCTTTGTAACTAAACAGTCGTCACAGGCTAAGCCATTGCTTCCGGTTGGCCAAATCTCCATGACCGCCCCTGCACTGGCTGCAAGCCAAGCTAGTGTGGCTGAAATTCCACCCCCTACATACACTCTCTCCACTTTTAAAAAATCCAGTTTGCCCAATGCGACAAGGGATGTTGTTTCATACAAGCATCGCGTTTTCTCAGGCAAAATGTAGGTTCCACCCTTTTATACGAGTTATTTTAGAAAGCAGACGAAATTGAATTATATGTGTGTTATAAAATCACTAAAGTATCGTTATTTGGTGTGAAAATCCTGTATAACAGTATAGCATAGGTTATATTTCCTCTACGTATTCTCTCATCAAGTAAAAAAGAACTGTTCTTATCAGATCGTTACGACATGCATCACAGAATTAGGATATTAAACTCATTTTAGGCTCATGATGTAGTGCCAAGAGCATGCTCTACCTTTGTCATAGGTTGCCTATTCACTTTCGAAACTCTGAGATTGAAAGGTCTCACCAACACCTTTGATGATTACATCCCAAAAAAGGAATCATATCCAAAGAAGCACTCCGTCCTCTATTTCGAAATGAAATGCCTCTTGAAACTTCCTGGCAGATTAAAACTGTGTGCCGGACCGAGACTCGAATTCCGGACCTTTGTCTTTCGCGGGCAACTACTGAGCTACCCAATTACGACTCATGAGCCATCCTCACAGCTTTAATTCCGCCAGTACCTCATCTCATGTCTTTCAAATTTCACAGAAGCTCTCCTGCGAACCTTACAGAACTAGCACTCCTGGAAGAAAGGATAATGAACAGACATGGCTTTGCCACAGCCTGGAGATGTTTCCAGAATGAAATTCTCACTCTGCAGCGGAGTGTGCGCTGATATGAAATTTTCTCGCAGACAATGCCATGTCTCCGCAATATCCTTTCTTCCAGGAGTGCTACTTCTGCAAGTTTCGCGAAGAGCAAAGGTCCCGAGTTTGAGTCTCGGTCCGGCACACAGTTTTAATCTGCCAGAAAGTTTCATAGCAGCGCACACTCCGCTGCAGAGTGAAACTTTCATTCTGGGAACACGAGCCATGTACCTTCTTCCTGGTGGAATGACTGGAACTGATCAGCAGTCGGACACCCTCCGTTCAATAGGCGCTGCTCAAGCATGTTTATTTACATATTTGGGTGGGTTTAGTGACATCTCTGGACAGTCAAAGAGACTGTGTCTGTGATACAATATCCACAGTCAACGTCTGTCTTCAGGATTTCTGCGAACTGGGGTGATGCAAAACTTTTTTTGATGTGTGTATTAGTCACGTGGAATGCAATGCAGTTAATATCTCAATGCAAGAAATCTTTTTCAAACAGCTGATATACATTCACCCTGCAAGATTTCTATCCCAAACAGCTGATATACATTCACCCTGCAAGATTTCTATCCCACTCAGTTTGGTAAGAAACTTTAAGATGATAACATAACTACATTCTTCGCCGAAGGAAAAAACATACACTACTGTCCATTAAAATTGCTACACCACGAAGATGACGTGCTACAGACGCGAAATTAAACCGACAGGAAGAAGATGCTGTGATACGCAAATGATTAGCTTTTCAGAGCATTCACACAAGGTTGGCGCCGGTCGCGACATCTACAACGTGCTGACATGGGGAAAGTTTCCAACCGATTTCTCAGACACAAACAGCAGTTGACCGGCGTTTCCTGGTGAAACGTTGTTGTGATGCCTCGTGTAAGGAGGAGAAATGCGTACCATCACGTTTCCGACTTTGTTAAAGGTCGGATTGTAGGCTATCGCGATTGCGGTTTATCGTATCGCGACGTTGCTGCTCGCATTGGTCGAGATCTAATGACTGTTAGTAGAATATGGAATCGGTGGGTTCAGGAGGGTAATACGGAACGCCGCGCTGGATCCCAACGGCCTCGTATCATTAGCAGTCGAGATGACAGGCATCTTATCCGCATGGCTGTAACGGATCGTGCAGCCACGTCTCGATCCCTGAGTCAACAGATGGGGACGTTTGCAAGTCAGCAACCATCTGCACGAACAGTTCGACGACGTTTGCAGCAGCATGGACTATCAGCTCGGAGACCATGGCTGCGGTTATCCTTGACGCTGCATAACAGACAGGAGCGCCTGCGATGGTGTACTCAACGACGAACCTGGGTGCACGAATGGCAAAACTTTATTTTTTCGGACGAATCCAGGTTCTGTTTACAGCATCATGATGGTCGCATCCGTGTTTGGCGACATCGCGGTGAACGCACATTGGAAGCGTGTATTCGTCATCGCCATACTGGCGTATCACCCGGCGTGACGGTATGGGGTGCCATTGGTTACACGTCTCGGCCACCTATTGTTCGCATTGAAGGCACTTTGAACAATGGATTTTACATTTCAGATGTGTTACGACCCGTGGCTCCACCCTTCATTCGATCCCTACGAAACCCTACATTTCAGCAGGATAATGCACGACCGCATGTTGCAGGTCCTGTAGGGGCCTTTCTGGATACAGAAAATGTTCGACTGCTGCCCTGGCCAGCACATTCTCTAGGTCTCTCACCAATTGAAAACGTCTGGTCAATGGTGGCCGAGCAACTGGCTCGTCACAATACGCACCCAAATTGCGTGAAAACGTAATCACCGGTCAGTTCTAATAATATATTTGTCCAATGAATACCCGTTAATCATCTGCATTTCTTCTTGGTGTAGGAATTTTAATGGCCAGTAGTGTAGATTCTTTGTGATAGATGCAGTATATGGCTTTCTAGAGTTGTACAGTGCTCACTGTTCACATCCTATTGTGGTTCAGAAATTATGCTCACAACAGTCCTATAAAATGATTGTCAGCAATGGAAAATGCATGAAACAGTTGTATTTTATGATGAAATAGTCAAATGCGTAGCAGCAGATTTGGTGTGTGAAATTACGTGCCATGCTGCTCTAACTCTGTTAACAGAATATAGCCTCTTCCACACAACATCTGTCAAGCAAATGTATACACAGGGATTGCAGCATCTCACAAGCCCCTGTCACTGATTTAAAATCGCAGCAGTTATGAAAGATGTGTCAGAGTAACGGAGTGCTTTGCAGACATCATAATTCGTCTAGAGCAGGGTGCTGAAATAGGTTTTACATTCTTTTGGTGGACGTTATTTATCACACGTGCATTGGAAGTTCTCTGTTGACTTTGGTATTGGAGGTTTGCTGTTAACGACTGCACGTAGATAGCGTTCTAAGTAACAACCATAACACATAACACGCAATTGTTTACGATTCGAGAGCATGTTGTACCGCACAACTGATACTGCCTGAGAAAACGATGGAAAAACTGGTTAAATGTACGATAAATGACATGCCACTACATCTCCCTCTCTCTAGAACGCATCATCAATCTACCATTAAACTCTACCTCGTTACAGCTCCTCTCATCCGATTACTCCATTTACTTTCTATCAACCTTTAACTCAGATCCATGTCAATTTAGCGGCAGATGATTCTCTTTTCTAGGAAAGGTTCCAAGACAGCAGTCAACTTGGATGTATTCCTATTACCTCAGCAGGCATACTGTAGAAGGTTGTCAAAAACCATGCAGCAGCCGTTCTGTAAGGTACTTGTTAGCTGACACCGTGCAGGTGTTTTGGTGGAGAGTAAAGGGAAGCACATTGTAACTGCTGTTTATTAGAGTATACAACACTTAAAGAGTCTACCACAGAGTCAAACACGCGATCCACTCGGTACTTGTACATTGAAGTCCCTAATCTGGTAATAGAGTGCTTTTTAGCTATCGAGGATGTAAACTTTACCTTAGACACATGTCTGAAGACTGTAAATCCCGTTTGTTAGAGTTTAAAACACTTAAACAGCCTAGCACAGGGTAAAACACATGATCCATTTGGTAGTTGCATATTGCTGTCCCTAAGATGGTAATATAATGCCATTTAGCTAAGGAAGGCGTAAAGTTTATTGTAGTCACATATAAGGCCACTTTGTAAAAATCTATAAGGTGGTTGCTGCTAACTTTGGGGTCACATTTGGACCTGTGACTTATCGAAGTGTATGGATTACGTGGAACTCAGCTCGTTCTGGTCCTTCACGAGATGTCAAACGTGGCATGTATAGTGCCCTCCTGCTTCCGGTCAGTTTCAGGTTAAATCGGACACAGTGTTGCAGGGAAGGACAGAGGAACAGTTACAAGGACCGTAGAGAGACAATCTAGAGTTTTGCTCAGGATCCTTAGCCAACAGAGGCAGAGTGCTGCTATGGATATTATTCGTTTGTGGGAATGTAATCATCAAAGGTGTTAGTGAGATCTTTCAATCTCAGACTTTATCCTGCGAATGTAAGAATGCTTTGCGACTCCCATCAGAGAGATGGGTAATCGTAATAAAATCTTGTTGAATTTGTAAAGTGTTTCAGCTAAGGTACATCGCTTTTGCACATCCCATCACTGTGGAACATGTGAAATGTAAGTGTCCTTACCTTCAGAGAGTTGTTTGGAAACGCTCCGTAATGCTGCACACTCTTCCAGTTTTCATATGTTGCGATGCCTCCCACATTTTTGTCAATAATAAACACCGCCTATATCTTTTATTTCAACCATCCTATGTGTTGTAAGAGCCGTGTAAGATGGCTATTTTTTGATGATTTTATTGGATGTTTCAATATTTGTAAAGGAAAATGATATATTTGAAGAACTGTGATCAGAGAAACAGTTGTTAGGCAAGAGTATCGTTGTCTGCAGTGGCAGCACTATAGAGTTGTAGAATTTTTGACAGTCAGTAGTGCTGCGGTGTGCAGCAGGTGGGTTTTTGTTGAGTGTACAGTGTAATGCATGGACGCACTTTTGCAACTACGTGAGTTGCAGATTTATTACGAGGAGAAACGATGACTTTGAACAATGGTTGGGTAGTATACAGACATAAAAAAGGTTTTGAAATGAAGAACAAGGTATTATTTGATGAGGTAAAAAGTCTATTTTTATTTTTGTAGACTTGTATTGTTGGTCTACTTCACCTTCATCACAGTCGAGTTCTTGATAATTATTCTATTGATTGGCTTTCTGAGTTAATTTACTGTACCACTGAAGTTATTAGATTAAATTAATTTTAATATTAGAATCTACACTCCTGGAAATGGAAAAAAGAACACATTGACACCGGTGTGTCAGACCCACCATACTTGCTCCGGACACTGCGAGAGGGCTGTACAAGCAATGATCACACGCACGGCACAGCGGACACACCAGGAACCGCGGTGTTGGCCGTCGAATGGCGCTAGCTGCGCAGCATTTGTGCACCGCCGCCGTCAGTGTCAGCCAGTTTGCCGTGGCATACGGAGCTCCATCGCAGTCTTTAACACTGGTAGCATGCCGTGACAGCGTGGACGTGAACCGTATGTGCAGTTGACGGACTTTGAGCGAGGGCGTATAGTGGGCATGCGGGAGGCCGGGTGGACGTACCGCCGAATTGCTCAACACGTGGGGCGTGAGGTCTCCACAGTACATCGATGTTGTCGCCAGTGGTCGGCGGAAGGTGCACGTGCCCGTCGACCTGGGACCGGACCGCAGCGACGCACGGATGCACGCCAAGACCGTAGGATCCTACGCAGTGCCGTAGGGGACCGCACCGCCACTTCCCAGCAAATTAGGGACACTGTTGTTCCTGGGGTATCGGCGAGGACCATTCGCAACCGTCTCCATGAAGCTGGGCTACGGTCCCGCACACCGTTAGGCCGTCTTCCGCTCACGCCCCAACATCGTGCAGCCCGCCTCCAGTGGTGTCGCGACAGGCGTGAATGGAGGGACGAATGGAGCCGTGTCGTCTTCAGCGATTAGATTAGATTAGATTAGATTAATACTAGTTCCATGGATCATGAATACGATATTTCGTAATGATGTGGAACGAGTCGAATTTTCCAATACATGACATAATTAGGTTAATTTAACAACATACTTAAGTTAATATAACAACTTTATTTTATTGTGTTTTTTTTGTTTTTCTTTATTTTTTATTTTTATTTTTTTAATTTAATTTTATTATTTTTTAATATTTTTTTGTTTTTTTTCTTAATTTATATCTAAAAATTCCTCTATGGAGTAGAAGGAGTTGTCATTCAGAAATTCTTTTAATTTCTTCTTAAATACTTGTTGGTTATCTGTCAGACTTTTGATACTATTTGGTAAGTGACCAAAGACTTTAGTGCCAGTATAATTCACCCCTTTCTGTGCCAAAGTTAGATTTAATCTTGAATAGTGAAGATCATCCTTTCTCCTAGTATTGTAGTTATGCACACTGCTATTACTTTTGAATTGGGTTTGGTTGTTAATAACAAATTTCATAAGAGAGTATATATACTGAGAAGCTACTGTGAATATCCCTAGATCCTTAAATAAATGTCTGCAGGATGATCTTCGGTGGACTCCAGCTATTATTCTGATTACACGCTTTTGTGCAATAAATACTTTATTCCTCAGTGATGAATTACCCCAAAATATGATGCCATATGAAAGCAATGAGTGAAAATAGGCGTAGTAAGCTAATTTACTAAGATGTTTATCACCAAAATTTTCAATGACCCTTATTGCATAAGTAGCTGAACTCAAACGTTTCAGCAGGTCATCAACGTGTTTCTTCCAATTTAATCTCTCATCAATGGACACACCTAAAAATTTGCAATATTCTACCTTAGCTATATGCTTCTGATTAAGGTCTATATTTATTAATGGCGTCATACCATTCACTGTACGGAACTGTATGTACTGTGTCTTATCAAAATTCAGTGAGAGTCCGTTTACAAGGAACCACTTAGTAATTTTCTGAAAGACAGTATTGACAATTTCATCAGTTAATTCTTGTTTGTCAGGTGTGATTACTATACTTGTATCATCAGCAAAGAGAACTAACTTTGCCTCTTCATGAATATAGAATGGCAAGTCATTAATATATAATAAGAACAACAAAGGACCCAAGACTGACCCTTGTGGAACCCCATTCTTGATAGTTCCCCAGTTTGAGGAATGTGCTGATCTTTGCATGTTACGAGAACCACTTATTTCAACTTTCTGCACTCTTCCAGTTAGGTACGAATTAAACCATTTGTGCACTGTCCCACTCATGCCCCAATACTTGAGCTTGTCTAGCAGAATTTCATGATTTACACAATCAAAAGCCTTTGAGAGATCACAAAAAATCCCAATGGGTGGTGTTCGGTTATTCAGATCATTCAAAATTTGACTGGTGAAAGCATATATGGCATTTTCTGTTGAAAAACCTTTCTGGAAACCAAACTGACATTTTGTTAGTACTTCATTTTTACAGATATGTGAAGCTACTCTTGAATACATTACTTTCTCAAAAATTTTGGATAAAGCTGTTAGAAGGGAGATTGGACGGTAACTGTTGACATCAGATCTATCCCCCTTTTTATGCAAAGGTATAACAATAGCATATTTCAGTCTATCAGGGAAAATGCCCTGTTCCAGAGAGCTATTACACAGGTGGCTGAGAATCTTACTTATCTGTTGAGAACAAGCTTTTAGTATTTTGCTGGAAATGCCATCAATTCCATGTGAGTTTTTGCTTTTAAGCAAGTTTATTATTTTCCTAATTTCAGAGGGTGAAGTGGGTGAGATTTCAATTGTATCAAATTGCATAGGTATGGCCTCTTCCATTAACAGCCTAGCATCTTCTAATGAACACCTGGATCCTACTATATCCACAACATTTAGAAAATGATTATTAAAAATATTTTCAACTTCTGACTTTTTGTTCGTAAAGTTTTCATTCAATTTGATGGTAATACTGTCTTCCTCTGCTCTTGGTTGACCTGTTTCTCTTTTAATAATATTCAAATTGTTTTAATTTTATTATCAGAGTTGCTGATTTCAGCTTCTGCCTTGGTGCCAATGATGGTCGTATGCGTGTTTGGCGCCGTGCAGGTGAGCGCCACAATCAGGACTGCATACGACCGAGGCACACAGGGCCAACACCCGGCATCATGGTGTGGGGAGCGATCTCCTACACTCGCCGTACACCACTGGTGATCGTCGAGGGGACACTGAATAGTGCACGGTACATCCAAACCGTCATCGAACCCATCGTTCTACCATTCCTAGACCGGCAAGGGAACTTGCTGTTCCAACAGGACAATGCACGTCCGCATGTATCCCGTGCCACCCAACGTGCTCTAGAAGGTGTAAGTCAACTACCCTGGCCAGCAAGATCTCCGGATCTGTCCCCCATTGAGCATGTTTGGGACTGGATGAAGCGTCGTCTCACGCGGTCTGCACGTCCAGCACGAACGCTGGTCCAACTGAGGCGCCAGGTGGAAATGGCATGGCAAGCCGTTCCACAGGACTACATCCAGCATCTCTACGATCGTCTCCATGGGAGAATAGCAGCCTGCATTGCTGCGAAAGGTGGATATACACTGTACTAGTGCCGACATTGTGCATGCTCTGTTGCCTGTGTCTATGTGCCTGTGGTTCTGTCAGTGTGATCATGTGATGTATCTGACCCCAGGAATGTGTCAATAAAGGTTCCCCTTCCTGGGACAATGAATTCACGGTGTTCTTATTTCAATTTCCAGGAGTGTATAATTGTTTTGTTTTTTTATAAGTTCCTTCGTAAATGAAATTTCAGTACTTAAAGGTTGAGTCAGGTGTTTCATGGCGTTCTGTGTCAAGATTATCAACCCAGTTTCCCTGGACCAACTGTAGTTAGTTTTTACCAGTATTTGTTCAACTGTTGTGGAGTCATGCTATATTGCTATTTCTGCCAGTACTTCATTTTACAGGTGAGATTCATAATATGCGATTGTTTCGTTTCCTTTGTGCAATGTAGGCTGTGTCAGTCTCTTTATTTTACCAGCGCCATATGTCATTGCAGAAACTTTCGAGTGTTTCAGGTTACACTCTTATCGGTTATGACACACACACTATTATTTTCAATTTCATATAAGTGATGTGGCTTTGAGCTCAGTAGCACATTTAGGTTGTCAGTTCACATTCCTAGGTTTGTATCTGTGATAACACACACACAAGTAAATGCTACTCACTTACAGCAGCTTACCTTACACAACGCAATGTCAAGTTTTCTATGAGAGCTGGTGCATCGCAATGCGTGAATGTCAGTTTAGCACCTGACCCAACCTCAAAGTCATGGTAGAAAAATAAAATGTGAGGCGCTGTACAAAGCTGTAGTAATACACTGCTTGCATGTGTTGCAGGAAAAAAAATTGTATCAAACTGCTTATGAATCAACAACACAGAAACTCTCTCTCTTGTGACTAATAGTTGTAGGGTATGGTCTTCCTCCAGTATAAGCGAGAAAAATTCACACATGCCTGTGGAAGCGACTTCAATCACTGGCCACTGCCCCGATGGACCAATCCATGTATATTTAATGGGATCACCTCAGATGCTCGATGTCAACACACAGACGGTAGTTGTTTCCAATATATCAGAAGAGAGAGACACAGAAAAATCTTATGGAGTTCTCTACCAGGTGACGTTAGCGAAGTTTTTATAGTGTGTAGTTTTACTCCAATGGATGTTATAAAAATAACGAGCTGAGAGAGAGACTATGCTGTCAACAAAGACTCTGACACCCTTACACTGTCGTATTTTTAGCAAAGTAATCATAGGAACACAATAAAGGAGATTAGGACGTGTACACAGGGATATGTATAGTTATTCGATATCGATGAATTGTAGGTTTTATACTTCTGAATTTCTTTATGTAATCCACGTATACTCTACATGGTTGTGAACTTCCTCCTGACCGTTAGTGTGCTATTTTTCTCGTTGTGATAGCTCTCTACCCTGCTTGTGATGGGTGGAGGACTAAACAGACTTCTAACTAATGGAACAGTGTTGTCTGGAAGGAATTCCGAGAGAATTAGAAAGGCTCTGTGACATGTCTCACTCGTAGAAATCAGATGGATTCAAATGCTATATATCGAAGACCAAAAGGTTCGTGAGAATATGGCAGGTAAGCGATACTCTGACGAAAAGACAGTTGAGAGGTGAGCTCCATGCCACTCCCTCTAAGCGTTATGAGCAAACATATTACAACATTTCACATACTTCTTGGGAAGTGAATGGAATGAGAAACTGAGAGGCTAATGTGAGAATTTTTACTGAGAGACAATTAGCAACAAAATTTCTCTCTTTTGTTTTCTTGATAAATAAGAGACAACATACTTCTATGAGTTATGTGTGTCTATAAATGGATGGATTGACGTCTTAATAGGTAGACTACATTCAGATTTGAAACTATATGCTTACTTTGCAAGCCATTGTATGATGTGTGGCACAGAGAACCCTGTACCACTACGAGTCATATCCTCGCAACAAGAGTGAAGGAGAAAAGGACTGTCTATATGGCTCCATATGAGCGTTAATTTCTCGTATCTCTGTATTCCTCAACCAAAATATACGTTGGCTGCAGTAGAATTCTTCTGCAATCAGCATCAAACATAGTTTCGCAATAGTGTTCCTCGAAAAGAACATTGCATTCCCTTAATGGATTTCCATTTGAGCTACCTGGCGAGTGTAATTCGACTGCGTGGAAAAATTAATTAACCTATCGATTTGACATCACTGACATGCCGCCGGATGGGTGAAAGCGAAGGCGAGAGTACCACGGGTATGGCTCGCGAATTGGAGTGGTAATCAGGCGTTTTTTCGTTGCGGCGAAATCTTTTAACGAAATTTCCATCTTCCATCTACACAGGGAGAGACGGGAGAGATAGCCATCGTAATAAAATCATCTATATTACCGAAGTTGTAAAGTGATACATTATAAAGTGATATGTAGTATTAACCTGATATTTACAGCTCCTCTGTTCTACTACCTCAAGAGACTTCACAGATGATATAGCATTTGGGTACTTTAAGAGAGTTCGAAGTGAGGAGGTAACCCGTGACGTAGGTAGAGCATGCTCTTAGCACTACATCACTAGCCAAAAATGAGTTTAATATTCTAATCCTGTAATGCAGGTCGTAACGAATAATAAGCTGATAACAACAGATTTTTTTACCTGATGAGAGAATATTTAGATGAAATACAGCCTATGCCATACTGTTGTACAGGATTTTCACAAGTTACGATACTTTAGTGAAGTGAAAATGCGTGTATGCTCCAATTTCTTCTGTCCTCTAAAATAACGTGCACAAAAGGGAGGAATCTACATTGTGCTTGAGAAAATTCGATATGTATGTGAAACTACATCCCTTCTCACATTTTTTAATCTGGGGGGAGTATATGTCTGGGGCGGAATTTCAGTTATAACTATACGTCCAACCCGCACATGCTCGTCTCGCAGTGTGCCGCGAAGTGGGTAGTCACGTGGACTTGGTCAACCCGAAGGAGCGGTGTAGCCTCTCACTACTTGTTAGTTACGAAAGATGCTCCAACCTGTTGGCTCTTGCTGGCAGCCACATGGACAAGACCCCGCGGTGGAGTCCTCTAGGTGGCGGAATAGCGAAGTAAGCAGTATGTCAGCTGAGCGTTGACAGAAGCGAACTCGTGTGTTGCTTGAGGAGATTCATTTTGGCGAGTGTTTGCGGTGGACGACTATTTCATCTCTGCAGATTGATCGGTTAACTGCTTGGCAGTCACGGGGACAATCTCTCCAGCCTCTGAGTGTCTCGTACTGCTGGAGATGTATGCGCACATGCTGGTGTGGTCGGTGCGATTGCGAGTCTGTCGCGACAGGCACAGCCGTGGCTGCCTGGCGGTCGGGGAAATGCGCGCGCTTTGCGATCACGAGTGTGTGCGATCGGAAGGTTTTTTTTCGGCAGATAAGTTTAGTGCTTTTTTCATCAAACGTCATTACGTACAAGACCTCGGATATATTTAGCACTACAATCTATTTGCGGCGAAAATTAAATTACTTGATTTGAAAAATGTTTGCAAGTGTTCCTCTGACATTGAAAATAGGTTTCATTATGAGAAACAATCAGCAAAGAGGATGGCGAGTCTTTTAAACGATCTATTTGACTTACATAAATTGTTGAGCAATTAATTTGATAGGGAAGTGCATGTGGGCTATTTCCAGCCCTTTTTGATATTGCAGCTGCTCCAATCTCACAGCTGGTGCAGTGTGGCGGTGCGGAAAATGGGTAGTGAGTGGAGAAGTGTGCTTGTTTAATCAAGCGTTATACATTTATAAAGATTTTCACCAGTATCACGTTGTGTACCCTCAGCAACAGACTAGAACAGGCCTGGAAAACCGGTACCACTACCTATGGGAGGAGGAAGAGGTAAGAGAGGAGGTATGATTGGGTCTAAGTATCAGCACACTGAGGTAAACAAACGTGCAGCAGTGCCATTCCCTCCTGGTGAAATCTTTTTCTGTCGCTATTTGCAGTAATTGCGTTATTACAATGTTTTTCCTCTATTTCTGGTGCATTTCTTGCATTATGAACTGTTGTTTATGAGAGGTGGTTTCTTTGGAGGACAGTTTTGAGAACCCTCTTGTCTGTTGTATTGTGGTGTGGAGTAGTCGGTCTTCAAACATCGAGATGAATGTGTACACATGCGATCGGAAGAATTGGGGATGAGGGCGGTGGAAATATGGGGGCAAGGGGCGGTATAGAGTGGGGGCCGCTGTGGGCACAGTTTTGAGCACCCTCTACTGGTGTTATTGTGGACTAGAGCAGTCGGTTTTCAAAATTCGAAGTGAACATATACACATTGATCAGGAAAAATGTGGGCGGGTTACTTCTGAAAAGGGGGGGGGGGGGGGCGTGGAAAGTAGGAGCCAGGAGGGGGTGTCAGCGGAGTGTGGTGTGTAGCACAATCCAACACCTCAAAAATAAAGTACATAAATAAAGACATTACCTTACATTCTTCCTCTCCAGCAGCTCAGCACAGATTGAATCTTTTTCACGCCAATTTCCATATGGGGTGGGGAGGGGGGAAATGTGGATCGGAGGGGAGGGCTTGAAGATTTTCAGGGAGAAGGATGGATTAATTAGTTGATCAATTTAATTAGTTACTCAATTAATTGTATATCAGACATGTACTTGTGTCGGCGAGGATGAGGGGCTTTGGGATTTACCAGAGGGGTGGTAGAGGGGGAAAGGAGGGATTTTCTAGCAGGATGTGCTACCCCCCGATTGTTTTCAATCTACACAAACGAACTGGCGTAGTAGCGCTCTTAAGAGGAAAGCACAGTCAGGAATTCAACTTCTAAACAAGCAGATTGCTAGCTCTTTTTAATATGACAAGGCAGCGTCAACCTTAAACCGAAACCTAGCGCTGTGCTTTACATCATCCATTAACAGTCAGTAATGTTTAGTAAGAACGTACCGTAGAAACGCACAACGCTTAGCAGCCTGCCATAACGTGTGTCTGTGAAATTGCTTCCGGCCGGCGGACAGTCGAGCTCCGTTCCACCAGTTACTTGCTGAAACACAGGCTAGCGTTAACAAGGCGCCGCCGGCCAGAATGGCCGTGCGGTTCTAGGCGCTACAGTCTGGAGCCGGGCGACCGCTACGGTCGCAGGTTCGAATCCTGCCTCGGGCATGGATGTGGGTGATGTCCTTAGGTTAGTTAGGTTTAATTAGTTCTAAGTTCTAGGCGACTAATGACCTCAGCAGTTAAGTCGCATAGTGCTCAGAGCCATTTCACAAGGCGCCCGCTACCACGGTGGCAGGTAACCACAGTACTGTCTGACTGTCCCGAAGTAATATACATTCCTCCACGAGCTATCATTCCATTCTAGAAACTACTTCAGCCATAGGCGACCAGTAATCCACAACTCCGTCACCACAGTCGGAATTGCACTGAGCCGGCCGCGGTGGTCTAGCGGTTCTAGGCGAGCAGTCCGGAACCGCGCGACTGCTGCGGTCGCAGGTTCGAATCCTGCCTCGGGCATGGATGTGTGTGATGTCCTTAGGTTAGTTAGGTTTAAGTAGTTCTAAGTTCTAGGGGACTGATGACCACAGATGTTAAGTCCCATAGTGCTCAGAACCATTTGAACCATTTTTTTTTTTTTTTTTTTTTGAATTGCACTGACCCTTTCAGCTACTTGTCCTTATCTGTCTGTTCGCTCTACGGTTCTCATGTACCTCACCTGTCACATGACACAGAGATATTTGCCACCGAGGCGCTCCACCCCAATCGTGCCGACCACTGGCACAATAACTACATCAGCAATTACCATCTGATCATACTACTGTATTATTTTATTGGGCGATTTAGACACGAAAATTGAAAAAGAGTAAAAATACAGGATAAGAGTTGATATACACTATGTTATCAAAAGTATCCGGATGCCCACAAAAGCCGGCCGTTGTGGCCGAGCGGTTCTAGGCGCTTCAGTCTGGAACCGCGTGACCGCTACGGTCGCAGGTTCGAATCCTGCCTCAGGGATGGATGTGTGTGATGTCCTTAGGTTAGTTAGGTTTAAGTAGGCCTAAGTTCTAGGGGACTGATGACCTCAGATGTTAAGTCCCATAGTGCTCAGAGCCATTTTGAACACCCACAGCCGCGCGTCATTAGCCGAGCGGTCTTAGGCGCTGCAGTCATGGAGTGTGCGGCTGGTCCCGGCGGAGGTTCGAGTCCTCCCTCGGGCATGGGTGTGTGTGTTTGTCCTTAGGATAATTTAGGTTAAGTAGTGTGAAGCTTAGGGACTGATGACCTTAGCAGTTAAGTCCCATAAGATTTAACACACATTTGTACATTTTTTTTGAACACCCACAAAAACATACGTTTTTCATATTAGGTGCATTGTGCTGCCACCTACTGCCAGGTACTCCATGTCAGCGACCTCAGTAGTCATTAGACAACGTGAGAGAGCAGAATGGGGCGCTCCGCGGAACTCACTGACTTTGAACGTGGTCAGGTGATTGGTTGTCACTTGTGTCATACGTTTGTACACGAGATTTCCATACTACTAAACATTCCTAGGTCAACTGCTTCCGATGTGGTAGTGAAGTGGAAACGTGAAGGGACACCTACAGCACAAAAGCGTACATGCCGACCTCGTCTGTTGACTGAGAGAGACCGCCGACAGTTAAAGAGGGTCGTAATGTGTAATAGGCAGACATCTATCCAGGCCATTACACAGTAGTTTCAAACTGCATCAGGACCCACTGAAAATACTATGACAGCTAGGTGGGAGGTGAGAAAACGTGGATATCGTGGTATAGCGGCTGCTCATAAACCACACATCACGCCGGTAAATGCCAAACGACGCCTGGCTTGGTGTAACGAGCGTAAACATTGGACGATTGAACAGTGGAAAAAGTTGTGTGGAGTGACGAATCACGACGTACAATGAGGCGATCCGATGGCAGGGTGTGGGTGTCGCGAATGCACAGTGGATGTCACCTGCCAGCGTGTGTAGTGCGGTGGTGTTATGGTGTGGTCGTGTATTTCATGGAGGTGGCTTGCACCCTTTTTTGTTTAGCCTGCCGCTATCATAGCACGGGCCTACATTGATGTTTTAAGCACCTACTTGCTTCCCACGTCGAACAGCAATTCGGAGATGACGACTGCATTTTTCAACACGATCGAGCACCTGTTTATAATGCACGGCCTGTGGCGGAGTGGTTACACGACAACAACACCACTGTAATGGACTGCCCTGCACAGAGTCCTGACCTGATTCCTATAGAACACTTTTGGGATGTTATGGAACGCCGAATTCGTGCCGGGCCTCACCGACCGACATCGATACCTCTGCTCAGTGCAGCACTCCGTGAAGAAGGGGCTGCCATTCCCCAAGAAACCTTCCAGCACCTGACTGAACGTATGCCTGCGAGAGTGGAAGCTGTCATCAAGGCTAAGGATGGGCCAACACGATACTGAATTCCAGCATTACCGATGGAGGACGCCACAAACTTGTAATTTTCAGCCAGGTGTCCAGATACTTTTGATCACATAGTGGACATTCTACACACATGTTTACCAGCGGAAATGGGGAAAGACACACAGTCTGCATTACCAAATGACTATCATGTAACCTGGGGCACGGTACCATGCATCAAATGCACGTTGCCTATCTAGCGACTTCCACGGGCAATAAAAATTTGATTTCAGTATTTCGTATAATTGTAGACTGAATTTAACATTTAAAATGCTGTCACAATCTACTCGTTAACAGGTTTTAACACATTAAGAACACAGTCACAGAAACTGTGTTTATGTCCTGAGGCAGCATAACTGGATGTCTGCAAATTACCCAGATTTTATTCATCCAGTACTTGACAGTGAGAGCACTTGGCGACTTCCAGCAAACTTTATGCATAATTTCAAACCTTCATGAGACTTTTTTCTCGCTGACGCCCACCACAAAATAAAAAAACCAAAAATATTTCTCGCTTACTACGTTTTCCCAACTATGGAATAAGACTTCAACGTTAGACATGGAGCTTCCACTTATTACTTCTAACTTTTTTCGCCATATTCTTGCAGGCAGAACCCCTGAATGCACGTATAAGATTGTATCACTGTACGATACATATTTCAGAAACATTGAGATCGGTGAGAAACTAGTGTTTTCGGTAAATGGTGAGCATTAAAACTTCAACAGCACGCACGACGTTTTAATGTATCATTTTTTTACTAAGAACAGTATTGGTAAAACAATTTGCCGACAGTGTTTGCATGTGTCACTGAATGTGCTTGCAAAATTCTATCATAGAACGACACATAGTTCAGGAGACATGACGTCAGCGTGGTAAACTAGCTTTTGTTTAAAATGGCCCGCAGTAAAACTCCAACATCAGGCATGACGTTTTAATTTATTACATCTTTACTACTAATTCTGTTCGCTACAAACTTTTCGTACAGTATCTACACATATTACTGAATGTGTCTGTAAATTTATATCATTGTGTGACGTATGGTTCAGGACGAGCATCATATTCACTGAGATGCGTAGTAAACTAGCTTTTGCTTAAAATGCAACACAAATTAGCCAGTTTGTATTCATCTAGCGTTTGATAATGGCGACTTCTTATAAGCATTAAGCATGTTTTTAAACTTTTTCTTGCTTACTCTTGAAGCAAATATTTAACACACTAACTTATATGTAAAGTAAGCAGACTTTGAAGCTGTTTTATACATGGGAGTTCGATTCTTTAAAGAATCGAGGGTTTACCATTTATGTGCTAATCACAACATAACCGTAAAATGCATATCCTCTCAGAGACAATCTAAGAAGCTAACGACATGTGTATCCCGAAACCAGTTCGTGCGGAAAAACATCTAGACCACATAGCAGTAAGCAGAAAGTCACCCCAAGCAATAATGCATGTTGGAGCTGTAAAGTCCGTAAATATCGAATCAGACCACTATACCTCTATAGCTAAATTTAACATTAAGCCTGAAGTGTGTGAAAACTTAAGAAACAAGTTAAGATCCCGAAACATGTCACTGATGGTCTGGAGTTGAAAAAATTAAAAACAGAAATTCAAAACCAGAACTTTTAAATATGGTACTAATTTTAAAACGGAATTATCAAAACCGCAGAATACACTAAACATGGAATACAAGGCCTGAGTAGGGTAGTAGTGTCCGACAGTCACTGATGTCAGCACTTTCTGGTTTCAGGATTCCAGGAATTGCACTGATGTCAGTACTTTTTGGGATCAGAAGTGGTGATGTCAGCACATTCCGGTGTCAGCGTTTCTGTTACTGAGGCAATAACTGATCTGCCTTCCCCATTTTGCTCTCGGCCATTTGTGAAATGTCAACATCGTCACACTCGCAGCTAGTTACCTCAGCACTCCACTGCTTTTGGGCAATACGCTCTCCATTCTAGGTCTATACTCTGCAGTGAGAAGATCAGGGTATGGGTATTTGTTGTAAATAACAAATTAATTTTATTATCAGTATTCTAGTTACGTGAGTTCCATCATTTGCTGTAATGAGGAGACCACTAACAGCAGAGTTTAAAAAAAGGCTGCAAATATTACCAAAAAGGGTGAGGTAAGACGCTTTCATGGTATAAATTAATGACATCATAGCATATCCTGCAAAATTGCGGAAAATGTTAGGCTGGTGGTGCCAAATCCAAACATTGGTTGGATAGAAAAATTAGCTATAAAATTTCGTAAATTGTAAGGAAGCCAAAAAAGAGATGAGCTTTGTAACTGGAAAATGCCTAATACTCGAAGTGCATAAGAAGAAGAATATAACCAATTGTATTGGCTTTTTTGTGTTGCAGCAGAATATATGTGACAAAAACTAATGTCACAAAAAGGATAACCAGGAAAATTCTCAGCACTAGCATAAATAACAGTTGGGTCTGTATTTTTTTTTTTCATCAGTCTTCTGACTGGTTTGATGCGGCCCGCCAAGAATTCCTCTCGTGTGCCGACCTCTTAACCTCTTCATCTCAGAGTGGCACTTGCAACCTACGTCCTCAATTATTTGCTGGATATATTCCAATCTCTGTCTTCCTCTACCGTTTTTGCCCTCTACAGCTCCCTCTGGTACCTTGGAAGTCATTCCCTCATGTCTTAACAGATCTCCTATCATCCTGTCCCTTCTCCTTATCAGTGCTTTCCACATATTCCTTTCCTCTCCGATTCTGCGCAGAACCTCCTCATTCCTTACCTAATTTTCAACATTCGTCTGTAGCACCACATTTGAAATGCTTCGATTCTCTTCTGTTCCCGTTTTCCCCCAGTCCATGTTTGACTACCATACAATGCTGTACTCCAGACGTACATTCCCAGAAATTTCTTCCTCAAATTAAGACCGATATTTGATATTAGTGGATTTCTCTTGGACACGAATGCCCTTTTTGCAATTGCTAGTCTTCTTTTGATGTCCTCCTTGCTCCATCCGTCACTCATTATTTTACTGGCTAGGTATCAGAATTCCTTAACTTCATCTACTTCGTGATCATCAATCTTGATGTTGAATTTCTCGCTGTTCTCTTTTGTACTACTTCTCATTACCTTCGTCTTTCTTCGATTTACTCTCAATCCATACTGTGTACTCATTGGTCTGTTCATTCCGTTCAGCAGACTATGTAATTCTTCTTCACTTTCACTCAGAATAGCAACGTCATAAGAGAATCGTATCAGTGATATCCTTTCACCTTGAATTTTAATTCCACTTCTGAACCTTTCTTTTATTTCCATCATTTCTTCCTCGATGTACAGATTGAACAGTAGGGGCGAAAGGCTACATCCTTGTCTTACACCCTTTTTAATACGAGCACTTCCCTCTTGGCTCTTGTACATATTGTATATTTCCCGTCTCTCCCTATACCTTACCCCTACTTTCTTCAGAATCTCGAACATCTTGTACCATTTTACATTGTCGAACAATTTTTCCAGGTCGACAAATCCTATGAACGTGTCTTGATTTTTCTTTATTCTTGCATCCATTATTAACCACAACGTCAGAATTGCCTCCCTCGTCCCTTTACTTTTCCTAAAACCAAACTGATCGTCATCTAGTGCATCCTCTATTTTCTTTTCCATTCTTCTGTATATTATTCTTGTAAGCAACTTGGATGCATGAGCGGTAATGCTGATTGTGCGATAATTCTCGCACATTCCAGCTCTTGCCGTCTTCGGAATTGTGTGAATGATGCTTTTCCGAAAGTCAAATGGCATGTCGCCAGATTCATACATTCTATACACCAACGTGGATAGTCGTTTTTTACTATTTCCCGCAATGGTTTTAGAAATGTTGATGGAATGTTATCTATCCCTTCTGCCTTATTTGACCTTAAGTCCTCCAAAGCTCTTTTAAATTCTGATTCTAATACTGGATCCCCTGTCTCTTCTAAATCGACTGTTTCTTCTTCTATCACATCAGACAAATCTTCCCCCTCACAGAGGCTTTCAATGTATTCTTTCCACCTATCCGCTCTCTCCTCTGCATTTAACAGTAAAATTCCCGTTGCACTCTTAATGTTACAACCCCTGCTTTTAATGTAACCGAAGGTTGCTTTGACTTTCCTGTATGCTGAGTCTGTCCTTCCGACAACCATTTCTTTTTCGATGTCTTCACATTTTTTCTGCAGCCATTTCGTCTTAGCTTCCTTGCATTTCCTAATTATTTCGTTCCTCAGCGACTTGTATTTCTGTATTCCTGAGTTTCCCGGAACATTTTTGTACTCCCTCCTGTCATCAATCAACTAAAGTATTGCCGGCCGCGGTGGTCTCGCGGTTCTAGACGCGCAGTCCGGAACCGTGCGACTGCTACAGTCGCAGGTTCGAATCCTGCCTCGGGCATGGATGTGTGTGATGTCCTTAGGTTAGTTAGGTTTAAGTAGTTCTAAGTTCTAGGGGACTAATGACCACAGCAGTTGAGTCCCATAGTGCTCAGAGCCATTTGAACCATTTGAACTAAAGTATTTTTTCTGTTACCCATGGTTTCTTCGCAGTTACCTTCTTTGTACCTATGTTTTCCTTCCCAACTTCTGTGATGGCCCTTTTTAGAAATGTCCATTCCTCTTCAACTGTACTGCCTACTGAGCTATTCCTCTTTGCTGTATCTATAGCCTTAGAGAACTTCAAACGTATCTCGTCATTCCTTAGTACTTCCGTATCCCACTTCTTTGCGTATTGATTCTTCCTGACTAATATCTTAAACTTCAACCTACTCTTCATCACTCCCATGTTGTGATCTGAGTCTATATCTGCTCCTGGGTACGCCTTACAATTGAGTATCTGATTTCGGAATCTCTGTCTGACCACGATGTAATCTAACTGAAATCTTCTCGTATCACCCGGCCTTTTCCAAGTATACCTCCTCCTCTGGTGATTCTTGAACAGGTTATTCGCTATCACTAGTTGAAACTTGTTACAGAACTCAATTAGTTCTCCTCTCTCATTCCTTGTCCCAAGCCTATATTCTCCTGCAATCTTTTCTTCTACTGCTTCCCCTACAACTGCATTCCAGGTCCCTATGACTATTAGATTTTCGTTTCGCTTTACATACTGTATTACCCTTTCAATATCCTCATACAACTTCTCTATCTCTTCATCTTCAGCTTGCGACGTCGGCATGTACACCTGAACTATCGTTGTCGGTGTTGGTTTGCTGTCGATTCTGATAAGAACTACCCTGTCACTGAACTGTTCACAGAAACACACTCTCTGCCCTACCTTCCTATTCATAATGAATCCTACTCCTGTTATACCATTTTCTGCTGCTGCTGATATTACCCTATGCTCATCTGACCAGAAATCCTTGTCTTCTTTCCACTTCACTTCACTGACCCTTATTCTATCTATATTGAGGCTTTGCATTTCCCTTTTCAGATTTTCTAGTTTCCCTACCGCATTCAAGCTTCTGACATTCCACGCCCCGACTCGTAGAACGTTATTCATCCGTTGATTATTCAATTTTTTTTCTCATGGTAACCTCCCTCTTGGCAGTCCCCTCCGGGAGATCCGAATGGGGGACTATTCCGGAATCTTTTGCCAATGGAGAGATCACCATGACATTTCTTCAATTACAGGCCACATGTCCTGTGGATACACGTTACGTGTCTTTAATGCAGTGGTTTCCATTGCCTTCTGCATACTCATGCCGTTGATCATTGCTGATTCTTCCGCCTTTAGGGGTAGTTTCCCACCCCTAGGACAAGAGAGAGCCGTGAACCTCTGTCTGCTCCTCCGCGCTCTTTGACAATGCCGTTGACAGAATGAGGGTGACTTCTTATGCCGGAAGTCTTCGGCCACCAATGCTGATTATTAATCAACCTGGGACCGAGGACGTTTTGATTATAAATCAAAGCGTTATCCCTAGACCACGGGTGCTCCCTATTCTATATGCTGATGATAAACATTGGCCCTAAGTCATACAGAAATTCATGCTTCGTATATGTTACAGGCGTTTTTTTACCATTTCCTATCTCCTCAGTAAATCAGTCGTCTGAAACTCGCCCTTACATCTCCGTCCTTCACAAGATGTTGTATGACTTTGCACCAACAATCGCTTGTTTCGAATCGCCACGCTCATATCTACACGTCGCAGATCTCTGCGAAGTGCATAGCAGAGGACTTCCATTGTACGACTCGTATCACGGACTCATTTTATAATTTCTTCCTGTTCCATATGCTTATGGAACACTAGAAGAATACATGAGTAAATGCTTTTGTGGGTACTATAATTAATCAAATCTTGTCTTAATTCTCCCTACTAGGCAAAAAATATGGGTTTGTAGTATATTCCTAAATTCATTGATTAATACTGTTGCTTGAAATTTTGTTAAGTACCAGTAAGCTATCTTTAAACATATACCTGTTCAGGTTTTTTAGTGTTTCCACCACTCTCCTGCGGGTCAAATGAACCTATCATCCTCTCTATTTGTTCATTAATCCCTGTTAGTCCTGTTTGGTAGTTTCCCACACACTTAAACCACATTCTAGGATGCTTCACATGAGTGTTCTGTAAGAAAGCACTTTTGTAGACTCATTACAATTTCCCAGTACTCCAGCAGTGAACTAGAGTATACCGCCTGCTCTAGTTATGCTTGAGCAAACCTCATCATTCCATTTCAAATCGCTATAAATTGTTAGATCCAGATAGTTGTGTGAGTAGACAGATTCCAGTTGTGACTCATTGATTTTATAGTCATAGGACACTATATTTTCGTGTTTTGTGAAGTGTAAAATTTTACATTTATGAATATTTAAAGCAAGTTACCAATTTTTCTATCAAGATCTGTCTGAACGTCGGTGCAGCTTTCTTCTAACAGTAGTACTTCATTATGGATAACAGTATCATCTGCAAGGAAGTCTGAGTTACTATTAATATTGTTTGCCAGGTCATTAATATAAAACATGCACAGTAAGAGCTGCGACACACCCTTGCCTGGGACAAGACTGAAGTTATTCCTATATCTGTCTATGACTTACCATACGAGAGAACACGTTGTGTCAATTCAGCTAACCCCCATCAGCCACTGTGCCAAGTATCTTCAAGGAGTGCACGAGTAGTACCTCTGTAGCGCTCCTCCACAAATTACATTAGCTCTTGATACACACACACCTCACTTCCCCTTGTAACTACCCACTCACGCCACCCACTATAGGCCATTTCACATTGGCCACCACATCATGTCACGGCAATGTTTCATCGTGGTGTATTCACATTGTCCCTCACGTCATGTCGCATCAATTCGTTTAGCCCCATACCGAATGGTGAAGATGAGGTCACGAGTTACCATCTGTGACACAAAATGTCGGAGTCCAGTATCGGAATTGAGAAATTAACGACGACAAAGTTTATTAATGGCCAAAGCAAAATTTACAACATGTGTTCTTCATCAGTTTTGTGTGGCGAAGTGTTATAGAGTAAAACAGCATTTCAGCACATCGACATTTACTTGTTAGCGTAAATACATACATACAAACTATCCAAGTCGTCGTGAAACATTTGCAGTTTGCGACGAAAATAGGTTAACTTCCGATTTTAGCAGACGATGAGACCGTCAAAACTTTTTTTCCAGTAAACCTTGCCCACGTCTGCAGCAGGGCATCAGAGCCCACCTTTTCATTTGTGAGTTGAGACAGCTTCTAATACGAAACGACTTATCTCGATTTTTCTGCTAAATTTCGGTTACACAATATATCACACAGATCTAAATGCTGTGAATTCAGCTTAATACTTAGGGCTCACAATTACGAATATCTTAAATTGGAAGAATCACATAAATAATGTTGTGAGGAAAGCGAACCAAAGACTGTCATTTATTGGCAGAACACTTAGAAGACGTGACAGGGACGAACGACCGATGAGGGATTCAGAGGCGGTTCCGAAAATAATCTTCTTTTGACAGCAAATGAGAAGCTTCCGTGAAAAAAATTATTATATACACCTTTAAACTATAGCTTTTTGCTATTTTTCAGCACAGTTACCATACAATTTCAAACATTTGTCATAACGTTTCATTAATTTACAAATTCCTTCTTCATAATCTTCTGCCACTTATCGCGCGCAGCCAACCTTTCACGGCTTTCTGAAATTCGTCGTCCTCACCGAAGTGTTGCATGCCACTTCTTCATGTGGGCGAAGAGATGAAAATCATTTGCCATCACGTCTGGGTGGTGTGGGCAATGATCAAAAACGTACCATTTTAATTGCTTCGAACTCTATCTAGTTTAATCATAGCGTGTAGGCTTTCACGGCCGGCGTCTTCAGTAATTAAAACTTCCGGGCTAAGAGGCCGTGGTCCAATAGTAGAAATACTTCTCCCTGACGTTTCGTTGCCAGCTGCGGGCAACATCATCTGAGGTGAGTCTACGACTGGCTGCTAGGCCGTGGAGGTCCTATTTATATAGAGCGCGTAGAGGGCGCCACCACTCGTCACGTGTTGTCAACAGTAAAACTATCTCTGGCTGGCGTCATTACTCTCGATCGAAGGTAATCGATTGTCACATCTTTGGTATAGAGTCGATCGCCATATCTTATCTAGCTTCAAGCCTTCTTCTTTCCAGTTAAAATTATTGTGGTGTTGCCCGCAGCTGGCAACGAAACGTCAGGGAGAAGTATTTCTACTATTGGACCACGGCCTCTTAGCCCGAAGTTTTAATTACTCTATCTAGTTTCTTGGGCTCTGTGAAGACGAGCATTGTCATCCAAAAGCACACCGGACAGCATGCTGCGACGTTTGTTTTGAATGACTCGCTTAAGTTTCTTCAAAATGTCACAGTATAAATTTGAAGCGATCATCGTTCCAGCTCCATAAATTCAATCAGTAAAACTCCTTCGGCATCTCAAAAAACCGTAACCAAACCATTTTCCACTACAAAGTTTGGCGAGCTTTCTTCGGGTTGTATGAAGAAGTTTCGTCATCAGTCACAATTCTCTTCAAGAAAACCTTCCTCTTCCGCATCGCAGCGTGAAATGAAATCTAAGGCAGAGTCCGTTCGTGTGGTTTTGTTAGTCTCTGTGAGCAATTTCAGTACCCGCTGAGCACAAAAATGGTTCAAATGGCTCTGAGCACTATGGGACTTAACTTCTAAGGTCATCAGTCCCCTTTAAGTTAGAACTACTTAAACCTAACTAACCTAAGGACAACACACACCCATGCCCGAGGCAGGATTCGAACCTGCGGCCGTAGTGGTCGCGCGTTTCCAGACTGTAGCGCCTAGAACCGCTCGGCCACCTCGGCCGGCCACTGAGCACAGAACTTTCGGTTATCGGTGATAACCTCGTATAAAAAGGTACGAGAAATTTGCGGTAATTGTTCAGAAAGTTCAGAGATGGTGAATCTCAGATTTCACGAACTGTTTCGTCAGTTTTCTTGACAAGATAATTACTCACAGCAGAAGACATACCATTCCTCTCTCTTCATCATTAATGTTTGTCCTAGCATTTTTAAGAAACCGGACCCATTCCCACACAACACATAACTCGTAAGGTTTGGACAGTATACAGTACACAATTGACGATAAGTGTTTGCTGCTGAAACGATTTGCTCCGAAAGAAATCTTATTACCGCTCGCACTTCACATTCCCCAGATTTTTAAATACAGCGCTCATGTTATAAGGCTATAACAAGCGAATGCGCGAAAGAACGAAGTTCATATTTTCAGATTTGAACGCTTACTGAATCACAGAACGTGCAGGTCTGACATAGCTCCGTACATAGGGTTGACATCCGTCCCGATATATCGGAATCGTCACCGTTATGGGCCTCCTTGTCGCTACATCACGACGAGAACCAATTTTGTCCCGATTTTGCAAACTATTGATGCCAGTGAATTGATGGAATAAATCGACAGCTGCCAGTCACTGTGGAATCAGTCTTACAGTGCCAGTTTAACCACAGGCTGATTTGTACGGAGTTTTATGAAAACGTAAAAGGGAAAAAAGACTTGTTGAGAAAGATAAAATCTTCCGAAAAACATGGTGAACCAACTACCTCTACCGCAACAAGCTCCATGTAATTGTTTTCTAAATAAAAAGTAATTATATTCAATAAATTTTTACTTCATTTCTACACCCCCATCTCAGAGTGTCCCGATGAGGTCCCAACTAGATATGGCAACCCTATCCGGGCACAAACACTAACGCTACGCTAGAACGGCGTTTACTGTCCGAACTGCCCTCTACTATACGAATATCAAAAATGACATATAACCGCAGGGCCCAGATTTTTTATGATCCAAAACGCCTAAAGAATTATATCTATTGCAAACTGGGTAGGTATGTCGCACGCCATCAGCTATGCCAATGATTATTTTTCATAGTCGGCCACGCACTCGGGAAGCATAGATGGGTCAGTGATTTCGTGTCCATCGGTTGATATAAGATGGCCTCAAACGGCCGTGCTGGCAAATACGACAGCGGGTAGCGTCACTAGAGTATCACCCGAACGTTCACTTTGGCCAGGCGACACGTTCGACGGCGAGTTGCCCAGCTAAACGAGTTCGAGAGGGACCAAATCGTCGAGCCGTGGGAGGCTGTGTAATCCTATCGTCGCAGTGCACACCACACTAGTCGTACGGACACCATCGCTGCCCCTTGTTGGCGGCAATGGATACAGGAAAGCACACACGTACGACGTGTAGGATGTGTATGTCAGACACGCTCCACAAGGAGGGAGGGCCGACGGAATGTCCGCCACGCGCGAACAGGTCCAACAGCAACGACAGGGGCCATTCAGCAGGCTGCCCAGCCTCTATGCAACATCACATAAGTGCAGATGGCAAGCGGCTGCATGACACAGGGCTCGCCGCACGTCGACCATTATAACCCTTGCCACTCACACCCCTACAGCGCCGCGCCTGACTCACTAGTCGTGGGCAGTGGTTCAGTTTTAGTGATGGGTCCCGTTTCTGCCTTGGAGTCGACGACCAGCAGGTCCGACTGGAGGTGTAGTGGAGAGTACCACAAAGAGCAGTTTGTGGTCTTCCATCGCAAGTCCCTCCAGCGTGGTGTGAAGGTATGGTGAGGAGTGTTACACTACAGTACCAGTTCACCAGCACTGTTCCTAATGGTCTCTGTGACAGCCCCATAGTACATGGAGGAGGGTCTACAACCAGATGCTCAGTCATTCGTGAACGCCCACGCCCATGCCTGTGCACTATTTTAACAAGACAATGCTCGTCGTCATACTGCTGCCATCTGCCAAGAGAGCTTCGCAGCTATGGATACTGTGCTATGGCCAGTCACATCGCCTGATCTCTCTCCGATAGGGCATGTGTGGTACGCAATGTCAGGACTCTTGTATTCACAGCCATGGGGACATAACAATGTACTACCACATATGATTTCTGGCTGTGTAGCGCAATAACTGTTAGTCCTTCAGAGCTGAAAGTGTAGTCATTTTATATGTGTGGTACTGTCTACTACGAATGTGGTCGAATTAAGTCGGGTGATGCTGAGGGAATTAGATTAGGAAATGAGACACTTAAAGTAGTAAAGGAGTTTTGTTATTTGGGGAGCAAAATAACTAATGATGGGCGAAGTAGAGAGGATATAAAATGTAAACTGGCAATGGCAAGGAAAGCGTTTCTGAAGAAGAGAAATTTGTTAACATCGAGTGTCAGGAAGTCGTTTCTGAAAGTATTTGTATGGAGTGAAACGTGGACGATAAATAGTTTGGACAAGAAGAGAATAGAAGCTTTCGAAATGTGGTGCTACAGAAGAATGGTGAAGATTAGATCGGTAGATCACATAACTAATGAGGAGGTAATGAATAGAATTGGGGAGAAGAGGAGTTTGTAGCACAACTTGACAAGAAGAAGGGACCGGTTGGTAGGATATGTTCTGAGGCATCAAGGGATCACAAATTTACCATTGGAGGGCAGCGTGGAGGGCAAAAATTGTAGAGGGGGACCAAGAGATGAATACACTAAGCAGATTCAGAAGGATGTAGGTTGCAGTAAGTACTGGGAGATGAAGAAGATTGCACAGGATAGGGTAGCATGGAGAGCTGCATCAAACCAGTGTCAGGACTGAAGACCACAACGACAACAACACCGTCTACGTACCAGCCAACAATGATCACAGTCCACCTTGACCTTCTGGGTGCAGCTCTTGTAAAGTTAAATATAAAATGAACTATAGTAATGAAAAACTTTATAGGAGATAGGATCTGAAATTACAAAAAAGTTTACTTAATTTAGAATCGCTATGTTATTCTTCAAGAAATTTCATTCTTGCGAGTTGTGCGAAAATTGTTGTATAACCATCTTAGAGCTGTTGCAATGCATAACAGTTAGTATGCAGAAGCTCTCCAAGGTAAAGGTCATCATTCCTGTACTGAACTTCAGAGTGAGAGGATAATGAAGCGCCAGCAGCATCAGCAGGGACCAGCCAGCGCCAACAGATAAAACAGGAATAACACTGTTAGGTTTGAAATTAAGTATCTAATAATAATATAATTATTGTTACTGTTATTAACAAATATGTATTAGAATATATACTTACGTTTTTATTGTTCCAGCAGCATAACACATTTCCGAACTCTAGCAGCAGACCTGCTGGTTGAGCACATCCACATACTACAAGCCACATTGCCACAACAGCGGCTCGCCGACGGGCTTTCCAATTTATCGGTCCTGGTGCCTTTCAACTATACTGTACCGCGGCCACATCAATTCATACAGCTATACTGTACCACCGCCTCCATAGCCTCAGCAGCGGCGGCTACCACAACCATTGAAATTACCACACCTCGCAGAACAGCAGGCAAGTCACCATCAAGAGTACTACTGTTCGCAAGCATATATAATATCACTGCATGTGGATCTAAATGAGTAAATGTGGGCTTGGATCCGGAAAATGACTTTTCTGTGGTTACTGAAATTGAAAACGCGCACCACATTGATTCCAAAGATCAATATTCATTGTACAAATGGGAACATACGAACAGCACGACGGGTAATATTAATAACACATGTAAGCTCTCAAGTCACCATGGTTGATATGCACAGTGAGGCAATGTTACAATTAATGTCGTAGAGTCCGAATATACAGGGTGGCGCACGAAATGTGTTACCATTTTGTTTTTGAATATAAACTTTATTGTCACTACAATCTGAAAGGAACATATACTACAATGAAGAGCCGTCCATGGAGATATGTTCTAACGCAGCACATGCTCAATATGTCCACCATTGCCGGCCGTGGTGGTCTAGCGGTTCTAGGCGCTCAGTCCGGAACCACGCGACTGCTACGGTCGCAGGTTCGAATCCTGCCTCGGGCATGGATGTGTGTGATGTCCTTAGGTTAGTTAGGTTTAAGTAGGGGTGCTCTTTGAGTCTGGTGCGGCTGGCGGGATGGGGGAGGTGCTTTCTGCCGGCAGTGCTGTTCTTCGACAGACTGTGTAGCGACACAATGGGTCATGGGCAGCACGGTTCTCGGAGGTGCCGTGGCCCGCGGTCGGCGGCCTTCCAGGGCTATTGGCATCTTCATGTAGAGCTCAAGCATAATGTTGTCGTTCATGAAGCACTTGTGGGTTTTCAGTGGCCCAAAAGCGTACATTTTGTTTGTTAACCACACCGTCTAAATCAGGGCCGGCCAGAAATTCTGCACGCGTGCGGTGCTCCTGCACATGTGCAACTTCCGGGTCACAGCGTGCACGCCGCAGCCGTCAGCGTTCATGTAGTGCATGTTTCTACGCACAGATGTCGCTTTATCCACTTGCTGGGGTACTCTGTACCGGCGCATTCTAGTGCTCTTTCCACAGCTTGAAAGCCAACCATGGCAAGGTATTTCGCGTAGTAAACATTTAAAACACTGTCACAGTCTACTCATTGAGACGTCTACTTTTATGTTAACAGTTTAACCCAGTAAGACAAGTAATACAGTTAACAACCGTGGGTTTTTATTAAGGCAGCTTGACTGACTGCACGTAAATACACGTAATGTTTTTGATCTGGTATTTAAGAAAGAGAGCACTTAGCGACTTCCAACGAACATTATTCGTTATTTCAAATAACATTAAACTAATGCAAGGTTTCCTATAACTTATTCTCGGTGCCCTCAGTAACACTCACATAATTTCTGTCTCACTGACCTCTGAACAGAATGACAATACCATTATTGCTATATATTTCATCAGTTCCGTCTGAAATCTGCATAATAACCGACAATTAGATGAATGTTATGTTTTATCGACTTCAGCTGAGCGTAGCCCTTCACACATTAAAAAAAAAGGCCCTAAATGTAAGTATACATTGGAACAATCAGTTTAATGACCAATTTTCCTGATAATAATGTAACATGAAGCAGAATGTGGCAATAATGCACAGTAGTAAACAATAATTTTTAATTATGAAAGGAATAAATCCAAACACGTTTATCACTGGTCATGAGAAATGATAATATCGGGCACAAAAGCACGGCTCATTGACAAACGCAAGCAGTTGCGAAGATTTTCATCACTTATGCTTGATCGAAACCTTGATTTATTCATTTTCATCACCGAGAAAAATCTTTCACAAAGATGTGTCGACCGGAACGTAGACATAACTCTCGCGGATTCTTGGTGCAGGCGTGGAAATTCTTGTTGTGAAAAATTTTCGTAGAATTCTTTTGTACTTCGCACTGCAAAGAACTTGTCCTTCAGTCTTGTATTGCACTGTAGGTCGATCAGTTCCATCTGTAGATCATTCGGAGCATCTTCAACTGACGACGAGAACGGTCGAGCAAAGAGACGAATGACAGGAGATAAACTCGTAACATCTGCAAATCGTGCTCGAAATTGTTCCCTAATTTTTACAATTATTGACACGTATTCTTGAAATCTAGCACTTTCATGGACCAGTCCAAGAGTCTGGAAATGTGCAGTGTTTCCTGTCAATAGCTGGCTCTCCCAAAGTGCAAGCTTTCTTTCAAAGGCATTTACTTTTTCCAACATGTCAGACATTAAATTATTTTCAAAAAATGGCTCTGAGCACTATGGGACTTAACATCTTAGGTCATCAGTCCCCTAGAACTTAGAACTACTTAAACCTAACTAACCTAAGGACATCACACAACACCCAGCCATCACGAGGCAGAGAAAATCCCTGACCCCGCCGGGAATCGAACCCGGGAACCCGGGCGTGGGAAGCGAGAACGCTACCGCACGACCACGAGATGCGGGCGAAGTTATTTTCACCTTGCCAACTGACGTTCAGGCTGTTCATGTGAGACGTAATGTCCACGAGAAACGCAAGGTCTGATATCCAACAAGGGTCTTCCAACATAGGTTCACTTTTTCCCTTCTCATGAAAGAATGTTACTATGGCCAAACGTAAGTCAAAAAATATTTTCAGCATTTTACCTCGACTGAACCAGCGTATTTCGGTATAGTAAGGTATGTCGCCGTACTCCGCTCCTAATTCCTCCAAGAACCGCCGAAACTGGCGATGCGTAAGCCCATGTGTCTTCATATAGTTTACAGTACGCACAACAATTTGCATGACGTTTGCTAACGTTACTGATTTTGCACAAAGCGCCTCTCGATGCAGAATTCTGTGAATTCCATACAACGTCTCGTCTGTGGGCCCTAGCTTTTTGCGCATCCGTGCTATGAGTCTTCTCTGATGGCCTTAAATTGATGGTGCTCCATCTGTGGTCACTGAGACTAACCGATTCCAGTCCATAACGACGCCATCAATCGGCTGCTCGACAGCTTGGAGTAAGTCCGGACTTGTAGTAGTTCCTTACAAAGGTACTAAGTCCAAAACGTCCTCTGTTACACAAAGTGCGTTATCGACACCTCATATGTATATCACAACCTAGACTGTATCTGTAAGATCTGTTGCTTCATCGAGCGCAACAGAGAAAGCATTAAAGTCTTTAGCCTTATTTATTAGCTGCCTGTGCACATCACCGGACATAGAACTCATACGTCTTGTCATTGTTTGTTTGGACCGACTGATTTCTTGAAACCCGCTAACGTTCGTGGGACACACAAGTTGTGCAGCATCAAGACACCCTTTCACAAACTCCCCTTCGGAAAAGGGTTTCCCAGACTGTGCAATTCTTAATGAAATTTTAAAACTTGCTCGCAGTGAAGATTTAATGTGGTTGTCATTCTCGAAAATTGAAAACAGTACATTGTACAGCATACAGTAAAACAGACACAAATGTAACACAAGAAACTAAGAGTTCAAGAAGTATCAGTTACTTTGACGTACAGTAAAATCGAGTTGATGTGTCTCATCCATTCTCTTAATGACATTTAATTTTGCTTGCCGTTCTTCACTATTGAGTACACTACACTGGTCTTCGTGATATGTATTGTAGTGTCTTTCAATTGAAAACTTACGCTGGCCGCCTATTATTCGGCAGCACAGCAAACACTGTGAGTTTTCGCCAACGGCTACAAAAAAGAATTGCAATTCCCAGTCATTTTTAAACGACTGAGAACATAGATCTCCCGTCCTTTGCTTTTTCACAGTACCTGCCATTTCTCAGTACTTCTCTGTTAAGGTTACGGTCACCAGGGGTATACGAGACTGGATATGTTTCTCTCTTTCTTGTACCACATAGCCCGCAGCTCGTGGTCGTGCGGTAGCGTTCTCGCTTCCCACGCCCGGGTTCGATTCCCGGCGGGGTCAGGGATTTTCTCTGCCTCGTGATGGCTGGGTGTTGTGTGATGTCCTTAGGTTAGTTAGGTTTAAGTGGTTCTAAGTTCTAGGGGACTGATGACCATAGCTGTTAAGTCCCATAGTGCTCGGAGCCATTTGAACCATTTTTTGTACCACATAAACAGGGAAGTTGAGCCGCCGCCGTTCATTTAGGACACATGTCTAATAACAGATGTCGCTGTCGCTCGCTGTCGCACACGTGCGCACATGTGCAGCACTTCCGCACGTCTGCACACTGTGCAGCGTTTGCCCGGCCCTGGTCTAAATGAAATTCGCCTCGTCTGAAAACCAAACGTTGTTGAGAGTTTCTTCCCTATCCTCCGCCCACTGAGCAAACAGTAGTCTCTGCTGCTTGTGTTCTTCAGTGAGCTTCTGTGCACAGATTATCTTGTATGGGTACATTTGGAGGTCACTTTTAAGAATGCGTTGAACGGAGCGTCTGGATATTCCCAGTTGCACTGATGCCTTTCTACACGATTTCCCAGGACTTCTCTGTACAGCAACTCTTACCACTTCAATATTCTCCGGCGAACAAACAGGCTTAGGCAGAGGTCACTTTGCTTCCAATACTGTTCCTTCCTGCACAAATTTATCGCACAACCTGTGGATGGTCTTCTTGCAACGGACCCATCGTGTGTTAGACTATTGTCGAAAACGCCTCTGAGTCGCAAAAAGGCTTTTCGTTTCATGAAAAAGTAACACAATTGCCGATCGTTGCTGTAACGTCAGTCTTCCATTGTCAGCCATTGCTGCTTACTAGTCTCCTAGCGGCAGTATCGTGAATTACACGTCATTTCGTAACTCATTTGTTTTTCCAAGCTCTGCTGGTACTGCTGTAGAGATCCCAGTGGGATATCTAATGTGAGTCGTAAATTGTGAATTCTTGCGCCACCCTGTATATTTAAAGTATGGAAGTGTTGTGGAATTATATGATATGTACTGCGCAATAACGATCGCCGCAGAAATACTGCGTCGTTGGCAGCCTTATGCAAGAGATGCTTATTGTGAGTTTGTAGACTATTTAAGCAAAAACAGTGTTACAATGGAGCAAGTGGAGCAGTGTGTAAATTCCTGTATACTTCCTGTACCAAAGTTCGCAACTCTAAACCTGTAAAGACTGTTCACTGGAAATTCACAGATGAAATTCCTTTGTGGGAAATGCAGTCTATTGGTTTGAACGCCATACAGCCTGAGTTTAAGGTTTACAGACAGCAGCTATTTTCAAAATTCTGTAATACCACAATGCAATATTCCTAAGGTGAATAAACCACAGTGTGTTTAAAGAGGTGTTGTTGTTTCAGTCACCGCCCCCCACCCACCCTTGTCCTATCCGATAACATATTAAAGGAATACATAGTTTCTTGATACAGGTAGTGAGAAGACTGCCTCCGCTGCATCCGGACTGCACCCTGGCACCGCCCCCGGATGTGTCAGCACTGCCCCTCAGTGTGATGTTGCCTCTGGACCATCTGCTGTCACTGAGTCAATCAGTACTGAATGAGTGTCAGATACGACAAGCCCATAATGTATTATTAAAATAAATACAATCAGTAGGGAAAAATCATTTACTATTTTCCATTGTACAACAAACATGTTTAATGGATGGAGGCCCATCAATGTGCCATCGAGCTTTCACGTCACAGTGTTTACAGCAGGGTCCATACATTATAAATACGTTCATCATTTTTAAACACTTAGTAGTAACTTAAATCTATGTGAAATGTCACATAGGCGAGGTATAAACTTTGTAGGAAACAGGTGATAGTCTACAGCATTTAAACTGTTACATCGTGCAATAAGTTTCCTATAAATGTCCAAAAGAACTTTAAAAATGTTTTTTGATTTCAGGCACTCGAACATGGAATAGGCAGCCGTAAATTGCTCATCGTCCTCTTCGAATCCATAATCCTACACTTCAATCATTGTAACGTAATCGGGAATATCCGGAACGTCTAGGTTAAATCATCTACTTGAATGCACCAAACTTGTGTAGTCACTGTTGATCGATGAATAGCTCACCCAGTCATGTAAAAACCCGAAAAGCGCGAAGATGTCGAGGAGGATAGCAACAGCTGGTAAAGTGAAAAAGCCAAATGATGTGGTAATCATGTTATTCAACATTAGCCACAGTTTAAACAACACAGGCTGTAAATGTGTCAGTGTCGGTACGATATACGACCGAAAGTTCAGTCCGATGGTCTATTTGAAAATCCACGATTTTGTGATGCTAAAGTGATATTATCCACGGATGAATGATGTAGACTATGTAATACGCAATGCATATTTCCGCATTGTTCCATGGAAACGTTCATTCGCGATTAGTAATGCTGGATGATAATGCTGTAACAGTAGGAAATATCCCTAGAACAATTAAACATTTAACTGCAGAGAGTGCATACGTCTACAGGGCACTTATCTTTAAGGATCTAATGTACACAAGTCATAGAATAAAGTATGTTTTAGACTGATGACCAACGTGGCAATCGTATGACCTCCAATTCTATGCGACATTGTGAAGTAAGCTGTTGAAGTCTGTTCGCCGAACTCTGTGTTTCTTCCAAGAAACCATCGCTCGATTGTATGCTTCATATTGCGCTGGAATGGTGATGGAAATGTATGATCCAAGTGTGCCAAGTATAATACGTACAGTATTCCATTCGTATTTAGTCCGCCCCGATAGCTGAGTGGCCAGCGCGCCGGAATGCCGCGCAAAGGGGCCCGGGTTCGATTCCCGGCTGGGACGGGGATCTTTCTCCGCTCAGGGACTGGGTGTTGTGTTATCCTCGTCATCGTGTTGTGTTGTCTTCATCCTCATCTCATCCACCGGGGTGGTGACAGGAAGGGCATCCGGCCACCCCTTCAATTAACGTTGCCAAATCAAACCATAACAATGCCGACCCTGCGACAGTGAGGGGCAAAGGCTTAAGGAAAGAGAGATTCCATTCGTATTTAAGTCTGTTCATATATTGTGCAATACATAAGTGTTTATTAAGCTTTATTGTATGTTCCCTATAAAATATCCTGTATTCCACTGTGGGTATCTAGTTGTCGTCATGGAGATGTGGACAGAACATCCCCTTCACAAGGGTCCTGCCATGGTGATGCTGGAAAACTGAGAATGGAGAAGACGAATGGCTCATTACTTCCCGAAGACATACGTGCTAATTGTGGAGTTTTCAGTATACGGAAAAACTTATTTAGTTCTAACATTATTAACACATCCTGAGAGAATCCGCTTCGAGGATGTATATATTTTTCTCAAAAACCCTGTTTTAGCCAAAATATCAGCTATTGCAGGAGATACTGCATAACATTGAGGGGGTAATGCAGCAGATGTTCAGTGAAAACAGCGCTGTTCCACAGCCTTGGAAAGTGAACCCAAAAAGTGTATTCAAATTTTACGACAATGCGGTTGAAGACCAGGATCAGATACGGAGATATTTTCTGCTTTACTTGCCACATGCTTGTTGATACATTTTATTTTAGCCAGACTTACTCAACGATCCTAAAGCAATTGATCTGGGATAATCGAATCTTTTTATAGCTTTCAAGTAGGACAGTTTGAATTTAAAGCATATATGCCAAGCTCGTGTGTGCACCGACATGTCATGCAACAAATTCGTCACCATATGCTGGACTTACTGGAATGATTCGTTATTGGTTTTCGGGTTATCGATAAAACGAAGAGACTGAATGAGGCTCGATAGAGACGAAATTTCGATGAGATTCTGTGTAAAAGGCAGTGTACCAAAACGTAACCCTGTCAGGTATATTGTAGGCAATGGACAAATTCGCAAGCGTGAAGTGTGCTCAGATCAATAGGACGAAGAATAAACCAGACATACGTTTATACGTCAGCAGAAAAATCGAGACAATCAATGCAAGATTAACGGATTTGGATAGCTGCGACAAGGCAGCGGCTGCGAGAGGTGAATCTCAGCTGAATGATACAATCCAGTGAAGTAAGCAAGCAGTTAACAAGAGGTTAACGAAACTGGAAAGCCTTACCAATGCAGGAGCTACGAAAGGTGAATCTCAGCAGAATGACAAAACCGAGCGAAGTGAGCAAGCAATCAGCACAAGGTTAGCGGCATTGGAAAGCACTATTAACGTAGCAGCTCCAAGATTCTAAGAGTTGAATGAGAGAATCCAGCGACAAGAGTCATATATTGTGAAAAAAATTGGAACAGTCAATGAAAATGTCAGTGCGCAATTAACGCAACTGGGTGGGTTCATTAAGGGAATAGCTATGAAAATTAACTTGCACGAATCCATGATGGGCGATACGAATGAAAGAGCCCAGTGACATGGATCTGAGATAAAAGAGTTAAGAAGACGAAATCCATCACCCGCTGAATACATAAGATGTGTACTGTCTCAAAGTGTCATCAGTATGCGACACAATGCCTACCACACAAAGAGTAGTGGCATCGGAGGAGAAGAGAAGATGAAGAAGAAGTGCTAGCGAATTAGATACGATACATGAGTCAGTGATATCAGCTGTGTATGCTAGGAAAGCTGACTACAGTCTTAACGAAGAGCACCATCCACCTTGGAGACAGGCATTTTGAGTGGACTCCTGGTTTAGTAGAAAAAAATGGTTCAAATGGCTCTGAGCACTGTGGGACTTAACTGCAGTGGTCATCAGTCCCCTAGAACTTAGAACTACTTAAACCTAACTAACCTAAGGGCACCACACACATCCATGCCCGAGGCAGGATTCGAACCTGCGACCGTAGCGGTCGCGCGGTTCCAGACTGTAGCGTCTAGAACCGCTCGGCCACTTCGTCCGGCGGTTTAGTAGAGCTAATATTACTAAAAACATCGAACCCTCAAAAATATTTCCCGAAAGAGATGAGATAATGCACTGAAATATTACGTATGACTAACATACGTAGGCGAGACAACACTACAAAAGGACGATTAAAATGTACAAACAGCCGGCCGCGGTGGTCTAGCGGTTCTGGCGCTGCAGTCCGGAACCGCGGGACTGCTACGGTCGCAGGTTCGAATCCTGCCTCGGGCATGGGTGTTGTGTGATGTCCTTAGGTTAGTTAGGTTTAAGTAGTTCTAAGTTCTAGGGGACTTATGACCTAAGATGTTGAGTCCCATAGTGCTCAGAGCCATTTGAACCATTTGAAAATGTACAAACAATAGGAAATACATTATTAGACCACGTTAAGTGGTAAACTTAGCGAACGCCGTAGCTTTGACATTCAACATATAAAGCTGAACACACTACCTATATTACGATGACCCTAACGAAATCATAGGCTAACTGCAACTACTGACAGCATCAGCTGCAGCAGGGAATACAGCGCATACGAATGAAATAATGTCAATCATCGCAGAGCTTCGAGAAAGATTTATTATTGAATAATAATGTAGACAGTGGTTCGTGACCTTCACAGATCTGCTCGCAGAATGTTCCAGTGCAGACGGGTCATAATACCCATTTTGGATGGTTTACGGCAACCCGATCTCGTGGATATGACAGAATACTCACGATCGAATAAAAGGTTCAAATCTATCTTAATGATCGCAGATACGTATCCCAAATTCCCCTGGGTTCTTCTTGTGAAGGCAAAAACTGGGAGTGACGTGACGCAGGTGTTTGAAAAATTGCTCCAGACTGGTATGAACAGCACTGGCAACATACAGGCTCACCACGGAGGTGAATTTTACAGTAAGAATGTCAAGTCGGTAATAGAACGATATGAAATAAGCCACTTTTCATCATGAAACCTAGTACTGTGTACAATCTGAGCATAACCATTAAGAACAATATGCGGATGCAGCTTACTCTTGGTGGCTCATACACATGCCTAGATATTCTCCAACAAATTGTTGGGGAGTATACTCGAACTGAACATTGCACGATTAGGAAGAGACCTATCGATGTACATGACAATGGACTTCTGAATACAGTATAAATCGTATTACGATGGTGAATCCACTCAAGCAGAAGTTCAAAGTAGTTGATTTGCAAATTTCGAATTACAAAACTGCGTCTGTTAAGTCTTACCGTCCTAATTGGTCAATGGAGATTTTCATAGCGTCCAAAGTACAGACAAAACACACAAGGACTTACATCTTAAAGGACAGCGACAGTGCAGAAATTGCAGGAAGTTTTTTACAAAGAGGAATTACAGAAAATTCTGAACTGAACTTGTTTCTCAAGAGCTTGTCATAAGGTGTTGTGGGAACAGATCATTAGTGAAATAGCTTGACGTTCCAGTGGGTGAACGCTTGCAGTTTGCTATGTAACATGGTGTGCAAACCTCAGACAATGCAGTAGCATAACATGAATGCTAGGAACCGCATCAGCAGAAGTGCTGGTGGCAGTCTCGATAAACTACCAGTCAAGCTTCGTCTTCATGGATACTATTTCCGTGCACCCGGAGCCTGTAATGGCTCCTCCTTCAATGCTACTAATTAACAAAGCTTATCCCATCTGACGTCCATAACTGTAATGACCCAACATCATATGTTCCATAGTAAATGTATTGTACTACTTCTTCATAATAATGTTGCTACGAATGTCTCTCATGTTGTAACGATGATTTCTTAGGTTGAAGGTAGTTTGTATTACATTAACTTGAGAAGTTGTACTTATCTTTTCAAAATAGCTTCAGCGTCTAGGTTTTTGCTCCCGCTATATAGTGTTCTATAGAAAGAGGTGACTTTAATTTTGCCGGTCCAATGCCAACATATATATATATATATATATATATATATATATATATATATATATATATATATATATATATATATATATATAATCATTGAGAACAAGTAGTAAATAAAATTAACATTAAGACGGCTTCCGTTATTTAAATTGTTTATCAGTTTTAATTTACGTATTTATTTTTTTTACTCGTTCGGAATATACAAAGGCAATCATTCTTACATTAATTACAATATACTTCTACAACTATGGTAACAAAACTCTTTACAGATGCTCTTATAATACTATACAACATTACAAATTCTCTCGAGCCACTTTAAGCCCGAGTCACTGAATCTATGTATGTCTTTCAAATCACCATCATAACCGTACACTTCATTCGCGAGTAAATGGTCCATTGTTTGGATTTCACCACACTCACATTCAGGGTTGTCTGACAGGCCCCAGTTCTCCATTAGTTGCTTGCATCTGCCGACACCTTTTCTTAGGCGGTTCAAAGTTTGCTTTCTGAAAATAATTATTTAAGTGTAGATTTATAGGCCTAATGGTTAATCAAAGATCACAGATTTTGGAAGCATTAGAAGTATAACCCTCCCATTATTTTATAAAATCGACTTTATTACTTACAGTAAAATTAATAAAATCTTAAATTGAAATATTTTGTTTGCATATGACACTGAAATTATTGTATCTAATGTAGACTTCTTTTGAGATCATATACTTTTAAAATTGTGACTACTAATTTTCATGGTGCAAGATCGATACCTGATAATATATCGAAATACAAGTAGAAAAATACATATTTAAGGAAAAATTGTACTTGACAGTCGGAAATCTCTGTGAACATCCACAGATAAGAAGTCCATCTGCCAATGTAAGAAAATCAGCTCAAGCCTGCCTAAAATTTAGGTGATATTGAACGGTTTTGTAATCGGGCAAAAGTTCCAATAGGACTAGAGTCACTATAACCGAAACTGAAAAAGCGCTTGGCTCATGGTAATAAGAGGATTAATCTGCTTGATGAAGCATGCAAGGAGCCGATAAGGCGTAGCAAATACGTCGCAGAAGAGATGTAGACACAGGACAATATATTGTTGAAAAAACAATGCATACCAAACTTAAATTGGATGCTTTAATAAATTTGAAATAAATTATGAATGCAGCTCATCACACACTGAAGAATAAAAAATTTACTGGGTGTTTAGAAGACTGTATCCAATCAGCGGTAGTAGCGGCAAAAGGAGTCATGAAGAAGAAGCAGAAATGAGTAAGAAGAAGTTTGCCTAGGGTCCTGCCAATACATAACACACCTGGTGGAATTACCCCGTTTCTAATTCCAGCGTTAACGGGCCAATTGGCAGTTGGATCATTGGCAAAAGGTGCTGCCACCATAGCCCACACAGTGAAGAATGCACAAAACGCTCAGGAGCAACTACAGAAATCTAAAAGGCTTAATAGGATGATGGTGAACGCTGCTGTCGGTAAAGACCTATATTTAAAACCGCAAAAGAAACGTGATGGACAGTTTATTTTTTAAAAAGGCTCATAACTATATTACCTAATAGACCACTTTCCAGCGCTGATCTGCTTAAATTCGACAAGAAACTCGAACTCTCAAGATTTTTTGTTTTTTTTTTTTTAAAGAAGATTTGGAAATACAAGGAAAGTGTAATCGTAAATTTAGACATCAGAGGAGAATCTGGAACACACTGGGTTGCGTATGTTAATAGAAACAGTACAACGTATTGTACTTTTACTCATAAGGCGATTTCCAAATGGCGGAAGAATTGCGACGATATTTCGCCAACAGTCATGCGCTTCACAATTTTCGACGCTATTAAGAGTTGTATTCATACCTCTGTGGGCATTTCTGTCTAATGTTTCTTGTGACGAATGCATAAAAAGAAACAGCAAGCACATCAACACGTCAGTTCGGACTGAGATGTCATGTCGCACAGTCTGAATCTAAAAGAGCGTATGTCTGTATTAAGCGTAAGTTATTTCCCCTCTCCCAACACATCCAAGCAAGGGTTAATGGGATATTGCACTGACTGGTCTCGAACCTCTAACAGCACTCCGAACATTACCGAAAAGAACAATAAACTTCACCCAGTGAGCAGCCAGGTTGTGGGGATTCCCCTGACTCATACGATACTGGCAATCCAAATCCAGTTAAAATCGATCTGTAAAAGGATTTGGTTTAGGTGCAAACGTTAATATGTTTGAAAAAAGGGATAAAAATGACGAAATATACAGTAGACTTTAGCTGGAAAGATTCAATGGGATCAATACTCGGCTTCTCGAGGAGTCAAGTTTTGACTAATAATACTGAGAAAATTTTAGAGTTGGATTGTTGTTGTTGTTGTGGTCTTCAGTCCTGAGACTGGTTTGATGCAGCTCTCCATGCTACTCTATCCTGTGCAAGCTTCTTCATCTCCCAGTACCTACTGCAACCTACATCCTTTTGAATCTGCTTAGTGTACTCATCTCTTGGTCTCCCTCTACGATTTTTAACCTCCACGCTGCCCTCCAATGCTAAATTTGTGATCCCTTGATGCCTCAAAACATGTCCTACCAACCGATCCCTTCTTCTAGTCAAGTTTTGCCACAAACTTCTCTTCTCCCCAATCCTATTCAATACCTCCTCATTAGTTACGTGATCTACCCACCTTATCTTCTGCATTCTTCTGTAGCACCACATTTCAAAAGCTTCTATTCTCTTCTTGTCCAAACTGGTTATCGTCCATGTTTCACTTCCATACATGGCTACACTCCATACAAATACTTTCAGAAACGACTTCCTGACACTTAAATCTATACTCGATGTTAACAAATTTCTCTTCTTCAGAAACGATTTCCTTGCCATTGCCAGTCTACATTTTATATCCTCTCTACTTCGATCATCATCAGTTATTTTACTCCCTAAATAGCAAAACTCCTTTACTACTTTAAGTGTCTCATTTCCTAATCTAATCCCCTCAGCATCACCCGATTTCATTTGACTACATTCCATTATCCTCGTTTTGCTTTTGTTAATGTTCATCTTATATCCTCCTTTCAAGACACTGTCCATTCTGTTCAACTGCTCTTCCAAGTCCTTTGCTGTCTCTGACAGAATTACAATGTCATCGGCGAACCTCAAAGTTTTTACTTCTTCTCCATGAATTTTAATACCTACTCCAAATTTTTCTTTTGTTTCCTTTACTGCTTGCTCAATATACAGATTGAATAACATCGGGGAGAGGCTACAACCCTGTCTCACTCCTTTCCCAACCACTGCTTCCCTTTCATGCCCCTCGACTCTTATAACTGCCATCTGGTTTCTGTACAAATTGTAAATAGCCTTTCGCTCCCTGTATTTTACCCCTGCCACCTTCAGAATTTGAAAGAGACTATTCCAGTCCACATTGTCAAAAGCTTTCTCTAAGTCTACAAATGCTAGAAACGTAGGTTTGCCTTTCCTTAGTCTTTCTTCTAAGATATGTCGTAAGGTTAGTATTGCCTCACGTGTTCAAACATTTCTACAGAATCCAAACTGATCTTCCCCGAGGTCCACTTCTACCAGTTTTTCCATTCGTCTGTAAAGAATTCGCGTTAGTATTTTGCAGCTGTGACTTATTAAACTGATAGTTCGGTAATTTTCACATCTGTCAACACCTGCTTTCTTTGGGATTGGAATTATTATATTCTTCTTGAAGTCTGTGGGTATTTCGCCTGTCTCATACATCTTGCTCACCAGATGGTAGAGTTTTGTCATGACTGGCTCTCCCAAGGCCATCAGTAGTTCTAATGGAATGTTGTCTACTCCCGGGGCCTTGTTTCGACTGAGGTCTTCTGTCAAACTATTCACGCAGTATCTTATCTCCCGTTGCATCTTCATCTACATCCTCTTCCATTTCCATAATATTGTCCTCAAGTACATCGCCCTTGTATAAACCCACTATATACTCCTTTCACCTTTCTGCCTTCCCTTCTTTGCTTAGAACTGGGTTGCCATCTGAGCTCTTGATATTCATACAAGTGGTTCTCTTCTCTCCAAAGGTCTCTTTAATTTGCCTGTAGGCAGTATCTATCTTACCCCTAGTGAGACAAGCCTCTACATCCTTACATTTTTCCTCTAGCCATCCCTGCTTAGCCATTTTGCACTTCCTGTCGATCTCATTTTTGAGACGTTTGTATTCCTTTTTGCCTGCTTCATTTACTGCATTTTTATATTTTCTCCTTTCATCAATTAAATTCAATATTTCTTCTGTTACCCAAGGATTTCTATTAGCCCTCGTCTTTTTACCTACTTGATCGCCTGCTGCCTTCACTACTTCATCCCTCAGAGCTACCCATTCTTCTTCTACTGTATTTCTTTCCCGCATTCCTGTCAATTGTTCCCTTATGCTCTCCCTGAAACTCTCTACAACTTCTGGTTCTTTCAGTTTATCCAGGTCCCATCTCCTTAAATTCCCACCTTTTTGCAGTTTCTTCAGTTTCAATCTGCAGGTCATAACCAATAGATTGTGGTCAGAATCCACATCTGCCCCTAGAAATGTCTTACAATTTAAAACCTGGTTTCTAAATCTCTGTCTTACCATTATATAATCTATCTGATACCTTTTAGTATCTCCAGGATTCTTCCAGGTATACAACCTTCTTTTATGATTCTTGAACCAAGTGTTAGCTATGATTAAGTTATGCTCTGTGCAAAATTCTACAAGGCGGCTTCCTCTTTCATTTCTTCCCCCCAATCCATATTCACCTACTATGTTTCCTTCTCTCCCTTTTCCTACTGACGAATTCCAGTCACCCATGACTATTAAATTTTCGTCTCCCTTCACTACCTGAATAATTTCTTTTATCTCGTCATACATTTCATCAATTTCTTCATCATCTGCAGAGCTAGTTGGCATATAAACTTGTACTACTGTAGTAGGCATGGGCTTTGTGTCTATCTTGGCCACAATAATGCGTTCACTATGCTGTTTGTACTAGCTAACCCGCACTCCTATTTTTTTATTCATTATTAAACCTACTCCTGCATTACCCCTATTTGATTTTGTATTTATAACCCTGTAATCACCTGACCAAAAGTCTTGTTCCTCCTGCCAGCGAACTTCACTAATTCCCACTATATCTAACTTTAACCTATCCATTTCCCTTTTTAAATTTTCTAACCTACCTGCCCGATTAAGGGATCTGACATTCCACGCTCCGATCCGTAGAACGCCAGTTTTCTTTCTCCTAATAACGATGTGCTCTTGAGTAGTCCCCACCCAGAGATCCGAATGGGGGACTATTTTACCTCCGGAATATTTTACCCAAGAGGACGCCATCATCATTTAATCATACAGTAAAGCTGCATGTCCTCAGGAAAAATTATGGCTGTAGTTTCCCCTTGCTTTCAGCCGTTCGCAGTACCAGCACAGCAAAGCCGTTTTGGTTAATGTTACAAGGCCAGATCAGTCAATCATCCAGACTGTTGCCCCTGCAACTACTGAAAAGGCTGCTGCCCCTCTTAAGGAACCACATGTTTGTCTGGCCTCTCAACAGATACCCCTCCGTTGTGGTTGCACCTACGGTACGGCCATCTGTATCGCTGAGGCACGCAAGCCTCCCCACCAACGGCAAGGTCCATGGTTCATGGGGGGAGAGTTGGATTAACCAGTAGATATTCCTGTTGTTATCACGATCGTGTCGAATGTAATATTCCTACGAATTCATACATCAGTGAGCGATTAATGTATGCAATCTATGGGTTCTTTCCTACAGTGGACCAGGATACAAACTCATTGAGGCTCCAGTAATTCAACATACCCCTATGACTGTTCAGACATTAGACCATCTCGAGTTGAACATCGTTGACCATGACAGGAAATTGGTTGATTTTTGAGGAAAGGAAATCGTGATACATCCTCATTTAAAACAGCATCATGGGATTAAAGTATTTAAAAAAAAACACAAGTCTAGATGGCAATCTGCAATAGAAGGACAAGATGATAATCCGGCAAAATTATGAGCTCCTATTGTCGATTGGATTGAAATCTTGCAATGATGCTGCTCGAAATAACAACACCAGTTCAATACAATGAATAAATCACTCATCAGGAATATGCCTCTCACAAACCATTTTGTTCGGCGACGTTCAGTAATAAGGACGACATACGAATACTAATTAAGCATCAAGTTCAGTTTACAATTCCAGCAGTGGTTTCCTATACTTGGAAGGCACTTTTGTGGAGAATGATGAAAGCGCTCTAGCGGGAACATCGAGACTTATTCATTATCTGTTTGCCTTCCTGTTTCCAGAGATATGCTACGAACTTGACACGTTGAGCTCGACCAAACAAGAAACAATGGAACTACATCGACACTCACACATCCACACCAAATTCAGACCAGAATGTTCTACAAAACGCAGATTGGTTCATTGATGGATCAATAAGAAATCACTTTAGTATGTGTATCCCTCTCAAAATGCTTATGGAGGTTCTTGGAGGACAATAAGAGGATCATTTTGAATACTAAGCAGGAACTGATTCTGGTTAGAAGTGCAACAGATAATAATGCATACATTTCAAAAGCACAAGCAGTGGGAAATATGACAGTTTCGAATAAAATAGTGTAGAAAGAACAGCATATTTCTGTATCAGATGACACCTGCCTAAAGCTTTTACATGTACTGAGCTTCTAGTTCAACTACCATTAAGTTTCCATTTGTGGGAACTCTATGAGTATCCAGCTCTACTGACTACTGCAAAACATAGCTGATTGATTAAGATGGCTATTCAAATAGAAATGCCTTGATACATTATTCTGGGTGCTCCAGAGGATGACTTCTGATTCATGTGAAAGTAAGCATCTGTTTCTCTCCCTCTCCATATGTGTGTGTGCAGTTATCTAGCGTTATCCTTTTTTTTCTGTCTGTTGTAGAATTCTTCAATAAGTTCAAGGATCTTGTGCCACAGTCAAGTCCAATACCAATCAACGCAATGATGACACAAGTATACCATTATCATTAATGCTAATGATGATGATGATAATGATGATGACGATGATGATGATGTGCAGGAGATTTCCTTTGAGCCAACCCCAATCTCTACAGCAAGCTCATGAGGGATGTTTGCAGTTTTTGAGGAGCACATACGTAAATAGTAGTTCTTTCTATTCTCCTAATGCACAAAAAACATACACAAACACACACAAATGTGTGCTTGCATTACTAACGTTTTGTGTTTGTGTCTGCTTGTAGGTGCATTTGATAATGCGTCATAAGTGAATGTGTTTACCACTTCCTCCAGCATTTGTTCGTAGAGAATGACACCAGTCATCAAGGAAAGAATACATGAGTGGTTCTCCATCTTCTTCTAACAATACTGACTACCAGCACAATTGCATGCATGGATTACTAATGTGATGTTTGTTTCTAGATGCACTCAATGCACAGATCGAGCTCCATCAACTATTGCTGGAGGTAGTGGCCAATAAAACCTCGTTGACTCATTCAGTGGCTGTTAATTTTGAACATCAGTAGAAACGCTTTAGATGTGTACATATATCTTTATTTTAAAAATTGTGCTTCATGCTTAATATTTGTCGTTCTGCCTGTGCAGGTGATAAGGAGAAGATGCTGGGTGGTGGACTTGGATCTGTAGCAAAAGTAGCAGCAGCAGCAAGCCTGCAGACGATGTTGTAGCCATGGCTAGATTTGCAGCAGCCCTGCGCCCATCTGTGTTCCAGCAGTCCACTCAGCTATCCATGATGATGATTATGATGATAATAATGATGGTGATGATGATGACGATGATACCCAGCTTGTTGACTTATTCAGATGCTGCTAATTTCAAACATAAGTAGAAATACTATACACTCAAAAATATATATTTCTTTTTAAAGTTATGCATGATACATAATATTGTTCCTCCTTCTGTCTGTGCAGGTGATATAGAGGAGATGGTGGGTGCCACATGTGTGCTTGCAGCAGCAGCAACTGGTCCATCCATGATGATACAGTCTGATCATCCACAATGATGCAGCTGCTCTTCAGCTGCCCATGATGATGATTATGATTATGATAGAGATGATACAGCAAACTCTATAAATTTACCCACAGCCAGCTGTGCAGCAGCAGCAGCAGCAGCAGCCCAGAATGTGGATGTAATCACACCTGGTCATGCAGCAACAGTCTGGTAGATGGATGTACGCACAGTCAGCAATGCAGCAGTAGCACCCTATTTCATGGCTGTACCCACTGCCATCCTTGACATACTAGCTGCCAGCCATGCAGCAGCAGCTGCTCATGACATACCTACCACTGTTCATGACATACTAGCAGCCAACAATGCAGCAGCAGCAGCTGGTTACGAAGCAGCAGCTGGTGGCGGACCAGCAGCATTTGGCTCCACCGATATCTGTGGTACACCGCAGGCCATTGACGTCCTAGGCCAGCCTGTGACATGACCTATTTGCCATAGTCTTGGCAGTGCTCTCCATGCCACAGCACATCTCCCGAGTGTCACATTCCCCTGAGATCATTGAGACACAGCATCAGATCTAGCAGAAGCAAAGCAAGTAAGTCTTGTGGCCACATTGGACTATTCAGAGATCGCTGGTGGATTTCAGGACAGGATCTCATCTGCCTGCATTGATAAATGAGATGTGAGCTACTGAGACCCTGCCACTTTCCTTAATGCTTCAAGTACAGTTCTGGAAAGGTAGTTGACTGGATACATCAATGACCTGCATTATTCTGCCATTAAGTGCAAGGCACTTCTGTACTCTGAAGTGGTGCAAACCCCAAAAGGAGGCAGTTGTGTTGAAGAGAGGAGCATTTTCCAAAATTTGTGGGAGGGAGGGGGGGGGGGGGCAGACTATGTGTGTGATATCACAGGGCGAGGCGACTGCACAGTGGTTCTGAACTTTTATGGAAAGCATCATACTGGGCCATATATGAAGAGAGGCAGGAAACGGGGTCCAGTAAGGCGCTCAGGGGTGTGCAAACTTATAGAAACTGGTCACGACACACGCCATCCATAAAAATGACTACACAATGAGAACACATCCTCACAAATGAGATTAGATTTGCTGATGATTTTGCATCATGTAGTCATTTTTATTGACAGCGTGAACTGTGACATGTTTCTATAGGTTTGTATAAAAACTTTTCCCCTAGAGTATGTTCTTGGACAAGATGGGATCACAATGTTCCTTATACCTATTTTTGTGATTTTTGTAATTTTTTGCATTGTAGATAATCTGAAGATGCCTATCACAGGCGAAATGCATCATTAAAATTTGAAAATAAAAGCCCCCACAACCAAGACTGTATTTTTATCTCAAATCTTGCACTGGTTTATGTATCAGCTGCAACAATTAAATGAGATAAATATTATTTATATTTATGTGTGTGTGTGTGTGTGTGTGTGTGTGTGTGTGTGTGTGTGTGTTTCTCACCTATTTTCCATCATATGATCAGCATCAAGTCCACCTGCATAAGGTGTGTGCGTAACATCATGTAACTGGCATTGAGTAACGTCATGACCTTGAATATAACTTAGCACTATTTCCTAAGATTTGTGAAGGAGAGGGAAGGGAGATTTCCCGTGTGTGATTTGGATCACTTCCCAGTGGTTCCCCAAGGCAGGGAGAGTGAAGGTGACCTTGAATATAAGTCGCCCAAGTGGATAATCTGACACCATATGTGTAACCTAATACCCTCTTCTTTTAAGTAAGATATGTGTGTATGGCTATCAGTTCAAAATTATCAAAAGCAGGGCAGTGTTTCATATAAAGGAGAACATTTTTAAGAAGCTTGACTATTTATTTTAAAATCAATAAATTGTTTGTATTTTATACAGTGGAGTAATACATGTGCTCTAATCTCAATATGAGCAGATAATAATACATCCAAAATCTGCTATAGTATTAAACAATGGTATTTAATTGTTACAGATACAGTGGAATGGCTGTGATGTATTTGGCCGCTTTTTTCCTGTGGTGTTACCTATCAAAGTGTATTTTTCAACAGAATGTACTGCTGAGAGAATAACTGAATTGTTATCTTGACGAATGTAGCAATAAAATTCCTCACAAGACATATCCTTGAAACTGAGCTTAACCAGAAAATTCCTTTGACTGTGTCCATCAACAAACTATTCTGTTCGTTTGTCCACTGAGTAGGTAATGAGAGAAAATACACATTCAGTAGATGCATTGCTACTAAAAATCACAAGGAAAACGGGTAAATTTTCAAAATTTCTGAAAATGTTTCGACATTTGGACACTTTTTAAACGAAGAAAACTATTATAAACAAAAGTGTAGGGTTTTCGTCCAACTTCGTAGATCTAGCACAGTTCTTGATGTTGCAATTTTGAACCGCCAACTTTCATACCTATGGTTTGTAATTACTGAAGATATGGAAGAATGCCCTCAAAGCAAAGGTCTTTTAAGTCTTTGAGTTTAAGCCATTTAAAGCACTTGAATTTTTTTCAGTGGCTGCATCCGTTTTTCTAGATACTGAGCACAACTTCCATTGAAAAAGATACAATTTCCACTTACACCTGGCACTCTGTTCTATGCCAGGTTCTGAAACGGTGTTTAAAGCTTTTCTGACTTTGAGAGGGATGAATTTATTCTCAAATCTGTTTTTCACTGAAATGTGGAGCTTATAATTCAGTCCAATTACGCTGCGCTGAAATTCATTAGATGATGAAATGGAACTTCGTCACCAAAAAGCTAGACAATTTCTAATGAAACAAAAATGCTGGGCAGGACATTTAAAAAGGCATCGAAAAGACGGATATTTTTGGAGGAAACCGGACTGTTGGTAAAGCTGTATGTGCAGAATCTACAATGGTGTCCTAATCTTAACAACAGTAAGTGATGTGACAATGACAATATGTAGATGAACCATCGACTTATATTCAACATACAACAAATAGAGTTTTGAGCAATATTGTTGAATTTTTCCTACTAGCATATGGATTGTTCGTTATTGCCAAAATGAAAAGAGAGTATTCTTGGGTCACAAATAGACGTTAAATACAATCACGTGAAAAATTAATTAAAATCTTAAAAATGACATCATCCTTGAAAAATTAAATGACACACGCTACCTACATGACCAAAAATGCAAAATAAATTGACATATCTACAGCCTGAATATATGGTATTTTGGTCCTTGTAAGCAATGCATGGATCACAGGTAAAAAAGATTACTTGTCAAAAAACTCTGGGCATGACTGATAAACTGTAATAAAATGAAATAAAGCTGCCAATAGACGGAGTGATGAAACTACTATGTATGTAGGCAGTCTACATCTACATCTACATACATAACCCACAAGCCACCATGCTGTGCACAGCAGAGGTTACCTTGTACCACTACTAGTCATTCCCTTTCCTGTACCACTCTTAAAAAGTGGAAGGGAAAATCTACTGTCTGTCTTAAGCTGTCCTTGCGGTGCTTACAAAAAATGTACCTTTGCAGCAGTAGACTCATTCTGCCATCAGCTGCAAATGCTGGTTTCTACATTTTCGAGTAGTGTTTTACGAAAAAGAGGTCGTCTTCCCTCCAGTAATTCGCATTAGAATTCATGAAGCATATCTGTAACACTTGCGTGTTGATCTAACCTTCTGTTAACTAGTCTAGCAACACACCTCCGAATTGCTTCGACAAATTGCTTTAATCCGACCTGGTGGGGGTCCCAAACACTCGAGCAGTACTCAAGAATGGGCCACTCTAGTACTCTTCAAGCTGTCTCCCATATAGATAAACTACACATTCCTAAAATTGTCCTAATAAACAAAAGCCGAACATTCGCCTTCCCTACTAGTGATCTTATGTGCTCGTTTCATTTCATATCGCTTTGGATTGTTAAGCCTAGATATTTTATTGGCGTAACTATGTCAAGCAGCACACCATTAACATTATATTCGAACAATGCAGGATTGTTTTTCCTATTCATGTGCATAAACTTACATTTTTCTAAATACGGAGAAAGCTGCCGTAAGTCATACCAAAGATGAATACCATGTAAGGTAAGTCACCTTGCATCCTCTTACAGTCACTAAAAAACACTTTTCTGTAGTGCTACAGCATCATCAGCAAACAGTAGTAGATTACTGCTCAACCTATCCCTTAAATTGTTAATGGATTCGGTGTGTCCCTGGAGGAGTGGTCAATATTTAGGGATATGACAGGAACGACAATTCAAAGCGAAATTGTCTAGTAAATGAGGGCTTTAATATTCATACCTTAAAACCTAAGAGCACTTGCTCAGTAGAAGAGATGTGTTCTTGTCAGTAACGAACGTGAACAAGCGCCCCTAGCTCTTAAGCTATGCAGTTTAGAGGCCATGTTTACTGAACGTTTATTATTGCTTTGGTCCGTGCTACCACCTTACAAAATATGGAAAACAAAGAGCTTGCAGTGGAAGAGATTTGTTTCACAGTATAGTAGACGAAGAAATGCTAATAGCTGACAATGTATGTATTTTACAGCCCGTGTTTACTAGACTATTTTTGCTTTGAATGAGCATTCATGTCATATCCACGAATATTGACCATTCCTCCTGGAACAACGCTTTCCAGAAATATAGGAGTATGGAACCTTGTTGTTTCCCTTGTTATGGACCACCAGTGACAACCGTTAATACGTAATTATAGTCCTCGTACGATTTATTCAGATAGGAGAATGGCTCTGAGCACTATGGGACTTAACATCTGTGGTCATCAGTCCCCTAGAACGTAGAACTACTTAAACCTAACTAACCTAAGGACATCACACACATCCATGCCCGAGGCAGGATTCGAACATGCGACCGTAGCAGTCCCGCGGTAGGAGAATGAGTTAAACAATATTGCTGAGCAGCCAGGAGAAACTACATGTAAAAAGTTTACCTTGCACTTGTCTGTGCGTAAAATTGTCATAGAAGGACATTCTGCAACAAAACCACGCAGTATCCAGAGGTTCTTGGGAAGATGAAATTACCTGGCCTAGATTGCGTAAACAATGACAGCAGGTTGAAAACTGTCTTGCAGCCATGGAGTGTTGAGGTTCCACTGCTGCTGAGCAAGAACCATGGAATTTCATTATGTACGGTAAGTCGTTGCAGTGTACTCTTGTGTGACAGATATGATTCATTCATTTTATGCCAGGCCAAGACTCTTATTATGCTTAATGATAATTAAATCTGGAATATTGGCAGCCAAGATAGACAGGGAAAAATCACGGTGCACTCCTTTTAATATGTGTTTTTCAGAATATACCACTTTTTTGTTCTGATTTGTATTTCGGAGTTATTGAAGGGTGTATGCTTTTGAAATGAAGTTTAGTAGAGTGGAAAAAAAATTATTTCATTGTGGAGAAATAAGTATGAGCAGTGCTGAACATTTATTCTTTGTAAATTGTAATTATTCTTAGAGAACTGAAACTTTTATAGCGTATCCTTTGATGAAATTTAGTTGATACGTATTCAGATAGATAAAAAGAGCCTCTAATCTAATGAACCATTGTGATTTCAATGAGTTTTGAATATTAGGTCTCTGTTGATGAATTTCTCTCCTGTCCTAGAACTTTAATGGATTCAGAAGCACTCAGTCTCAGCAGTGTCAATGTAGACAGACATTACAAGGATATTGAATATCCACTTCCCGACAGATAGAAGGCCACACTCATCATCCCCAGTTCACAGTACATCGTATGAGAAAAAGGTAAGCTGAGTTTCTCACAAGGGATGCTTTCTAAATTCGTGCTGATCTGTGGACAGACGCTTTTTTGTATCAAGGAAATTTACTACATTCTAACTCAGAATACGTTCTGCAGCAAAGCAATGTTAAGGATATTGGTCTGTGATGTTGAATATCCTTTCCTTACCCTTCTAATATACAGGAGCAATTGGACATTGTGCTGGGCAAGAGATAAGCGACAAATACAAGCTCAAGAAGGGTCAATACCGCAGATTACTCGGTAAAACCGCACTGGGATTCCACACAGACCTGAAGACTTATTCGTTTTCAACTCCAGCTGCCTCTCAACACCAGTGTCTCTGTCACGGTCAAACGATCCTCCAGCGTGTATCATTTTCTAAACGTGAAATTTTAAACTTCAGCCTCCCTTTTGCTGACTTCTACTGCCACAAGAGAGGCTGGATAGAAGGCTTCGACGCACTTACTAATTGTATGTAGAACCATAATTTTCTCGGGTTCTGGGCAAGCTTTTTCGTTAGCAAGGTATGCATGATGGTGGATGTGTCTGTGTGCTTTGTGCATCGCGCTTTTTCCTCTAACTTTTTATCTGCCAACATTTCTATGTCCTTTTTTGAACCGATAATGCAACAATCTGTTGCCTCAAAATTTTCCGAATATTGTTCTGAAACAACAGTGGATCTTCTCCGTCCTTAATCCAGTTACGCGTTACATACTTCTCCCATTAAGAAGGATATCCATGTTGAGAGTTCCGTCTTGCATATGTTTCTTTCCTTGGGAAGAAAAAAGCCATTCTCCCAGTTCCCACGTCAACAGATGTACAATTTTTCATAAATCTCAAATGGCTATTGGTGTAACAAAACAGCTGTACGACAAAACACACTCGACAAAAGCTTACTGCTTCAAAATTCAAATATCGGTTAACAACTGTCAGATACTAATTTAGAGTAACTTGATGTGTCATATTTCTTTTTATTTGCTGAAGAGGTGTTCAACTGTAGTGTGTCGCCGCTAGTCGAAACTTGGTAGAAGTAAGAAATTGTCATCACAGGAACTATTGTCACCCTACGCGATCTAACAGTGGGGGGTACTCTTTGAGTCATTGTTGTACAGCAGCCTTCATTTAATTAATTTCATACTAACTACTGCAAATAAGCACAACATTTGAGCATAAACATCTCTACAATTCGCTGTCACGAAATTAAGCTGATCGTCACGGCGCAAGAGTGTTGTCTGCAGTTAAGGAAGTAATCTCTAGATTTTTTCGTAGTCAGCAATGAGCTGTAAGTGAGAGTGGTGCGTGAACGTGGTTTACTTAGAATTTTGTGCATTGTGAGGTGTACGAACATATTCAGCAGAGTGAAAAGTGACCAATAGTCGTAAGTTTTTTATGTTTCATAAACAAATGAAGACTGAAAATGAAAGTGAGGGAATCGAAAAATACACAAGAAATATCACAAGCTAAAGGATGACTCAGATATCTCTATTAAATATTTCAGAAATGACGTAGACGGCATAAAGAGAACATTTCGATTCAATGACTGTCATTATATCCGCGACTGGTTTACTTTATTATCCGTGACTGGTTTACTCTATAGCAGTTGGAAGTGCGCTTTTTAAGTCGTGTTTTAAGTTTCTGGCCATGCAAAAAGCATGGCAGTCATAATGGCGCAACCGTAAGCTGTGTATTCACCAATTTCAAAATGTGTCACGAATCTTTAAAATGTATATGAGTTTAGAATGGCATAAAGATCCAACTGAAAAGATAAAGTTATTTTGTTAATATTATAATAAGCCAAATTAAGAAAATAGAAGAACTTGTTAAAGAGAATCTTGCAAAATTAGTAGCGGAATGTGTCGTATCTTGGTACACTTTTCAGTCTTTTGCCTATAGTGAGCTGTGTTAAGGAAGTTTACTATATTTTTCTATTCTATTTCTAAACGATAGTATTCACTTCTTGTGTATTGCAGTCTTTTCCTGAAAGTATAAAAACTGTTCTGGAAAAATAGTTTCTTTTCCAAATGTGAAAAAATGTTCCAAGGTACACAACATGGTTATATATCAAGGAACACAAAAAAATGGTTCAAATGGCTCTGAGCACTATGGGACTTAACATCTGAGGTCATCAGTTCCCTAGAACTTAGAACTACTTAAACCTAACTAACCTAAGGACATCATATACATCCATGCCCGAGGCAGGATTCGAACCTGAGACCGTAGTGGTCGCGCGGTTCCAGACTGAAGCACCTAGAACCGCTCGGCCACACAGGCCGGCAAGGAACACATATTCTGTTGAAATTAGAAGTGTTGTTAACACTCTTATCAGCTATGTCTCACGTTATTATTCTACTGCAAAATACTTCTGAGTATGTGAAATCTAATTATGTAAAGTATTATCAAAAATCAATTACAATTTACACCTTTTTGAACTAAATCTGTTGAAAACTAAAACAGATTTCCATTTTCAAGTTATCTGAAATTGTGAAGACAGTAAAAAAAACTCAGTTCATTTGCAAATATCACATGTTCCATAGTAGGTCGTCTTATGTTTCAAGGTACCAAATGATGCACTAACTACAAAATATTGTTTAGCTGTCCGCAAGTTAAATAATTTGTTCTAAAAACACATAGAATTTCACTGACTATAAAATTCTGCAACTGCAGAATTAATTAATAATATTTATAAGTGCATCACGAAACACACCATGTCATACAGCAACAAAAGCAGTAGAAAATCCTGGAAACTACTTATGACGGTCTCTAAAGCTATTTCTTCATGTAATTCTAAAATCGGCCCCTAGTTTGAAACACCGACAAAGAATCATTTGTTCCTAAAAATAGAATCCTAAAGATACAACATTCACCCCTATAAACTAATCGCACTCAGTTGAAGTTATTTGTTTCTTGCGTATAGTGTTGTACATTACATGACTTGCCTTTAGGAACAAAAACAAATTCAAGTGCTGTTTTTTGCCGATGTATTGCCAGTTAGAGTAGTGCCAGGCGACGAAACATTGCATAGACATTTTGAAAGCTCCCCTCAAAATGCCAGCTACAGTTATTTTCGAACCCAAAATGAATTAGAGTCTGAAATAAACTGTGCATTTTTATGCTATGTATTATCTACGGGTTGTCCTTGCAGGATCATCATTAAGTTTTCACAAAGATTTGAAAATCGATGTTGAAACTTCTCAAAGTGGATCAAAATCATAAAATATTGGAAATGTTATCCATATGAGATTTTTTATAGCAGGAAAACAATTCATTTGGAGAAGAGGGCTTACGGTGTTACCAACCGAAAATAATGTAAATGGTGGGAAAACGTAAAATCTCGGAATAAAAAACAGATTTTATTACATGTATACTGTTTGCGTGTTTATAACTTTGACTAGGTATTGCAATTGTTCTGTAGAAACTAACAGAAGAATATGGTAAACACATGACAATGTTCTCAAAATTTCGAAATCACATGTGTGGGGAAATGGTTTGCACCCACTGACATACAGTAAAAACCTGTAGGCGCTCCTGGCAACACGTCTACTACGCTCGTCCGCCTCCATCCTCTTGTGGAGTATTACTGCGCGGTGCGACATCCGCATCAGACAGGTTTAACCGATGGTATCGAGAAAGTTCACAGAAGGGCGGTTCATTTTGTTTTATCGCGAAATAGCGGAGATAGCGTCACGGCAATCATTAAAACATAGGCAATTTTCGGTGATGGCAGGATCTTTTTGCAATGTAAAATTAGTTTGTTGGCACCCATAGATGCGGGGAGAAGTAATCACTGTAATAAAATAAGGTAAATCAGAGCCCGCACGGGAAGACTAAGTGTTCTTTTTTTCCCTCGCGCTTTTAGCGAGTGAAACCGTAAAGAAATAGTTTAGAAGTGGTTCGATGAACCCTCTGTCAGGCACTTAATTGTAAACTGCAGGGTACCCATGTAGATGTAAATCGCTATTGCTCATTCATCGTTACTGGACAAATATCTTACTTCAATGCTGTTTGTATACCGATGTTATAATCTTTAATTTAAGCTCTTTTAATTGCAGTTGGCTTGAGAAGGAGAAACTGATATGATCAGCTGTTGTGGAAGAAAGCCATGGAAACAAACATATAACTCGCAGTGAGTTCCCATACGCACAAATCCATCATTGGTGTAGTGAAAGAAACCACTTCTGTGCTGGAAGAAGAAATGCCGGTACCAAATACATCATGTTTAAAAAATAATACATTTTATTTCGATTGTTTCAATTAGCTTTTAAAGTTGATTTTATACACCTTATGATCCGAACTACATTTTCGCCTTAATAATTATAAGATGCGGCTTCTCAAATTAGCATTTGTTTGACGGCGGAATGTTGGTAGCGATACCACCGTAGCCACGTGTCCACGAGAGTGGGAAAACTGGTTCCCATTCGAAAATCATTTTGTCGCTTTGTGGAACCATTAAATTATTTTTGAAATTTAAATGGCAGAAGTTCCAGAAAACAAAACCGGAGAAGGTGGATTTTTTGTCAGAAAGTTAGATATTGGATTGATATCACCTCTGACTCTGTACCAGAAAGAAGTCGGCAATGTTAGCTGTGTAGTATGGGACGCGGCGATAGTACTCGCGAAGTATTTAGAAGTAGAAAATTCGCGGAATAAGTCGTGGCTTAAAGGTAGTTCAGTTGTAGAACTTGGTGCAGGTCTAGGATGCGTAGGGCTAACTGCTTCATGTCTCGGGTAAGATATTGGAACAATAAGCATGTTTCAAGGGAAAAAAGGTTCTACCGATGCTTGCCCCTACAAACTCAATGGGGTATGATTGTGTCATAGTTAAACAGCTGTGGATATAGAATCTTCAGGGTTTACTAATTTACGGTACGTGTCTTGGTTACTAACTTACATGTATAGCTGTTTGTATTTCGCCTGTTATGTGTATATGGAAGTTATAAGCTTTGTGTGCACAACTTGACACATTCGAAAAAAAGCGTCACTCTCGCCCCCCTTAGACTGTATGTAATGATACATATTGCTGTCAACTGTTTATAAACTACTTTTTTTTGCCTGTGGCTTGGTCATGCTTTCTACCTGCGGATCATCGGAAAAGTGCCATATTTGGTACCTGTAAAGTATATTAACTTTGAATTCTGTGTTTTTTGTTATCCATAATTGTCAACTGTGTTACAATTTAGCATGAATTCATTCCGCAGAATTCTCCATCGTTACTTACAGACCACTGAATCAATATTTTAATTACTTGTTTACTTACTGTCGTGGCGTTACAAACCTCACTGTGTTTTCTTCTTCACCATTCTCCTCAATCACAAAATGGGCCAGATATCTTCCGCAGGATTTTATTCTCTGTATAAATATCTATTCTCCATACTTATGCCTCGTGTAGTAATAGAGGCCTGATTACTTTCGCATATTTATTGATAAAATTTTGTATGACTGTAGTTTGTTGACTGAATATGATGCTCTCTGATGCCGCTTTTATCCTCAACTCTATTACCGGTTTCCCGTCATTTTTGTTGTTTACTCCAACCCAATATGTGGTCATCAATCTGTATGGTTTTTCTGCTTTTTTGTGTTAATTCCTTCTACCCTCTTTCCTCGTCATTTACCTCTAATCCAACTTACTTTGCTTTTTGAAATAACTGTTTTAACTAGCCAGATAAAGTAATTGAATCGTGCTCCAGACATCATTACTGCCAGTATGATACTAGACACAGTAACTGCCAGTATGAGTCCACTTCATTGTTTTCAATTTACTGTAAGACAGTGAAACAATGTATCTTAAATTTTATTGAAGTATGGTAAAAGAAACATTTTCTTCCTTCTGTAAACAACAGACTGTTAGCATGTTGCTGAACTTCTTGTCATTTAATAATTTCTTGTCATTTAATAATTTAGTACTAGTCAAAACAAAATGTGGTGGTGGTGGTGGTGGTGGTGGTGGTGGTGGTGGTGGTGGTGATGGTGGTACTACTACTACTACTACTACTACCACCACCACCACCACCACCACCGTTACGCTATTCTAGTACTGTTAAATAATTATTATTTGTTATTATTCAGGCTGTATAACATATGTTCCAGTGCTCATGTAACTATGACTGACCTTCCTGAGATAATGCCATTAATGAGGCATAATATAGATGTCAACAGACACCTCTGGACACAAAGTGGTGGCAGCGCTACTGCTGAAATTTTGCGTTGGGGTGAAGAAGTCAGTGAGGTCAAGGAAATCAGTTTGTTACTCCTTGCAGATTGTGTTTACTATGAAGAGGTATGTGCACAAATCAATAATTCTTAATGAATTGGTGATATTTTTTAAGACTTGTTCTCTTTCAGCTTAAAAATAGTAATGTCCAAGTAAAATCTTCTATGCTTACATTGAAAAACACTTTTGATATGCACATTTCTGACAGATTTTGTGTAACAACGTCTGACATTGATCTTGAGCTAATTTTCTAATACGCTGAAAACAAATAATTCTAAAATGTGTTTTAGTATAATTGAGATTTCATTACGTATTTGCACCAAAGCAAGTTGAAATTGTTGGTGGTGGTTGTTCTCCGTGTTGTCTTCAATGCAAAGATGCATTTTTATGCAGCTCTCCACTGCTGAAATATGTTAGAAAACGAATATTTGCATACTTTCAAATACACACAGTTCATTACGTACTGGTTCAACAGAAAGCATGTACAACAACATCATACAGAGAAACCACACACAGGTGCATATTACCAACCACTGAACATAAAATACTGACTTTAGTTATTAAAGAACACCAAAGACGTAAAATATATTGACACTCTCCCTTATTTATTAACTTGCAGAGTCCAATCATATTACATAAATACTGATATCTAATGGAAAAACAGTGGCTTTGTTAGTATATCAGCAAGTTGTTCTTCAGTGTCTACTTTTGCAACTGTGATATCACCAGCACTAACTAGTTCACGAACAAAGAAGTTCCTTATACGAATATGCTTCGTACTTCGGTGAAACTCAGGATTTGGGGCAAGCTGGATAGCAGCTTGGTTGTCAACCTGCAGAACTGGTGTTTCCTCCAATTTGTCCAATTCTCTCAGAAGCTTCTTGATCCAGACAATTTCCTGAGCAGCTTCACTGGCAGCCACAACCTCAGCTTCAGTTGTGGACATGGCAACAGAAGATTGCCTCTGACTAATCCAGGAGACAGGTGCCCCAGAATACAGTGCCCAGAGCCCAGACCACCACCATGGTCTGCATCACTACAACACTAAAACCTGGTTCTTAGAATTGTTTTTATATAAAGTCCATAATTTGTTGTGCCTCTCGGGTATCGTAAGATTCTTTTAACTTCCACTACATCACGATCTGTTGGTTTTTTTCAAGATTTCTTGATACAACACTGACAGCATATGCAATGTCGGGACATGCCCCACATATCAGAAACATCAGTGCTCCAACAGCTTGCCTGTACAGAAATTAAGAGTTTCAAGGTCTTTCTTTTATATCATTGTCCTTTATAATGGGTATAGTTACAGCCTTGCAGTTCATGTTGAAACACTCTAGTATTTTCTCTGTGTAATGAGTTTGACTTACACGTACAGTTCCACATTATTGTTGGTCAATTTCCAGACCTAAGAAAAATTATTCAGGCACTGAAGTAATTTTAGACTCTTCTCTTAAATCACTGACAATGTCTTCTAGTTCCTGTGTACTGCGAGCTGCAATCAGTCCATCAACATAAAGCACAAGGAATATTTTCTTACAGCCTTTCTGTCTCATGAAAAGACAAGGATCAGCTTCACACCTCTGGAAGCCCAATTTAGTGAGATGATTACTGAACTTCTCATTCCAGCAACACGGAGCCTGTTTCAGTCCGTATAAACTTTTCTTCAAGCGATATACTCTCCCAGATCCATTATCACATCCTTCAGGTTGTTGCACATAAATGGTTTCTTTTAAATCACCATAAAGAAAAGCAGTTGAAACATCTATTTGTACAAGTTTCATGCTCTCACTTGCAGCAACACTTAGTAGTGCTCGAATGGTAGACATCTGGCTACAGGACTAAACGTCTGGTCATAGTCAACTCCTCTGCTGCGAATAACCCTTAATCACCAATCTTGCCTTGAATTTATTGACTGACTGAGCCATCAGCATTTGTTTTAACTTTATACACCCATCTATTAGGAATGGCCCTCTTTCGATCTGGTAGGTCAACCAGATGTCAAGTTTTATTTTCTTGAAGAGCTTTTATTTCTGAATCCATGACTTCCTTCCAGAAATCGTTTTGAACAGACTTCATGGCATCGCTGTATGTTTCTGGTTCCTGGAAAGATAGAGAGGTGCATTACATAATCATTAAATTTGTGTGGAGGCCTGAGGGTTAACCGATCACGCAGATGTGGTGAAGCTTCTCCACTTGTCTTCCTGATCTTCCTCCTGAGGGTCTTCATATACATCCAAGGAACTGCCATCCTCTTCACTCTCGCTATCAATACCATACTGGTCTTCAGTCTGAGGTGCTGGATCCTGATGATTGAAAACAGTCACTGGAAGAGTTGAACTTTTCTCATTCTTCAGTGGCCTCTCGTCATCTCATTCTTCAGTGGCCTCTCCTCAAAGATATCTGACCTAATGAGTTTACACATCTCTCCACAATAAATTCTGTAACCCTCACTGTGATCATATCCAATAAGGACACCTTTCAGTGCTTTTTGGTCCATCTTCCTTCTCTGTTGTTTTGGAATATGAGCATAACAGGTGGAGCCTATCACCCGAATTTGATTCAGTCTTGGCTTCTTTCCATACCACAGTTCATATGGAGATGTTCCTGTAATGCTGGAAGGCCCTGTTCGGTTCAGAATGTAGGTTGCAGTGTTCACCATCTCTCCCCAAAGTTTCTGTGGAATGTTTCTGTGTGCATGCATTATGGCTCTGGCAGTTTCCATAACTGGAGTGTATGGCATTGTGAGGCGTTGAAGGATACCCTCTTTGTGAAGAATCTCTTTTGCTTGTTTGTTGTCAAATTCTGTCCCATTATCACTCGGAAGTTCCTTGGTGGTATGTCCAGCAGCTTTTGCTTCACCTTTGAACTGCTTTAACTTTTCTGCCACTCTAGACTTTTCTTGTATGAAATATGTTGCCCTAAACTTTGTACAATCATCTTTGAAAAGAACAAAATACCAGAAGGTACTTGAAACGGACCACATACATCAGTGTGAATAAGCTCACCTGGTTCTGCTGTCTTCTTTCTGGTGCCAAATGGTAAACGATGAGCCTTGCCATAAATACAGCCTTCACAAAGTTCACTGTCCATTCCCACCTCAATATTTAACTCACTACGAAGTACAGACTTCACATGTCGCTTGTTCTGTTGTCCAAATCTTTCATGATAAAGCTGCAACATATTATCTCTGCTAGCGGCATTAACTTCACTGAGGGAGCTAGGTTTCACATTTCTTACAGCAAGTTTAAAAAGGCCTCCAAAGCGATCACGGACACCTACCAATCTAGTGACATTATCAATCTTAAGATGACAAATTTCTGCAGTTGATGTGAATTTACTTTCTGGGTGTTGACCCTGTGCTGCAAGAACAGAGAATAGATTCATGTGTTTCTGAGGTACATATCATACATCTGTCAAGGTAATTCTCTTCCAGTTTCCTCCAAATGTTGCTTCAATGTCTATTGAACCTTTTCCAGTTGCTTCAATTATGTCACCATTAGCTGTAGTAATTGAGTGTTTTGTTAGAAAAGGCTGAAATGTCTTGAAACAATTCCTCTCATTTGTAATATGACTTGTTGCACCATTGTCTAAATACCAGTCCTCATTTCTACATTCAGAGTTCATCAAAGATGATATCACAGCAAGAAGTAGCAAATTTGTACCTGTAGTAGCTGGTTTTGGAGGTTTGCCATCAGCTGCCCACTTTCTGCACACTTTAATTGTATGGTTGGGTTTCTTGCAGTAATTACATATTAATTTCTTTTTCTTCTTTCTCTCCATTGCATTTACTTGCTGAAATGACAGCCTCGATGAGCCTGTAGTGAGGGCTTCTTGTTTATTAAAATCATACTTCTTTATAGTCAAAGCTTTTTCATATGCACACAATTGATTTGTTAAATTATCAATTGTTCTGTCATCTCTACACATTAGCATCCAACTAGATTTATACAAAAAATAGTCTTCTGGTAGTGTACCTAATATGTTACAAATCAAAAAGAAATCGGGCATTTCTGAATTATTTACAATATCTTTAACCATTTCCTGTTTCAGTTCAGTCCACAAATTTTTCAGTTTGGAAATATGTGTCGCAATATTGTCTTCAGGAGCCTTTTTGTAACTAAAGATCTGCAAACAAAGGTTGTAAACTTTGTGTTCAGACACACCATCAAATATTTTGTGTAATTCTGTCCACACTTCACACACTGTAGTTAGACACATTATTTTCTGCAAAGTTTATTCAGACATATTTGTAGTCAAAACAGGTAGAGTGTTGATGTCTGCTTTGTTAAAAGCTTCTAATGCACTTTTGTAGATCGCCCTTTGTTCAACGGTAGCACCTTCTGAAAGAATAATAGGTTTCACAAACCTGCCTTCCACAACAGCAAGTGCGCCAGGAATTCCTCGCAGACAAATACTTATTTTGTAGTTCCAGGTGTTCCAATTTGTTTTGCCTTCCAGAAGTCAGATGTTGATAATTCTCGTTGAATCCATAGTTGGTTGTGTGGAATTAACAACTTCAAAAAGTCTTCTTGGAGATAACTTTAAAAAAAAAACTTTTGTACAGAGTTAAGTTATTATTTTTGTGCAAGTGTCCTTTTAACATGCACCTGGGGCCATAACCTACTGAGATTTTGTTAGAAAATGAATATTTGCATACTTTGAAATACACATGGTTTATTAGGCACCGGTTCAACACAAAGCATGTACAAGAACAACATACAGAGAAACCACACACAGGTGCATATTACCAACCACTGAACATCCAAGCCTATCACTATAGTCAATCCTTAATCAGTATATAAAATTTTGTCCCTCCCCCACCCCCAAAACACACACACACACACACACACACACACACACACACACACACACACACACACACACACACACACAAAAAACCTACTTCGCTCAGTTACCAGATTAAGTATTGTTCAATGATGTCTCAGGCTGTGTCCAACCAATGTTATCCGGACTTTTACTCAAGTTATGTCAGAAACCACATTTCTTTCTGATTTGGTGTGGTACTTCAGTTGTAGCATTGAATATGTAACAGCATATTTCAAAAGCTTATATTATCTTTTGTGTGTTGTTTATTATCCATGTGCCACTTCCATATAAAGTTGCGCGTGAGAGACAGTTACTTGAGAAAACATTTAAATTTATCTTTCACAGAAAAGCGCCTCGTGTTATCAGTCTGCACTTTATATAGTTTCTTATTCAACCATTGACTGTTAGTTTAATGCCCAGATAGAAAGCTTAGTGGACTACTTTGTGTTTCACGTCTTGTCTAATTCCCTCAGCACTGCCTTATTAAAAATAAGTGCACACCATTAACTTGCTTATAGCCTGTCTATCCCATATAGCCAACCTTAGAAATCCTTTGTTGTCTCTGACAGAATCACTCTGTCATCGATAAACCTTCAAACTTTCATTTTGCTCCTTGAACTTAAATTGCCTCTTGAAATTTGTCCTTAATTTCCTATGTTGCTTACTCATTGTACAGCTTGTATAACGTGGACGATAGGTTACAACATTGTCTCATTCCCTTCTCTATTGTTGACTTCCTTCCAAATCCTTTTACGCCTATAAGTATTGTCTTTATTTATTTATTTATTCATTCATTCATTCATAGACCATTTGGTACAATAGTATTGGCCACATCAAAAATGAACAAAAATTGTATTTGTATGTAACATTTACAAAATGGGATAGGATAGGGTGGGCAATCGGCCATGACCTAGTCAAAGGAACCATCCGAGCAGTCACCTTTGCGACAAGGGGAACCATGGAAAAATCAAGTCATGATGGCTGGACGGGGAAACAAACCCCAGTCCTCTTGTATACAAGTCCAGTACATTAAGAGTAGAGTAGCCACATCAGTCAGTACATGATTGGAAGGGAATAACAAAATGCATTGTCTACATTATAAGTGCAATATGCACAGTAAGTAAGTGAATGAAATTTTGATAATAAAAACTCTGAAAAAGTGAAAACACGTGAATAAATTACGTGCTACTACCTAAAAGTGCAAAATGCTCAATAATAATGTATGGAAAGTTCTGGCTGAAAATAGCAAATTATTTAGGAATAAAGGAGACAACTTACTGAAAGGCAGAAGTGCTGTATCATCAATAGGCACACAGACAAAATGTTTGTGTGCCTTTCAGTGAATCGTCGTCTTTTATTCCTAAGTAATTTGTAAAATGCAGAATAAGTCACCCAGTGAGGTAGGTAAATCACGACTCTGATTAAAAGCACCTCTCAGAAAATAATAAACACAAGCACATTATAGAGCACTGCAAAAAGATATGAAGCATGAGCACATGAAACCCTGCTGACACTAAAACAGTCACAATTAGGTTAGCACCATTTCCTTTCTCATTGGAGGTGTGTGTCACTCTATTTGAAACAGAGCAAACAGAAGACCAGCAGCCGAACCATTCTTTGAAAGACAAACACATTACTGATAGTGCATCGGTTGACAGAATCGGAACAACCCAACAATGAATGACGGCCTAGTTATCCAATAAGTTAACATATTCATTTACACTGTAAAAGCAGTTCTCAACAAGAAATGGTTTTAACTATTATTTAAAAACACTTACCTTCTCCAACCTTGTTACGTATGTTGACAGCACAGTATACAGACTGAAACCAAAGTGGCTCACATGTTTCTGAGAGCAGGTTGTACTAACTTGTTCTGTATATTATAACTCTGGTAATCATAGTTGACTAGCAGGTCACAAAGTGTAGCCCATGTCATCAGCACACATTTGTATGTGTACAATGGTAAACAAACACAACCTTTAAATAGGGGCTTGAAGTGAGTGCTAGCTGAGTTATGTGACAAGATTCGAATAGCCCTTTTCTGTAATGTAAAAATTTCTTTTGGTCGGCTACTAACTTTACCCCAGAAAACTATCCCGTAAGATACAAGGAAACTGAAAGTAACCAAAATAATCCATTCTGGCAACACCGGGGGAGCAAACTTTAGAAATAATTCTCATAGCAAAACATGCAGAACTCAATTTCTAGGCGAGATTAGTTTCAGGGCCTTTCAAGTTTGTGTTAGTCAGTGTGCATTCCTTAAGTTTTGTACACCTTCTAACTCATTTCTGTCCAGTACCAGATGGAGACCTAGGTTTTAACTTTTGTTCCCAATGTGTATATAGTTTGTTTTCTTCAGATTTATTGTCAACCTTTTGGTATTGAACCATGAATGCAAGGACTTACAGTTGCGGTGGACAGAGGTCCCTGAACATCACTATCTATTACCTAGTGTCATCTGCAAACAACAAGATCTTGGCACCAATGTCTGAGATGTGTATATCTTTTATAAAGTAAGGAACAGTAGGTGACATAACGCACTTCACTGGGGTGCACCTGTTTTGACTTTTCTTGCATCAGATACTTATCTGATTTTATGATTAGCATGAGTTGATGTGGGCTCCACAACCTGTAATCTACTCTGCAAATATAATTGAATCTACATCTGTTCTATTCCTTTTATCCCCATTACATCAAACTTATCTCAAAGGATTTCATGACTAACCATGCCAAAAATGATAGTAAAAACCTAAATTAACTCTGACAACACTATTGTTGTTATCCAAATTACTATTTTGTCAGTGTAATCATTTATCACTGTTCCTGTACTTCTGCCAGTTCGAAAGCCATGCTTGTTATCATCCAATAGACTGTGGTCATCTAAGTACTTGATGACTAGTTGTTTCTTTACTCCCTCCATAACTTTAGAGAATGTCAAGTGGAGTGGAAAATGGGTCAGTAATTTTCAACTTTATGCCCATTTGCACACGAGTAAAGGTATCGCTTTTGATATTTTTAATGGGAATACTCAATCTTATTCTCTAGGTCTGGTACAGAACCATTTGCTCTCTGTATTTTATTTCTGATTGTCCTGCAGATCAGCTTTATCAGCTGTTCCATTGTTCTGGAAATGATTCATTTTAATATTTAGCAATCAAGACTTAATGAACTGATTGTTGTAGAAAGAGACTTCAACCACACAGACACCCAAATGCACATAGCCACAAGCACAGTGATACTGACTATTGAGTACCGATTTTAGAGAACAGTTGCCTGGGCTAATGGATGAGTAGAGGAGGGTACGGGAAGACGCACGAAGCAAGGAGAGATTAGTGTGAGGCAGGAGTGGGAAAGACAAATACTCAGCGGCTTCACAACAAAATGAAGGGAGTTACGAGGGGGTTGAGCATGCAAGAAATATAGAAAGGGGAAGGTGGAAATTTGGTTGGGGGGGGGGGGGCAGTGCACAGCCTAGATGAGAAAGGAGTGGTATGAACAGCAATAGAAGAGAAAGAGAAAAAGTTAAAGGGAGGCAGTGGGTAGCGAAGGTTTAGGCCAGGGAAATTACAAGCATGTAGAATTCGGAGGAGAGACACATCCTGCCTGTGTACCTCAGAGAAACTTATCTTATGCAGGACGGGAGTATCCAGATGGCATGCATAGCAAACCAGCTGTTGAAAAGTTGTATGTGCTGTGCCGTGTAGCATGTTCGGCAATTGGATGATCTAGTTTGCGATTGGTCGCAGTTTGGTGATACCCATTTAGGCCAGTAGACAGTTGGTGGGTGATACCCATTTAGGCAAGTAGACAGTTGGTGACCTGTTGTGCCCATGTTGCATGGTGCACAGTAATTATTGCAGCCAGGGGCATCTCGTTCTAAAGGGCCAGAGGGGCACACCCCCACAAACAGTATGTGACATGATTTTGGCATAATACGACTGACAGAAACCCAATGTAATCAGACCCAGTTCTCTCTGTTGCCGACTCATCACAAAGTGTACCATTTTGCAGTGACAAACCAGTTTTTCTTTACCCTTCCCATTCACCCAAAGCCAAGAGTCAGTGGAAGGTGGACCATAGCCCTGTACTCCCTCCATTTTCCTGGCCCACAGTCACTGTGACGTGACCAAGCAGTTTCACCTTCTCCATCATGCTCCTTGCCGAAGCATAGCTGTGGGCCAGCAAGCACGGGCCCCAGTGGATGGGCCGCTGCACATGTACTCCTCTTTCCCTACACCACAGCCGTGCTATGGGGCTATTGGCAGATGGCCCTTACTCCCCCCACACCCCCAGCTCCTAAAAGTACAGTCCCAGTAACATGACCAAGCTGTTTACCTTCCTCCAGCTCAGCTTTGAGCCTCCTTGATTGGGCCCGGTGGATGGACCATCTCACCCATACCCTTCTTTCCCCGAACCCCGCTGTCTCAGCTGCATTCCCACTCCCCCCCCCCCCCCCCCCCTACCCACGTGCCCACAAGTCTTTGCAATGTTTGGGGCCAGCCACCTTGCACCCACAGCTCCAGACGGTAGTTGCTGTCACATGCCTTGTTGCATTCCTCCCCCTCCCCGTCCCCTTCTGCCCTATCCCCCTCTGCCCTACTGCCATTCCTCAAAAGGAAATGTGGGAAACAGCAAACAAGGCCATCTTTCAGTGTGCTGGAGCTGTTTGGTTGAAACTCAAGTGTTTGCACAGTGCACAGTGACGACTTTAAAACAAATATAGAAGATAGTTTGCTTAAAACGCCCTTTCATTTGTTAAGTATAGAAGAGAAGCTGGAAATAAGGCAGTTACATGCACATCAACGAAAAGATTTCATGATATCTCAATTCAATGGAAAGAAGAGAACTTTCTGCAACTCATGGTTCTGTAACTTGGTTAACAGTTAGTGAAGAAAAGCAAAAATTATTTTGTTTCTATTGTGTGTTTTTGGTTGTGAAGGATTGTGGACAATAGGCATTAAGAAACCAGAAAAAAGTGGACTACATTCAGAAAATGCTTGTAAATACAAAATGTTTGGCACAATTAGCATTGCTGTTCAGAAAGATTCAGCATATAAAATGTCAGATCAGAACCATAATGAATTAGTTACAAAGAATAGATGTGTATTTAACAGAAGAGTAGAGTGCTTAATGTTTTGTGGAGCTCGTGAGCTGGCACGAAACACTCACAATGAAGAAAGTGTCAGCAAGCTGTAGCAATTTCTTAGATTTGTTACCTTTTCTAGGAAATCTTGACAGCACGTTAGATGAACCCTTAAGCAGTTATAGAACTATCGTATGGACATGTACATCACACATCGTATGCAATGAACTTTTAGACTTTATGTACCAAGTTTATGTTGAAGAACTGATTAAAGACATTAATGCTACCACATTTGTTTCTGTGCAGGCAGATGAAACAACAGATGATATATGCAGAAGTCAATTTGTCATACTGTGGTATATTAAGGGAAGCAAACCAGTTGAGATTCTTTCCTTTGAAAATGTTAATGATAGGACAGCATATGGGCTTAGTGAGGTCCAAAAAAGAAGTCTGGAACCTTTCAGTGTTCAAGAAAAACTCATTCCTCAGGCATACAGTGGTGCCCCAGTAATGAATGGTAGTCATGGTGGCGTACAGACTCCAGTGTGGAGTACTTTCCCATATGCCAAGTATGTCCACTGTTCTGCATACCAAATGAATTTGGTTAGTAAGAATGCTCGTGATAAAAACATAGTCTCTCAGATTTGTAGTATAATGTGGTGAAAAAATGATTTTTGCATGGTGAAGTTTGGGATGTGTATCATTGCTTAACACAAGAAAACAGAATACCGCATCATATTAAGGATATCCTCCACCAAATAAACAATATGTATCTCTTGTAATCCGGGGTGCTGCTTCTTAATGCTGCCATAGGTTCATCTTGGTTTTACTGCATTGCCACTCAGGAATTGTGCAATGGTAGGAATAAGCTCCAGGAATTTGTTTTCACAAAGAGTTTTATTTTGCACACTAGATGTTGGGTGGCGAACTACATGTAAAACTGACTTAACACTGTCTCATGACTGACTTAAAACTGAACTCCAACCGAGATATGGTGGCGTACAAATCGCTTCTATTTATATGATTTTAAACAATTACTGACATTGACATGTGGAAAAATGGGGTCTACTGCCTGATGTTTGTGTCGCTCTGGCACAATATTTCGACCACATAACTCGTTGCCTTCTTCAGGTGCTACCTGAGACTGCGGTACTGGAGGATCTTGTCCAGTATTTATGCTCAGAGGGCGCTGGGTGCTCTCTCTGCCGTCTGCGCCCGCCTGGCGCTGCCTGTAATGTGTTCTCTCTTCCCTGGTGCTCCCTCGGACGTCCGCGCCCGACTTGGTCACCATCTGTGGCAGCTGTCTGAGGCCCGTCCTGTGTCAGGCGTTCCATTTGCGGTCCGCGCCCGCCTGGTGCTGCTCCTGAGGTGTTGGCACTTCCCTGGTGCTCCCACGGACGTCCGTGCTCGCCTCGTCCACCATCTGCAGTCGTGGCAGCTGTCAGAGGCCCATCCTGCGTCAGGACTTGTGTTCGCGGTCCGCGCCCGCAATTTTTCCACATCTCAAGATCTCGCTGGGAAAGCCTGAAGAGTTACTTACTGACATTGTTAAATAATAAAATTTTTAGGTTCAACAATTAAAACTTTTATGTACATCTTCCCAAATTACGTAGAAATTTACATGAAATAAAAGTGAATAATTTCATACAAAGACAGGAAAGAATCTGTTTCTATTAAGACTATAAATTACATGTTTTATCATTACAACAATGTTGTTGTTGTTTTGGTTGTTGTGGTCTTCAGTCCTGAGACTGGTTTGATGCAGCTCTCCATGCTACTCTATCCTGTGCAAGCTTCTTCATCTCCCAGTACCTACTGCAACCTACATCCTTCTGAATCCACTTAATGCATTCATCTCTTGGTCTCCCTCTATGATTTTTACCCTCCACGCTGCCCTCCAATACTACATTGGTGATCCCTTGATGCCTCAGAACATGTCCTACCAACCGATCCCTTCTTCTAGTCAAGTTGTGCCACAAACTCCTCTTCTCCCCAATCCTGTTCAATACCTCCTCATTAGTTATATGATCTACCCATGTAATCTTCAACATTCTTCTGTAGCACCACATTTCGAAAGCTTCTATTATCTTCTTGTCCAAACTAGGTATAGTCCATGTTTAACTTCTATATGTTGCTACACTCCATACAAATACTTTCAGAAACGACTTCCTGACACTTAAATCTATACTCGATGTTAAGAAATTTCTCTTCAGAAACTCTTTTCTTGCCATTGCCAGTCTACATTTGATATCCTCTCTACTTCGACCATCATCAGTTATTTTGCTCCCCAAATAGCAAAACTCCTTTACTACTTTAAGTGTCTCATTTCCTAATCCAATTCCCTCAGCATCACCCAACTTAATTCGACTACATTCCATTATCCTCGTTTTGCTTTTGTTGGTGTTCATCTTATATTCTCCTTTCAAGACACTGTCCATTCCGTTCAACTGCTCTTCCAAGTCCTTTGCTGTCTCTGTCAGAATTACAATGTCATCGGCGAACCTCAAAGTTTTTATTTCTTCTCCATGGACTTTAATACTTACACTAAATTTTTCTTTTGTTTCCTTTACTGCTTGGTCAATATACAGATTGAATAACATCGGGGAGAGGCTACAACCCTGTCTCACTCCCTTCCCAACCACTGCTTCCCTTTCATGCCCCTCAACTCTCTCTGGTTTCTGTACAAATTGTAAATAGCCTTTCGCTCCCAGTATTTTAGCGCTGCCACCTTCAGAATTTGAAAGAGACTATTCCAGTCCACATTGTCAAAAGCTTTCTCTAAGTCTACAAATGCTAGAAACGTAGGTTTGCCTTTCCTTAATCTAGCTTCTAAGATAAGTCGTAGGGTCAGTATTGCCTCAAGTGTTCAAATATTTCTACGGAATCCAAACTGATCTTCCCCAAGGTCGGCTTCTACCAGTTTTTCCATTCGTCTGTAAAGAATTCGCGTTAGTATTTTGCAGCTGTGACTTATTAAACTGATAATTCGGTAACTTTCACATCTGTCAGCACCTGATTTCTTTGGGATTGGAATTATTATATTCTTCTTCAAGAGGGTATTTCGCCTGTCTCATACATCTTGCTCACCAGATGGTAGAGTTTTGTCAGGCTGGCTCTCCCAAGGCCATCAGTAGTTCTAATGGAATGTTGTCTACTCCCGGGGCCTTGTTCCGACTTAGGTCTTTCAGTGCTCTGTCAAACTCTTCACGCAGTATCGTATCTCCCATTTCATCTTCATCTACATCCTCTTCCATTTCCATTATATTGTCCTCAAGTACATCGCCCTTGTATAGACCGTCTACATACTCCTTCCACCTTTCTGCTTTCCCTTCTTTGCTTAGAACTGGGTTTCCATCTAAGCTCTTGATATTCACACAAGTGGTTCTCTTTTCTCCAAAGGTCTCTTTAATTATCCTGTAGACAGTATCTATCTTACCATTAGTGATACATGCCTCTACATCCTTACATTTGTCCCCTAGCCATCCCTGCTTAGCCATTTTGCACTTCTTGTCAATTTCATTTTTGAGATGTTTGTATTCCTTTTTGCCTGCTTCATTTACTGCATTTTTATATTTTCTCCTTTCATCAATTAAATTCAGTATTTCTTCTGTTAGCCAAGGATTTCTACTAGCCCTCGTCTTTTTACCTACTAGATCCTCTGCTGCCTTCACTACTTCATCCCTCAAAGCTATCCATTCTTCTTCTACTGTATTTCTTTCCCCCATTCCTGTCAATTGTTCTCTTATGCTCTGTACAACCTCTGTTTTAGTCAGTTTATTCAGGTCCCATCTCCTTAAATTCCCACCTTTTTGCAGTTCCTTCAGTTTTAATCTACAGTTCATAACCAATAGATTGTGGTCAGTCCACATCTGCCCCTGGAAATGTCTTACAATTTAAAACCTGGTTCCTAAATTTCTGTCTTACCATTATATAATCTATCTGAAACCTGTCGGTATCTCCAGGCTTCTTCCATGTATACAACCTTCTTTTATGATTCTTGAACCAAGTGTTAGCTATGATTAAGTTGTGCTCTGTGCAAAATTCTACCAGGCGGCTTCCTCTTTCATTTCTTACCCCCAATCCATATTCACCTACTACGTTTCCTTCTCTCCCTTTTCCTACTACCGAATTCGTCACCCATGACTATTAAATTTTTGTCTCCCTTCACTATCTGAATAATTTCTTTTATTTCATCACACATTTCTTCAATTTCTTAATCATCTGCACAGCTAGTTGGCATATAAATTTGTACTACTGTAGTAGGCGTGGGTTTCGTGTCTCTCTTGGCCACAATAATGTGTTCACTATGCTGTTTGTAGTAGCTAACCCGCACTCCTATTTTTTTATTCATTATTAAACCTACTCCTGCATTACCTCTATTTGATTTTGTATTTATGACCCTGTATTCACCTGTCCAAAAGTCTTGTTCCTCCTGCCACCGAACTTCACTAATTCCCACTATATCTAACTTTAACCTATCCATTTCCCTTTTTAAATTTTCTAACCTACCTGCCCGATTAAGGGATCTGACATTCCACGCTCCGATCCGTAGAACACCAGTTTTGTTTCTCCTGATAACGACGTCCTCCTGAGTAGTCCCCGCCCGGAGATCCGAATGGGGGACTATTTTACCTCCGGAATATTTTACCCAAGAGGACGCAATCATCATTTAACCATACAGTAAAGCTGCATGCCCTCGGGAAAAATTACAACAATATATTTCATTAATTTCCATATATCATTCTACTTCCTTAAAGGATAATCATTTTCAGGTGAACAGAGGGATTACTTTTATTGAATGAAAGGTCGGGATTCAATTAATTAAATTTTGTACAAATAAAACTTTACATTTCTATAGAGTTGTAACTACAACCCCATTAACTAACACAAATTAAAATGTTAGTATGCCTAATTATGGCTGAAAAATTATCATGTCATATTTCCAATACAGATACAGTTGGTTTTTTAGTTTGAAAACATAAAAATAGCTGTCTTTTAATGACTAAAAATATCAGGACTTTAACGTTAATTATTTCATAATTACAACAGTAATTTTATTCCTACCATGTGGCTGAAGTTTGTGTAATGTACAAATTGTGATGGTACATCAGCTTTTAACCCAACATGTTTCCCTCATTCTGCATATTGGTGAAGCCCAATGTAAACAATGCCAAAACAATAGCTTAAATTAATGCAAATTATTAATTTGCTGCAAAAGAAAATCTTCAGTGTATTCAAATCCAGATAACTAGAGAAGACCAAATCAAAGTAGCATACTGATATTATACATGTGCCTTCTTCAGAAGAGTGGGGATGAGACTGGTAAAAGGATATAGAATCCTAAAAGGTTGTGGTATTACAGGTTGTTCTTCACAAATATTTCTGGATTTACGTCGTCTTTCTCCTAATCACCTAAGCAAAGTGATTTGTCATTGACACTCTGCAACAAGAGAATTCCTTCAGTCTCTTCAACAAGATGGATTTCCAGTCTCGCATAGTAACTAATGTTCAGGAACACAAATTACAGTTATTGGAATATTTTGATAAGATTAAACAAGAAGATTTTGGGGATGATATTACAGTAAGAGAAGTATTTGCTTTAAGAAATTTTCCTCCTAATTCAGACTTTTTGTTCCTTCATAATTTTTTTTTCTACAAGATTATGAAAACTGTTGAAATTTTTTATAACACAGTTTGGATGCAGAATGCAGATACCATGACTAGAGGCAACGCATTACATCATTTTGAGTCAGCTGTTCTGAAATAAGAGAGAACACTGACAGGTACTGAATTCCTGAAGATAAATGTTTTGCTCCTTCAAGAAAACATTCAAAGTATAGCACTGAACCTAATCTGACAGCAGATGCCAAAGAAGTGTATGACACTGTGATCAACGAACTCAAAGGAAGATTCAAAAACTCTCATGTCTTTAGTAGCTTCGAAATTATTGATCCAAAAAAGTTTGCGTCTTTCAATGATCATTTCCCATCCACTTTAGTCGATACTTTGTCATTAAGTTACACTCTCTTTATTTTCCATGATTAAGTGAAAAATAACTGTCAGTCATTTGCCACAATGATATGTTTAAAGGCATTGCTTCAGTTTGTGAGCTGGTCACCTTTCTGGTGGAACGTTGCTTTGAAGAACTATTCACTGAAGTGCACAAAACATTGCAAATTGTACTAACTACACCTCTTTAAACAGTAGAAGCAGAGTACAGTTTCAGCACTTTAAAAAGAATTAAAACCTTCCTCAGGAATCGTATGGGTCAGGAAAGTATGAACACTCCGTCTGTTCCATTCATATGGAGGAAATCGGTGAAATTTCAAACTTTAACAACAGAGTAATTGATTGGTTTCCCAGTCAGAAGAACTGGCCCGCACAGCTACTGTGTAAGTAACCTGCTAGGATAGTAACCTCCATTAGTTAACATGCTAGTTTGGTAAGATACACATGAAACCACTTCTAGTGGAGGTTTTCCCAAGAGCTTTTACCCTTGGCCATACGGCAAAAGCCAGGAGGGGCTCTATATTTGCTCTCTGATGCATTCCCAGTTGAGAAGTTACATGCTTCCTCCCACAGTTATATCATTTTGCTTTTAACACCACACTCGGACTACAGAAACACAACTAGAATAAGAGTGAACATCAGCAAAATGTGAGCTGGTGAACTTCAGATTGAACCCAAACAGCTCCAAATTCTAGAAGTTATTCAATAAAATGTTTCACCACAGCATTGTCCCCAGCTTGTGATCTTGCGGTAGCGTTCTCGCTTCCCGCGCATGGGGTCCCGGGTTCGATTCCCGGCGGGGTCAGGGATTTTTCTCTCTCCCGTTGTGTGTTCATCTTCATTTCATCATCATTGACTCGCAAGTCGCCGAAGTGGCATCAACTAAAAAGGACTTGCAATACGGCGGCCGAACTTCCCCGCAGGGGGCCTCCCGGCCAACAATGCCATACGATCATTTCATTTCATTGTCCCACACACCTAAAAAAAATACATGGAAAAACCAGTGAAGGTTGTGGTCTTTAGAATGTGTTTAAGCAGTATGACATACATGAAGGTTATATAATGAACACTTCAGATCAATTTGGTTATAAAGTTTACTAACTTTTTATCTGGTCCCCACTAACAATAGGGGAGAGAGTGTGGCAGATATGATACGCAAGTTGGGATGGAAGTCATTAAAGCAAAGACATTTTTCGTTGCGTTGAGATCTATTTATGAAATTGCAGTCACCAACTTTCTCTTCCGAATGCAATGTGGTTGAGCTTTTCAAGGCCAGGGTGATCAGAGGAGTGTTGGTCAGAGCGCTGGTTTGACAGGTATGCTGGTGTAAGATGAGGAGATAGCACGGGAGATCTGTTTATGGATGTCAATAAAGCTGTGGTAAGGTTATAGGTATATTTTGACAATGCCTGCTTTCTACTGCAGGTGCGGCGTTCTTGGTGGGGGAGGGGGGGGGGGGCTCTGAGGCAGAGATTTTTTGACATGGAATGGGTGACAGCTTTTGAAGTGGAGATAATGTTGGTGGTTTCTGCTCTTGATATGAATAGATGTAATAATGGAACGATCTGAGAGGTGGAGATCGACATCAACGGCCCATTCAGCTGAAGGACCGAGTGAAGCAATGTCGAGGTTATAGGAGAAAGAGTGTAGATTGTGCAATGAGTCCAGTTTATGAAAATGTCATCAGTGAATAAGGAGACGACATGGGGTTTTAGGTGTTGACCAGATAGGGAAGATTTCTCCTGATGGTCCATAAATAAGTTGGTGTAGGATGGTGCCATGAGAGTATCCATTGCAGTACCAATGATTTGTACAAAGATTTGGCCTCCAAGAAGTGTATTGGCAGCAGGACAGAAACAGTGGAAAGGTTGTGAATGACGTGAACAGTGTCTTGAATGTAGGATGGGAGCTTACAGACAATAGTGTGGGAGCACTGTAACTAGCCACAATGGGACAACCAGTAAGGAGACCATTGAAGTTGGAGATTCGTCACTTCTAACATGACTTCACCTTCCTTTCCCAATCCTCTCTCTGGTGAGTCAAACACCACTCCTGTGAACAAACAGTTCTCTCTAACCTGGCAACCAATCCAGACATTATCATCCTTTCTATGGGCAAAGTTTGCACCACTGCGATTCTGATTGTTTGGTTGAGGGTCTCCACCAACTTCCTGGCTTCCATACATACAAACCTTACAATCATCAGAGAAGTCCAACATTGCCTCCAGGAGCACCTCAAGATCTTACGTTAATCACAAAATCTGACCCCCCCTGCGGGTCCGGGGATTAGAATAGGCCCGAGGTATTCCTGCCTGTCGTAAGAGGCGACTAAAAGGAGTCCATCCCCCTCACGGGGGTAGTTAGCGCCTGCGTCCGGAGACGGACGGTTTCACGACCTATAATCGTGGTCTTTTTGGTTTTTCCTTCTCGTTTCTTCCTTCCTTTTGTTGGTTCCTTTCTTTGCTCTTCTCCACTTCACTGTCTTCCTTACTTTTTCCCTTGACTTCTCCTTGCCTTCTCCTTGCCTTCTTCTCCTTGACTTCTCCTTGCCTCCTTATCCTTGCTTTCTCATTGCCTTCTTCTCCTTGCCTTCTCTGGTCTCCGCCTCGGCGTTTGAGACAGTCTGTCCTCTTTCTCCCTCTCTCTTCTTTTTCCTCTCCTTCCTTCCTCCCTGTGCGTGTCTGAAGGCCGACCCACGCGTTCGCACGCGTAGCCGGTGACGGGGTAACGCGTAAGTCCCCGCCCTGGGTAGACATGTAAGGCACGCGCGTACCCCCTGGTAAAGGCCAGGCCCGGGGAGGGGTGATTGCCTGAGCTGATACCTTCTGACCATGCCGATTGGTCCCTCCGTCTGTTTCTCGGGAGGTGTGACCTGAGGTGTAAACATTCACCTAAGGCGGGAGTGCCCTCTGAGAGGGTCCCCACAAGGAAGGAGCGCGCCATCGGAGACGCTGGCAATCATGGGGGATTCCTCCGCAATGGATTCTACTCCATCGCTTTCGACTTCGACCCACAAACGGAAACGTGACCAGCCAACAGTGACAAAAATACTACCGCCTGCCCCACAGTTCCTCGTAGTTTCTCGATCTGAGGACGGAAAGGATTTTTCCTCTGTCAACCCTTTCGTTATCCAGAAGGGCGTAGATGCCATAGCCGGATCTGTCAAATCTTGTACCAGGTTGCGTAACGGTACCTTATTACTAGAAACTGAGAGCGCCTTTCAGGCACAAAAACTGCTTCGGGCCACACTCCTGTACACATTCCCTGTCCGGGTGGAGGCTCACCGAACTTTAAATTCGTCTCGTGGTGTGGTCTACACTAGATCCCTCGACGGTTTGACTGACGAGGAGATTCAATCTTTCCTCGCTGAGCAGGGCGTGACGGCTGTCCATCGGGTCATGAAAAAGGTCAACAATGACCTTGTACCGACCCGGACACTTTTCTTAACCTTCGATAGTGTTAAGCTGCCATCGCGCATCAAGGCGGGCTACGAGGTTATTTCTGTTCGCCCCTATGTCCCGACACCTACGCGCTGCTACCAGTGTCAGCGTTTCAATCACACTCGACAGTCTTGTTCCAATGCGGCTAAATGTGTCACTTGTGGCAGGGATGCCCATGAGGGTGACTGTCCACCTCCGTCTCCTCGTTGTGTGAACTGTCAGGGTGACCATGCCGCATCCTCCCGCGACTGTCCTGTCTATAAGGAAGAACGCTGTATCCAGGAAATTCGAGTCAAAGAGAAAGTGTCCACCTCGGCTGCTCGCAAGCTATTGGCTAGTAGGAAGCCCACGCTGCTCCCAGCGGGGAAATACAGCACTGTCCTCGCCTCTCCTCGGACTACCCGGGAGGTAGCAACCCAGACATGCGATCTGACCTTCAGCACCACGGTCGTCCGTTCGGCCAGTGCTAAGATCGCGCGGTCGACGTCTCCTCTTCGTCCCATCACCCCACAGACACCAGCCCCTTCATCAGCTTCTGCTAAGACGAAGACCCAGAAGTCAGATGCACGGGCCTTCAAGAAGGAACCGTCCCGTGCAGACTTCCTACGTACCTCGACCTCCCAGCCTTCGTCCGGTACTTCCACCAAACGACCATCCAAGAAGGCTAATAGGAAGCACAGTTCTCCTTCTCCGCCACGGCGCATTTCTTCTCCTGCGCCACCCAGCGGTTGCCGCCCCAGGCCGTCATCCCTTTCGCCTGGCCGCACCGCTGGTAGCCGAACATCTGGCCGTTCACCGGCGGAGGAAGCTCCCCCTCCCGGCCATCTTCCCAAGATGGCCGATGAACCTATAGAACCAATGGACGATGACTGTCCGCCTACTGATAGCGGCGGCAGTGCTCGCTCGAAGCCAGGCCCTCAGCGGCCTTCGAGGTGACCCCTTCTCTCATCTTCCTTTTCTTCCGATGGCACTTATTAACTGGAATATTCGCAGCGTTCGCTCCAACCGAGAGGACTTGAAGTTGCTGCTCCGCTCGCATCGTCCGCTCGTCGTAGCCCTCCAGGAAACGAAGCTACGCCCATGCGATCAAATTGCCTTGGCACACTACACCTCTGTGCGTTTTGACCTACCCCCTGTGGTAGGTATCCCAGCTCATGGAGGGGTTATGTTGCTGGTCCGGGATGATATTTACTACGATCCCATCACATTGCACACCGGCCTGCAGGCAGTTGCCATCCGCATTACTCTCCCCACTTTTACGTTTTCCTTTTGTACCGTTTACGCTCCATCGTCATCTGCCGTTACCAGGGCAGACATGACGCAACTTATTGCTCAGCTACCTGCACCATTTTTGTTAACTGGAGACTTCAATGCCCACCATCCTCTTTGGGGCTCTCCAGCATCCTGCCCGAGGGGCTCCTTGTTAGCAGACCTTTTCAACCAGCTCAATCTTGTCTGCCTCAATACTGGCGCCCCTACTTTTCTTTCGGACACATCTCATACCTATTCCCATTTAGACCTCTCTATATGTACTCCCCAACTTGCACGCCGGTTTGAGTGGTATGCCCTTGCTGATACATATTCGAGCGACCACTTCCCGTGTATTATCCATCTCCTGCAGCATACTCCCTCTCCGTGCTCCTCTCGTTGGACCATCTCCAAGGCAGACTGGGGGCTCTTCTCTTCCAGGGCGACCTTTCAGGATCAAACCTTCACAAGCTGCGATCGTCAGGTCGCACACCTCACGGAAGTCATTCTCGCTGCTGCTGAATATTCCATCCCTCACCCTACCTCTTCTCCACGTTGCGTACCGGTCCCCTGGTGGACCGCAGCATGTAGGGACGCTATACGTGCTCGTCGACGTGCTTTACGCACCTTTCAACGCCACCCTACAGTGGCGAATTGTATTAATTATAAACGATTACGTGCTCAGTGTCGTCGTATTATTAAAGAAAGCAAGAAAGCCAGCTGGGCTGCTTTCACCAGCACCTTCAACAGTTCTACTCCTTCTTCTGTTGTCTGGGGTAGCCTGCGCCGGCTATCTGGCACTAAGGTCCACTCCCCAATTTCTGGCTTGAAGGTCGCGAATGAAGTCCTTGTGGCCCCTGAGGCTGTCTCCAATGCCTTCGGCCGCTTTTTCGCCGAGGTTTCGAGCTCCGCTCATTACCACCCTGCCTTCCTCCCCCGCAAACAGGCCGAGGAGGCTAGGCCACGTGACTTCCGCTCCTCGAATTGTGAAAGTTATAATGCCCCATTCACCATGCGGGAACTCGAAACCGCACTTGGCCGATCACGGTCCTCCGCTCCAGGGCCTGATTCTATTCATATTCAGATGCTGAAGAACCTTTCTCCTGCGGGTAAAGGTTTTCTTCTTCGTACATACAATCGCATCTGGATTGAGGGACATGTTCCCGCATGCTGGCGCGAGTCTATTGTTGTCCCGATTCCTAAGCCGGGGAAGGACAAGCACTTGCCTTCCAGTTATCGACCTATCTCGCTTACCAGCTGTGTCTGTAAAGTGATGGAGCGAATGGTTAACTCTCGATTGGTTTGGCTGCTCGAGTCTCGACGCCTACTTACCAATGTACAATGTGGATTTCGAAGGCGCCGCTCTGCTGTCGACCATCTGGTTACCTTGTCGACCTTCATCATGAATAACTTCTTGCGGAAGCGCCCGACCGCGGCTGTGTTCTTTGATTTGGAGAAGGCTTACGACACCTGTTGGAGGGCGGGCATTCTCCGCACCATGCATACGTGGGGCTTTCGCGGTCGCCTCCCTCTTTTTATTCGTTCCTTTTTAATGGATCGACAGTTTCGGGTACGTGTGGGTTCTGTCCTGTCCGACACCTTTCGCCAGGAGAATGGGGTGCCACAGGGCTCAGTTTTGAGCGTCGCTCTCTTCGCCATCGCGATCAATCCAATAATGGATTGCCTCCCAGCTGATGTATCAGGCTCCCTTTTCGTGGATGATTTTACCATCTATTGCAGCGCGCAGTGTCCACGTGTCTTGGAGCGCTGTCTTCAGCGTTCTCTTGACCGTCTTTACTCCTGGAGTGTCGCCAATGGCTTCCGTTTTTCTGCCGAGAAGACGGTCTGTATTAACTTCTGGCGCTACAAAGAGTTTCTCCCACCGTCCTTACGACTCGGTCCCGTTGCTCTCCCACTCGTGGAGACAATCAAATTTTTAGGCCTTACCTTTGACAGGAAACTTAGCTGGTCTCCACATGTGTCATATTTGGCCGCCCGTTGTACCCGTTCTTTAAATGTCCTCCATGTTCTCAGTGGTATGTCGTGGGGAGCGGATCGAACCGTCCTACTTCGTCTATATCGGTCGATCGTCCGCTCCAAGCTGGATTATGGGAGCTTCGTATACTCCTCTGCACGGCCATCCATCTTACGCCGCCTCAACTCCATACAACATCGGGGTTTACGACTTGCGATCGGAGCATTTTATACCAGTCCCGTAGAGAGTCTTCATGCTGACGCTGGCGAATTGCCACTCACCTACCGGCGCGATATACTGCTTTGTCGGTATGCCTGTCGGCTACTGTCAATGCCCGACCATCCTTCTTATCGTTCCTTTTTTGACGACTCTCTTGACCTTCAATACGGGTTGTATGTCTCTGCCTTGCTACCCCCTGGAGTTCGCTTTCGTCGCCTCCTTCAACACCTTCATTTTTCACTCCCTGCAACCTTTCGAGTGGGCGAGAGCCACACGCCACCTTGGCTCCAGGCTCAGGTCCGCGTTCACCTCGACCTCAGCTCGCTCCCAAAAGAGGTCACCCCCGGTTCGGTCTACCACTCCCGTTTTTTGGAACTTCGTTCGAAGTTCAACAACATGACTTTCATTTATACAGATGGCTCTAAGACCAATGACGGGGTCGGGTGTTCCTTTATTGTCAGGGCACAAAGTTTCCAATACCGGCTCCATGGCCATTGTTCGGTCTTCACAGCTGAGCTCTTTGCCCTCTACCAGGCTGTTCTGTACATCTGCCGCCACCGACATTCTGCTTATGTCATCTGCTCAGATTCCCTGAGCGCCATCCAGAGCCTTAGTGATCCGTACCCGGTTCACCCTTTCGTACACCGGATCCAACGCTCTCTTCAGCAGCTGGTGGACGTCGGTACGCCGGTTAGCTTTATGTGGGTTCCTGGCCATGTCGGTATCCCTGGGAACGAAGCTGCAGATGCCGCGGCCAAGGCTGCGGTCCTCCAGCCTCGGACAGCTTCTTGTTGTGTCCCTTCGTCCGATTTTAGCAGGGTCATTTGTCGGCGCGTTGTGTCGCTGTGGCATGCCGATTGGGCTGCACTTACCGACAACAAGCTTCGGGCCTTAAAACCTCTTCCCGTGGCTTGGACGTCCTCCTCACGCCCTTCTCGGCGGGAGGAGGTCGTTTTAGCAAGGTTAAGAATTGGACACTGCCGGTTCAGCCATCGCCATCTGCTGACGGCTGCGCCGGCGCCGTTCTGCCCATGTGGGCACTTGCTGACAGTTCGTCACATTTTAATGTCCTGTCCCGATCTTAAAACACTGCGCCTCGATCTTAACCTGCCTACTACTTTAGATGCCATTTTAGCGGATGACCCACGAGCAGCTGCTCGTGTTCTTTGTTTTATCAATTTGACAAACCTCGCTAAGGACATTTGATGATGTTTTTTAATCCTATGCCTGTCAGTCTCTTTTATTGTGTTTTCCCTTTTAGTTGTTGTTGTCAACTTGTGCCTCGCGGTGCATTCTTAGAGTAGTCAGGGCGCTAATGACCATTGAAGTTGTGCGCCCGAAAACCACAAAAAAAAAAAAAAAAAAAAAAAAAAAAAAAAAAAAAAAAAAAAAATCTGACACCTGAAACCATGTCCCTCCACACACCAGCAAACCCTGCACACCTACCATTTACCTACTCCCCAAACTCCTCACACTCAACCCCCACAGGTCTTCCTACTGGCTGTCCTTCCTTTGAAACTCTCAAACACATCTTTCACCATTGAATCAACTACTCTCATTGTGCCCTGAGACGAGGGATATCTTAACACATTTTACCCAAAGTAGTGTTCTGCTGCCCATCCAACCTACAGAATATCCTTGTCCACCCATATTTCAATATGAATATGTTTACTTTTTACTAGAAAAAGATGCAGTACTCAAAAGCTAGTAAAAACTGATTTCAGTTATCTCTCTATATGACAGACACCAGTCTGCTATATTGAGTGGTTGCCTTTCCCTTGTTTTACACACTGTTCCACCCTTGAATTTCCATTATTTGTAAACTGATTGTTGGGTGGTACTCTCAACTCTATCTGCTTTCTTTGTTATTGTAATGATTAGATTTTCTTGAAATCTGAGAATATTTCACTTGTCTTATTTTTGCATACCAGCAGAAGCCAGTTTGTTGTGGTTGGTTCTACCAAAGATCTTAATAATTCTGAGAGATCATCTATAGCAGGTATTGTGTTTTGACCTAGGCCTTTCGGTGTTTTGTCAAATTCCTCGTTCACTATCACGTTTCTCATCTCATCTTCATTCCCCACTCCTTCCACCTGTCCCTTCTTTACTGAGTACTAGCTGACCATCCAAACTCTTAATGTTCAAACAGCTGCTTTTTTTTCCTCAAAAGATTTCTTAATGTTCTTATATGCAACATCTACCTTTCCTATAGTCATGTACCCATCTACTGTTTTGCTTTTCTCCTCTAGCCATTCTTACTTTGCCATTTTGCACCTTTTGTCTGTTTTAGTTTTTAGAGGTCTGTTTTTCCTTTTTCTTGCTTTGTTTTATATTTTGTTTCACCAGTTACATTTAATATGTTGTGTGTTATCCAGTGACAGACTGATGTGTAGTGTAGCCGGAGGTCTGCATTAGATACAAAGGTGACAGTTCCGTTGAGAGTTAGAGCCAATGGATGTGAATGTGAAGTAAAGGTTGTGGTAATGCATTGATCTGTAGTGTAGCCTCATGTCTACTTTTGCACCATATTTAACTCACTTTTTGGTAGAAATAAAATTGCAGTGTAAATTATGTATGAGTGTTTTGGTGCATATTATATATAAATATAGTACATAATCTACAAAAAATGAAACAGAGGTCCACTATACAATTTTTACCAGAATTCCTATTGAGCATTATGTTTTTACCTAGTTGTTGCTCTGCTCCCTTCATTATTTCATCTTTCAAAGCTATCCATTCATCTTTTGTTGTCTTATCGTCCCGTGGAATATCACATTATCATAGGCACCTCCAGTGCCGGGTGGGAGGATCTGCATGCCTCAGTGACGCAGAGGACTTTGGTGGTAGCGTAGCTACTGGCTGGGTTACACAATCTGGACATGCCTCAGTGAAAGGGGCTGACAATGAGTATAACACAAAAACACACACACACACACACACACACACACACACACACACACACACACACACAAAACTCAGCCTCAAGATTTGCTATGATGTGATAGGGTGAATGGCTATTCAGGTAAAACATTCTGTAGTGGGCAACATCTGAGGCACTTGTCACTCCCAGTTGTATAAAGCTTGCTCAGACATGCAGGACTCTGCGTGGGTTGATATTTGTTTCTCTACTGGCCTGGGGGATGCTTGTGGAGTGACTAAAGTTCACATCTATGCCATACAGGACGGACGTATGGTGGTGTCTTATTTCCAGTTTAATTGGTCTGTTTTATGATCTGTGAAAAGGATTATAGGATTCAAAACTTGTTTGTGAAGTAAAGTGCCGAGATCTTTGCTTACAAAAATCAGATCAAGGTTGTAACACTTTCTCCATTGTCCGCTATTAAAGGATGGTAGTTGCTTGGGGTCATGGGTGAAAAACATATGGTTATCCTCTGCCCATTGCTCAAGTAAGTTGCCATGTTCTTTAGCTTCACTATAGCCTCACTGTGCACTGTGCCAATTAAGGTCCCCTAAAATGACCCTGTGCTTATTATTTTCTGTGTTTGACACACAGAAGGAATATTTGTGCTAAAAGGATTGTGTGGGGGTTTGTGTACAGAGATTATTTCGGTCTTATCTATTTCCCCAACTATTGGTTCAGTGTTAACTGATGAAAGGTACGACTTCCTGATAGTTTCAGACCTTCTCTTATAAAAAAGGCACTTCCTCACTTCTCATGTAATCTCTCATTTACCAGCCACATATGTACTACATTAATTTATAGGGACCCCTATGGGTCTCTTGTAGATAAAGGATGTTGCAACTCTTAGTTCTGCAGATTTCTATGATTAAATCTTGTTTGGTGACTGGAATTGCTCCTTCAGTGTTGAGCGAAATAAATATTGTGGGCTGTAAAAAGAGCTAATTTGCTTTTATGGTATGTAGATCCAATGTAGCTCGCATGACGTCATGATTGGCGGAATGATACCAGACTCAGATCAGACTCGATGGGAATCATGATTGGGAACACTTCTACTATGACCCCCTACACTTTTCATAATTGGTGGAGACTTATTGCTTTTTGGGGCTGGTCCTTGATGCCCAGCTGATGTGGCTTCCCATCTTTGCCAACTTAAGCAAAGGTGATGGCTACACCTTAATACATTTCAGTGCCTCAGTAACACTAGCTGGGGTGCAGACCTCACTATCGTTCTGCAGCTTTCCAAAACCCTGATCCTGTCATGTCTTGATCGTGGGAACCTGGTCTGTGGTTTGGCACTGCCCTCAGCATCACAGTCACTGGACCAGATACATCACTGTGCGATCCGACTTTGAACAGGAGAATTTTGAACTAGCCCTGCGAGCATCCTGCTTGTGGAGGGTAGGGTCCCTCCACTTAGGATAAATTGCCAACAACGGCTACTCAATTATGCTATACATGTTCTCAACTCCCCTTAGCATCCAAACCACTATCTCCTTTTTCCTTGTAGGGAGGTTCACCTCCCTCAACAGAGATCCAGAACAGGAGTCTCAATTTCAGTTTGATAACAGTGTCTGTGCTCTGAACTCCTACACTGACCTCAGATCTGTCTCGATTTATCCTTTGGACCGAAAGATTTGAGGACAGCCAGGTACAGGTGGCAAAACACCATGGGGTCAGTTGACTCCAGGGTGTTTGCCACCTGTACCTGGCTGTCCTTGAGGCATTTCCAGGTTTGTCAGAGGATACACTGATGCCTCAAAGTACAATGGACGAAACGGTATTGCATACGCACTTGCAAGGTGCAGTGAACTACGCTCCTGGCTGCATGGGTGCAGTGTCTTCACTGGTGAGTGGTAGCCCTCTAACAATCTCTTAGCCATGCTCATTCTTGCACTGACAATATGCTTCTAATCTGAAGTGACTCCCTGAGCAGCCTTCAGGCTATAGACCAGTGCTACCCTCATCACCCATTAGTCATGACTATCCGGGATCTTCTGACCTCCTCAACCTGGATGGCTGGTCATCATTTCTCTGACCCCTGGAAGTTTTGGGATTCCAGGAAGTGAACATGCTGACAACTTGGCAAAGTTGGCTATCAGGATGGCGATTTTGGAAAGGAGGAGCCCAGAACTGAATCTTCAGTTGGCTTTACATCACCAGTTGTTGGATTTCCGAAACTCAGAATGGTTTGCTCTGGACTCTCCAAACAAACAGAGGACAATAAAGGAGATGACGACCATATGTGACAGTCTTCCCTTCGCACTTCTCACAGGGAATCCACTATCCTTTGTTGGCCACGCATTGGCCACACTTGGCTGACCCACAGCCACATTCTCTGACTTGAGGACTCACCTTACTGCCGATGTAGTGCCCACCTGACAGTGGCCCAAATTTGGGTGCTTTGTGGGAATATCTTATACTTCCCGACCCACTACCTCTGGTGCTAGCGGATGACGCCAGAGTGAAAGATCTGGTTTTATACAATATTGCAGTGCTGGTGTTATCCCGATAACAAAGCACTGTGGCGACCACAGCCATTACTAAATACATCAGATGAATTCGCAATTGTGAACAATGACTACTGTCAGCTGTAGAATGGAGTGACAACAATGAAAATTTCTGGCTGACCAGGACAGTCACCTTTCCATTTGGCTATCCACGCATGACTCTGTCAGATCCATGGTTTACGACATATGGAAGCTTGGGTCTGACGGTGAGTCATCCACAGATAGCCAAATGGTAAGGCAACCGCTTGCGATAAGTGGGAAATCCGGGTTCGTGTTCTGGTCCGGCATGAATTTTCATTGTCGTCATTCCATTCTACAGCTGATGGTACTCATTGTTTGTAACTACGAATTCATGTGATGTGGTTTTATGTTTCACCCCTTAAGGTGGTTTCTACTCATCTCTGTGAGGTGGGGCACTTTGGCCTTATTGACTGCCTGAGGTGTTGGAGCAGTAACCCTTGCCTGCTCTAGCCCAGTGGTCTGATGATGGCAGCCCTTGCTCGCAGTCTGGCCTGGCCCCTTCCCTACCCACCTCTTTACTCTCCTTGTTCTTTTATGTTTGCCATTTTTAATGTTTTATCTTTTCTAAACTTTTATCATCTTGCCTGTGTTGCTTGTTTCTTTGGGGTAATGTACAGTAAGGTTGTGTTGGTGGGAACAGAGGGTCCTCACACACCTCCAACTAATTCTGGACAGAGTGGCCCACACACCTTATGCCCTCTAACTTCCCTCGTACTTCTCCGTGATTTTGTCTCTGTATTATTCTATCTTGCTTACAATCGGGTTTCTCAGGATTTGCTTTTTGTATCCTTCTGAGGGTTATTCTTGGTTCGATACATATAAGATGAAGGGACAGATGACCTCACAGTTTGGTCCCTGTAACGACAACCAACCAACGTGTCATAACTACTCACTTGATTAATGGATCTGACATTCCATTTGTTCTTTGTGACGACAATATTCTCTTGAGTAATTCCCAGCCAGAGAACATTTGGAATATTTTGGCAGGATAATACCATTGTGATTGAACCATTCAAGAGAACTCCATTTTTTGGGGAAATATAACAGTTGTGGTTTCCACATTCTTTCTGCTGTGCTGCAGTACCAACACAGGAGGAGACCATGTTGAGTAACATTTAAAGATCAGAGCAGTCAACCATTCAAACAATTGCATTTCCATCTACTGAAAAGGCTTCTGCTCCTCTTCAGGAACCATTTGTTATGTCACATTTCTGTAGGCAACAAAAACTTACAAATTCATTACTCACTATTGCACCTACTAGCCAACTGTTGTCTGGAAAGAATCTACTGACTCAGTCATAAGAGTTAAAAACATCTTTAACTTATGACCACATGCACCTTCCCCTGCTATCACCAAACAGCTACAGCAATGCCACTAAGTGGATCTGCTCGTATTCTGAATTTGTTCATTTGAAGACACAGGTCTTGATATGTTTGGTTGTCTGCATGAATAGTCAGTGTAATAGTCATAAATGAGCTTTGTCCTCAACTATGTAAACAAATGCTTTCTAAAGAGATATAATGCTCTCAAAGTGTGTGATACAAATCTGATTATTGCCTTTAACCCTTGTAATATGGGGGGGGGGGGGGCATACTTTATGCACATCTTTTGAAAATAGTGTAATCTAGTCAGTTAATTTACATTTTAAAATTCTGAAAAAATATTTATTGTTTAATGAGCCCTTTTAGCTAATTCCTTGTATGTTTCAATTTTTTCATTTAAAGTTAATCCAAATGTGTAAGTCTCAGTAGTAGATGTCACTTACCCTATGAATGACATATTCAGTATTTCCAGATTCAGTGCCTTACATACATATTAGTATCTCTTTTGTAAAGTATGTTGAGAGTAGAAATTAACAACATTGAACGAATTTTGCATTTAATTTTTTTGTGATGGTCATAAAGGCAGTTGTACACATTATTGAAAGTGCATTGAAATTGCCGAGAATATGCTAAAAGTTATTTTCAGATTCTGGACACTACTTGCACATCAGCACCTCTTTAAAATATACATTGATAATAGGATTCAACAACAATTAACAGTTAAAGTAATACTCTCCCCGTCCCTCCCCCCAGTAATGTGTATTATGGAATCATGCCTTGGTATTGCTAGGGTGAATTCTATCATAAATTATAATAATTTTTGAATATGTCGTGTTACTGTAAATGATACTGGGTTACTTTAGAAATTCCCTTTAACTACTGAATAATATTAAAAGGCAAATAATGCAATATATTCAGAAAGTATTATGATTTAGAGTATGAACTTGCTGAGGTTCTCATTATTGCGGAAATTTCAATATTGTAAAGGTATTTTGATTTCAACCCTTCTTTTTAGCCAATGATGTAAATATTACAAGAAATAGAAAATTTATTTGCCTTCAGAGATTTAAAGCTACTCTTGACCTAAAAGAAATCCCATGCAAACCCAATAGGCTTCTTACTGGCTGGTTCCACAAAAAGGTAAGAATTGATTACAGGAACAGTTTTACTGCATCATCGACCTTTTAGACTTGTGACTAAGAATACAAATAAAGCATAACTGTTGAGATAAGAACCTTACTGTCAAATGTATTTTTAAGATAATGTAAATAATAGCTAACATTTCATATGAAAACCGAGAAATTGTGCTTTTGGAAATGCAACAAGCTTACTACATTGGTAGTAATTGTGTCTCCAGATACATTATGTAATATAGAAATCTCAAGCATTTTGATGCATATTTTGAACATTATATACTGCTCACAAATTATCAAAAACACTATGGAAGCTATATTGTAACTGTTATCAGTTGTGTTATTAACATTCCCGTAAAACTCATTCACAGATACATGTCTTTCTAACAGAAATCGTGTATTTTTGGTTGAATAAATGGAAACGGATTAACAGTACACTTTTGTTTTTCAGTCGGTAGAACCACTATTTGAAACGATCAATGCACTAGCAGGACATGAAACTGAAATTATTATTTGCCAGGAGTTAAGAAGTTCTGAGCTTCAGATTCAGCTGTGGAAGAAATTTATGCAGTTACTAGAAGAAAAGTTTCAGATGGTGCATATCAAAGAGTCAGAACAGCATCCAGAGTTTCACAGTTTCGATATATGTATTCTCAGAGGAAAGAGAAAATCTGTCTCACAATAGGTACTGAGAACATATTTCAAATAGAAATACCTCTGTCTTTCAATGTAAATGTCTCACAATGTAATTTGGATTGTAGGAATATAATAAGTCTTGCTACGGTCAACGTCATTGTATCAGGTGACTTGTTTAATGTATTTGTGGTGTTCTCTTTCAATAAAAAACCCCCACTCTGTAGTTTTGAAGAAACAAAAATTCCTCATACCACAACTGGTGGCATTAATTAATATTTGGTGACATTGTCTTTAAGTTCATTGTGCTATGCACTTATATTCATTGTTGTCATTAACTCAGTCAAAATGTTGTGTAATACTGTAGGGTGGGGGATATAAGCATATGCTATTAGGAAACTATGTAGTCTGTCAGATTGTATTTTAGATCAGTATTAATCAAGGATTATTGCTAAATTGCAATACAAGTGGACATTTGTTATAACTGCTTATTTCAGATGATGATACAGTGTAGCTTAATGGCAGTAAATACTACCATAACCATGCTTGTCTTGAGGATTTTTGGAAAGAGTACACTAGCATGAATGAAGGACACACTGGAATAAAGAAATCAACTATCCATCCCTGATATTAAGACCACTATGTCACAGCCTACAAAACCATATAACCTTACAGTCGTCCATTTTAAAGATTCTTACCTATGTTTGAAGTAGTAGAATTATCCACATTTGTACTCGATTATGTGACTGATTTTGGAATTGCAAACCATTTTCAGATGTTGACTGTTGCATCAGGAAACATCCATATTCCTTACAATCTCATTTATGTTTAAAATTAAGATGATCTATAGCATAGGATTGTGTGTGTGTGTGTGTGTGTGTGTGTGTGTGTGTGTGTGTGTGTGTGTGTGTGTGTGTGTCTTTCCAACGGGAGATGAAGGTCTTGTTGACCAAAAGCTCACTTTCTGACAGTCCTTTTGTTGTGCGTATCTGTCTCAGCATCTTCGCTCTATGGTGAGTAGCAACTGTCCTTTTCATATTATTGTTAAATGCGCTTTAAGCTTTTTATTTATTTTGGGTGAAACAGTATTGCAGCCTGGCCTTATCCAATGTTTACAGTGCTTGGTGAATTTAGTTAGTGTACAAGCTCATATAATTATGACTTACAGCATTTACATAACATAGAAGGTGTTACATCCGGCACTTCCAGAAAAATATCGCAGACCATTTTATTTAATTTTTGAGAATGCTGCACTTCCGTGGTAAGTCTGTGAGTATTGGAGGCAACAATTTGTTTAAAATTATAAATATTTGGATAAAGTTCATACGTTCATAAGATTTTTCGCAGTGCATGTAGTCAACATCAGAAGCTTTGCAATGACAAAAGTCCCTTATTGTTGAAAGATTAGTTATCCTGTAAACAATTTATTCCGTCCAAGTGTGCTAGATTCGGAACAAAGACATTCATGCTGTGCGACTGTCAGACAAGGTACATCTTATATTTCACTGCATATACAGGCACAAAATTAGGTCCCACAATTTAGGAAAAAGTGACAACGTAGTGGCACTGCTTACGAGATCATACTTGGAATGGGAACATACTATGTATGTTGACAACTGGTATTCAATCGCAGATTGTGTCTCAGGTGTCACAACCGTGGAACATCCCCACTGTTCATAAGAATAGGCACAACATGCCAAAACTGTATAATAAATTAAAATGAGGAGAAACTGACTTTAGTCAATTCATGAGACAATTGCTATCAAATGGTGCAATAAGAGATGTGTGGGTGGTGTTTGCATGTAACACACCACAAATGGTTGAAACAGTGAATACTGACAAAATTACTGGCAAAAAAATAGACTCCAGTGTTCTCAAGTATAGGTACAATTGACTGTTCTGACTTGCTACTGTGCTCAGTAGGATCAGTGCATAAGACTGTGAAATGGGACAAGAAATATTTTTCTCACATTCTAGGTGTGTGCATTTAAATGCTCATGCTGCTCACAGATCAGCTGCAGGGTAAAAAAATGACACTTGCAGAGTTCCAGTTCTCTCTCATTAGTTAAGTTGTAGAAAAATGTGCAACAGAATGAGAACAAGCTGGTAGGGGAAGGCACCCTAATGACGAGAATCCTCTACAATTTACAAAAAAGGGTATACAGATGTTATCGTGAGCAAATGTTCAAAGAATGCACATGAATGGTTATTGTGAAACAGTGCACTGAGGAACCAGATACCAAAGCAAAATTTACAATGTACCATTCTGTGTATGTGCCCTGTTTCAAAACTTATCACACAAAGGAGGATTACTAATCTTTGGGAACTAAAACTAGTAGTTGAAACTGACACTTCTGAATAAATTACTCAAAAAAAATACAGGAAAAAAGTATAAAATTTGGTTTTTAATGTAGCAAAACTGGTGTAGCTGCGGAGAAAACTTAACTGAACATGAGCAGTTTTGGCTTGTCAGGATCAGTGAGAGTCATCCTGTGGGCGTAATAGGGTCCTCAGATGGTTTGGGAGGAAGGTGAGATGTGGGAAAGTGACAGACAGACAAGCAGTGGACTTATACAGAATCCTTTATTCAATCCTTCAACTGAATTCCTCCATGAATGTGAATGAGTTGGTTATTAGTCTATCCGGCTATTACAGTCATTAAAGTGCATTTTCTTCTTCACGTAATATTCTATGTTGAGCTGCAGGCGATGACCTGAAAAACTGGAACTGGCAGGAAGGTTCTAAATGGTGCAGAATGTGAAGTATTCATTGAAGTGAATGAAGCATGTTGTAATGGGCAGCATGTTCAGCAACTGGATGGTCAATTTGTGTGTTGGCCAGTTTGTCAGTCATTCATGCAGGCATCAAGCTTATTGGCTCTCATGCCAACATAGAAAGCAGCACACTGGTTGCAGCTTAGTTTGTAGATCACAACTGCTTTCACAGGTAGCCCTGCCTTTGGAGGGACAGGTGATGCCTGTGACCGGACTGTAGTAGTAGTAGTAGTAGTAGTAGTAGTAGTAGTAGTAGGGGTGGTGGTGGTGGTGGTGGTGGTGGTGGTGGGAGGAGGGTGTATGGGATGACTGGTCTTGTATCTACATCTATTGCAAGAATGTGAGCCATGAGGCAAGGGGCTGGAAGCAGAGGTGGAGTAGAGATGGACAAGGATATTGCATAGGTTTGGTGGGAGGCAAAGTGAGCAGGATATTCCCATTCCAGGGCATAACGAGGAATGTTTGAAACCCTGATGGAGAATTCACAATTACAGAGTTTTTGTGTGTTATGTTGGATGCCATTTTCAATGCCTTAAAGATGTATTTCCACTCTTGCACCTTATCAGATAAATACAACAAAATATGAAATTTTTCCTATGCCAAATATTGGAGCTATGCTTCGTCCAAATGCACTAAAGGGCACTATATTATAACCGATTTCCTTTATTAAAAGCTACACACAATTGAAAATAATGCTGCCACCAGAAACCTTGTTACATCGTTTCTCCAATCCACTGGGCAAGTACTATATTTTAAGAGCATTGAAGTTTCCAGTACTGCAAACTGAATGTACTGCCAGTCTTGCATTAATTTTCATCATTTGTGGAATAAAGTGAGCTGCTGTGAAACCACAAATCACATTGAACTAACTACATAATACTTGCTTACTTGCACACAAATTTTATTCGTTAAACATATAGTAGAAACATCATATACTTTCATCATGTAAATTAACTGTTATTATCTTACAATCACAATGGCAAAACCTTCATACACCGAAGTCGCACATTATATCACTGTAGCATAATAAACCAAAATCAAAACATATTTTTGCAGAGATCTGTGATGTCATATGTCATTGAAACTACATATTTTCATAATACATCAGAATAAATATGAAAACTATAAAATATAGCACGTTAGCTTCAAAGAAGACTGCCCCTTCTGACGCAAATTGGTGATGGGAGAAGGAAAATGGCATCACAAAGTTGAAGTGTTTGTCTTTTGTGTAATGGCTAAACGTGACATCAGTCGAGTGGCACCACAGGAGTTTTTGTGTTCCCACATGCAAGTCCGGTGACGCCACTCGAGTAGTGGCCAAGTGGCATCATCTTTGTTGCATGTGGAAACACAGCTTTCTACACAGAGAGGCATCACTCCGGTCATCAGCCGTCTCCTGATTTCACGTGTTGGTACAGTGCCAAAACTTGGGGAACATTTTTATCAATCTGAAATAATGATTTTGTTTTAATTGATCTTTTTATTCATTTGAGGACCATATACATAACATAATGTTGTCTGTTTATATAAACAAAATTATTCACCAAAATGATAAATGTAGTTGTACTGTAACACTCTTCTGAAACCCTAAAAAGATTGTAAGTGTCAAGTATCATCATGGTGATTCTTGCAAACAAACTAAAGCTGCAACTTGTCATATCTTCAGTTGTTACATTAACTGGAATTTTGGAAACAACTGCTGCCTTTCTTAGGAAGTGAGAACTTTGTAAACATCATACTCATTTACATACGAGGGTCAGTCAAAAAGTAATGCCTCCTATTTTTTTTTCTACGTTTAATTGTCAGGAAATTTAAATGCAATTACATAGGTTGAAAACCACAACATTGAGGATCATTTTGTCATTTTTCAATGTAATCTCCGCCCATCTCTACAGTTTTGGTCCATCTTTGAACAAGGGCATGTATCCCAGCACGGTAAAAATCACAGCTCTGCTTCCTAAGCCATTGACGCACGGATGTTTTGACGGCCTCCTCATCTTCAAAATGAATCCCACGATGAGCTTCTTTTAGTGGCCTGAACAGATGGAAGTCTGATGGTGCCAGGTCAGGGCTGTATGGGGGATGAGGCAAAACTTCCCATCCAATTTTGACAATCTCGTCAGAGGTGTGACGACTGGTGTGTGGTCTTGCATTGTCATGCAAAAGAAGAACATCTGCCATTGATTTTGTTGGGCGAACTCGCTGAAGACGTGCTTTTTTTGAGGGTTGTGACGTATTGAACAGAATTTATTGTGCATCCCTGCTCCAAAAAATCAACCAGAATCACACCCTCTGTATCCCAGAAAACTGTTGCCATAACTTTCCCTGCCGATCGCACAGTTTTGAATTTTTTCTTCCTCGGCGAGCTTGTGTGACGCCACTCCATTGACTGCCTCTTTGATTCGGGTTCAAAAAAATGCACCCGTGTTTCGTCCCCGGTCACAATTTTTTTCAGAAACTCATCTCCCTCCAAACGGAAGCGCTGCAAGTGTTGGGAGGCTATTGTTTTCCTTGCCTCTTTATTCTGATCGGTTAACATTCTTGGAACCCACCGTGCACAAACTTTTGAGTACCCCAATTGTTTAATAATCGTGATCACACTGCCTTTACTAAGAGAAATAATGCGACACACTTCATCTGCAGTCACCCGACGGTCACCACGAATGATGTCATCAACTTGCTGAATGTTGTGTGGAGTCACTGCACTCACCGGCCTGCCGCTCCGCTTTTCGTCAGTCAACGGTGTTTGCCCTTCAGCTTCCTTACAACGACGAAACCATCGTCTAACAGTGCTGACATCCACTGTCACAACACCATACACCTTCTTCAGTCTTTCATGAATGCGTATGGGCGTTTCACCTTCTGCATTCAAGAATTCAATCACACAACGCTGTCTCAAACGAACATCGATGTCGGCCATCTTACAAACTTCTGCTGTGCTGCCACCTGTTGACACAGAAAGTTACTACTGCAGTGGATTGCAGAAGAAGGTTTGAGGAATGGCGCCAAATTCAAATTTTTCACTTAACTTAATTTCTTTAAGTAGAAAAAAAATGGGAGGCATTACTTTTTGACCGACCCTCGTATATATTTCAAAAGCTATCGGCACTTAACAGGAAGCTCCCCCAATGGTGGAAGTCTGCCCATTGTGTGTGTGTGTGTGTGTGTGTGTGTGTGTGTGTGTGTGTGTGTGTGTGTGTTCCAAATAGAGCAAAAAAAAAAAGAAAAATACAAACATGTTTTGCACTAGAAAGTAACAAACAGTGAGAAAAACCAGCAGCAGGAAAATTCTTGTATCAGTGCCAGAATACTTTTCGTCTGTATATGTAATGTAATTGACGATGTTCTTGTTTGGAAAAAGTGTCCTAAAATAACAAGCTTGTATATTTTCTTTTATACTTTATAGATGGATGAAACTAAGTGACCTTTTAATTCATTTTCAAGCGTTCTAGTCTTTACTATGCATTTTACTCTGTAATTTTGAATACTTATTGGCATTTGCATGTTTCATGCTTAATTTGTAAATTTTGACAGTGACAGATCACTCCTGGGAGTGGGAACTCTTATCATTTTATTAAGTTAATAAGTGCCAGAACCTTTAAAAGAAGTTTGACACCATTTTCATTAACTTACATCTCCTGAAGCTTTCAGTGCTGGTCTGTCATTACTTTACGAGGGGTGTTTTGAAAAGTCCGGGAGGTGGCACCACTGGCGCGTAGAGGTGGCACCACTGGCGCGTATCGAGGTCATGTTTAGTTAGTGGCATCTTTGGAAAGAATGCACACCAAGTTCCAGCCATATTGGTTTATTTCTTTGTGTTTGGCGTTTGTGTGAATCAAGGAAGTCAAGTGATTGTCAAAAAAATGGATGAAAAAGAATTTCATGTAGTGATTAAACATTACTTTGACAGGCAAAACGCCTCTGGAGACTAAAGAGAAGCTTGATAAGCATTACAGTGAGTCTGCACCTTCGATTAGAACAGTTTTTAAATGGTTTCAAAATTTTCAGAGTGAACTTTCAGGACGCCCTGTGGAGGTTACGACTCCGGAAATCATTGATAAAATCCATGATATGGGGATGAATGACAGAAGAGTTAAGGTGCATGAGATTGCTAGTTCTGTGGGCATCTCAAATGAACGGGTATGTAATATTTTGCGTAAACATTTGGACATGAGAAAGCTATCCGCAAGACAGGGTTCTGCGATTGCTCACGCTTGACCAAAAACTGAATCGTGTGAAGTGTTGCAAGGATGGTTCGCAGCTGTTCAGGAAGAATCCTCAGGACTTTAAGCATGGAACATGGATACATTACTATATTCCTGAGACCAAACAACAATCTAAACAATGGATTAACAAGGGAGAATCTACACCAAAAAAAGGCGAAGACCATTCCTTCGTCCGGAAAGGTTATGGCGACTGTCTTTTGGGATTTGCAAGGGATAATCCTCATAGACTATCTGGAAAAGGGTAAAACTATTACAGGTGAATATTATTCATCATTATTGGACCATTTGAAAATCGAGCTGCAAGAAAAACACCGCCAATGGACCACAAAAAAGTCCTTTTCCATCACGACAATGCACCAGCACACACCTCAGCAGTTGTAGTCTCAAAATTAATGGAAATAGGATTCCAACTTGTTTCACATATCCCCCCACCCCTATTCTCCAGACGTGGCTCCCTCGGACTACTATTTATTCCCCCATTTGAAGAAATGGCTGGCGGGACAAAGATTTTATTCAAATGAGGAGGTGATTGCAGCAACTGATAGCTATTTTGCAGACTTGGACAATTCCTATTATTCGGAATGGATCAACAAATTAGAACAGTGTTGAACAAAGTGTATAAGTCTAAAAGGAGACTGTGTCAAAAAATAACAAAAGGTTTACCCCAAACACATAAGTAGTTTTTATTTTTGCACAGACTTTTCAAACGCCCCTTGGACATTTAACTATAACAAACTGTACCTACATCAACGTGTTTTCTAGAGATCGTCAGTGTGCTGGTATTTTGAAACAGCATATATTTATAGGACGTAAGTTATAATATGAAACCTATCAAGTATAGGTTTCCCCTAAAATGGCAAAATTGAACTCTCAATACAACCGTGAAAGTCGATAGGTATCCCAACAGTCGAAACATGATACGGGTATCTCATAGTAAGATCACAGTGAAGTATCACTGTGATGAGCCTAACGTCTCCCACCTACATGTGCAAAGATAGATGAAGTAATGATTCAACAAGTGGTTTGCAGGTAACAGCTAATTTAACCAATGTGAGAAACATGATTAACAAGGTTTTAGAGATTCACAGTTGACATTAATACCAGTTGTATGTGCTTGTTAACAAACTGCCAAACAAGCATGCGTTTTCAATGCTATGAAAACCAATTTACATTTTTATTTAACAGTATTTCTTATACACACTTGGTTCCTATGTGATGTACCAAATAAGCACTCACGATATATCAGTAGATCGTGATCAACATGCTGTCAGCCCTGATATACAACATACGCCTGTAGTTTCAGAAATCATTGCCATAAATGATGGCACATATTTCCAGAATGCACAGAATTCTTTATTACCAATCACAAAAGATATAGATTCATAACAAGGAAAGGAACTGAAAACTATCAGCAATAGAAGTCATAATAAAGTGGCAGAGATTTCAGCACTAACATAACAGAAATTTTACTTGTGTAACTTGTTATTCTGATGAAAAACAAGTACACTAACTTCCTCACAGGAAGCACTGGGGATGTCTGTACTTGAACTTGTGATCTGCCGATTGGCTTTTGTGTGGGCTGGGTGTTGCGGTAATAGTGACACTTTCAGCTGTGTAGAGGAGTCTGTTGGTGTTTGTGAAGCATGTCTCATCTGCCTTGGACTTATGGCTTGACATTTTGGTGAAGTGTCAGGGACTGTTGGAAATAAAGTCCACCAGTCTGACATGTTGAGTTGATATTTTCAACATGTCACTGCACAACATGTCTGTGACATGAATGAGTCTTCTAAACATTGGAAAACGGCCAGTGTATGGTGGCCTTAGGTAAGAGTCAATGGAGTCTGTTCACACATGTGAGCAGCTCTTCGAACCTTTGTGTTCAAACACCTGATGGTCTCCGTAGTGAGCAGGAGGTAAGCAATTTATTTTGGTGCAGTGGTGCTTTAGCTGCTGTGTCAACTGTGGAAGTTCCTCAGTATGTGGCAGTAATGCTGGAAATTAATAGTGTGCTGAAATGCATAGACCACCATAAACCATTTCTGCCACAGTCGCCCTAATGTAGGGCTTGTATGCCATTAGAAGGCCCAACAGCACTAGGGTAGCACGTCTGTCCATTTTTGTTGGTGACACATTAGTGACGCTTTCAATGTTCTACTATACCATTACTGGCTGGATGGTTGCTAGTTGTGTAGTATCATCGGAATCTGCAGAGTCTAGCTCCAGGAACAGCATGGACTCAAACTGGCATACTTCATCAGTTGTAACATGGAGAGGGCACCCGAAGCATGCAGTCCACATTCTCGCAAACATATTTGTGATAGTTTCAGCTCCTATATGTGTTATCAGTGTTGCCTCCACTCACCTTGTACATCGGTCTATGGCTGTGAATAATTATTTGTGGAAGAGAGCCTAAGAGGTCGCCACGAATGTGGGCAAATCTAGCTGGTGCACTTTGAAAGTTATCAGCCTATATGTGACACCCCACTTTACTTTGTTGGCATTGAATGCAGGACCTTGTCGTCTCTTGTGCATCTTTCTTCATAGAAGTCCACACAAAATGATCTGTAAAGTAGTCTCCAGGATAAGATAGGTCTGGTATGCTGTTGAAGGCTCTCTTTCAGAACTTCTCTAAAACATTGTCATGGTTTGTCCCTGGAAACATCGCACCACAACTTCGGCTTTGAGTTGGGTACTGGAATTTAAGTTTGTCTTGTAGATGAGTCATTTAACAGTTACAACTATGAGTCATTGGCTTGCTCCACAGAAAGTTCTCTATAGTCTACAATTTCCGACACTTCACAAATACAATAATCTCAAATACGGTAACTCAAACACTCCACAGATATGATGATCACTGACACCCCACAAATATGAGAAAAGTAATCAGCCACTAAATTTTCTGTCCTTTTTACGTGGTTAACATCTCTCATAAACTACATTGTGAATTCAATATATAGGAACTGTCTTGGTGAGCATTTGTTTATGGCATTTTTGAACACAAAGGTAATGGGCTTATGTTGTATAAAATAGTCACTGGTGGAGCTTCTATTTGCTGATGGCAGTATATGACTCTTCTTATCTTGTCAATAATACCATATTACACATTCTTCCCTTCTGTTTGAGCCAGTTGCAAATTCTTAGAGAAAAACTTCAGCTGTTGCCATTGTGCTCATCCACTTGTTGGTGGAGTGCTGTGCATCAATTGCCGACAGATTTGCATCCACTACAATATCCAGTTGTATGTAGGGAACTGGGTGAATACATAATGCTGTCTGGCTTACTCACTTGGAGGTTGCTGAATGCTTTGTCCCTACCTGGTGTCCATTTAACAGGTCTGCGTCCTGTAGGGACGCATCCCATGAATGCATCCATGAGCATTTTCTGTGCTTCCACCATTGCTGGAAGATGTCAGTTAAAAACTAACTTTTTTCTGCCAACAGACGAATGATATAGACCAGGATGATAACTTGAATCTTTCCCAAGAGGCATTTGTTTTTCATGGTCAAACACCCGTTTGCGTACTTGGCATAGGTATTGTTCATGCACTTGAGTGTTAGGAGAGAACACTAAAATATTGTCTAAGTGAAACAGAATGGAAGTCTCTGAGGACCTCATCAATCAAATCTTGCCACATTTGTGCTGCGTTCTTGAGGCCAAAAGGCATGAATAAACATTTGAATAAACCAAATGGTGTAATCACCATTGTTTTTGAACTTTGTTAGTAGCTGCTGGTATGATGATATGTGTTTTTACAATCGGGGGCATTAAAAACTTTAGTGCTGGGTAGTGTGCACGTGAGGTCTTCTTGTTGGGTGCCAGTTATCCACTCGGGGTTGTTCTTGCTTTTAAAGCCCGGTAGTCTCCATGATCCATCTTTCTTCCGGACTAGGTGTAGGGGAAGGTGGTGAGTTGTCTGATTGACAAATAACTTATGACTGTAACATTTCATCAAAGTTTTCTTCATCTGTGTCAGCCTTTCAGGCATGATTGTGTGTGCACATAGCAAGACCAGCTGTCCTGGTGTCATGCGGATGTAGTGTACTGTACTGTATGGTGAACCTGGTCTTGTGGCACATTTGCTGATTATCCTATGCAGTCATCTGAAGGCTTCTGTGTTTCAGCTGTGTTGCGTTCCTTCGAGAGGGGTATATTGTCAGTTCTTGGCAGTACTGAAAGTCAGATGACCTTTGGTCCCTGACACTGCACTGTTGTCCATTGATAAATTGTTATTGTTAACTGCCTCCAACCACGGATGAACATCTTGTTTGTTCTGAGGTGCATGATTGGCTGGGAACATACTGATGTTGGGGCCAATGTCTATAGAGTACTTTGTCAGTATCTTTGTTTGATACATACAGTCTTTTCGAAGTGGTAAAATCTGCACCCAGGAGTGGCACTATTACTGTAGACACCTTTGCTGTTTCTGATACCAGCAAAATTTGCATAAGTCTTTCTGCTGACATCACGTTTCGCTTGGTGATTTCGCCAGTTTGAAAGTATCTTTCTTTCCATAACTAGCATCTTGTTGTCGCTGCCGCATGTGCAACAGCATTGTGTCTCCACTGTGGCTCTTGAGGCCCTGATATCATCTGAAATGCTCGATAGATGTTGCGGTGTGATGGCCGTAGTTGAGAGTTGCAGTTTCACTTGGGTTCAACAGACTGCAGTCGATTTCATTTGAGAGATCCAAAACTGCCATTGCATCTGTTGCAGATGATTCAAGTGTCACATACAGTCTATTGGCGGCCTCGTATACCGTCAATGCCATCTGCACTTGAGCCGGAAGTTGTTACTGCCTAACAAATTGTCAGGCACTGCTGAGCCATCTGCTAAATTGCGCAGGTGCCACTAGATCACTGACAGTGTCCTGCACCTCGCTTCTCCTGACGTTGCACCTACCTGACTTTGAGGTCAACAGATTTTGTGCAGTGGGAGATTAGCTCTTCTTCCAGTTTGTTGTAAGCTTTATTTCTTAGTGGTGTTCTATAATGTATGGTATAAATGTTGTGTTTTGCACATCTGCGTTCTTTAACCCCAAGGTGAATTGCTCGTGGTTGTTGGTCATTTGTGGCAGAACATTTTCCACCACTACAAATTGTGTGTATAGTTGAGGGGGCATGGGGGTGAACCACTGAAACTGACAGGTACGTATCTTGTGGCTACAAACTGTGACCATGCCTGCACTGTAGCATTCGCTGTTACACCTGGTTGTGGTACACTGTTTTACGTGAGCCTGCAGCTACTTTAAATACTGCTTTACATTGTCTTGCACTCCACCAAAAACATCTGCTGAAAGTGTATTATTGAATGCATGTCATCTTCTTTGCAGGTTTCATGCTCGTATCATCGGAACACCAAATTCCAAAGCCTTTACTTCATTCCGAAGCATACTAATTTCCTCTTCAGTGGTATATAAATGCTTGCCACCTTCACTCATTATCTCGTACAAAACTCAGCTTCTCACAATTTATGCTGCTCGCTGAAAGCTACTAAAACTTTTAGATGAGGTCACCAATTATGGAGCTTCATAAATCATTCACATAAATGATGGCATGTAGTTCCAAAATGTACAGAATACATTATTACGGACCACAAAACATGACAAGAATAAAATAAAATGAAAAATTTCAACAATAGAACTCGTAATAAAACAGAGATCATGAGACACACACACACACATTTTAGGGAGTTTACTTGTGCAGCTTTCTATTATTGCGGCTGTAGTGGCACTACCCAGCATTTCAGGCAAAAGTATTATGTCTTTAGTGTAAGTGGCTGAAAGTAGCATGGTGGCCGCTGCAGAGTAATGTGGTAACAGTGCTGGGTGTCAGCCACACCTTGTCGGCACGCAGGGCACAATAACAAATGTGCAAGTGAGTTGCGAAACGAGGATAGTTGGGTGCAGTGGTAAACTACCCTGCACAGCAAAGAACAATGTACTAAGTGGGTTGTTGCCACTACACTTGAGCGAGTCTCTTTGTTATGGGTGACATGACTAGACCAGGTTTTAGAGAAACAAATGGGCAGTAACAGAGGCTGAATTTGAGGACGCGAAATCATTCAGTTCAGGGACTTGGTCACTGCTGAGTAGCTACACCATGACGCCAGACTGTGAGATGACAGGGCAGTGCCAGCAGCAGCCTTCTTTTCGAGATGAGGGTGCATCTGCCACTGCACTGGGTCCTTCGTGGGACTTGGTGCCACAGCCCCACTGGTCTGCTGTCTGTGCAGCTTGGCACCAACACTGAGGCCCAGGGAGGGGCTCGGTATCACAATGCCAGCCACTGTCTGTCCTACGTGTGATAGGTGTGGGTCACTGCTGGGTGCCATCCTAGCAGCTGATGCCAGCTGCAACGTACAGACTTCACAAGGAGAGGCGTGCCTGCCTCATGTAGAATTCAAGATTTAATAAGGTCATATTGTTAAATTGTCCACAGCATTTCCACTGGTTCCCTACCCCCTATGGCATTACCACACATGCACCAACCCTTACAGAGGTTCCACTACAGAGTAGTCCATAGAGAGTGGTGTGAGGAGGGCCGACATTGCAGCAATCAACAGTGGGGGGGGGGGGGGGGGGGTGCCATTCGTGCAGCACATCATTCGGTCGCTCTAGTCACACTAGAGATTCCAGTTGAACAAGATTGGCACGCAGAAGGTGTGAGTTGCAAGGGGGCACAGGACACTGTTAGGACTGCATTTCATAAGAAGTTGAAGCATTTGATAGGAGCAGAAAGAGCACAATTGGAGGACCTGTTGCTAGAATTCAAGAATCTGTTTTGTCCAAGAAAGTTGTTGCCTGCCCTGATGGTAACACAAACAGGATACCAACAGGAAATTAAGCATCAGTATTTCAAAGAAATACCATGGTCATTGCAGCCAGTTCTAGAAGAATTCATAGATTGACAATTAGGTGACAGAATTATAGAAGAAAGTAATAGTGCATGGGGGGGGGGGGAGGGGGAGAGGAGGGTAGGAATTTTAATTGTACCTAAGAAGTCTATGGACGGTTTGCAGAAGTATCTGTTTTGTTGCGACATCACTGTTGGAATAGCAAGAGTACAACAAATGTATACCCTGTTCTGAATATCACAGGGACAATAGATAGACTGAGATGTAAAGAGCAGATACCAACAGTTAGAAGTGGCTTCTGAAGATAGACAAAACACAGCTTTTCCTGCAAATGGGGGACACTACCAATATAGGAGGATGCCTTTTGGGTTAAAAATTGTGCCTGCAACATTCCAACTACTGCTGGACAGGGTACTGAGAGGACTGAAACCACGCCAGTGCTTAATATATCTTGATAACAAGCATCATTAAAGGGATTTGCAGGGGCATCAACATATAAAAGAAGTATTCAGCAGATTACGAGCAGCGTGTCTCACACTCAACACTGAAAAATGCCACTTTCCATGGGCCATTTCAAAGTAAGAATGGTGTAATGACTGGTCTAAGGGTTGCTGCAAGCAGAGCAAGATTTTCCAGTACCACAAACTACTACGGAGTTACAATCTTTCCTTGGTCTTGGCAAATTGTTATAGGAGGTTCAGGGTTGCAAGACTGCTTACGCAACTGAAGAAAGGGGTTATGTTGGTGTGTTCGGAGGAATGTCTGGGAGCGTTTGACAAGTTAAAGATGGTTTTGACATCCAGTCCATTTTTGGTGTTTCCAGACTTCCAGAAAGAATTTATATTGTTATGTGATGCATCAAACTATGCTTTTGGCTGTGTTTTGAACCAGGAGGTTGATGGTAAAGAACATCCTGTTGCCTTTGCATCAAGCCAATTGAATGCCACAGAAAGAAATTACAATGCAGAGAGAGAGAGAGAGAGATAAATATGCTTAGTCTGGTATACAGAATAATTTACTTTCGATGTTATGTGTATGGGAGGAAGTTTAAGGTGATAACGGTCCATGCAACTTTGAAATGGATACTAGGCTCGAAAGACCAATCTAGAATTTTAATAAGATGGGCACTGAAAGTCAGTGAATTTGATTATGAAGGAAACACAAAAATGTGGATGGACTAAGTAGAAAAATAGTTGTAATACACCCACTGGGTCATGATTTTGTGGATTAACGAGCAGTATAGAACACAAACGATGAATGTAGGCAGTTTTAAGAAGCAACAAACGAATTATTGCACAATGAGACAAATTATGACCAAGAACGGTGGTGCATGCCAAGTTAAAATTGGAAGCCTTAAGTGAGATGCACGATTACATTTTGTCAGCCATCGTGGATGCAGGACAATGAATAGAAGGGTGGCAGAGAAGCATTGACGGAAAGGAAGAAAGGATGATGCGGATCAGTACTTCAAGAATTCTGTGGATTACACACAGAGGGCCAATATGAGTCAGAAGCAGGTATTGTAACAAAGATTGCCAGAAGAAATAGAACCTTTACGTTTCATTGGGGCGGACACATTCGGGCCATTCAACAGAACACTGGTGTCAGTTAATAGGTGGACACTGAAGTTCAAATAGCCACAGATGATGATAATGGATCAGGGAACCCACTTCATATCAGACCTGATGAAGGAATTGTGTCAGTCGCTAAGAGTGAAGAAGTTGAGGATTAGACCACTACATCCTCAAGCTAAAAGGACAGAGACTGTTTGTAGAACATTTGGGAAAATACATAGTTACTACATGGATTCAAATTGGGATACATATGTGGCTTTTGTCATTATCACATATAACTAAAAGTACATACTGTCACTGTTTGAGTTCACCTTTCGATATAATTGACCAGAAGAGTGGCAAAACAGAAGCAGTCCATGATTTTGCAAGAAAAGTAAAGGTGGTGTGGAACAGGGTACAAAGAGCAAATATGAAGGCTTTGGAAAAACGGCAAGAGACAGTGAGGCATGTGGGGATGTCACCACGGTATATGGTGGGCCAATGAGTGAGATCAAATCCATATACTGAAGGGAAAGATGTCACCGGTGAATGTGAAGTTGCATTTGCCAAACAAGGACGACAGTTGTGCATGTGGGATGTCTGCGACCATTCAAGGGCACACTACAGGCAATTCCACGAGAAGTGCTAGTAAAGGCAAGAAAGGATATTAAGAGGAAAAAATGAAACAATGAGCAATGGGAGAAGAAATTCCAGATGCCTCAGACTTGTTATGCATTGTCAAGAGAGTAGTTACATGTATCAGTTTTGTGCAGTTCATTTGTATGTGTAGTGTAGGACGTAATGTTTGATAACAGTAAGGATGGATCTATATATTTATTTGTGGTAGTCTTACCAGTAGAGGCCAACGGCTTTGCCCCGATGGTAACACCAATTCCGATCAGACCACCAAAGTTAAGTGCTGTCAGGCTGGGCTGCACATGGGTGGGTGACCATCCGGTCTGCCGAGCACTTTTGGCAAACAGGGTGCACTCAGTCCTTGTAAAGCAAACTGAGGAGCTACTTGACTGAGAAGTAGTGACTCCGGTCTCATAACCTGACAAAAGGCCAGGAGAGCAGTATGTCCATCCACATCCAGATTCACCTGTGGGCTGAGGATGACACAGCAGCCAGTTGGTACCATTGAGTTTTTGTGGCCTGTTCGGGCGGAGTTTAGTTTAGTCTTACAAATAGAACAATAAGATGATTGCTGTTTAGAGACAGCAGGCTTCCTGAGGAAGGGGAGATGATATCGATCCCTGTCCTTAGGTTGCCAGGCGAAGGAGGAGAAGAATGCTACATGTGGCAGTACTGTGCTTCTTCACTCTGGGTAGAGTAATGGGACAGCAACTGTGTCACCTTGATGGTAGAGAATAGTTTTCCAGGCAGACAACTGGGTGTGGTATTTTATAGCTATAAATGCTCTTTAAGTTTAGTATTTAATGTGTGACAGTTATGAAATCAGGAGGCTAGAAGAAGTATTTTCATGGGTGCAAGAATAAGTTACTCAGACTGGTGGCACTAACGTACATTTCGCGCAGCTGTTTCAGCGTCATGATCAGCCTCATCTTAATACGTCTGTTATGCGTGTTAACATAGGGCTGGAGAAGGCACTGATGACAGAGGGCTTGGGTCACATTGCAGTGGTGCCAGTTGAGTCTATCAATAGATCGGGTTTCATTAGGGCATGGCCTGAACCTCAGTCGGTGTGGGAAGGGGAGGCTGACAAAGCTTACTGGTGACAGAATAGTGGGTGGTGGTAGTGGTGGTGGTGGTATCACTCATGGAAAAAATTCTTTAGTAGTTGGTGTTAGACCTGTACCTTTTTTAGATTGAAGTTATCTGATAGATATACCTGCTTAAAGAAAGCCATCTAACTAAGCAATCACCTTCAGAGGAGGTCAGGTATCCAAGTAGAGAAGGAATTAGCATATTTCATCAAAATATAAGAGGTATTAGAGATAAAGTTAGTGAACTGTGCTTATAGATGTTGACGCTTGACATAGTTGGTATATCGGAGCACCACATAAATAATTTGACACTTCAGAGGTACTTTACCAGGATACAGATCAGCTGGCTGTTTGTCAAGGAGTTCCTTGCGAAGTGGCCAATTGGCCATGTACGTAAAATACAGTATTCCGTTTGAGTCCATAGACTTATCACTGCAGTGCACTGATCAGATATTTGAATGTTGTGGTGCAGGGGTAGTTGAATTTAGTGAAACTAAACTTCTAGTTGTTGTTGTTTATAAGTCCTCTAACTTTGACTTCAGAGCATTTCTGCTCAAGCTACAGAGGGGTTTTGGTTCATTCTATAGGAAGAACCAGAAATTAGTTACATGTGGTAACTTCAGTATTGATTTTGTTATGTGATGGTGCAAGAAAAAGGACGTTGGTAGATCCCCTAAACTCACATGATCTGATGCAGACTGTGTTTTCTCCAACTAGGGTGCAAGGGAACAGTAGCACAGCCATAGACAATATTTTTATTCATTCTTCATTACTAGATGGTGACTGTATTAGTAAAAGGGTGCATGGCCTTTCAGACCATGATGCACAAATTTTAACATCAAAAGGTTTTTGTACTCAAAGAAATGTCACATATAATTACAAACTATGTAGGAAAACTAATCCAATGGCAATAGGGAGTTTTTTAAACCTCGTTACAGAACAAGAGTGGCAGGATTTTTATCGTGCCGATAACGTACATGACGAATATAATGCTTTCCTTAACACATTTCTCATCCTCTTTGAGAGTTGCTTTCCATTAGAATGTTCTAAATTGGGTACAGTAAAAGGCAGCCTGGGTGGCTGACCAGTGGGATAAGGATATCACGTAGAACAAAGTGGGAATTATATCAAAACGTCAGAAGTAGTCACAATCAAGCTACAGTAGCCAATTACACACAGTACTGTAAGGAGCGTAAAAATCTTATTAGGACGGCAAAGAATATGTGATATGCAAATAGAATAGCTGATTCACAGGTTAAAATTAAAACCATATGGTCAGTTGTGAAAGATGTGTCTGGTCAGCAGCACAAGGTCGACGACATAAGGTCAGTTCATTGTAAAAATACTTCTGTTACTGATAAATCAGATATGTGTACAGTATTTAACAATCATTTTCTGAAAGTTGCTGGTGAATTAAATAAAAATTTAGTTTCTACAGGGAATCGTATAACTCTTGGAAAATGCTTTTCCGAGATCGATGTCTATGGGGGAGACTGAGTCAATAATTAAATCACTGAAGACTAAGGACTCTTGTGGTTATGATGGGAGTGCCTAGCAGAATATTAAAGTACTGTGCTGCACAGCCATATTTGTAATTTTTACCTTGAGAATGATAAGTTTCCTCAACTATTAAAATATTTAGTAATAAAGACACTTTATAAAAAGGGAGAAAGGGATAATGTAGGCAATTTTAGACCTATTTCTATGCCATCAGTTATTGAAAAGGCTGTATGTAAGGATAATTGATCATTTTACATCACATAATTTGCTATCAATTGTACAGTTAAGCTTTAGAAGTCATTTAACAACTGAAAATGCTATATTCTCTTTTCTCGTGAGGTACTGGATGGATTAAACAGACTGTTTCGAATGCTATGAATATTTTTTTTATTTAACTAAGGCATTTGATTGTGTTGTTCACAAAATATTGCCCCAGAAGTTGGGCTGTTATGAATATGGGGAGTAGCTCACAATTGGTTCACCTCTTACTTCAACAACAGACAGCAAAAGGTCATTATTCACAGTGTTGAGAATGGCTGTGATGTGGGGTCTGAGTGGGATATGGTCAAATAGGGGTTGTCCCAGGGATCAGTGTAGGGGCACTCCTGTTCCTTATTTATATAAATGATATGCCCTCTAGCATTCTAAAATATTTCTGTTTGCTGATGACACTAGCTTGGTAGTAAAGGATGTGGTGTGCAACATTAGCTCTGTTTCAAGTAGTGCAGTTCATGACCCAAATTCATGGCTTGTAGAAAATAAACTAACACTAAATCACAGTAAGACTCAGTTTTTCAGGTTCTAACACACAATTCGACAAAACTCGACATTTTAATTTCACAGAATGGGCATATGATTAGTGAAACTGAACAGTTCAAATTCCTAGGTATTCAGATAGTAAACTGTCGTGGAAAGCCCATGTTTAGGATCTTGCTCAAATACTTAATGCTGCCATTTTTGCTATTCAAACAGCATCTGAAATAAGTGATCATTCAACATGAAAATTAGTCTACTTTGCTTATTTTCCTTTGCTTATGTCATACGATATTAGATTTTGAGATAACTCTTCCCATTCTAAATGGATATTTTTGGCTCAGAAATGGGTAGTTCAGGCAATAAGTGGTGTAAGTTGAACCTCTTGTCAACTAGTCTGGTTATTTTGACATTGCCCTCTAAATATATATATTCTGTACTGTCGTTTATTGTTAACAGTATCAGCTTATTCCAAAGAATTGGCAGCTTTCACTCAGTTAATACTTGGCAAAAATCCAGTCTGCATTTGGATCAGAAGGGTGTGCAGTATACTGCTGCATCCATTTTCAGTAAGCTACCACAGGAATTCAAAAATCATAGCAGTAATCCACATGCTTTAAATTGAAACTGAAGAGTTTCCTCATGGCTCACTCCTTATATTCTGTTGAAGAGTTCCTTGAAAAATTAAGCTGATACTTATGTTACATTGTTGATTGTGTTTACTTAAACTTTTGGCTGGACTTTTTTTTGCGTTCAAAAACATTTCATTTTATATGTTATTACTTTTATTCTGTAATTTAATACAAAAACACATTCCATGACCCCAGGAATTTGGTCCTACAGAACTAGATGTGTAAATAAATAAATAAATTGGCAATTGGTAGTGGGAAGCACAGAGAGGTATCAAAGTAATACAGGAACTTGCTCGTGGAGTATGCACAATTAAAGGCTCAGATGCATGAGGTGATTGAAGTAGTTCCACACAAGCTTAGGAGAGTAAAAAGGGGAGTGACATGCTGGGGTAGAATATTGAAAACAACCTTTGGGACAGCAGACGGGAGCAATGTGAGCCAATTGAATGAAATGGAAACCACAAGAGGGTTTGCAGAAGCAAATAAGGTGACTAGAGTGGCATTGCATGCAAATTATGAACTTGGTGAGTGGCCTGCTAAACAACGTATGCATGCTCTGCCAGCTGACTTACTTAGTCACAGATTATGCCAGGACCATGGCTAGTATCCTGAACAGGGATCTGGAGGCAGTGCAAGCACATATGAGGCTATCAGCACAATAGTGGCCTAACCCACATTTTTGGAAAAAATGATATGTTCACACAGAACATGACTTTACGCCCTACCATTACGTCCTATAATCGTCAGACATGTATTTGAACACCATGGACAATGTGGCAGCACCAGATGTTGTTTATGAAATGTGCAGCGGCCTACGCCACGTAGGCCACTATTGCACCATGTATGCATAGCGAGTAGGCCAGTGGGACAGCGTACCATATGTCATACAGTGCGTGACAGCTGGTGGAGGACACAGCTGCAGCATAGACTCACAGTATTGTGGTCAACACACCACTGAGCAGTTGTGTGTGTGTGTGTGTGTGTGTGTGTGTGTGTGTGTGTGTGTGAGAGAGAGAGAGAGAGAGAGAGAGAGATATGCACTACAGAATGACATGTACAGTACCCATGGTGACAATGTCGAAGCTGCATTGTGAGGTAAGTGTGGTGTTATGTTCCCTTGTTAGACTCATGTGATTTGATACGGACACCGGTGCAGATAAGGAACATTTCCATTTAAGACCTATTTGGATTGGACACTACTACTGATGCCTCAGATGTGGAATGTGCACCTAGCCGATTCAACCAGCGTGCAAGTGTTACAACAGATGAGTTACCTGTCATGTTAGCAGAGCCCAATCTACCCGGTACATTGAAGGCCACCACACCCACTACATCAACCATGGACATGTCAGAGGGGGATCGTAGTACTGGTACCGTAATTGCACTGCAACAAGAAAGAAAACAGGCCTGGAATGCACAGCTGTGGGCACTGAACATTCAAAAAGAAAAGCAATCGAAAGGGGAAGACTACATGCATGTGTCAGAAGGAATGTGGTCAACATTTTTTCACCTGAACACCAGCAACATCTATTTGACTCGTTCTATGCATTAGGTAGTTTCCACTTGCAGTCTGCATACATTTCTGCTATGATGAAGGCAGTCCTTACAGCACGTGAGAATTCCTCTGGTACTACAGAGATGCGCCGAGTAACAACATGCCTATACCATTTCCAGAATGAAGAGGAAGTGGACGTGAAGGTGTGCAAAACGTTCTTTAAGAACATTTTGCTGACATCAGATGGGTTCTTTCACACAATGTGCAGCACCAGAACCCACCCATCGATAAGCGAGGTGCATGCCTTGCTATAAGCAAAACACCAGTAGCAAGGACGGTTGTGGTAGAGAACTTCATAAAACCGTTTCCAGCATGTGTGAGCCATTATGCACGAATGAATGAAACAGTGGATCAGAAGTATTTGTCACCAGACCTGAGCATGAGGAAGTTATACCATATATATAAAGCCGAGCATGAAGATCCACTCTTGTACTACATGTTTGGTCAGATATTTAATTTGTCCTTTCATCCCCCTGTAAGTGATTCCTGTTGTAAATGAGACTTCTACAACATCAAACATGCTGCAGCAGACACCGCAGGAGAGAAGTTTAAATGGGAACACGAAAGAGTTACATCAATGAAAGTCCAAGAGCACGTGGACGGGAACGCATCGCGATGCAGCAGAAGGAAGGCATCAGGACAATACAACCATGATTGCCTTTGATTTGATGAGGACTTTACCGGCACCGGTACTTATGACAGGTATCTGTTACTACAAGCAGCAATTGTGGACATACTGCCTTGGAATACACGACCTATGTACCAAGAAAGCTACTGTGTATGTATTGAGTGAGGGCAAAGCATCCCGAGGACCACAAGAAATAAGATCATGTCTCATGCATTACATTAAACATAACGTCCAAGCAAAGCGACTGATTATGTACTCGGATCAATGTGGCAGGCAAAATCGAAATGTAAAAATGGCCTTCTGTGTCAATTCATGGTTGTGCATGCAGACTCCACACCGGTAGTAATCCACCATAAATTCCTAGTCAGTGCGCATTCATACCTACTATGTGACCAGGACTTCGGTGCCCTCACGAAGAACAGGAATGCCCTCACGAAGAACAGGAAATTTCACCCAAATATATACACACCCTCTGTCTGGATGAATGTCATTATCACTGCAAGAAAACAACAGCCCTTCACCACTATACCAATGACAAGGAATGATTTCATGTCCACAGTACGTTTAGAGAGAAAGATGTGTAACCATAAAGTGTTGACAAAAAATACCAGAGTGCAATGGTTCCATATTAGTGGCTTCAATATAAAGCATCATCTCCCCCATATCATGTTTTATAAGTACTCCAATGAGCTAGTTGTCCCATTTGTCGAAGTCAGTTTTGCTAAACGAGGGTCGAAAGTCACTGAGACCCTGGACATAATATATCCCAATGGACACGCTATTAGTGCGTTGAAAAAGATAGATTTAATGACCTTGCTGGAGTTCGTACCCCCTGATGTACCATGGTTATTACTGTAACTTGAAGACATCTGCACAGCCATGTAGCCACACCATCCCTGTAAATGATGGTACGGATGATGAACATTAACGCCTCATGTTTATCTTGTCCAATGTTTGACTACAGCGTGTACAGAAATAATGGCCTATCCCACATGTTTCATGTACTACGGCCAAGTGCGCCGAAACAATAGTGGCCTAACATACACACATAATGGTCTAAAAACACCATTACTGTTAACTCCATGTATAGCCAATTACCGGACAGAATACCACATTATGTATACCACAATCATTGCTACATGCCGCAATCACTACCTTACAAATCAATTCTGCAGATGTCAATATCTTCCAGTGGCCATTCCCACAAACCAGTGTGCTGTGGGTTAGGTCACTATAGCACTGATAGACTCATATGCAGGTTTAAGATGCAAGGTTAACCTCGTCAAGGTTATTGCAGTCGTTAGAAGATAGAATTTGCGATGCAAGGGTTGAGCTAAAACATTTGCAGGAGGCAGTCCATCAGGTGCTACGTGGTTAGTTAAGTCCTGCCTTGATGTCACACGAGCAATTTCTGGAGGGGTTGAGAAAGGTGCAAGAAGAGTTGCCATTGGAACAACAATTAGTAGTGGAACCAAGTAGTCGGAATGTACCATTTTACTACCATAGTGCTGCAGTGGATGTAGTAACAGATAGCATGTGGCTGTACATATCAGTAAAAATATCGGTAGCTGAGAAACACGCAATATTTAGGTGTTACACAGTGCACACTTATCTGGTGACATTGGGGGCAGTTGGGAAATTTATGCAAGTAAGGGAAGAAGGAGTGTTACTGCTAGTAGTCAGGTAGCAGTAGGCGGCCAAGAAAGACGCAGCAACATAGAAGTAACCAATTTTGTGTTTTTAATGAGTTCCTAACCATGAGCAAATTGTATAATTTCATCTGTGTGCTTTGATAGTTTAGTTTCTTGAGTTTCTGCATATTATCTAACAACCACAGTTCTCATGTTTTCATTTGTGTCAGAAAGTAAATGTTGGAAAAAAATCGATTTTTAGATATATTACAAGTTCCTAATCAGGGGTGAATTATTTAGTTTCACCTGAGTGCTTCAGTAGTTAGGTTTCTGAATCTCTGTGTATTAATATAATTTATTAGACAGAGTTCCTGTGTTTTTGTCTCCACCTACAGCAGGGTTCCGCAACACGTGCCGATAGTCCGTTTATCTGGGTAGTTTAGTTTTCTACAGTCTTTAGTATTGACAGGGACTGTGATTGTTGTGTGTGGATTCGAGCCGAGTTGGTGACACTTTGCTCTCAACTCCAGGCTGTGATGGCTCTGGTTACACAGCTTGAAGCTGCAGTGGATGAGCACCACTGCTGTGGGCTGGCTGTGGGGATCCAAAGGACATCCAGCACATCCGAATCCTCCGATCAGTCCTCATCGGTGGCCAGCCCAGTTACTACATACACTGAGACTGGCCCCTCACCTGTGGTCAAGTGGGAGGTCATCCCGGGGCACAGCAGGTGGCGGAAGACTTCCCAGGGAGTTGCATGTAAGGCCTCCCCGGTTAGTCTGTCAAAAAGGTTCCAGGTAATGTCTGTGGCTGACACTGTCACTCAGCCAGATGACATTGTCTGTCCTGTTTCAGAGGAAACCACTCAGCCTGCAAGATCCTGGAAATCACAGAGGTTGGGATTATTGTTAGTTGGGAGCTCCAATGTTAGGTGCATTATGGAGCTCCTTAGGGACGTGGCTGCCAAGAAGGGGAAGAAAGCCAATCTGCAATCCAAGTGCGTGGAGTCATTCCAGACATGGGATGGGTCCCTCCGGATACTATGAAAACCACAGGGTGCAGCCAGCAGCAGGTGGTGGCTCCCGTCATTACCAATAATGTGTGTCACTTTGGATCTGAAAGACTCTCTTTGGTTTCGAGCAGTTAACAGACGTGGTAAAGGCTGCCAGTCTTGCTTGCGAGATGAAAGCAGAGCTGACCATTTGCAGCATAGTCGACAGGATCGATTGCGGACCTCTGGTACAGAGCCAAGTGGAAGGTCTAAATCAGAGGTGCAGATGATTCTACGACCATGTAGGCTACAGATTCCTTGACTTATGCCATAGGGTGGTTGGGTTTCAGGTTCTGCTGAATGGGTCAGGAGTCCACTACATGCAGGAGGTGGCTACACGGGTAGCGGGGGCTGTGTGGAGTGATGGTTTTTTTAGGTTGAGGGTCTTGGGAAAACCCAAAAAAAGGCTCCAGTCACAAAGGGTGCAGGCCGAACATGGGAAGAACATAGGTACAGGAACCACTGGTATAACAGTTGTAAATTGTCGTAGCTGTGTTGGGAAAGTATCAAAGCTCCAAGTGCTAATAGAAAGCACTGACATTCAAATCGTTACAGACACTGGAAGCTACCAAGCGAGGTGGCGCAGTAGTTAGCACACTGGACTCGCATTCAGGACGAAGACGGTTCAATCCCGTGTCCGGCCATCCTGATTTAGGTTTTCCGTGATTTCCCTGAATCGCTCCAGGCAAATGCTGGGATGGTTCCTCTGAAAGGGCACGGCCTACTGCCTTCCCCATCCTTCCCTAATCCAATGAGACCGATGACCTCGCTGTTTGGTCTCTTCCCCCTAAACAACCCAAACCAACCCCACTGGAAGCTGGGTAAAGCCGGAGATAAGTTCAGCCAAAATTTTTGTGAAGAACCTAATGGTGCTGTTAAAGGATGGGCTAAACACAGTTGGCAGTGGCTTGTTTGTTGCTGTTAGAAGTAATTTATCTTGCGAAATTGAAGTATCCTGTGAGGTCCAGGGCTTAATTTTGGCCGGAAGCGTTTCGGCAATTTTTACAGCTCAGCACTGGAGATTTGAAATAGTACATGAGTATTAAATCACCACGTAACTAGCACAAGTGATCGTGACAAAGGGTCGCCAACGTGGTGTGACGGGCTCGTCCACGGCACTCTTGACCTTTCAGTCTTTGTCTGCCCGCACCCTTGTTAGAACATGGTTGACGCTATACAGTAGAGGGGAGCCCCCACAGGGGGCAAATTTGAACTCCCAATGCAGAACGGAGGTGTATATGTTTGACCCGTAGTAAGTCAGTCTGTCTGTCTGCCCCAACATAGTTCTCAAACGAAAGTTCCAATTTTAAAGCCGTTTTTTTTTTTTTTTGTTTGAAAGCTGGTTTAAGCGGGACGGTTCTCACAAGGGAACCTCCCCATCGCACCCCCTCAGATTTAGTTGTAAGTTGGCACAGTGGATAGGCCTTGAAAAACTGAACACAGATCAATCGAGAAAACTCTTGACCTTTCAGTCTTTGTCTGCCCGCACCCTTGTTAGAACATGGTTGACGCTATACAGTAGAGGGGAGCCCCCACAGGGGGCAAATTTGAACTCCCAATGCAGAACGGAGGTGTATATGTTTGACCCGTAGTAAGTCAGTCTGTCTGTCTGCCCCAACATAGTTCTCAAACGAAAGTTCCAATTTTAAAGCCGTTTTTTTTTTTTTTTTGTTTGAAAGCTGGTTTAAGCGGGACGGTTCTCACAAGGGAACCTCCCCATCGCACCCCCTCAGATTTAGTTGTAAGTTGGCACAGTGGATAGGCCTTGAAAAACTGAACACAGATCAATCGAGAAAACAGGAACAAGTTTTGTCGAACTATGAAAAAAATAAGCAAAATATAAAAATTGAGTAGTCGATCTGGAACATAAGCCACATCAAGGACAACGTAATCTGAGGAGCGCCGTGGTCTCGTTGTTAGCGTAAGCAACTGCGGGACGAGAGGACCTTGGTTCAAGTCTTCCCTCGAGTAATAATTTTAACTTTCTTATTTTCTAGCAATTGACGTGTGTCAATTATCAAAGTTCAGGCACTCACACAATCAACTTCGCTCTCGAAAATTCCAGGACATGTTCAGATTTGCTTGGACATATGCAGGAATTGACGATCTACACACGGAAAAAATTGGAAAACGTTAAAAACATATGTTTTGACAGAGCACAGGGAAATCTGTGTGACTGTGAAACTGTTGCATTCATTTGTTGCAGTTTATGTGACAAATTCTTATGTTTTCATCACTTTTTTGGGAGTTATTATCACATCCACAAGAAAACCTAAATCGGGCAAGGTAGAAGAATATTATCACATCCACAAGAAAACCTAAATCGGGCAAGGTAGAAGAATCTTTTTACCAATTCGCCAAGTGTACAAGTTAGCTGGGTCGACAACATATTCCTGTCATGTGACGCACATGCCGTCACCAGTGTCGTATAGAATATATCAGACGTGTTTTCCTGTGGAGGAATCGGTTGACCTATGACCTTGCGATCAAATGTTTCCGGTCTCCATTGGAGAGGAACGTACTTTCGTCTACTAATCGCACGGTTTTGCGGTGCGGTCGCAAAACACAGACACTAAGCTTATTACAGTAACACAGACGTCAATGAACGAACTGACAGATCATAACTTTGCGAAAATAAATAAAGTAAAATTTTCACCCGAGGGAAGACTTGAACCAAGGACCTCTCGTTCCGCAGCTGTTCACGCTAACCACGGGACCACGGCGCTCCTCAACTGACAATATGCTTGATGTTGCTTATCTTGCACATGGACTACTCAGTTTGTATAATTATTTTTTCCATAGTTCCACACAACTTCTTCCTGTTTTCTCGATTGATCCGTGTTCAGTTTTCAAGGCCTGTCCACTGTGCCAACTTATAACTAAATCTGAGGGAGATGCGATGGGGAGGTTCCCTTGTCAGCTATATTTCTGAAAGTCTGCTCAGCTGTTTAAATTTCATCGGCTATATGAAGTAAAAATGTTTTCCGCTAGCGTGCTCTCTTGAAATACGTTACATAGTCCATAAGAACTACATTACGTTATGTAGTACCAGACTGTAGAGCTCAGAAAGATGTACCTAAATAAAAGATTACGGTTGAACGATAATGGTGATTTTTGTCTTCTGAAGTCGCCTGTTTCAGCACCTACAAAGCAGAAAGAGTGTGATTGTGACTCAACTGTGAAAGACAAACATATCCTCTCGCCGACTTCTGTGGTTCTTTTGAGGTCTACAATTCATTACTAAATCAAATGATTTTGCTCCAATAGTTTAAGCAGCATACTGCAAGAGAGCGCAACGGCAGCCCACTTTCTTGCGACTTGACTTACAGTTATAGCCACAGCCTATTTCTTGTGCTACCTAAAGTAGCTAAATACATACTAATAGATAGTAAATGAATATATCTGTGAGTTAAAGAAAGAAACATGTAAATCGCATAAGTGGTTCTCGAGTTACAATTGCCTATTGTATGTCTGTTTGTGAATTCAGTCTTTGTAGTCCACGATTCAGACAGGTCGTGTCTACGGCTTTTTCAGTTTGAATCAGTTTACCTTGTTAGCCATCGCTGCACCACGGAGAAGCCAACAAACAATCCAACAGGCACTTTCGGAATTCACATTCAACAATATGACTCACTCACTCTATGTACGTCAGTCGTTTGCAGTTCAGTTGTTGTTCTGCTCAGACAGCATTGTTTCAGTTTGTTCGTAGTGTTTACACATTGTGACTGAGTGGACGCGTGAGTTTAATAGTTATGTATACCTCTACAAAAATTAGTGACGTCTTTAAATCTACAAGACAAAAAGTTAGTGAGAGCATTGAAAACCGCAGTTTAGATGTAGAATCCACGACTTCAACTGTGGCTGTAGAAGAAGATGCAAACAACAAAGCAGATGATCCTTCTCCTATGTCGTCGTCGCTAAATGAAAATTTCTGTAAGTTGGTGGATATGGATACGGGCAAAACATCTATAGACAGTAATGATAATTGTAATGATGATGAAAAGCCAGATAGTTGGTCTATCGAACAATGTACAGATTATACAGCTAAAAACCTGTGGTTAATTATTTTAAAAAAAAGCTAGGTTGCCAACATTGTAGAAGTGCGTCTACGCTAGGTGCTGAAGAAATGAAAGGGTTAAAACTGAGTGAGCAATGGGTTTTAGGAACTGTAAGTTCATATGGGGCAAATAAAAAAGATCGACTAACGTCTCTTAGGAAAAAACTATTTGATCACCGCACATCTCAAGCTCACACGGTTTAGCGAACAAAATCCAGACTAACGCAGAAAAACATCACCTTCAGAACTCAGTTGCTTCCATGGTAAAGGAACAAGAAGTTGTTACTAAGTGTGTATTTCGCACAGCTTATAAGCAAGCAAAGTTAAATATACCGTTTTATGAGTTTGAGACAGAAATTGGTCTCCAAATTAAAAATGGTTTGGATATGGGCCGAATACTACATTCAAATGTTGCTTGCTCTGATATAGTGCTTCATATTTCTGACCACATGATATCAGATCTAATAAACAATTTATTAAAGAATGACTCCAAATTTTTACGTCTTTTGGATGAAGCCAATTCTCTTTCAAACAAAAACGCTTTGATTGTATACTTTAGAACCTTGTGAAAAGGATTGGAAAACCCCATGACAATTTTTTGACTCTTTTTGAGCTAAATGACACAACAGCGTCTCGTATCTTGAAATAACTTTGAAAGCAGTTAGAATCACTAGGTCTAGGCTATGACTTTTTGAAAGACCATTTAATCGCTTTGACTTGCGATGGAGCTTCTGGCATGTAAGGAAAAAAGTCTGACCTCGCAAAGAAGGTGATGGAAATGTTCCCAAACTTATTCATCTAGCTTTGTTTGAATCATCGTTTTAGAACTCGCCGTACACGTCACGATAGAAGAAGTGGCGGGAATTAATCACTTTAAAATGTTCATGGATAAAGTTAGAAATATCTTCAGCTGCTCTCTGAAAAACAGCAAGGTGCTGGCAGTTGTTGCTAAAGGTTTGGAGCAAGAAATTTTAAAAATCGGTCGTGTGCTTGACAGTCGTTGGGTAGCCTTCAAGTTATTGGCAGTAAAAGCTGTATGGAAAGATTACAGGGCTCTGGACGATCATTTTTTAGAAGCATCAGAGGATACGAAACGGGACTCAAAACAACGGTCTACTTACAAAGGGCTTTGTAATACATTGTCGTCTACATCTTTTGTCTCCAACCTAGCTGTAATGTACACTCCTGGAAATGGAAAAAAGAACACATTGACACCGGTGTGTCAGACCCACCATACTTGCTCCGGACACTGCGAGAGGGCTGTACAAGCAATGATCACACGCACGGCACAGCGGACACACCAGGAACCGCGATGTTGGCCGTCGAATGGCGCTAGCTGCGCAGCATTTGTGCACCGCCGCCGTCAGTGTCAGCCAGTTTGCCGTGGCATACGGAGCTCCATCGCAGTCTTTAACACTGGTAGCATGCCGCGACAGCGTGGACGTGAACCGTATGTGCAGTTGACGGACTTTGAGCGAGGGCGTATAGTGGGCATGCGGGAGGCCGGGTGGACGTACCGCCGAATTGCTCAACACGTGGGGCGTGAGGTCTCCACAGTACATCGATGTTGTCGCCAGTGGTCGGCGGAAGGTGCACGTGCCCGTCGACCTGGGACCGGACCGCAGCGACGCACGGATGCACGCCAAGACCGTAGGATCCTACGCAGTGCCGTAGGGGACCGCACCGCCACTTCCCAGCAAATTAGGGACACTGTTGCTCCTGGGGTATCGGCGAGGACCATTCGCAACCGTCTCCATGAAGCTGGGCTACGGTCCCACACACCGTTAGGCCGTCTTCCGCTCACGCCCCAACATCGTGCAGCCCGCCTCCAGTGGTGTCGCGACAGGCGTGAATGGAGGGACGAATGGAGACGTGTCGTCTTCAGCGATGAGAGTCGCTTCTGCCTTGGTGCCAATGATGATCGTATGCGTGTTTGGTGCCGTGCAGGTGAGCGCCACAATCACGACTGCATACGACCGAGGCACACAGGGCCAACATCCGGCATCATGGTGTGGGGAGCGATCTCCTACACTGGCCGTACACCACTGGTGATCGTCGAGGGGACACTGAATAGTGCACGGTACATCCAAACCGTCATCGAACTCATCGTTCTACCATTCCTAGACCGGCAAGGGAACTTGCTGTTCCAACAGGACAATGCACGTCCGCATGTATCCCGTGCCACCCAACGTGCTCTAGAAGGTGTAAGTCAACTACCCTGGCCAGCAAGGTCTCCGGATCTGTCCCCCATTGAGCATGTTTGGGACTGGATGAAGCGTCGTCTCACGCGGTCTGCACGTCCGGCACGAACACTGGTCCAACTGAGGCGCCAGGTGGAAATGGCATGGCAAGCCGTTCCACAGGACTACATCCAGCATCTCTACGATCGTCTCCATGGGAGAATAGCAGCCTGCATTGCTGCGAAAGGTGGATATACACTGTACTAGTGCCGACATTGTGCATGCTCTGTTGCCTGTGTCTATGTGCCTGTGGTTCTGTCAGTGTGATCATGTGATGTATCTGACCCCAGGAATGTGTCAATAAAGTTTCCCCTTCCTGGGACAATGAATTCACGGTGTTCTTATTTCAATTTCCAGGAGTGTATTATGCCTTAAAAGGGTTGGTCGAACTATCCCTACACCTTCAAAGATCAAGTGTAAACCTTGTTCAAGCACACAACGGCATTACACCTTTAATAAAAGTGTTTGAAAGTCGGGTTGATGCAATAGGACAGAATGCAAATGTAGCTAACATTGCACTGGAAAATATGAACTTTCTGAAAGAACAAATATTTCTAAGATTTCTGATAAACAGTTTTATCACAGCTTGGCAAATAATTTGCCATTCAGGCTATTATCGACAGTGAATGCATCTGAAAGCTACGATGTTGTTATGAATGACATGAAGGTCATTCACCCCAAATTCTAGCCTAAAAACATTGATCACCTGCAGAGAAAATGAGATTTTTCGAATGTGTGAAAGGTTTAAGATTAATAGCCTCGTGAAATAATAAAGGACTTCAGGGAGTACAAACAGGGTCTGAAAGCAGTACTAAGTGGAGAAACGCCAACTATTCTTGTACAGCCACCAATGTTCAAAAAATTCTAATCAGTAATAAACAGCATTACAGTGTCGAGTGTGATTGTGGCTTTTCTGCAATGAACTTCATTATGACACCACTGACACCTTCACTCTACATCAGCACTGTTTGTAGTTTATTACGCATCAGACTTCTGGGACCACATGCAGCAAGATATGAACCTGGGCGTCATGTAAAGTTTTGGCTGGTGAAGGGATATCATTCTGCACTTCCTACACAGTCAAAATCACGAAGTGATAAAGTGTATAATGAAGACAATATTGTATTATGGAAATGTTTCTCTTAATCCATCTCAAACTGTTTGTGATTGATTGTGTTTGGAATAATTCCGCAGTGCTTACTTTTTCTTCCTTTGTTTGACCCATTGAGTATGAACTTAGTTAAAACTATGAGCTCAGTTAAAATTCAATAGTGCTAAAAAGGTACTTTTTATCAATAAATGTATAACGTATGTTCTGTATAAATTGACTGGTCATATGCCACTGACTTTTGTCAGAATAACAGATGTTTGTCATTTTAAGTTAATATGCTATGTTGAAAGTGTAATAAAATTTAAAGGGAAGTATTTAAACAAAGTTGTATACCCTTACGTCAAAGATATATACTGCATGTTGACAGGACTTGTTAATTTGTGAGACTACAAAATTGTAATCTCAAAACTAGTGCTGAATACGATTTATTATTAATGTGATATTCTTGATTTGGAATCATTTGTAATTTTATCATAAATGAGTTAACAGGTCGATACTCAATCCAACTGATTCAGTTTATTGGTCACACAAGGGGTGATCGCTATGGTTATTGGGACCAGGCAGACAGGTTTTTTAGGTTAAAGCCAAATTCCAGACAGACAACAACCAAGGAAAATAAAAGAAAAGTAACTTCATGCACAGCAAATAGGGATAAAGCTAAGGGTAGCATCAACTTACTTCACCAAAATATCAGGGGAATAAAAAATAAAGTAGATGAGCTGACGATGTGTTTAGATGATCTCAAAAATAAGAATGAGATTGATATACTTTGTCTGTCTGAGCACCATGTAACTGTGGGGGTGGAAAATGTCAGTATAAATGGGTATAATTTAGTATCTTACACTTGTAGATCTAGTATGGATAAAGAAGGAGTTGCCATTTGCATAAAACAAGGGTATAAATACAGAACTGTTGAAGTAAGCAAATTTTGTGTTGTGCATGTGAACTTCAGCTACATAATGTTGTGTTGATATTAGCAAAACGGTTCAGATGGCTCTGAGCACTATGGGACTTAACATCTGTGGTCATCAGTCCCCTAGAACATAGAACTACTTAAACCTAACTAACCTAAGGACATCACACACATCCATGCCCGAGGCAGGATTCGAACCTGCAACCGTAGCGGTCACGCGGTTCCAGACTGAAGCGCTTAGAACTGCACAGCCACACCGGCTGGCTGATATTAGCAACAGTGTACAGGTCTCAACTAGCAGATTGGGAGCTATTGATAAAAAAGTTTGACTCCCTATTATGCTGTCTGTCAGACAAAAAGAAGAAGTTATTAATCTGTGGTGATTTCAATGTTAACTTTCTAAGCAATTCTGATAGGAAAAGTGAACTAGAAGTGTTGCAAAAAGGGGGAAACCAGAGATGTCAATAATTACTGGCCAGTATCCTTGCTTACAGCATTTTCAAAAATCTTTGAGAAAGTAAGGTACTCAAGAGTGGTTAGCTATCTCAGCAGTAATGTGATACTTAGTAAAATCACAGTTTGGATTTCAGAAATGCTGTTCCACTGAGATAGCAATAAAAAATTTCACTGTCCACATAATAGAGTCTTGAAATAGTAAAATGTCACCAGTAGGAATATTCTGTGACTTATCCAAAGCATTTGATTGAGTGAACCATGACATTATGTTAGAGAAATTACAATTCTATGGTATAAATGGAACAGCATATGAGTGGTTTAAGTCATATCTACAGAACAGGAAGCAAAAAGTCTATTTATATGCTTCAAGTGATTCAAAGGAGTTTGCCACTTCATTTAACTGGGGTGAAATTACATTAGGTGTTCCACAAGGTTCGATCATGGGTCCCCTCCTGTTCCTGATATATATGAATGACCTCCCTTCTTATGTGAAACAAGATGCTGAACTGACACTGTTTGCTGATGATACAAGCATAATTATTAATCCAGTAAAAGAAAGTCCAATAGAAAATGATACAAATAAGGTCTTTGGAAAAGTTATTAACTGGTTTTCTGCGAATGGGCTTTTTCTGAACTTTGAAAAAACACAGTACATCCAATTTTCTGCTTCAAAAAGTATAATTCCTTCAATAAACATAAAACATCAAAAGAATTCAGTAGCCAGGGTAGAACGTACTAAGTTTTTGGGTGTACATATAGATGAGAATCTTAATTGGAAAAGTTATATTTTGGATCTCCTAAAGCGACTAGGTTCAGCAACTTTTGCAATCAGAATAAATGCCAATTTTGAGGATGTAGAAATTAGTAAGCTAGCATTCTTTGCATACTTCCACTCTCTAATGTCAAACGGAATAATATTCTGGGGCAACTCAACACTTAGACAAAAGGTATTCACTGCTCAAAAGAAAGTAGTTAGAATAATGTGTGGGGTTCATAGTTGCACATCTTGTAGGCATCTATTTAAAAGGTTGGGAATTCTTACAACTGCTTCACAGTACATTTACTCAGTAATGAATTTTTTTCTCAACAACATGGACCAGTTTACAATCAACAGTGACATTCTTGATTACAATACCAGAAAAAAGAAAGACCTACAATATCCTTTACTTGACCTATCTTTGGCACAGAAAGGGGTAAAAATATGCTGCTATAAAACTTTTTGATAAATTACCAGATGAAATAAAATGTCTGACAGACAGCAGTAATAGTTTCAAAAACAAATTGAAATCACACCCCCTTGACAACTGCTTCTATACCATAGATGAATTCGTGAATATGAGTAGATAAATCTGGAGATATAATACATGCATTTTGTGCCATTTAAGGGAATGGGATAGATAATAGAAATATTTAGGTATAACACTATAATGTAAAGAAAAAAAACCTTATTTCTTATGCATTTGACACGTTTCACATCATAGCGGTTTTTCCGTGCTATTCATGAATGGAACACGTAAATAACTAACCAACTAACTAACTAACATTAGCGTTTTAATTGTTGATCGGCAAATTGAGCCAAAAATCTACTGAGATGCGGGATTCTTCAAGTTCTGAACTGGTGCTTGTAACAGTGTAACATCTTCAGAAGTAAAATTGTTTAAATAATGGTTTAATGTACATTACACAGTATGTTATTTGAAATGAAAAAGTAATTTTAACAGAGCTATAATGGAACTCAATAAGTTTTGATATTTTTGTAAAATATTCGCCAAAGATGGATGATTGTTATAAGTGCGACCTTGATTGAAATGGTCGATTTTGTTGTGAAGCTGGTTTTAATTTAAGTGCATGTTTATTTTTGTAATAATTCTCTCCCAATGCCAAATGCGTTGACTGCATTTCCTACAAGCTGTATTCTACGTGTAAAACGTTTTTCGGTCAGATTGCAGCAGCAGCAGCTACTCATAAAATACGTTTTTCTCAGTTAAAAGACAGTATGGGCTTATAGCAAAGAACAAATCTGTCGTCTCTATACGAGTTTATCATTTTCTGATTATTATAACTTAATGTATAGCGTCACAGAGTTCCCAAGTTTAACGGTTAGTTCTGAATAAAATTGGTCATTTTTTTTTATCAGATCTCTCTCTAATTGCTGTTGCTAACAACAAAATCCCACTATCCTTGAATTTTCATAATTGTTTTCCAGCATTCTGTATATATTTGAGTAAATTATTTTTGTGTGAATCTGTGCTATAGGCAGAGAAAGCATTTCTTTAGTTATGCTCACTGTGGGAAGCAAGATACTGAAATATTTAAATTACATGACATTTTCCACAACTATTGTTTTCGTTTAGAAACAATACCCTTTGGTGCGTATTTTATGGCCAGGTATATTATAACTTAACTGCATTACAGATTTGTTATAGAACTAGTTTTATTTAAACTAATTTCTGTGGGGTCATAATAGCCTGTGTTCTGTGTTTACAATAATGTATACTCAATAGAGCAAGCAGAACAATAGGTAATGTTTATTGAGCGATTTGGTAGACAGTACTGACAATAGTTGAATACAATGTTTTGGCGTCGCGCAGCGTCACAACAGCAGTTAGGCCTACATTTAGTATAGATTCAGAATTACTTTCCAAATTACAATGCGTAACAAGTTTCACTGGCACTTTCAAGCGCGCTTCATGTTTTAGTTTGATTACAGAGAAATAATCATTAGATGCAGAAAGAAAGAGACGGAACTGACTTTCTGAGGTAAATGCGACGGAACTGACTTTGAGGTAAATGCAAAAGGTCTCTCCACACGACACCACCGAGAAGCGGTTCTCTGCGCGCCCGAGAATTCAAAAGACACGGATCAGCATGCCACCACTGGCAACGTGCTCTGCTTGCTGTTCCTGTGAGCGGTTATAATGCTGCCGCGACCAGCTTTGATGCTGCCGCCATTGTTACTACTATGCTGAAGTTACGTGCCGATTGTTCATATGCGGCGACCCGCTACTTGGCCCGGTCAGCGGCGCCACGGAGTAGAGTTGTGTCAAGGCCGCCAAAAATTACAAACAATAGTGGTTTTTCACTTCAATTTTTTTCACGTAGAGTCTTATGTTAATTAAATGGTAGAGACCTTACTCTTTGGCTAGTAACATAGAAATTACTTAATTATTTTACGAGTGTAAAAGTAAGTCATAGATATTTTTTATCCTATTAGTTACATTTTACATTTAGAAGCGAATTTATTTATTACCTCATAAATAAAACTTGTGATTTCTTTTTCACTCACTATCGTGAAAGTTTGAAATGACAAAATCTGACTGAAGAACATTATATATAGTCTTTCCCCTGGCAGTGTAACATGATGTGGGGAGGAGAGGAGAAGATAAAGATTACGGCAGCCTCAGGGTGGAGAGGGGGGAATGTTTTATCTTTATCTTGCATTGTTATCAACTCAGGTGCGACGAAACGATCATCTGCTATGGTACAAAATGCACACGGAATTAACGTTTCGTGAAGACGTGGGAAATCGGACCCAGATGGAGCAGGAATATCTTCATCGTCATAGACACGAAGACTACCGACTTCTGCCAATACGTATGGAGCAGAACTATGGAGCAAAGTGACACTGGTACGGCGGCAGGCGGTGACAGCTGTTGTATATTGGAACCTTGTGGTGTTATGTTTTTGATTATAAGATTTAGTTTAAAAACCTGGATTTCAGAACAGTATTTTCAAAAAACTGATTTCTCATTGTAAGTCTTATCACAAGTCTCTCTCTGTGGCAGGTGGGGGTGGGGGGGGAGTGGTAGAAGGGGGCGCGTTCCGGCACCTAAAGGTTTAGAAATCAAGCACTGCAGAGGTTATTGTTGACAACCGAAATAAAATTGGAACTTTTTACCAGTTGCTGAAAGGTTCAAAGAAACATTCAGTTTGATTTCAAAAACGTACCTGACTCATACAGTTATAGTTGGTGATGACTTAAATTTACCCTCGATATGTTGGCGAAAGTAGATGTTTAATTCCAGAGGTACACATAAAACATCTTCCAAAATTGTGCATTCTCAGAAAATTATTTTGAGCATTTAGTACATGAGCCCAAGCGAATGGTAAACTGTTGCGAAAACACACTTGACCTCTTAGCAACAAATAATCCTGAGCTAATAATGAGCATCAAAACAGATACAGGGAATAGTAAACACAGGGTTGTCATAACGAGATTGAATATTGTAACCCCCAAATCCTCCAAAAATAAACAAAAAATATGCCTATTCAAAAAAGCAGATAAAATTCACATGACGTCTTCCTGAGAGACAAATTCTACTCCTTCCAAATGAACAATATAAGTGTAGACCAGATATGGCTTGAATTCAAAGAAATAGTATCGGCAACAATTGAGAGATTTATACCAAATAAATTAACAGACGACGGAGCTATTCCTCCTTGGTACACGAAATGGGTCAGAGCACTGTTTTAGAAACAACAAAAAAAAACAAAAAAAATACCAAATTTAAACAGACGGATAATCTCCAAGATTGGCGATCTTTTCAGAAGCTCGATTTAGCGCGGACTTCAATGCTAGATACTTATAATAGTTTCCACAACGAAACTTTGTCTCGAAACCCGCAGAAAATCCGAAGAGGTTCTGGTTGTATGCGAGATATGCTAGCGGCAAGACACAATAAATGCCTTCTCTACACGATATCAATGGAGATACTATCGAACACAGTGCTGCCAAAGTAGAGTTACTAAACACAGCTTTCCAAAAGGCCTTCACAAAAGAAGACAAATGTAAGAGTCTACGGGTTTGCACGTAACCGTACAGTATGTAACACGCACTCGCCAGCTGACCTATCTTGGAATGCTGACAATTTGCTTGGTCAGTAGACATGCGTCTGGCCGCGAATACCGGACGTTTGCCACGCCGGACATAGCCACACTTGCCCCTTCGCCAGGTAGGTTGAGTAGCGATCCCTCAGGTAAGGGACGCCCTTCCTCGTACTATTTCTGTCCGCTTTCAAACCGCCGTCTCCACATCTTACTTGATACAACTAGTACGTAAGGGACCTTCTTCTTCGACATCAGCCACACTTGCCCCTTCGCCAGGTAGCTTGAGTAGCGATCCCTCAGGTAAGGGACGCTGTAACGCCGGAAATGCATATCCTCCTATTTCCATCTATTGTACTATAAATTTGTTTTCCTTATTTTTGTTACCTGAATATATAACATTTCTGTGTCTTCGTATATTGTAATTGTTTTACTATTTGTATATATATATATTTATGCATTTATGTCGATGTATAATTGGTTTGTTTCGTAAATATTATTTGTATTTTTACGCTGGGTCTTGCCTAGGGAAAACTGCTATCGAACGATTACATCGATAGGTCGTGTGAAGAATCAAAGTGTGTAGGATCTTTGGGAGTGTTAACTCTGCCGCGTGGAGCGCGGGCAGAGCAGTTGGAGTCTGGCTGGAGTAGCGAGTGGAGCAGGTGTGTGGTGTGACGCTACCGCGAGTTGCCGCGCTTTCGGGGTTTAGCAGCATGTAATTGCGCTCGACTTGCGATGATAGTTTCTGACATGGTGTCGCGGACGGGAAGCCTTAGCTGGCGCACATCAAGAGCCCGTTTCGTCTGGTGACCGTGTTGAGAAGAAGGCGCGCCAACATCCAGCTTCTGCAACAGCGACGGCCGACAATGAGTGACTGTCGCCACCTCCTCGATCGACGGCTTCAAACCTTCAATCAACTAACAAGGAAGACCAAAAGCACGTAAAGTTTCAGAACTGTATGGCAGACCTCAGCTTTTCAAATTGTTCCATTTGCCTCGCAAAATTACAGCAACTCAGCATGAACCTTTGTTGCTCATTGTCCCAATTGCATTACCAAGCAGGGTCCCTTCCTTTTCCGAAATGAAACCGAGTGTCGTTGAAATTCAGACGCCAGCATTAAAGTACTATCATTGCATTTCATTACTTTAGTTTCCAAGTGCAGTTAAAGCATAGCTGGCTACAATAGTTAGATTACACAAGCACAAATTAAGAGTGCGAGTTTTGTTAGCATATTTTAGCTTACCTGTGACTGCAGCTCAGCTTGGTACGTACTAAATTTTACTATTGTTAATTATTCAGAATCATTTAATTCAAGTTCAAAGTTAAATCTCTTGTTTCTAAATTGCGTAGAGTCAAGTTGCTTTTGAAATGATTGTTGAGGTAGTCCAAGACTAACCGTATTCTGCTGGATTTCGATGTGCTTCAGAAAGAAAGCTCACTATTAACTTCAGTCACTAAATTAACTTTCGATTTTCCGGTTTTATTGATTCTTTTGCTAAATTAAGTCAGAGTGTAGCGAAATTTATTACTTCTGACAAACTTTCAGTTTTCACACTACACGTGTCATCCTTCAGTTTCCACGCTTCTAGTGCTAATTATATGTGTAATAACCTTTCTTTTTCAGTTACTATAGTAATTGTCCTTAGGGCTGGCGACCGTGATTTCCCCCAAATCTCAAATATCTAATTACCGCTAGTTAATTGTTAACGTAACGGCCGCACATTTACTTTCTTTATTAACTTTATTCCTATTTCAAAATTAATTTCCACCAGTTTCATTTGCATTTTTCCTTTCATTTAGATGTAATCCTTTCCTCCCTCTTTACCGACAGATTAACTTCGGTGACGATTGCTTTCCCAAATTTCCCATTAGGTACACGCGGTTTCATTTTTCACTGTCATTAAGGTCGATAAGTGAGGGGGAGGTTACACGTGGCGACCTGGTGACAGGACAATCTTCAAATTTGAGGTTGTTCTGGACACGAATTTGGCATTGTGCAAATCTCATAACAAAGTACTGGTTACGAAATGGTCGATACGTCAGCGAGAATATTAGTCTGAGGAATCCTAATTAGATTTGAGATTTGTTATTTATATTGAAAATTATTAAAATGAGTGAAGGCAACAATTACCAAAATTTGGTAGACTTGGGTACGGAACAATCGGTCGAACAGTGGGAAACACGCACCGCGGTACCCATTGTTCAGGGGCAGGCGGCTAGCATGAAAGACGCGACCGCCGAGACGCAACAAAGAGCAGAAATGGAATTCCAAACATTAGAAAATGTTTCGGAATCGGAAGTGAAAATCAAATCGGAATCCCTTGATGACGAATACGGGGGGACAATTAAAGAGGAAGCCGCTACGGAAGTAAAACCGGTAGTTTCCGGGAATTTAACTGATTTATTGAATGTTTTGATTAACGAAATCAAGGCTCAGTCTAGCAAGATAGAAACTCAGTCTGAAAAAATTGACAGGAAGCTAGACAATCAGAACAAAGCTATTAATGTTGTTAACAACAATGTTGGAGTTGTTAACACAAAAGTTGATAAAATCAAAGAAGATATTGTTGTGATTAATACCGAAATCGGTAATCTTAAACAGGAAATGAGAGGCGTTCAGGCGGAAATTGCGAGCATAAATACGCGTTTTAATTCCGAAATTAGCAGAATCGAGAAAAGTGTAGGAGACGCAGTTGCTCCGATCATCGAGAATAAGGTGACGGAACAAATTCAATTAGTGAGAAAAGACGATCGACAGAAGGTGGAAACTTTAAAGGTTTTAGTATCCGAAGTAGATACCAAAGTGAGGAAGCAGGCTAATACCTGCGAAGAGAAAAAGAGGGAAGTGGAAACGCTTGCGACAACCACTTGCCAAGTGATTACGAGAGTGTCGGAATTAGAAAAGAAACTTGAAGAAAAACAGAGCTATGTGCCAATCTGTGCACATAGTTCGGAATTGTTGACGAAAGAGGAGCGGTTCGACCCCTTGAAAAAAGGCGGTATACACGCGACGGATTTCATTAAAAACTGTGAAAGAGTTTTACCCAGATCATGGACTAATGAGAGAAAAATTAATGCGGTTATTGATGTGTTGGCTGGTGATGCCAAGCGTTGGGGCTTAAACCTCAACATTACGAACCTGACCTTTGACGAGTTTAAAAATTTGTTTCTGGCTGAATACTGGTCAGAGCAAAAACAGCAAAGTGTCTGGCGCGAATTTGTCGTATCGAGGCCTTTCGATGCGAATTCGCGCGGCTCGATGAAGGAGTTTTGTGAGGGCTGGATCCGCAAGTTGGAATATTTGCGTGATCGCCGCACGGAATCCGAAATAGTCTGGGAAATCTACAAGAAGCTTCCAGATGATACAAAACGCTACGTAGGAAGCAATTACAGGACAATCAATGATTTCCTGGAAAGAGTGGAGGACGAGGACAATTGGCGCAATAATCGCGACAGTGGTAGAGGCCGTGGTAACAACAACGGGTACCACAGCAACCACAACAACGATAACCATGGGAATAATGCATACCGCAATCTTGGCAGCAGAAACAATAGTGGTTCGGGCCGTAATGACAATCGATACAATGCAAATAATAACAGGAATGACGGAAACCAGTATCATACTAGCGTGATACGGGCTTCGCAGAATAGTAATAACGCCAGAGTGTGTGATCAGCCGCCTCAGCAGCATCCGGGGAGCGTATCTGCTGGGACGAGACAGGGAAACCATTAGCCGCGCCGGTGAGGGGCCGACCGGGCGTGGAGAAATTTTGGCGGCCCAATAACAGTAGAAAACCCAGGTGTCGTCGTTATGAAAATTCCGTATGGAATAATCAACGGCGGGAGAGTGTGCCAGTGTTAAGAGAAAGGAGTGCGCCCACAAGTAGTAGATCAGTTGTAGACATGGCAGTAGAAAATACATTCAGTGAGAACAATTTAAGTAGTGTTCCGGAAAACGATTATAAAGTGGCAGCTGTAATACCGACAGCGAAACTGGAGATTGAGTTTAAGAATGATTCGCAAGTGTTGAGAGAAGATCAGATGTCGGATAAAACGTCCGTCATCGAGCGAGGGGATGCAGAGAGGGATGAGGTCTGGTTAAGGCAGTTCGGTCGCTTATACGACGAACTAAGAGATTATAGGGGTCTGTATGGGAGAAGCGTTTATGGGGAGCGCGGGCAGGATTTGCCGCGTCTCGTCCCGCAGGAAGATAGTATTTGTGAATTGATAGAAAGTTCTTGCCCTAACCGGCAGACTTTACTAGAAATAGTTGATGTTAATGGGGAGCACGAGCAAGATTCGTCGTGTTTCGTCCCGCAGGAGTTGGATGTTGAAGTAGTAACGGAAAGTTCTGGCCCTAACCGGCAGACTTTACCGAAAGTTATAGTGGGAGAAGTGACCGACCCATCCGACGCAAAACTCCAGTTTAAACATTGCGAAAGTATTGAGGAGAAAGATTACGAGAATTTTAGTGATAGCCGGACACGATTGGTAGAAAAGCACGTAGATTACAGCATGTATGAGGTTAGAGCTGACGTTATACGGTCGGACGGTAGCAATGTGGGTTGCGCGGATCCAGAGGGAGTAATTGCAGATACTACTGGGCACATTCCTCCAGGTAGATTGGCGGATGATATCAATCTGGCCAAAGTGGAATCAACGAAGGTGACAATTAGTGAATTGATAGCAAAGCAACACTCAGTAGTTGACGAGTTACAGGAAAAGGTTTCGGTATTGGAGGCGAAGCTACAGACTAAGCCTCAGGACAAACGTGTTGAAATTAAAACTGTATGTGAACAGAGGCTGAAGAAGCCGCCAGATAAGCCGGATTTAGGATCAAAGCCGGATGGTTTTTTCTGGAATGACCTGGATATAGACGAGGATTTATTGTGGGAAAATAAAGAAACAGTCGAGGACAAGTGTAGACAGATAGTAGTGTCTCTTAATATGCACGACCTACAACTAAGCGTGTTGATTGACACCGGTGCAGAACTGAGTGCTGTATCTGGGAAAATATTTGAGTTACTGAAAGACAGACCCGGCATCGTAGTTATGCCAGTAACAGGGGTGAAAATTATCGGTGCTACTGGGAAGGCCAGTAAACCGGTCACAGAACAGATATTTGTCAAGTTCGAGATATGTGGGGCACGATTTGAACAAGAGTTTGTCGTCGTGCCAGACTTGACTACGGAAGTAATTATCGGGTTAGATTGGCTATTAAAGTACCGTGCAGTGATTAATTGCGAAAGCAAAACTTTGACATGTATGTCACTAGATAAAACAATGGTAGTTGGTTTTGACGAGGCAGGAGACGGTGTGCATAGGCAATACCAGCCTATACACATTGTTAACTGGCCGGATGACATTGACGTAGGAATGAATTTGAACTGCCGTAACGTGAGGAATCTCGGCATTGACAAAAGTGTAGAAAGTGAAATGGAAGAGATAATCAAATTCCCTCCACGGATTGACATTAGTATTGGCGTGAAAAAAGATCGTTTGCGAGAAGTAATGAAGCTAAAAGCCGACGCTCGCACACGTCGTCATGACGCTAAAGCGCGTTTTGCTAAGTTTGCAATCGGAGACTTAGTACTTGTAAAAGCTCATGAGAAATCGAGCGAGATAGACCATGAAATCTCTAAATTTAAGTTTGTTTATAATGGACCATATAAAGTCATTGGTATACCTCACACAAATGCTTATTGCTTAGAGTATCCAAGCTCTGGAAAACGATTAGGTATACGGAATATTGTAGACTTGAAATTGTACCAACCTAGGGTTGATTAATATCACAGAATGGGTAATTTGTGCAGTATGTAAAATAGAGTGTAAGATTTAACGATTTGCTAGATTGCCATGCTTTTGACTGACCAAGGTCATTAAAGAAGTTGTAATTAATAAGTAATTAATTTTGATTAATCAATTTAATTTTAATCAATTTAATCATGATCTAATCAACTGAAAAATCCAAGCTGCTAGTTTAAGTTTTCAGCTGAGTCACAGTAGATTAAGGAATGTAAATATGCTTTTGTAACTAGCTGTCAGATTTCATTAATGTGTGTTTTACTAGTCATTGCCGATGTACTTAGACGCTGTTTTAAGTTTCAGGCTAGTACATGCGTATGATGATGGACAGTGTTGAGTTATCCACTGTGATAGTGTTTATGGACTCCTTGAGATTACTCGGGAGTGAGTTTTACCGAAAGAATTCAGTGAAACGGACGTTCTGGAAATGCCGTTACAAGGGCGAGAGAGATCAAGCGTGCCGCACAGGCGGGCGCAACAATACTGGCGGGGCGGAACCGCTGTCGGCTCTTGTGCGGCTGTCGGCTCTTGTGCCGCTGTCGGCATTCTTTGTACTTGCGAGTACGGAAGGCGGAGTTGTTTTTCTTCCCGGACAGCTGATATGAAAGAATTCTGTTGTCAATATTTATGTTTTTGTCGATCTGCTGTATATTATTTTCTTGTTTAGCGTTAAGTGCACACTCATGCCGAGAGTATTAATTATGAAAAGGTTATGTAAAATGTGTATTCTATGTAATTAATTATTAATTTGCGTATTTTAATATACCTGTTTTTTATGACCATGTAATCTGATTAATTTTGTAAATAGCAGTCCATTTCTTGATACTGCTAGGAGTTTAGATTTTTAGAATAGCTAAACCATTTTCTATATTTTCTATGAATTTTAATATGTTGTCAACCTGTTTTATTTTGTGCAAGATGACAGAGTGGAATAAGATTAGGAGTGTCTCCACTCAATTATTATTGTCTAAAAATTGGTTTATGGTTAATTAGACGAATGCTAAATTTTTTTGATGTTTTGAGCATATGATTTCCGCTGTTTCTTTTTTGGGACATTTTCTGAGTCTGTTTACGTTACACGAACAACCTCAGACAATGTGGGGCACGTGTAACGCCGGAAATGCATATCCTCCTATTTCCATCTATTGTACTATAAATTTGTTTTCCTTATTTTTGTTACCTGAATATATAACATTTCTGTGTCTTCGTATATTGTAATTGTTTTACTATTTGTGTATATATATATATATATATATATATATATATATATATATATATATATATATATATATATATATATATGTGTGTGCATTTATGTCGATGTATAATTGGTTTGTTTCGTAAATATTATTTGTATTTTTACGCTGGGTCTTGCCTAGGGAAAACTGCTATCGAACGATTACATCGATAGGTCGTGTGAAGAATCAAAGTGTGTAGGATCTTTGGGAGTGTTAACTCTGCCGCGTGGAGCGCGGGCAGAGCAGTTGGAGTCTGGCTGGAGTAGCGAGTGGAGCAGGTGTGTGGTGTGACGCTACCGCGAGTTGCCGCGCTTTCGGGGTTTAGCAGCATGTAATTGCGCTCGACTTGCGATGATAGTTTCTGATATGGTGTCGCGGACGGGAAGCATTAGCTGGCGCACATCAAGAGCCCGTTTCGTCTGGTGACCGTGTCGAGAAGAAGGCGCGCCAACATCCAGCTTCTGCAACAGCGACGGCCGACAATGAGTGACTGTCGCCACATCCTCGATCGACGGCTTCAAACCTTCAATCAACCAACAAGGAAGACTGGAAGCACGTAAAGTTTTAGAACTGTATGGCAGACCTCAGCTTTTCAAACTTTTAAAATTGTTGCATCACAAAATTACAGCTACTTAGCATGAACCTTTGTTGCTCATTGTCCCAATTGCATTACCAAGCAGGGTCCCTTCCTTTTCCGAAATGAAACCGAGTGTCGTTGAAATTCAGACGCCAGCATTAAAGTACTATCATTGCATTTCATTACTTTAGTTTCCAAGTGCAGTTAAAGCATAGCTGGCTACAATAGTTAGATTACACAAGCACAAATTAAGAGTGCGAGTTTTGTTAGCATATTTTAGCTTACCTGTGACTGCAGCTCAGCTTGGTACGTACTAAATTTTACTATTGTTAATTATTCAGAATCATTTAATTCAAGTTCAAAGTTAAATCTCTTGTTTCTAAATTGCGTAGAGTCAAGTTGCTTTTGAAATGATTGTTGAGGTAGTCCAAGACTAACCGTATTCTGCTGGATTTCGATGTGCTTCAGAAAGAAAGCTCACTATTAACTTCAGTCACTAAATTAACTTTCGATTTTCCGGTTTTATTGATTCTTTTGCTAAATTAAGTCAGAGTGTAGCGAAATTTATTACTTCTGACAAACTTTCAGTTTTCACACTACACGTGTCATCCTTCAGTTTCCACGCTTCTAGTGCTAATTATATGTGTAATAACCTTTCTTTTTCAGTTACTATAGTAATTGTCCTTAGGGCTGGCGACCGTGATTTCCCCCAAATCTCAAATATCTAATTACCGCTAGTTAATTGCTAACGTAACGGCCGCACATTTACTTTCTTTATTAACTTTATCCCTATTTCAAAATTAATTTCCACCAGTTTCATTTGCATTTTTCCTTTCATTTAGATGTAACCCTTTCCTCCCTCTTTACCGACAGATTAACTTCGGTGACGATTGCTTTCCCAAATTTCCCATTAGGTACACGCGGTTTCATTTTTCACTGTCATTAAGGTCGATAAGTGAGGGGGAGGTTACAACGCCCTTCCTCGTACTACTTCTGTCCGCTTTCAAACCGCAGTCTCCACATCTTACTCGATACAACCAGTACGTAAGGGACCTTCTTCTTTGACATCTTGGCGAAATACAGAACTTCTTTTCCGAAATCGAAATATTTATGACTTTGGGCAAACGAAAGCGATGCCGACGATTATGTCAGTATGTAATTAGTTCTGCCAAGTACAAATATAGATCCCTCCGTCTGTACATTAGCTTCCTTTCACGCTTACTGATTGCGATAGAAACAGTCCATCGCCATGGGAGCAACAAGAAAGGAACGATGTAAAGAGAATGCGAATGTACGCTAATCATTTCTTTTTGATCACTGCATTTGTGCCTACTTTAATTACTGCAACTGCATGCCCAAAAGACAATAAGGAAAGAAGAAATGGGTATGTGAATGTTTGAAAAGAAGGACGACATACTCCGTATTAATTTTCTCTCTAAAATCCTTTATCCCTTGCAGCGAAACATTAGTTAATAAAGTGTAGCGGGACAACGTTCAAAACATGACTGAAAATACGTTCACTAAATAGAGATAAGAACATCTATGATTGACATGTCACCTAAAGTCGGCGTACAATTTTAAAATGTTAGAAATGAGAAAATGAAGTAATACAGAGTGCTATGCTTGTAACGTACGTTGTTGTTCTACATTGTTTAGCTCTGGTATTTATAGGGTCACAGAGAAAGCATCCTAGGTTTTAGAGGGGAAAACCGTAATTGTAATGATCTGCACTACAACAGAAACAAGAAGCAAAACTTAAGGAAAAATAATGTAATTTGTGTTCCAGCTCACAAGCGACTTTGAAGCAGTAGTTCCTGCGACTTAGTACGGGCAGAGGTTATATTCGACAACCGGAATAAATTAATACCTGGCTCCTTTTATCGATCCCCGGTCTCAGATGAAACAGTTGCTGAACAGTTCAAAGAAAACTTGAGTCTCATCACAATTAGGTACCCTACTCATACAACTATAGTTGGCAGTGACTTCAATCTACCCTCCGTACGTTGACAAAAATACATTTTTAGGCCCTAATGTAGATAGAAAACAACTCCCATAATTGTTCTAAAAGCTTTTTTAAAATTATTTTGAACAATTAGTTCACGAGGCCATTCAAATTGTAAATGGTTACGAAAACACACTTGACCTCTTAGCCACAAATAATCCTGAGCATCACGACGGATACAGTGATTAGTGAACACATAGTCGTAACGAGTCTCAATTCCGTAACAAAGACATTCACCAAAACTAAACACGAAATATATCTATTTATAAAAGCAGCTAAAAATTCGGTTGACATCTTTCTAAGGGACAGTCTCCAATCCTTCCAAACTATGTAAGTGAAGACCATATGTGGCTTAAGTTCAAAGAAATAGTATAAACAGCACTCGAGAGATTCATACTAAATAAATTAATGAAATACGGAACTGATCCCCCATGGTACACAAAACACGACAGAAAGCTGCTACAGGAGCACCGAAAAAGGCACGTATAATTTAGACGAACGCCAAATCTCCAAGATTGGCGAAGTTTTACTGAGGCTCGAAATTCGGTGCGGATTTCAATGCGAGATGCATTTAATAGTTTCCACAACGAAACTTTCTATAGAGAAGTGGCGGAAAATCCAAAGAGATTCTGGTCCTATGTTAAGTAAACCAAGGTTCAGTAAGTACCTTTACTGCGCGACAGTGACGGTAATGTTACTGATGACAGTGCCACTAAAGTGGAGTTACTAAGTGCAGTTCCAGGGGTCGGGCGGCGGGTGAGGAGGAGACGGGGGAGGCAAGCGATCCAACCCTTCGGAACAGGTAAAATTGTGGCAAATGTCCGCACACCTTGGCCGCGGTATGCAGTCTGCAACGCGCCACAGGGGAGTTAAGCCACTGGCCGCCGTTCGCAGCGCACCATGTAACCAGCATTGCCTTGGGCGGAAATATGTGTCTCTTCTTAGCTCACCATGGAGCCTTTCGATACGACTGTAATTAGCCGATGTAGGAATGTCAGACACGGTGATGATGGGTGCGTGTTTTACAATCAGCCTTTTGTTAATAAATTGTTTAAACTTACTTTTCGGTGTTCGCGTACTCTGTACCTCAAGGACCCACTGCTTACAAATCCTGATAAGTATTTTGTGTAATTATCATCCAGGGGGAAACAACACAAACAACCTCCTTATAGAAGTGGTGTGAGTATGGGGATAGTTATGGAAAATCTACAGCCCTGAAGAGGTGCTGCACAAAGTGAACTTCGAGCAGCAGCAGCATGAACATCTTCCCACTACGCGGGGACATCAAAATGGTTCAAATGGCTCTGAGCACTATGGGACTTAACATCTGAGGTCATCAGTCCCCTAGAACTTAGAACTACTTAAACCTAACCAACCTAAGGACATCACACACATCCATGCCCGAGGCAGGATTCGAACCTGCGACAGTATCAGTCGCGCGGTTCCGGACTGAAGCGCCCAGAACGGATCGGCCACCGTGGCCGGCGCGGGGACATCCAGCGCTGGAATTCAGGTTGGTCTACTCTAGTTTGGCTAGAATACGAAAGGCAGTGATGAATTTTTACTTTACACTGGAGCGACTCATTGGCGTTAAATTAGACGAAATGCTTCAATCCAGACAGAGTAAAGTTCTCAATCTACAGACTGTTATTAATGAATTGCAAGAAGAGATTCGTCAGTTCAAGGCAGAAAGAAACGAGTGTAACATTCCGAAAGCCTTGTCAAATGATAGTTCATGCAATACAACTACAATAAAAACTTTTTCATTATTGCCATCAGTACCAGTGTTTAGCGGAAAACCCGAAGATGATGTGAAAGTGTTTTTTCGTAAACTTGAAGGTGCCGCCCTGTTAGTATCATGGACAGATTCCAATAAGCTAGTGGTTGCCAAATTAAGAATTCAGGGAGCAGCACAAGATTTCATTAGCTCGGAGCCTACTTACGTGAAAATAGAAGATTACAATGAGTTTAGAACGGCTGTTGTTCAGATATTTAAACGTAAAAACGTGATAAGATTTTACAGAGAGCAGCTTTACAGTTTGCGAATGCGACGAGACGAATCTATCTAGCAGTTTGCCGACAGAATTCGAAACATCAACACTGAAACGTACGAGTTAGTAGAAGATGAAAATGAGAATCGCATTCAGTTGTTCGAAGCCAACCAGACACTCTTGGACACATTTATTCATGGGTTATACGGAAAGGAAGTAAGTAAAGCTGTTAGATTGGCACGATGTAAAACGTTTTGGGAAGCAGTAGAATCAGCTGTTTGTTTCGTTGAAGCACTAGGACGACGGAATGAGATGCAGAAACAAGAACGCAGAATTTTCAACACAACAGTACAATGCTACAGATGCAATAAGCTGGGTCACAAGCGTACGGATAGTAAAGAGGATTGAATCTGCTATCATTGAGGGATGCAGGGTCATTTTTCGAGAGATCGTCGCAACAAGAAGAAAGCTAATGCGAACAACAGAGAACTTGTCAGATATTTAAGCGAGTACGGGCACGTACAGGCCACCACTCCATCCGCCCCCTGCTGGAGACATTGATTCCTGTTAGTTACAGCGAAAATCAGACCGAAAATGACTTCGTGATAGGTGCTGTATATCGTGGGAGAAACATCAAACTACTTACTGACACAGGAGCATAGGCCTCATTAATGTGGTGTTGCATATATAAATGGGATAAATTGAAACCGCCGCTATTAAAACTGCGAGGGTTAAATGGAGGAAAACTACATAACTATGGAGAAGTTGACATAGAATTAATTCTTAGCCAAGGCCAAGATGAAGATGGAAATAAAGATAAATACGCAGCAAGGGTGCAAGTAGTTTCAAACAATGAAACGCGTTACAACGGTGTACTTGGGATTTGATTTCTTGTCCGCTAACGAGACACATATATTTGTTGCATAAAGAAAGATCAGACTAGGCCATAGCAACTACAACCTAGGAAATCGTTCTTCATATCGTACTCAAAGGAGCAGCAATACTGACGTCGCGGGGATTGACCGCGCAAATGATGCATCAGTTCAAACCGTCCGAGTCTATGTTCAAATTGATCAGCCTCAGCAAATTCCCAAGGGAGCAGGGAACACAATCTACGTTGCATTTAAGTCACCCCAAAGCAAGGAAGGAACTTTGTTATTAATTGAGCGATCCGAGAAAAGTGAGTTACTGGATCCAATGCATTGTTATGTTGCTAGAAGTGTAGGTGTCGCTACAATGGTGAGACAGAATGTCGCAATAGTCCCGGTTACAATAATGAATATGAGCAATGAGGATGTTGTTTTGCCACGAGGAACGAAAGTTGCTGAAATGTCGACCGTAAGTAAAAGTGACGTAATACAGATTCCAGATGAGGTAACAAACGCTGCAGTATAAACACAGATTTTTGTAACAGTACCGCAAAATTGCAACGAGGAGACGAAGTTAATAATGAACTGAAGAAGCGCAAGATTTGGAAGAAGATAGAAAACTGGACAGCTCATGAACAGAAGATTTTAGCGCCTGTGTTGGAGTATGCAGATTTATTCCGAGAACGTGCAAATTTACCCGTCGCTCTACATCTACATGTTTACTGTGCCAAGCAAGATCGTAAGAGATGGAAAAGAGCCACCGTGGTACAACAACCGAGTTAGAAAACTGCTGCGGAAGCAAAGGGAACTTCACAGCAAACATAAACATAGCCAAAGCCTTGCAGACAAACAAAAATTACGCGAAGCGAAATGTAGTGTGAGAAGGGCTATGCGAGAGGCGTTCAATGAATTCGAAAGTAAAGTTCTATGTACTGAAACACAAAATGTCCAGACACTCTGTGACCAAAATGGTACTGAAACAGAGGATGACAGACTAAAGGCCGAAATACTATATGTCTTTTTCCAAAGCTGTTTCACAGAGGAAGACTGCACTGTAGTTCCTTCTCTAGATTGTCGCACAGATGACAAAATGGTAGATATCGAAACAGACGACAGATGGATAGAGAAACAATTAAAATCGCTTAAAAGAGGAAAGGCCGCTGGACCTGATGGGATACCAGTTCGATTTTACACAGAGTACGTGAAGGAACTTGCCCCCTTCTTGCAGCGGTGTACCGTAGGTCTCTAGAAGAGCGTAGCGTTCCAAAGGATTGGAAAAGGGCGCAGGTCATCCCCGTTTTCAAGAACGGACGTCGAACAGATGTGCAGAACTATAGACCTATATCTCTAACGTCGATCAGTTGTAGAATTTTGGAACACGTATTATGTTCGAGTATAACGACTTTTCTGGAGACTAGAAATCTACTCTGTGGGAATCAGCAAGGGTTTCGAAAAAGACGGTCGTGTGAAACCCAGCTCGCGCTATTCGTCCACGAGACTCTAGAGGGCCATAGACACAGGTTCACAGGTAGATGCCGTGTTTCTTGACTTCCGCAAGGCGTTCGATACAGTTCCCCACAGTCGTTTAATGAACAAAGTAAGAGCATATGGACTATCAGACCAATTGTGTGATTGGATTGAAGAGTTCCTAGATAACAGAACGCAGCATGTCATTCTCAATGGAGACAAGTCTTCCGAAGTAAGAGTGATTTTAGGTATGCCGCAGGGGAGTGTCGTAGGACCGTTGCTATTCACAATATACATAAATTACCTTGTGGATGACATCGGAAGTTCACTGAGGCTTTTTGCAGATGATGCTGTGGTATATCGAGAGGTTGTAACAATGGAAAATTGTACTGAAATGCAGGAGGATCTGCAGAGAATTGACGCATGGTGCAGGGAATGGCAATTGAATCTCAATGTAGACAAGTGTAATGTGCTGCGAATACACAGAAAGATAGATCCCGTATCATTTAACTACAAAATAGCAGGTCAGCAACTGGAAGCAGTCAATTCCATAAATTATGTGAGAGTACGCTTTATGAGTGATTTAAAATGGAATGATTATATAAAGTTGATTGTTGGTAAAGCAGATGCCAGACTGGGATTCATTGGAAGAATCCTAAGGAAATGCAATCCGAAAACAAAGGAAGTAGGTTACAGTACGCTTGTTCGCCCACTGCTTGAATACTGCTCAGCAGTGTGGGATCTGTACCAGATAGGGTTGATAGAAGAGATAGAGAAGATCCAACGGAGAGCAGCGCGCTTCGTTACAGGATCATTTAGTAATCACGAAAGCGTTACAGAGATGATAGATAAACTGCAGTGGAAGGCTCTGCAGGAGAGACGCTCAGTAGCTTGGTACAGGCTTTTGTTGAAGTTTCGAGAACATACCTTCACCGAAGAGTCGAGCAGTATATTGCTCCCTCCTACGTATATCTCGCGAAGAGACAATGAGGATAAAATCAGAGAGATTAGAGCCCACACAGAAGCATACCGACAATCCTCCTTTCCACGAACAATACGAGACTGGAATAGAAGGGAGAACCGATAGAGGTACTCAAGGTACCCTCCGCCACACACCGTCAGGTGGCTTGCGGAGTATGGATGTAGATGTAGATAGATGTACTCTGCAATTCGCACTTGGATTACGTCGCACTTTTCTTTGTTTAGTGCTAATTGCCACTTTTCGCACTATACAGAAATTCTCTCTAGATCATTTTGTAATTGGAATAGATCGTCTGATGATTTTACTAGACGGTAAATTATAGCGTCATCTGCAAACTATCTAAGGGGGCTGCTCATTTTATCACCTAAATCATTTATGTAAATCAGGAACAGCGGAGGGTCTATGACACTACTTTGCGGAAAGCCAGATATCACTTGTGTTCTACTCGATGATTTACCGTCTATCACTACGAACTGTGACCTCTCTGAGAGGAAATCACGAATCCAGTCACACAACTGAGACAATACTCGACATGCACGCAATTTGATTAATACATCCAAAAACAAAGATGATGTGACTTACCAAACAAAAGCGCTGGCAGGTCGATAGACACACAAACATACACACAAAATTCAAGCTTTCGCAACCAACGGTTGCTTCATCAGGAAAGAGGGAAGGAGAGGGAAAGACGAAAGTATGTGGGTTTTAATGGAGAGGGTAAGGAGTCATTCCAATCCCGGGAGCGGAAAGACTTACCTTAGGGGGAAAAAGGACAGGTATACACTCGCACACACACCCATATCCAACCGCACATACACAGACACAAGCAGACATTTGTAAAGGCAAAGAGTTCCGGCAGAGATGTCAGTCGAGGCAGAAGTACGGATGCCTTGGCGCACGGCCAGCACATCTTGGCACAGTGTTACACCGTCCGGGTTATCTGGATACTTCCCACTAACACCAACCTGTCAGAACTGCGGAGATGGGAACTTGCCCTTCAGTATATCCTCTCTTCTTGTTATCCGCCAGGCCTCAACCTCCGCTAATTTCAAGTCGCCGCCGCTCATACCTCACCTGTCTTTCAACAACATCTGGCCTCTGTACTTCTGCCTCGACTGACATCTCTACCGAAACTCTTTGCCTTTACAAATGTCTGCTTGTGTCTGTGTATGTGCGGTTGGAAATGGGTGTGTGTGCGAGTGTATACCTGTCCTTTTTCCCCCTAAGGTAAGTCTTTCCGCTCCCAGGATTGGAATGACTCCTTACCCTCTCACTTAAAACCCACATCCTTTCGTCTTTCCCTCTCCTTCCCTCTTTCCTGATGAAGCAACCGTTGGTTGCGAAAGCTTGAATTTTGTGTGTATGTTTGTGTGTCTATCGACCTGCCAGCGCTTTCGTTTGGTAAGTCACATCATCTTTGCTTTGGGTATATTTTTCCCACGTGTAATGTTTCCCTCTATTATATCCAATTTGATTAATAGTCGCTTGTGAGGAACGGTATCAAAAGCCTTCCAGAAATCTAGGAACGTGGAATCAATCTGAGATTATTTGTTGGCAGCATTCATTACTTCATGGGAATAAAGAGCTAGCCGTTGCACAAGAATGGTATTTTCTGAATCCGTGTTGGTTATGTATCAATAAGTCATTTTCTTCAAGGTGATTCATAATGTTCGAGTACAGTATATGCTCCAAAATCCTACTGCAAATTGTGGTCAGTGATATGGGTCTGTAATTAAATGGGTTACTGCTATTTCCTTTCTTGGATATTGGTGTGCTACTTTCCAGTCTTTAAGAACAGACCTTTCATCAAGTGAGTGGTTGTATACGATTGCTAAGAAAGGCGCAGCTGTGTCTGCAGACTCTGAGAGGAACCTGATTTGTATACCATCTGGACCGGAAAACTTGCCTTTCTTAAGTGATTTGAGTTGTTTCACAACACCGAAGTTATATACTTTTATGTCACTCTTGCTAACAGCTGTTCTGGTTTTGAATTCTGGAATATTTACTTCGTCTTCTTTCGTGAAGGAATTACGGAAAATTGTATTTAGTAACTCCACTTTATTGGCACCAGCATCAGTAACATTTCCATCGCTATCGCGCAGTGACGGTATTGACTGTTTTTTGCCACTGGTGTACTTTACATAGAACCAGAATCTCTTTGGGTTTTCTACCATATTTTGAGACAATATTTCATTGTGGAAACTATTGAAAGCATCTCGCATTGACGTCCGCACTAAATTTCGAGCTTCCGTGAAACTTAGCCAGTCTTGAGGATTTTGTGTTGTTCTGAATTTGGCATGTTTTTTCATTGCTTCTGCAACAGTGTTCTGACGTGTTTTGTGTACCATGGTGGATCAGTCCTGTCTCTTATTAACTTATGCAGTATGAATATATCTATTGCTGTCTATACTGTGTCTTTGAATTTGATCCTTATCTGGTCTACACTTACATAATTAGCTTGGAAGAATGAAGATTCTCTCTTAGGAAGGCATCAAGCGAATTTTTATCTGCTGTTTTAAATATATTTATTTTGCGTTTATTTTTAGTGGTTTTGGTTGATATGGTTTTGAGCCTCGCTACAATAACCTGTTTAGCGGAACCCGAAAACCCACCACCCTATGGCGCAAGTCGAGGAATCTGCAGCATACACAGTCACAGAACCATCTCAGCCTCTGATTCAGATCCTCCAGTTGGCTCTGTACCAAAGGTCCGCAATCGGTCCTGTCGATGATTCTGCAGATGGTGAGCTCTGCCTTCATCTTGCTAATAAGACTGGCAGTCTTTGCCAACTCAGATAGCCACCAGAAACTCATTTAGTTCAGCATCGCATTCATACAGGGAATGCAGCCCCAGCCACACAGAAACCTTACCAAATACCATTCAGTCAAAGAGAGCTGGTAGAAGATATGGTTAAACAACAATTAGAAGCCAGAATTATAAAACCAAGAGATCCTTCAGACCCATCGTGGTGTTTGCCTGTTGTAATTGCAAAGAAGAAATCAATTTTTGGAGAACCACAGTTCCGTTTTTGTGTTGATTATTGATCTTGAATGCTGTGACCACACCCGACATTTACCCTTACCAAATTTAGTGGAAACCTTGGATTACTTAGGCAGATGTCAATTTTTTTCACTATGTGATTTAACAAGTGGTTATCACCAGTTGACAGTGCATCCAGATGATCAAGCAAAAACTTCATTTGGAACTGCAACAGGAGTATACAAGTATCTTTGTATGCCATTTGGACTTTGTAATGCTCCAGCTACATTTCAATGTCTGATGGATTCAGTTTTACGAGGGCTCACCCCAACACAAGCAATTGTTTACCTTGATGATGTAATAATTTTTGGTGAAAACATGAAGCAGCGTACTGAGAGACTACAAGCTGTTTTTGAGGGTATAAGAAGTGCAAACCTATCTTTGTCAATAAATAAATGTCATTTTGCACGAAGTAAGGTTAACTACCTTGGTCATGTTATAACCACTGAAGGTGTTCGACCTGATCCAAAATTAATTGAAGATGTAAAGAATTTTCCTGAACCACAGAATTTGAAAGAACTACAATCATTCTTGGGATTATCAAATTTCTGCAGACGATTAATATCAGGTTATGCGAATATAGCACGTCCAAGGTCACAGCTACTGAAGAAAGCAGCCACATTTAATTGGTCAACAGAATGCAAAACGGTAATGGAAGAACTTAAAACTGCTCTAGCCACAGCCCCAGTGTTAGCCCATACTGATTTCAGTAAACCTTTTATTCTTTCAACAGATGCATCCAATTTTGCAATAGGAGCAATCTTGTCTCAAGAAGTTGATGGCCATGAACATCCAATCTCATTTGCTTCCAGACAATTAAACAAAGCAGAATGTAATTATACTACTACTGAGAAGGAGCTTTGTCCTTTTGTTTTTGGTATAACACATAATAGGTGTTTATTAACAGGAAGAGAATTTACAGTTATTACAGATCATGCCGCACTTAAATGGTTATTGAGCTTAAAGGATTCAAGTTCCAGGTTAACAAGATGGGCATTAAGACTGAGTGAGTACCAATTTAATGTGAACAACATGTGAATGCTGATGCAATGAGTCGAAAAGTCAATGTTTGTGTTACCATAAGTTGAGAAGAAGAGTTAAGGGAAACTCAAGAAGAAGATCCACAATGCAAATTATTGGAAAATGAACAATGTTTTGTCGATACAGATGGATTATTGTACAAAAGCACTAGTATAGGAAACTGCCTAGTTATTCCAGAAAGCATAAAAGAGCAAACCGTGAGAGAACAACACAATTCTTTATTATCAGGACATTGCGGTATAAAAGCAAGAAACATTAAAATAGCTCAAATGTTTTGGTGGCAGAGCTGCAAAGCTGTCATTTCGAGTTTGTTACACAATTTGATTCCTGTAACAGATGGAATAATGTAGGAAAAAGTAGAGCACCATTGCAAGAACTGCCAGAGACAAGTGAACCATTTGAAAGGCCATTGCCTAAGACTAAAGATGGAAAGAAATACATATTGATAATGTTAAATCATTTCTCTAGATAACTTCTAATTATACCCATAACTGGTCAGAGTGCTGAGAGTATAGCTAAAGTTTTTGTAAAAGAATGGATTCTTAAGTTTGGATCATCATTAAGTATAAATAGTGATCAAGGAACGAATTATATGAGTGAATTACTTAAACAGACTTGTAAGCTCATCCAAATAACTCGGTTAAGGACTACACCAGCACACCCTGTAGGAAATGGAAGAGTCAAGCGAGTCCACAGAACCATTATTAAAATGGTTAGCCATTATGTGGGCAGCAAGCACGACAGTTGGGATGTCTGTTTACCATACTTGGTAAGTTGTTACAACGCCAAAATGCACAGCTCAACTGGCCTAAGTCCATATGAGATTGTCTACAGAAGAAGCATGCATTCACCCTTGGACTAACTGCCGGAATCAGCAATGAACACGTAAGGGATCTAGCATGCAAACTAAAGGAAGCATGGAGGGGAGTGAAACAGTGAAATCATCAATCCTTTCTTCAGCAAGCAAGACAACATGACTGCCAATCAGCAGTGCCCCAGTATCAAGTTGGAGATCTTGTGTATCTGAGCAACGTGACGTTAAAGGAGAGTCAAGTCAAAAATGTTAAGAAGTTTTTGAAGGGACCATATCCAATCTTGGAGGTATTGTCACCAGTCACTCTTAAGCTCCAACTGCCCTTTCGTTCAACTGTCATTCATGTCAATTGTGTAAAGCCATTTCTGGGTAGATTTCCTGTATCATCGCAAGATGACTAGGACCGACCGAAAGACAGACCTGCTGTTCTCAAACCCAGGAAGCAAGAATCGCAAGGTTGCAGTCCAGACTTCAAAGCCGAGGCATTGCCACATTCTGAGCAATCCTGTTTCAAACACCCCTACAACCTACGTAAACATGTGAAGTGTGAGAGAGTACAATGCATGTGTTTATTTCAGCCATGTGCTTATGTGAATGTGTTGTGAAAATTTAGTATTGAAGCTATTACACGAGTGCACAAGTGAAGCTAAATCTTTTATTCCACAGGTTACCACAAGAAACTCATTTATTTTATATTTATTGTTAACTCTAGTATTCAGAACTAATTAACCATGTTCATTTTTATTCTAATGTTTGCTATGATAGCGTATTCTACCAATGCTGTAGTAATAGTACCACAGAGTACAGGTGTTTTGTTTGAACCATGATCAGACATGATAGTTTCAACAAGTAATGCAGAACTTTTACTCAAGTACAATCTGAGTGAAATCCAGCAACAGTTTAATTCTGTAAAGAAGCAAATTGATCTAATTCTTTGTGTTAAGGGTAATGATACAATTTTGGAAATGGGTACATCGTGGTATAATAACTGGATTACAGCCAAAATGCAGGTAGAGCCTACATTTGCTAATTATGAACAAGAGATTAACTGCTTTTTAAAGCTTTTGCCACATAAAACTTTGATTAGGCGTAAACATGCCTGCTTTGATTTTGGAGGGAGTATCCTTTGTACTGTATTTGGCTCTTTAACTAGTTGAGATCTACTGGAAGTTAAAGGCAAAATATTAGCTCTTGAACAACAGTCCAGTACAAATTCAACTAACCTCCCTAATGAAATTATCCTATTAAAGAATATGCAAAGAACCATTACTAACCATTGAACAGATTGTGCAGCAGTTTATCTCACATTTCCACGTAATACGTAATGAAAGGAACACAAATATCAAAGAACTATTCCAAGGATTAAATGCTGTGAGTGCACACTTAGATTTCAACACTCTTTTGTTAAGGATTACTGATTGTTTTTCAAATGCTAGAATTGATGCCCTTAATGTAAGAACAGCCTTAGAAAGTAGTTAAAATGATTGAGTAGTGTACTACTACACCGAGAACAGTTTTTACAGATCTTACTATCAATTGAACAAAAGCTAGATGCAACATATATTATGATTTACCCTGTTAACTCTTACAATTTATATGCTTACTACAAGTTAACCACCACACACTCTTTAAGATTGAAGATGATTTAACTGTTATTGTTTCTATACCCATTGCTAGATCAAAGCATAATTTTGAAATGTGTAACATTTATACTAACCTTGTGAAATGGAGACAGGCAGGTATTCATGTAAAGTCTGAATGATTATCTACTGATTAGCAAGGATCGAAGATATTTTGCGTCCCTGAATAAAAATGATTTGCATATGTGTAAACTTATTCATAAGTTCATTTTCCCTGAATCAGCAGTATTCCTAGATTGTAGAGTGTACAGCTGTGAGAAAGAGTTGCTTATGAATCATCCGCCAAGAGATGATTGCCCTAGAATTTTCATGCATCTTTATCATCCATTTCTGAAACGATGTTATGAAGGTATTATTTTCTCATTTAACTCCACCCTTGATGTCAAATTTACCTGTAAAAATTATGATACACCTGAGCTACCCTTTACAATCAAATTGAATAATAGTGGATTAATCTTTAATGCCACACATTTTGATTTATCTTGTGAACTATTTGATACGCCTAGTGTATTGCCAACTACATTTCATGCGACTGGACATTTGCCATTAACGAGAGTGTTACCTGTTTATTACAATGATTCATATATATTAACATATGGGAAGCATTCCTTATCAAGTTTTTCTGAAGACAATCATTTAATTAAGGATATCCATGAAAATGTAATTTCTTCCAATAATGAGTTAAACTTTATTGAAGCAGCAAATTGAATTAAGTCCTTCATCCAGTAATGTTCATGGATACTTGATTGACAGTATTGTGTTTTTATTGCTTTTATTAATTTGTCTTTTGTCAACAGAATTTGTCATGTATGAAATTATCATCCTGAAAGCTCACTTCTCTGTGTTGAACATTACTGTATCTGCAAATGAAATACATGTTGCAATGCCTTCTGATACTACAAATGGCGAAATAGATTCATAATGCCCAGGAGGTTGTTTCGAGCAACCTATGGTTGCTCTTTCTCTCTGAGGAGAGTGATGTATAAGGGTCTAGGGTTTGCACGTAGCTGTACAGTATGTAACACGTGCTCACCAGCTGACCTATCTTGGAATGCTGACAATTTGCTTGGTTTCAGTAGACGTGCATCCAGCCACAGTGCACCACAGGGGAGTAAGCCACTGGCCACCATCCGCAGTGCACCATATAACTATCGTGGCCTCGGGCGCGAATATGTCTCTCTTCTTAGCTCACCATGGAGCCTTTCGATACGACCATATTAGCCGGTGTTAGGATGTCAGACACAGTGATGATGGGTGCGCGTAGTGAGAGTGTTTTATAATCAGCCTTTTGTTAATAAACTGTTTAAACTTACTTCTTGGTGTTCACGTATTCTGTACCTCAAGGACCCACCTGCTTACAAATCGTGACAAATATTTTGTGTAATTATCATCCGGGGGCAACAACACAAACAACCTCCTTATACAAAGTAAATATTCCAGAATTCGAATCAAGCACAACTGCCAACATGAGTAATGTAGAAGCAGATATCCTCGAAGTAGTGAAGCAATTTAAATCACTTAATAAAAGCAAGTCTTTCAATCCAGACTGTATACCAATTAGTTTCCTTTCAGAGTATGCTGATGCAATAGTTCCTTACTTAACAATCATACACAACCGTTTGCTCGACGAAAGATCTGTACCCAAAGACTGGAAAGTTGCACGGGTCACACCAATATTCAAGAAAAGTAGTAGGAGTGATCCACTAAATTACAGGCCCATATCGTTAGCATTGATATGCAGCAGGATTTTGGAACATATATTGTGTTCGAACATTATGAATTACCTCAAAGAAAATGGTCTATTGACACACAGTCAACATGGGTTTTGAAAACATCGTTCTTGTGAAACACAACTAGCCTTTATTTGCATGAAGTGTTGAGTGCTTTTGACAAGGGATTTCAGATCGATTCCATATTTCCGCATGCTATATGAGGTTGGAATAATACAGAATTTTGAGGGTGGTTTGATGAACCCTCTGCCATGCATTTAAATGTGATTTGCAGGGTATCCATGTAGATGTAGATGTAGATGCAGAAGATGGGGATCGAGACGTGGAGATGAGAGTGGGTGAGCTCCAGGAATGTCAGAACAAGGTGGTCACCATATGCCCAACTTGCGACGTTGTCTCCTGCAACTGTTTAAGAGAAAAATGTGAGAACATCTTTGCCCGAAGGAGGTGACTGAAACAAAATGTTATTTTTGGAGAGCAGGGCTCCATTGGGTTTATTCAGTATACAATGACACGGTGGTGGTTGCTAGTTGTTATGAGCAAGGGAAACTCAAGGGGGTGAAAGGTTTGAAGCTGCAAGGCAGCAGACTACTAATTAATGAGACAAGGGGTGATAGATTAGGACCTACATTTCATTTACCAGCGACTACAACAGGAGTTTATTTAAGGTGATGCAGCCACAGCTGTATTGGCCAAGGAAACTACTACAGATCTTATCCAAACAGAATGATAGAGCAACTTATTTCATATAGACCTATGTAATAGGAATAGACAAGTTGGGGTAACTGTACAGATAAAGAGTATATTTGTAATCAAAGTAGAGTGATGAGTCGGAGTAAGACCTGAGGGACAGGGTCCCAGAATTTTAGGTAAAAACTTTAGTGTAGATGCGCAAGTGCACTGTGGAATGAGGATAACTGAGTGCAGCAGTAACCTGCCCTGCGCAGCAAAGAATGATGTAGTAACTGGGTTGTTGCCATCACACTGAAATGAGTCTCTTTGTTATGGGTGACATGTCTAAAGATCATGTTTTAGAGAAACAAATGGACAGTGATGGAGTATGAGTGAGGCTGAATTTGGAGACAGGACATCATTCAATTCGAGGACTTAGTCATCGCTGAGCTGCTGCATCACAACTCCAGAGCACTGCTGGACTGTGAGATGACTGGTCAGGACCAGCAGCAGCCTTTGGTTCAAGACCAAGCCGCACTGAGCCCATCCCCTTTGGCATCACCATACACGCACCACCGCTACAGAGGTACCACTGCAGAGTGGTCCATAAATAGCACGCACGAGCACCAAAAGGCATCTGTGCCACACATCTTTCAATGAGGAACTTCTGGTCAAATTCCTTTGCATTAGACTGTGTGTAATCAACAGCAGTTACATGATTTGTTGTATTTTGAGCAACATTCAATAAAATTCCTTAATACCAGATGACTAGCTGAGAAATGCACTTCAGGCCACAGCACTATATTTGCCTGACTATAAACCAAACCCTACTACCACACTACCACCCACCTCCCTTTTTTTGGTTTTTAAGAAACTGTAGTTTTCCCTGTTGGAAAATTCCTTTCTATCTCCATCACCTTCAGTCATTGATTTACATATCTCAAACAGTCACAATTATCATTTGCAATCATTACCAGCTGCTACCATTTACTGTCATCATACATACAACTGTGAAAGCAAACTGAATGCTGAATGAAATGTTCCGAGTTTTCAAGCAGTATCAATTGGAATAAAATTCTTGAGCTTTCAATGCCATTCATCACCATTATCCATAGGAGCTGAAAATTCTGATTGCTGGGGTAGAAAAAGTGCCTGCCTTATACAGTAGCATGCTGAACATTCCAGAGGTGGTCTGAATTAATGCATGCTTATGAAGGTGAGTTAAGCAACCTGTCACAGCACCGCCTTGCCACAGGTGCTATGACTTCAGCAAGCATGAAGGACCAGCATCATATTTGAAACTACCACTCCCACCAACTGCTTCTGTGTGCTGCGCAAAGCCCATCCCACTACACTACTAAATGTGTACCCCTGTTCTCTGTTGAAGTTATTGCACTGTAATCAAATGCTGACTGCTTCCTGCTTCTTCTACAGAGGAATCCCAATATGTAGTCACCAGGGCCAACATTATCATTTCCTCAAACCATATTCTCTAGGCAATGATCTGCCATGGCCAGCTAGCCCAGTTCTTTGTTTTGCATAGTCCTTGTGTTTGGCAAAATGCTCAGCAACTGTATGAATGGTTTTTCCTACAGAGATACTGCATTATTTTCAGGTAATACTGTACACACCTGACACTCTAAGACTCTAAGTCTTTAATAGGGCATAACTTTTCCCAAATCTTCACAGCTGGCTGAATACTGGTTTCAACCGATACCTCCAGGTAATGTGACCTATCTCACTGATCATTGTGTTGCAGTGAGGAAGAAATTCTGTTGGCTTGGCATCTTCTGCTGCATCGAGTGACTGAGCTGACTATCTGCCTTTTGCTGAACTAGAACATCTGAGAAAAATGCCATGCCCTCCCTCTACACCTTGACTGTAAACTTGATGTTGCGATGTACAGTATTCATACGATACATGAACTGCTGCAGTGCCAGTTTATAGTGAGATCATATTAAGAAAGTGTCCTTAAATTACTTGAAAGAAAGAGAATGGTGCAGAGCTGAAAGTTTGTTCCCTGAAATGTTTCACTAAAAAGCTCACCACACCTGACTACAATGAAAAGCCATCACTGCACTGTCTGCCATTACTTGATATTCATCACACAACAGTAATTATGTTGTCATTGAAGTGTATGAAACAAGTTGGCAATATCGGGTGGAAACACCTTGGCCAAAAGATCCAATGTGTAGAATGTAGGAACCCTTGTAAAAAGTGACACTTATCAAGACTAACCGTTATGCTGAGTTCGTATATCTTCAGCTTCTTAAGCCTCTCTGCAAACTTACATGAATTAACAATGCGGTACTTCCAGTGTTCAGCCTTGGTAGTAGTGGAGTCAGAGGTTTCGCTGGTCTGTATGTGGCCCTCATTATGAACACTAAGCAATCCATTTAGCATGGGAAGTCTTGAAAAAACTTTTAATCATTTCATCTGGCACACCTGACTCCTGTAAGATTCTCACAGTCTTTCCTACAATGTGCCACATAGGATTGTGGCTCATTTTCTGCTGGTAATCTTCAAAATTAAGTACTGCTTTAGCATTTCCTTTGTCACCTGACTAGGCATTTAAGTGATTTAGACTTGCTAGAATTTGGCTAGTAGTCAGCCTAACATCCACTGCCTCATCATGGGAGCAATGCTGTATTCCACTGATGCCATCTAATATTAGCAATAGCTGTGAGATCAGAAAGAAGGTGACTCCTTTGCAGGAGTTCCTTTTTAATAATTTTATCACTGTAAAAATCAGATGCAACCAAATTTAAAATAAAAGGAATGATCATTAATATTCTTCATGGCGGAATTGGCCGACATGGCCAAGTCCCGCGACCTGCTGAAGTTAAAGCTATTTCTTCACATGGTCGTCAATGTAGAGCTGTACAACATGCCGCGCACCCCCCAACAATGCCACAACTGCCAGCGCTTTGCGCACGCGGGTATCAGATGAAGTCTCACACCCCGCTGCCGCATTTGCGCTGGCGGTCACACAACCCAACGCTACAAACTCCCCCATACAGCGCCTCGCAAGTGCACCAACTGTGGTGCTGCCCATCCGGCAAACTACAGAGGGTGCATTGCTTACAAAGCAGCTCTGAGGCGCAAAATCGCGAAACATGCGAAACCTACTGCCATCACAGTTCCAAAACCGCCCCCGCGCCCAGTAAGAAGTGGAATATCCTTCGCTGGAGTGGTCGCTGGCAGCCCCAGCAGCGCGGGACGGTCAGAGGAGCCCCAGAACTCAGAACACGCTCAGCAAACACCCCCAGCAACAGACACACAACAGACAAACACAACACCTGACACCACACCCGCACCGGGCACACCACACGAAACAAGCAACAACACCACCCTACCCCCTGAGATCGTGAACTGCAGCCCACCACAGGCTACAGAAAACGCACCTACACAGGGACAACCACAGCGCCAGAGGAGGAGGAGAAGGAGAAACAGCTGCAGCACGAGGAACACGACCACATCACAACAAGTACACAGGCAACAGAACACCAACACCCACGAATACAACCCGGACACCAACTCAACAACCCACATAACACACCCACTCACCACAGAGAATACACAGGCGCCCACAACTGCCACACGAACAATCGACTCGCAGGCCAGCCCTCACCAAACGCCAACACTGGAACAAGCGGCCGCTAACACGACCAATAACTCGCAGGCCGACATGACCAACATTACGACAACATTCCAGAGAATAATGGAAACATTATTCCCCGGACGCACGATCACCGAAATAGTCACGAAGATTATGGGGTGTGTCTCACAACTCTTCATGCAGTTCATGTCGGGTACACTAAACTGGACTAGCTTCCAAGCCACTATCACACCGCTTTTTACACTACTACATGGATAATACACCACACCAGCCCCGATACGCAGACTTAAACACAATCGCACAGATCCTGTTTTGGAATGCCAACGGGATCGCAAGCAAAACAGCCGAGATGGCTGCATTCATGGAGCGAAAGGGTATCCGAATCGCTCTTGTGAACGAAACACTGCTTACGCATCGCAAACAACTAAAGTACCCAGGGTATTGCGTCTATCATACCGACCGAGCGGATGGCAGGAGGGGAGGCGGCACGGCACTCATCATACACAGAGACATAGACCACACGAACATCGAGCTCCCAGCACTTGAAAGACTAGAGGCTACGGCCGTCAGGGTCAAGTTCAACGGAGCCAACACCACACTGGTATCGCTATACAATCCTCCTAAAAACATAGTAACACGCGATATCAGCACAGTACTCAACATAGCACCGCGGGTAATAGCCGCTGGAGACCTCAACGCAAAACACCCTGATTGGAACTCACGAATACGAACCTCCAACGGCAAGAAACTGTACGAACACGCACTAGGCCGAAACTACATTATACTTGGACCGGACGTTCCCACGTTCGTGCCTACACAGGCTCGACATAGGCCAGACGTGTTAGACATAGCCCTCATAAAGGGCATCACATGCACACTCAACCTAACGGTTGAAAACGATCTGGACTCAGACCACATGCCTATAATACTACACATGGAAGAGACACTGGAGGACATCGAACCACGCAGGATGCTTAACTACAAGCGTGCGAATTGGACCCTGTTCAAGGAAACGCTTGATAGTCGCATTCCTGACACCCACGAAATTAACAACACACAGCAAATCGATGAGGCTGTGGAGGCTCTCACAACTGCCGTCCAAGACGCAATGACTGACGCCATTCCATTTACAACACCAAGACAACACTCGACGGCCCTGCCCCAGGAAATCCTGCGCCTTATCTCAATGAGGAACCACCTCAGGAGATACTGGCAGTGTACCAGGCGCCCGTTCTATAAACTGCACGTCAACAGACTCCAGGGCATAATATGGAATAAAATTCAAACATTCAGAAACGAACAATGGGGACAGAAACTCACTGAGCTGGATACCACACGTCCTGGCGTGTGGCAGCTGGCCAGACACTTCACCAGGGAGAAACATTACATTCCCACGTTACAAGGACCAGACGGCCCAGCCTACTCCGCGACGGAGAAGGCAGAGCTTATGGCCACAACTCTTGCAGCGTCTTTCATGCTGAATCTGGTTCCTTCAGACCCAGCATTCACACTTGAAATGGACCACGAGGTTACACGACTTGTAGCCCAGCCCTCGCACAACGAAATAAGACGTACTAGCACAAATGAAGTCACATGGGCTATCAAGCACACCAACGCTAGAAAAGCCCCTGGGCCTGATGGCATTCAAAACCGTGTCCTCCAGGAGTTCACAGATAAAGCCGTAGAATACCTCACACACTTAACGAATGCCATCCTGACACACCAACACTTCCCTGGCTTTTGGAAGGCGGCGAAGGTCCTGATGTTCAGGAAGCCAGGGAAAGACCACTCCCTCCCACAAAATTACCGACCCATCAGTCTGCTGTGCTCGCTCAGCAAGATTGTTGAGAAGGTAATACTAAAACGTATCACTAGGCATTGCATCGCCAACGACACCCTAAGACCGGAGCAATTCGGCTTTAGGAATCACCACTCGACAACACAACAACTCCTCCGCGTAGTCGAACATATAACACACGGCTACAACATGAACAAAGCCACAGGGGCCATGTTCCTAGACATCGAAAAGGCTTTCGATCGTCTCTGGCACAACGGACTCATACGCAAACTAAGCGAAGCTGGTTTCCCGGATGGACTCGTACGTCTCATACACTCATATCTCACGAACAGATGTTTCAACACTAACGTGCAGGATAAACAATCAACACAACACGGTATCCAAGCTGGAGTACCCCAAGGAAGCATCCTAGGGCCCATCTGGTTTAACCTGTACATTAATGATTTCCCAGCGACATGAAACACGACGTTAGCCGTCTACGCGGATGACACAGCCATCCTCGCACAAGACTGGAAACCGTCGAACATCAACTCACGAATACAGACAGCACTCAGAACAGCTGAGCCTTGGCTGGAGCGATGGCGTATTAAAGTAAACGTCGACAAGTGCGAAGCAGTTCTGTTCACATGCAGACCGAAACTACTGCGCAAACACCAACACTGTAGACCAATAACACTACATACACACCCAATACATTTCCGAGAGAAAGTCAGATACCTTGGTGTCTGGCTGGACCGGAAACTTACATGGGGGGACCACATCGAATACGTTGCCAACCGAGCGCACGCGAGGCTCAAACAGCTCTACCCAATGCTCAACAGGGAAAGCACACTGAATAGGAGGGTGTCGAGGTCCTTATACATGACACTGATTAGACCTCTGATGACGTACGCAGCTCCCGTCTGGGGATATGCAGCTCCCACATGACTGCGCCGCCTGCAGATCATACAGAACAAGGTGCTACGAATCATTAGCAATGCTCCACGCTACACACGCACCGTGGAATGAATACCGCCTTGATACCCTCAAGGAAGTATTCAAAAAACACGCCACACGACTATACAGGAACTCGAGACACTCGAACAATCCTTTCATCCTCACTCTGGGAAACTACGACACAACCACAGGTGGAAACACAAGTGGCCAAAGACACTGCTAGCTAGGGCATAACACCTATGGTAAACTAACATACGCAAACAGCGACAAACGTCGGTAAGCCCTTGCATATCAGCAACACTGACTGGCAACTACCAGCTGCTATTAGAGCCGACCAACAGGCCACAGCAGGGACACCGACGAGCTCGCCCACAGACACACAAACAATCTGCCAACATTCCCTCACACTGTGCTTCCGGTATATGACCTATCGGACACAAGATCGATAACAAACCTAACTGTTGCAGGTTGCTGACACTGACCGAGGACTCTGTACCAGCACCCAGCACCAGCCGCCGAGCAGCACAAACGCACAACGTCAAGGTATCGACATGCATGATACCCACTACTAACAAAGCCTATCCTTGCACAACCTATCGCAGGCAGCAAGAAAACCGCTACTGCTCTTACCACCCAACCTAACTATCGCAGAGGTTTTTTTCCCTTGGCTCTTGCCTTGGCACTTTTTTTACTCTGCCCTTAAAACCGCTACCCTTCGTCAGATTTCGACCAATCTACCTCCAGATGAGCGCGTATTAATGGTTAATCTTAACCAGACATACGCAAACATCGCAGTACCCACATCCTGCGACACCTCACTTTAGTGAATACTAACCCTTATGCAGAGATGGCAGTAGACCTTTTGTGTTGACCATCATGCTGGTGTGGGTGTGGAGGGGCTCCACCTCTTATTATTAATTAATATTCTTAATATTTAATGTATGAAGTTTTCTGAACTACAAAAGATTCATTCGCAAATGTAAGACAAGCCAGAGATAGATAGATAGATAGAGAGAGAGAGAGAGAGAGAGAGAAGTAACAGCAGTGTTAAAGGTGGATCAAACATGATCATTGGATGCTTTTGTAGACCCCCTGCTTCAGCAGGAGAAGTGGAGGAACAGTTGAGATGCACAAAACACTGCATTTGTTGTCATAATGTCGAAATGGAGCCATTTATATGATTTCCAAATGGGCAAGATCATTGGCTTTTGGACCAAAAGTGGAAGCAGTTTCAAAACAGCTAAGTTTGTAAACTGTTTGTGTACTGCCATGCTTAAAGCATACCATGCATGGCAAAATGGTGCTATTTAAAACCAGCACCAAGACAAGGTGCACAATGAGCCGTAGATGACAGTGGTGAACCATGGCTGCAGAGATTTGTACGAGTGAACAGACATACAATTGTTAAGCAACTGACTGCCACATAAACCAAGGGGCTACCAACAGAGTCTCCGCAATGACCATTCAGCAAACGTGCAGGTGACAGGTTCAGGCACACATGCTGACTCCTGTTAATCGGTGATGAAGGCTGGAATTTGCTTGCAAATGTTGCAACTGTGTGTCCACTGAGTGGCTACGAGCGGCCTTCTCAGATGAATCACATTTTATGCCCCTTCGGACAGACGGCTGGTGGCATGTACAGCCCTGCAACAGTTGTCAGAATGATGAGTTAGTTTACAGAGTTTATAAATAAAAGCACCACAATCACATCCCAGACTATTATTTAAATTAGATTTGCTACTTGTACATCCCGTTATAGGCACATAATTAGATTTATTGCAGCTCTGAGCATTTCCAATGCACTACAGCATTTGCTATGAGGGACATCAACATGAACATTACACAGAATTGGTATGAGGAAGTACTGGGCACTGATTCACAAAGACAATCCAAGAAAAGTTCAGCTTTACTCTTGAAATCTTGGGTGAAAAGGAAAAATCAGTATTATTTTACATCTCTTAAATCATTTTATATGGACTCCTGGCTATTCTGAGAGTAATATATGCAGGTTTAGGGCACAAGGGGCTCTAGCAACAGGAATGTGGACTTTTGACTCTATTCTTCAATCTATTTACCAATGATGCAATGATGGAAACAAAAGAAATTATCAATAGTGGGATTAAAATTCATGGTGAAATGATATAAAGATAAGTTTCACTGATGACGTTGCTGTCCTCAGTGAAACTACAGAAGAATTACAGGACCTGTTGAACTGAATGAGCAATCTAATGAATGCAGAATATGAATGAGGACTGGCAGAAACTAGTGATAAACTTGACATCAAAACTGGTGACCATCAAGTAGACAAAGTTCTGGAAGTCTGACGCATTGGAAGTGAAGTAACACACAACAGATGAAGCAAGGGGAATATAAAAGTAGACTATCACACGCAAAGAGAGCATTCCTGGCCAAAAGAAGTCTAATAGTATCGAAGATAGTTCTGAGAATGTGTGTGTGTGTGTGTGTGTGTGTGTGTGTGAGTGTGTGTGTGTGTGTTGAGCACGGCACTGTATGGTAATGAAACATGGACTGTGGGAAAACAGGAAAAGAAGAGCATCAAAGTGTTTGAGTTGTGGTCCTATAGAAGGATGTTGAAAATTAGGTGGACTGATAAGATGGGAGCGAAGAGGTTCTGTGCAGAATTGTTGATGAAAAGACACTGAGAAGAAGGAGGGACATGATGCTAGGACATGAGTTAAGGCAGCAAGGAATAACTTCTATGATACCAAAAGGAATTGTAGAGGGTTAAAGCTGTAAGGAAAGACAGAGATTGGAACACATCCAACAAATAATTGAGCACATGGGATGAAAGTGCTTCTCTGAGATGAAGAAGCTGGCACAAGAGAGCCAGGTTGCATCAGACCAGTCAACAGACTGGTGGAAGAAGAAAGTACATATTATTTTAAATATGGTCACTGATAACCCTGATATTGACAGCTCTGTAACAAAACACCTGCACCCAACAGAAACATTTCCCTTCCTGCTCACATAGCGTCCCCAGAATTTGCTTTTCTGCCAAGTATGAGCATTGATTAGCTTGAAGAACACACTTGGAATTAGAGTATATCAGAAATTTTGTGACACAGACCACCTTGACCTCTTTTATCTATTGTTTTCTTTTATTCTGTTATCTAGATATAAGAACACACCAAATGTTGCACATACTATTTTAACATAATTTCAGATGTGTTAGTATAACCAAAGCATTGAAGCTGTTTTTTTGGGGGGGGGGGGGGGAGGGGGGGGGGATCTATACGAAATAGCTACACGAAAGCGAACTAACTATAGTTGTGATGATAATAATAATAATTTTTAGAAAAGAAAAAAAGTCTACAGATATTTGTTCATTTGGAATCCAGAAGGCTCATGCTACTGATCTGCTACACTATGCTGCACTGCTGAGTCACAAGTGTTGTAATTTATAATTCTGAACTACACAGCTATGCAACACTACACTACTGCACTTAGTATCATGACCAAGCTAGATTTCTCACTTGTCTCATAGCCCTCAGCATGCTGTGGTGCAACTCAGGATTGACAATCGCTGTGGTGCTGGGCCAGGCAAGGTGTACAGATTGAGAGATGGCTGCCATGGTCTCAGTAAATCCCTCCTGGTCCTCGCCGCAGCTCTCCTTGCTGTTTCTGGAAAATTGTTGCATGTGCATGTTCTGCCATGGTGCATGTCATTGTCACTAGGTGGCCTCTTCTTGCCTGTCTCTCAGCCATGTTGGCTTGCAGTTCATAAACTGATATTTTGGCTGTCAGCAAGTTCAGATAATACCACAGACAACTGTATTACAGAGGTTCCTATCCTGGTCTTTAACATCTTGCCTAATGGCACATTCCCAGACAATATGGTCCTGAGTGCAGACTGCTCCATATTCACAAATGCCTGTGGTGCACTGTCACATTTTCAGTAAGTAGCTGGAATATGGACCATGTCCCAAGAGGCAGTGTATAACTCCCTTGAGCAGAAGGAAGTACAAGGTTCTTGATCTTCCTTTATGTTAGGAAGAAACTGTTAAGTTCTCCTCCCTGCTTCAATCCTGTCCCTGATTTCTTGACATTCTCTGTCAACACAAGCCTTTGTTTCCTTATTTGGCGTGGCTCTTGTGTCCAGTATCTCCTCTATTTTATCATTTTCACCCTTTTTGAGCCAATATTTTGCACGTCTCTTCCTTACTGCTAGCTCTAGAGGTAGGAAGCCTATTATCACCAGCAGCATCTCAGTCGATGCTGCTCTAGAGGCGCCTGTCAGGCACAGGAGCACACTTCTATGGGCTCACCATAGAACCTGTGCTGTCCTTGCCTGTAGCCCACAACAGCAGGTAAGATTGTGTTGTGGTACATTCTTATTGCACTTTGTGGCAGTTGAAAATTTCTTTGGCCAATTGTTGCTGTTTTGTTAAGGATTTTACTGCCTCTCTGGCAGATGATGTCTACATGTGCATAAAAGTTTCGTTTCTTGTCCAAGCGTGTACCAAACTATCTATATACTTACCTTTTTTCACAACTTGGTCATTTATTCTGACTGTGGGGTTTCTCCCTTGGTGGCTCGGTGATACCTCAAATCCTTCAGTGCTGCAAAGAATTAATTCTGATGTCCTTTGACATAACTGACCAAATGACCATAGACAAGAGAGGCTATGAAACAGCAGCCAATCCATAACAATGATATGGAAGTTTATCCAGTAAGATTGTCAGTTTGGTTGTGTCAAAAAGTGCAACTTTGTCTGACCACACAGGTTGTGATATGCCTCAGCATTTCAGATTTACCAAGAATAAGTACATGACTCAGTCGTAAAGTGGCAGACTACAAATCCAAAGATTTCAGGGTTTCATTCCTGATCAATCTTGGGGTTTTTATCTGTCACTTATCATCTTTGGCAATGTCTTTGATGTGAAAAATCCCATGGTGAACTGTGGTTCAGAATTCACATTAAATTGTGGGACTCTCAATGACTGGCAGGCTGTCAGTTAAAGAGGTCAGACAGAGGCAATGGCATACCATCCCCAACAGGACTATGCTTAGTAGAGAACTGTAGCGTTAAAAAAAATATTCAGATTGATGACTGCTTTACTTTTTAGGAACTAACTGCCATTTGTGTGAAGCAGCAGGATGCCGTGTTTGAATGTGAAGACAAGATATTTTGGACATCTTCCAGACAAAAGCTACTATCAGTTAACCAGCATTAAAGCGAAACAAGCACGTTCACACATTTAGTGGCCAATAGAAAGGAAGAACAATGAGAACTTATAATACTTATATTTTATATCACTGGTATTACCACCCTGACACTTTATACTATTGATGTAAATATTAATCTATTGTGATTATTGTATGTTGTTACAAGATATATTTTGTTTATGATGTAAATCTAAAAATGAAACAATTCTGTAACTTCACTTGTTCGTGCATTGGGAATCTTAAGGTGTGTAATGTAGACAAGCTGCAGTGCAGTCCCTTTATGTCTGTGAGGTCTAAATGCACCAAATGAAAAGATGCAAGGGCACTAAGTAATTGCATTAACAGTAGAACAGTCAGTCTGTGGCAAGCCACTGAAATGAAAGGAGTGGCTAAATTATCTGCTTCTTGGGTTCAGATCTGCTTTTGGCTGACTGACTTTTGCTTGACATGTTTGTAGAGAGTAATGAAATGCACTGGTACTGACTTTTTAAAACTTTATCAGGAATGTGTGCCTGATGTCACTGTTATAAATGGACAAGACAGAAGTGGCATAATTGGAACTCTAATCCCTGTCATAAATGGAGTTGATTACAGGTTACAACTCAGTAACACCAAATAACAGAACACTGGCAAAGAGCACACATTACCATCAAAATCACCAAAACAAAGAATAAATGGAACACACAGAAAACATATAAAAGTACAAACAAAACACAGCACCCCAGGTGGCTGGGCACAGAACTGCTCAGAAAATGGCAATTCACTTGCTAAGAAAACTGCATTGCACTGTACACTACAAAAAACTGAGCTTCACATTAGTGTGTGGAGGCTGATGTGTAGGCCACTACATCAGCCTTCCAAGTGGAAGTGGAATGTTGGCATCAAGTAATCACATTGGGAGGTGCACCAGGTGGCCAGAGTGGGTCATCCACGTCAGAGGAACTGCAGATGCTGCAGTGGTGGTGCTTGAAACAGAGCATCTCAATCTGAGGTGGGTGAACGCCTCTATTGAGCCACTGTTGGTGGTGTGTCGTGGAAGTCATATGCTGGTCTAACATGGTCCAATGAGACAGTTGTAGCATAGCCATTCACCAGAATGTCCATTGTGTGTGTATGTCATTGGAAAACTTTATATAGGCTGGAATATTGGGACCTGCAGTGTGGTTTAACACCTTCTGTGCAGAGCATAACATGTGTACACCACTTAATGTCTTGAGGCACAAAGTAGAGCAGTATGCCATGCCATGGAGCTTTCGGAGGATGGATCATGGAAACATGCTCTCTCAAGCAATGCAAAAAAAAAAAGCTGGCTAATCTCACATGGCTGTCTCTACTGTTTTTGTTAGATTGGATTAGATTAGATTTACTTTCATTCCAATTGATCTGTAGTGAGGAGGTCCTCCAGGATGTGGAACATGTCAGAAAAACAACAATACATGACAAATATTTACAACTAAAACAAATAAGCTAATGTACCATTCCACAGGTCCCAAGTGGAATGATCGTCGTTTTTTAATGAACACTTAAGAGTCATTTTACAAATACTAATGCACTGAATTTAAAATAAAGTTTTTTATTTATTTATAAGGTAATACAACTACTGTAATACTTATTTACAATGAACACATTACTGCACTGAAATGGTGTAGAAGTTAGATTATACTGACACACACACACACACAAATTTTCAATGAACACATTACTGCACTGAAATCGTGCAGAAGTTATGTTGTACTTATATACAAATCAGTTGGTTTTACTAAGAACTTCATCAATGGAGTAGAAGGAGTTGGCCACCAATAAATCCTTTAGGCTTCTCTTAAACTGAATTTCATTGGTTGTTAAGCTTTTTATGGCTGCTGGCAAGTTATTGAAAATGTGTGTTCCTGAATAATGCACACCTTTTTGTACAAGACTAAGTGACTTTAAATCCTTGCGAAGATTATTCTTATTTCTAGTATTGATTCCGTGAATTGAGCTGTTGGTTTGAAAAAGTGATATATTTTTAATGACAAATTTCATTAAGGAATAAATATATTGGGAAGCAGTAGTTAGTATCCCTAGTTCCCTAAACAGGCTTCTGCAGGATGTTCTTGAGTTCACACCACATATAACTCTCACTGCACGTTTTTGTGCCCGGAAAACTTTAGCTTGGCTTGATGAATTACCCAAAAAATTATCCCATATGACATTATGGAATGAAAGTAAGCATAGTACGCCAGCTTTTTCATTTTTATATCCCCTATGTCTGACAAAATTCGCATTGCAAACAGAGATTTGTTAAGACGCTTCAGCAGTTCTGTGGTGTGCTCCTCCCAGTTGAATTTATTATCAAGCTGTAATCCCAAGAATGTAACACTGTCCACTTCTTCTATCTTCTTGTCATCGTATGTTAGAAATATACTCTTGGGACACCCCTTACAAGTTCTGAACTGCATGTAGTGTGTTTTTTTCAAAGTTTAGTGACGAAGAATTGGCTAGGAACCAGTGATTAATGTCCACAAATATTTTATTGGCTGATCTTTCTAAGACTACACTTGATTTGCTATTTATTGCAATGTTTGTATCATCGGCAAACAAAACAAACTTGGCATCTGGTAATGTTACCGATGAAAGGTCATTGATATACACAAGAAAAAGTAAGGGCCCCAAAATGGAACCTTGTGGGACACCACATGTAATTAGTTCCCAGTTGGATGATGCCTGATAGCTTGATACATGTCTCTTTCCTAATAACACCTTTTGTTTCCTGCCAGAGATATAAGATTTGAACCATTTTGCAGCATTTCCTGTTATACTATAATATTCTAGTTTACTTAAAAGGATATTGTGATTTACACAGTCAAATGCCTTTGACAGATCACAAAATATACCAGTTGCCTGCAATTTTTTGTCTAATGAATTAAGCTCATTTTCACTGTAAGTGTAGATAGCCTTCTCAACATCAGAACCTTTTAGAAATCCATATCAGAACCTTTTAGAAATTTGTGTTGACAAAATCGCCAGGTAGTTGCAGTGTCTTACCATAAACCAATTCTGCTAATGATGATCTAATGCCAGACTTGGAAGTTGTTTGCGAGACAAGTAGTACAACTGGTACTGCCAATGACCAGGTCTCTTCATGATACACTAGCACTGCATCCAATCAACGGTGCTAGTTTTTGATCATCCCATTGCTTGCCAGATGTTAGGTAGCAGTCTTGTGATGGGTACAACCACAAAACTTTGCCAGTTGAGTGAACAGATCTGATTCAAACTGATATTCGCAGTCCATGGTGATATGCAGCAGACATCTGAATCTCACCAACCATGCCACAGCAAAGGCAGAAACTAATGTTTCGACTTTGATATTATCAACCGATACTGCTTTAGGCCAATGGGAATAAAGATCAGTCATTGTTAATAAGTACCTCTACCCTTTTTATGGGGGAAGTGGTCCAACAGTGTCCAAATGTACATGTCAAAGCGAGTTGTGGTATCTGGGAAGTCACTTTTGGGACTAGGACATGGTGGATAATCTTGCAGCATTGACACTTGAGACAAGATCTGACCCATTCCCTTTCTGCATGCATGGTCACAGGAAATACTGAGACACCAGATGATAGGCCGGATGCACAACTGGACGGCACAACTCATGGGCAATGTTAAAAGCTTGCCTTCTGAATAGTGGCAGCAAGAAAGGACAAGGTCGATTACACAACACATCACAGTACAGACGTGTATCTTCACATGATACGTGCATGAGCTGCAACTTCAGCGCTGATGCAATGTCCTTGATGTATGTTCTGAGCTCTTTGTCTTCCTGTTGTGCTTGTGCAAGTATGAAAAAATCTATTGGACTCGAAGCTCTTCTGACCTGCGACAGACAGTCTACAATGACATTATTAATTCTGGCTACGTGTCTAATGTCTGTCATGAACTGGGCCAAAAATTCGAGATGATTAAACTGCCTGGGTGAACAGTTGGCACTGTTCCAAAAGAATGCATATGTTAAAGGCTCCTGGTCTGAACAGATTGTAAAGACTTGAATGTGGTGCAGGGATAGTTGAATTTAGTGAAACTAAACTTCTAAGTGTTGTTTTTTACAGGTCCCCTAACTCTGACTTCAGAGTATTTATGCTGAAGGTAGAGAGGGTTCTTGATTCACTTTGTAGGAAGTACCAATAATTAGTTATATGTGGTGACTTCAATATAAATTTTGTATATGATGGCGCAAGAAAAAGGGTGTTGGTAGATCTCCTAAATTCATATGATCTGATGCAGACTGCTTTTCTTTCCAACTAGGGTGCAGGGGAACAGTAGCCTTTCAGACCATGATGCACAAATTATAACATTAAAAGGTTTTTGTACTCAAACAAATGTCACATATAATTACAAACTACGTAGAAAAGCTAATCGAATGGCAATAGGGAGTTTTTTAAACCTCGTTACGGAACAAGAGTGACAGGATTGTCATCGTGCCAATAACGTAGATGACAAATACAACGCTTTCCTTAACACATTTCTCATCCTCTTTGAGAGTTGCTTTCCATTAGAATGTTCTAAACATGGTACTAGCAGTAATAGGCAGCCTGGGTGGCTGACTAGTGGGATAAGGATATCACATAGAACAAAGTGGAAATTATATCAAAATGTTAGAAGTAGTCACAATCAAGCTACGGTAGCCCATTACAAACAGTACTGTAAGGTGCTTAAAAATATTATTAGGAAGGCAAAGAGTATACAGTATGCAAATAGTATAGTTAATTCACAGGATAAAATTAAAACCATATGGTCAGTTGTGAAGGAAGTGTGTGGTCAGCGGCACAAGGCCGACGATATGAAGTCAGTTTGTAGTAAAAATATTTCTGTTACTGATAAATCAGATATATGTACAGTATTTAACAATCATTTTCTGAGCCTTGTTAGTGAATTATATAAAAAAAAAAAATTAGTTTCTACAGGGAATCATATAACTTTCTCGGCAAATGCCTTTCCGAGATTGATGTCTGAAATACTCCTCTGTGATACAGGTAAGGGGGAGATTGAGTCAATAATTAAATCACTGAAGACTAAGGCTCTTGTGGTTATGATGGAGTGCCAGCAGAATATTAAAGTACTGTGCTGCACATGTTAGCCCCGTATTTAGTCATATTTGTAATTTTTCCTTTAGGAATGGTCAGTTTCCTGAATGATTAAAGTAGTCAGTAGTAAAGCCGCTTTATAAAAAGGGAGAAAGGGATACTGTAGACAATTTTAGACCTATTTCTAGGCCATCAGTGTTTGCTAAAGTTATTGAAAAGGCTTAGTATGCAACGATAATTGATCATTTTAAATCACACGATTTGCTATCAAATGTACAGTTCGGTTTTAGCAGTCATTTAACAACTGAAAATGCTATGTTCTCTTTTCTCTGTGAGGTACAGGATGAGTCAAACAAAAGGTTTTGAATGCTAGGCATATATATATATATATATATATATATATATATATATATATATATATATATATATATATATTTTTTTTTTTTTTTTAACTATGGCGTTTGACTGTGTTGATCACAAAATATTGCTCCAGAAGCTGGACCATTACCGAATATGGGGAGTAGCTCACAATTGGTTCACCTCTTACCTGAGCAACAGACAGCAAAAGGTCATTATTCCCAATGTTTAGAATGGCTGTGATGTGGGGTCTGAGTGGGGGTTGCCCCAGGGATCAGTATTTGGGCCACTCATGTTCCTTATTTATATAAATGATATGCCCTCAAGTATTGGGGATAGTTCTAAAATATTTCTGTTTGCCGATGACACTAGCTTGGTAGTAAAGAATGTTGTGTGCAACATTGGCTAGGTTTCAAATAGTACAGTTCATGACAACTTCATGGCTTGTAGAAAATAAACTTACACTGAATCACAGTAAGACTCGGTTTTTACAGTTTGTAACATACAATTCAACAAAACCCAGTTTTAATTTCTCAGAATGGGCATATGGTTAGTAAAACTGAACAGTTCAAATTTCTAGGTGTTCAGGTTGATAGTAAACTGTCGTGGAAAGCCCACATTCAGGATATTGTTCAAAGACTTAATGCTGCCATTTTTACTATTCGAACAGTACCAGAAGTGAGTGATCGTTTGACATGAAAAATTAGTCTACTTTGCTTATTTTCGTTCGCTTATGATGTATGGTATTATATTTTGGGGTAACTCTTCCAATTCTAAAAGGATATTTTTGGCTCGGAAATGGGCGGTTTGGACAATAAGTGGTATAAGTTCATAAACCTCTTGTCGACCCCTGTTCACAAGTCTGGGTATTTTGACATTGGCCTCTCAATATATATATTCTTTGCTGTCATTTCTTATTAACAATATTAGCTTATTCCCAAGAATAAGCAGCTTTCACTCAGTTAATACTCGGCAGGAATCAAACCTGCATTTGGATCAGACTTCCTTAACTCTTGTGCAGAAAGGTGTGCAGTATACTGCTGCATCCATTTTCAATAAGCTGCACTTGAATTAAAAAATCTTACCAGTAATATATGCGCTTTCAAATTGAAACTGAAGAGTTTCCTCATGGGTCACTCCTATTCTGTCAAGGAGTTCCTTGAAAAATTAAGCTGATTCTTGTTATATTGTTGATTGCATTTACTTATACTTATGGATTGACTTTTTTCAAGTTTATAAACATTTTATTTTTATCTGTTATTACTTTTATGTTGTAATTTCATGTACAGACACATTCCATGACCTTGGAGATTTGCTCCTCAATTTGAGCTCATGATGATATATACACTCCGTTTTCTTTGTGAAGGTGACAGTTTGTGGGAGTGGCTGACAGGCATTATCCACCTCCTCTTGGAGTGCTGCACCAGTGGGGTCTGGCTCGCATTCACGACAAAGCTAGTGGTGCATCAAGCTTCGAGTGCACTAAAAGCACTGTGTCAGCCATGCTCTCCTTTGCAGCCTCAAACATGGAGCACATATTATCTGTTCAGTCCGCAAGAGGTTTGCCGTTAACATCAGGATCTGACAATGCTGCCATCAAAGGTTTCTGTAACTCTGCCACATGGAGAAGGTGTCGCCTTTAGAAATTGAGCATATCACGTAGGTGCTGATGATGTTTTTCCAGTTCGGTGGAGAACACCAGAATATTGTTGAGACAGCAGAACAGTAGTCCTTGAAGAATGGAATCTATAAATCTCTGCCATGTTTGAGCTGTATATCTTAAGCTGAATGTCATAAACATGCTCTCGCATAAACTAAAAGGCATGATTATGGCAGTCTCTGGTATATCCTCCACGGCTGCCATTAACTGAGTATATGCCTTCGTAGAGTCCATGACAGTGAATACAGTGGCACCAGACAGTAAGAAAATATAATCCCTCAAAAGCAGTACAGGGTATTGTCAGGCACCATTCATGAGTTAAGCATGCAATAGTAGCCCCATAGGTGCCAGGCTCCACATTTCTTTGGCACCAAGTGTAATGAAAGGACCATGGGCTTTTAGGTAGCCGCAGTATGCCTTCATGTATGACAGAATCAAATTCAGCCTTTGCTGTTGGTAAGCAGACTGAAGCCAAAAGTCTTGGCTGACACATTATGGGGGTCCATCTGGTGTCTTTATGTGATGTACTGTGTCATGTGATAGGCACTTAGGAGCACCAGGCAGCCTGGTCAAATATGGGTAGTTTCTTAACAACTCTGCATACTCACCCCCAGAAGCCTGCATCAACTTTCCACTGTAAAATGCTGTGCTGCAGAGGAAACCAGTGACTACTAAGCTGGTGACAACTGCCACCAAGCGAGCATTTGCGACGACCATAAATAGTCAGTAGTGTACCAGGAGGTCTGCTTTGATGATGGCCAGACTGATGTAGTGTCAGTGAAGAGCCATGTGTAAGGGTGGTGCAGTCGAAGGCCAAGCTCCATCTGCTGAGTACCATACATCGAGACTGTGGTATGTTAGTGGCCATCAAGCTGAAGGCAGTTTAAGTCCGGCAACGATACATGGACGTTCGGGGCAGGATGCTGAGATCCAACTCAGTATCTATCAAGAATTTCATGCCAGAACCTCTGTCAGTGACAAACAGGCACTTGGAGGATGTCTGGAAATAAATTGTGCCTCCTACTGATCATTGCTTGCATTTGGGTGAGAGCACACTGATGAATACTTCTTTGCCTGATCACCGAACCCGTGACGGTACAAGCATATCTGCACACCACCTTGTGGATTCATGGTATCACCAGAAGATCTACTCCTTAAATGTCATCGGTACAGACCTCTGCCATTAGTAGAGCTGTCTTGCTATAACAGCTCACTGACCTGAGCACAAAACAGGTCGACCTCTGATGCAAGTGAGTTGTGGTCATCCCTTGCTACTGTTGCTGCAGCTGTTGCCCTGTTATCCCGCACTGACTACCTGATCTGTGTGGACGTGATTGTGTCTTGTATTCGATTGGCCATCTACATCACAGCATGTCAGTTTGTGAGGCAACTGTGGCTTTTATCTGCATTGGCAAACAACTGCTCCATAGCATGTGCAACAAGTTATCTGGTACAGTGACTGTGTCAACCTTACTGTACAGGTGTTCCAGGTGCTTGGATGGCTTTCTATCATCCATCTCTTCTTGAGCAAGACCTTGTCATAAGTGATCCTCTTGGGATGCGGTCAGTCATATCAATTCTGATTTGAGCTTGGTATACGAGTCTGTTCCTGGTGGTGCCAAAATTGTGTCTTGCACTTCAGTGGCAAATCAGTGGTCAAACTGGCTTACTGTGAGTGCAAACTTAGCCATGTCAGCTGTTATCCTTGCACAACAAAACTGGCTTCTGCTTGTGTGAATTAAAGGATTGGATATCTGACCATAACGGTGGCAGAGATACCAATCATGTTGGGGTCATCATTTGTCAGGATCAGCTTCAATTCTTTACTTTTGGCTACCCAACTTTCACTTGACATATTTATGGTGTCTAAGTGAACAACACTTGTACTGACTATTCAAAACTCTTTATTAGGAATGCACTCCTGACATCACTCTTATAAATGGACAGGATGCCGTAGTTGGAATTCTAATCCTTGTCATAAAAGGAGTTTATTAGAGGCTACAATTTGGTAACACCAAATAACAGAATGTTGGTAAGGAGTATGTATAACCAGAAAAATCACAAAATAAAAGAATAAATGACACACACAGAAAAAGCATAGAAAATACAGCGCCCCAGGCAGCTGGTGGTGGAACTGCTCAGACAGCCGTGATTCACTTGCTAAGAACACTGCACTGCACCGCACACTATAACACTGAACTACACATGGAGGCTGACATGTATTGTTGCAGTGTGGCATATTGTAGACTGCTCCAAATTACTAGATGCTGCCAGAAAAAATTTCATACAGCAAACTGTAAGAAGTCCCACAATTGCGTAATACTCTTCAGTGAATCACCACAGCAGATTATCTCATAGACACCTCCAGGAAATGTAAAGATTTTTAGAATTGTACTAATGCATGTATCACTTTGCTTCATTTCAATGGATTAATATACTCTGAATGCACATATACAGGAGAACATTATGACCACTAAGTCAAGTCACTCATGTTATTGGCCTGTTCCTGATCCTAAATTTTTCTCAGTGACTATAAAATTGAAAGTACTTACTTGCACTTTTAATGATATTAACTGATTACGTGTTCAAAATCTTACGTGAAATCATTCTTGAATTTGAGGAATACTGCTGTGCTTAATTTGCTCCTCCTGATCTGAAAGTCAAATAACTACATAAAGTATTTGGATTAAATTTGCTTACTTTTGTTTAAATAAGTGTTACAAAGAGTATTTTGCATGCTACATATTTTTGTGTATCAAAAGTGCTTATAAACATATTATTCATCTACATCTGCATGGCTATTCTGCAATACCCACACAAGTGCCTCACAGTGGGTTCCAAACAGTGTAAAGGAAAAACAAACACTTACATCTTTTTGAGTGCACTCTAATTTCTATTAGTTTATTATTTTGATTATTCCTCCTCATGTTAGTGGGCACCAACAAAATATTATCGCATTCAAAAAGAATGTTGGGTGACTGAAATTGTGTGAAAAGATCTCTCTGCAAAGAAAAATGCTTTCGTTTTAATGATTGTCACCCCAATTCGTGTATCACACTTGTGACAGTGTTGCCCTTATTTCCCAATAATAAAAACTGAGCTGCACTTCCCTGAACTTTGTCGATGTGCTCCATCAATCTTACTTGGCAAAGTTCCCATTGAAACCATGCTGCAATATCCCAGAGGAGCTGAACAAGAGCAGTGTACGTTGCCTCTACAGTATGAGGTTTGTCTGGAAAATACGTATAAAAGTTGAATAATGTCTTTATGTTACAAGTTGCAGTCACCGCCAGGTAGGACTACTGCTGTAATCAATCCCATCATCACTCAGTTCGAGTCAGAGCACTCTGCGTGAAGGTGGGAGTGTGCGGCAGCTTGTTGACAGTTACCCTTTTTCACCTGCCGTCGGCATGGAGCTCTCTCTGATTGAGGAACAGCGCGTCAACATCAAGTTTCTTGCAAAGCTAGGCAAGAATGGCCGTGAGATTTCTGAGTGTTTGAAACAGGTTTACGGAGACAATTCTCTGAAGGAACCAACCGTGAACAAGTGGTTAAAAAGGTTCCGGGATGGCCAAGAAGAAGTGAACGATGACCCTCGCCCAGGACGCCCGTCGACATCGAGTTCCGATGCAAATATTGAACGAATTAGGGCTTGTGTTCTTAAAGACCGTAACATTGACAGTCAGAATGATTGCCGACGAGCTGTCAATCCCCAAAACAATCGTTCACGAAATCCTGACACAAAAACTTGAAATGAAGAAATTGTGTGCAAAAATCGTACTGAAGCTCTTGACGCCAGAACAGAAAGCAAAGAGGGTTGAGTGCTGTGAGGATTAGTTGGAAGCAGAGGAACGAGGGGACTTTCTCAACTGAGTCATCACTGGAGACAAGTCCTGGTTTTACGAATTTGATGTGGAGCTCAAATCTCAAAGCAAGGAGTGGAAACTAGCAGGAGAACCGAGAACAAAAATCTCACGAAAATCAAGGTCCAATGTGAAGACAATGTTGATTGTTTTCTTTGATTCTAGGGGCATTATTCACAAGGCATTTGTCCCTCCCGGCCAGAGAGTGGACGGAAATTTTTAAGTTGAAGTTCTGAAATGTCTCAGAGCTCGTGTGGCCCGCGTTCGACCGGAGTTGGCAAAAGGGGGCAGGTAGATCCTTCATCACGACAATGCGCCCGCTCACATGTCGCTCATTGTGCAAGAGTTTTTGGCCCGAAGCTCAATCACCGTGACAGACCACCCGCCTTATTCACCCGATTTAGCCCCGTGTGACTTCATGTTCCCGAAATGCAAAATGGTGCTTCAGGGGTGGCACTTGGGAGATATGGAAGCCATCAAGGCAGAAACGACACAGCAACTGAACAACATCACAACTGAAGACTTTCAGCAATGTTATCAACAGTGGAAACGGCGTTGGCAGAAGTGTATCGCGTCTCAGGGCACGTACTTTGAAGGAGACCATATTGTAATACCTGAATAATTGTAAAATAAAGTTATTATTCAACTTTTATATGTATTTTCCGGACAAACCTCGTAGACCTGTTGCACCTTGTAAGTGTACTGCCAATAAAATGCAGTCTTTGGCTCACCTTCCTAGCAACATTATGAGTCTTAATTCTAATCCATAGGTATTTAGTTAAATTGAAAGCATTTATATTTGTGTGATTTATCATGTAACCAAAATTTAATGGATTCCTTTCAATACTCATGTGGATGACGTTTCCTTATTTAGGATCAGTTGCAACATTTTGTACCATAGAGATATCTTGTCTAAATCATTTTGCAATTGGTTTTGATCTTTTGATGACTTTAGCAGACAGTAAATGGCAGCATTATCTGCAAACAATCTAAGAGGGCTGTTTACTTTGTCTCCCAAATAATTTACATAGATTAGAAACACAAGAGAACCAGTAACAATTTCTCCAGAAATGCCAAGTATCACTTCTGTTTTACACAATGACTCCCATCAGTTGTTATGGATTGCGTCGTTTCTGACAGGAAATCACGAATCCATTGCACAACTGAGATGATACTCCATAGACATGCAGTTTGATTAGATGTCACTTGTGAGCAGTGGTATCAAAAGCCTTCTGAAAATCTAGAAATGTCAACTTGAGATCCTTTGTCAATAGATCTCATTATGTAGTTCATGTGAAAAATGAGCCAGTTATGTTTCACAAGAATGATATTTTCGTAATTTGTGCAATGTGTCAATAGATCATTTCTTCGGAGTATTTCATAATGTTCAAATACCGTACAACTTCCAAAATCTTACTGCAAACTGATGTCAGTAATACGGGTTTATAATTCAGTGGATTCCTGCAAATTGAGGTCAGTGGTTTGTTTCTATAATTAAGCGTACTACTTCTAGTTCGTTTCTTGTGTATTGATGTGACCTTTGCAGCTTTCCAGTCCTTATGCATGGATATTTTGTCAAGCCAGTGGTTGTATACAGTTGTTAAATATGAAGCTATTACATTAGCATACTCTGAGATGAATCTAACTAGCACACAGTCTGGACCGGAAGACTTGTCTTTATTAAATAAATTAAGTTCCTTTGCTACAACGAGGGTATTACTTCGAAGTTACTCATTTTGGCAGCTGGCCTTCCATACCTTACGACTGGAAAATTGCGCAAGTCACACCAAAACCCAAGAAACGAAGTATGAGTATCCACAGAATTATTGATCCATATCACTAGGCTTGATTTGTGAATTTGGAACACGTACTGTGTTCAAACATCATGAATTACCTTGAAGAAAATAATTTTTTGACATATATCCAACAAAGATTCAGAAAACATAATTTTTATGAAACACAGTTAGCTCTTTATTCTCACAAAGTAATGAATGCTGATGACAGGGGACGTTAAATCTATTCCATACTTTTAGATTTCTAGAAGACTTTTGACACTGTTCCTCACAGTTGACTTTTATAATCAAATAGCATGCCTATAGAGTATCATCTCAGCTGTGCAACTGGATTTGTGATTTCCTGTCAGAAAGGTTAATACCTTGTGTTCCCCAAGGAAGTGTTATAAGCCTTCTGTTGTTCCTGATCAACAAAAACAATTTAGGATATAATCCGAGTGGCCCTCTTAGCTTGTTTGCAGATGATGGTGTCTTTTACTGTCTTGTATAGTGATCAGATGATAAAAACCAATTGCAAAATGATTTAGACAATATATCTGTATAATGCAAGAAGTGGCAATTGACTCTAAGTATATAACAAGTGTAAAGTTATCCACGTAAGTACTAAAAGGAATCCAATAAATTTCGGTTACACAACAAATCACACAAATCTAAAGGCTGTATATTCAACTAAATACTTCTGTATTACAAAATGAGTAACTTAAACTGGAGCAATCACATACAAATGCTGCAGAGAAAGCAAACCAAAGACTGTGATTTAGGGCAGAACAGTAACAAAATGCAACAGGTCTACAAAAGAGACTGCTTACACTACACTTGTCCACCTTTTCTAGGATATTTCTGTACTGCGTGGGACCTGCAGGATTGCTGGAGGACCGACAAATTCAAAGAAGGGAAGTTCATTTTGTATTATTGTGAAATAGGGGAGAGTGTACCACAGGCACAATGCACAAATTAGGGTGGGAATCATTAAAACAAAGGTGTTTGTGGCAGGATATTATCACAAAATTTCAATCACCAACTTTCTCCCCAGGATGTGAAAACTTTTTTTGGCACCCACCTACACAAGGAGAAATGATCATCACAATAAAACAGGAGACATCATATGTTGTTGTTGTTGTGGTCTTCAGTCCTGAGACTGGTTTGATGCAGCTCTCCATGCTACTCAATCTTCTTCATCTCCCAGTACCTACTGCAGCCTACATCCTTCTGAATCTGCTTAGTGTATTCATCTATTCATCTCTTGGTCTACCTCTACGATTTTTACCCTCCAATGCTAAATTTGTGATCCCTTGATGCCTCAAAACATGTCCTACCAACCGATCCCTTCTTCTAGTCAAGTTGTGCCACAAACTTCTCTTCTCCCCAATCCTATTCAATACCTCCTCATTAGTTACGTAATCTACCCACCTTATCTTCAGCATTCTTCTGTAGCACCACATTTCGAAAGCTTCTATTCTCTTCTTGTCCAAACTAGTTATCGTCCATGTTTCACTTCCATACATGGCTACACTCCATACAAATACTTTCAGAAACGACTTCCTGACACTTAAATCTATACCCGATGTTAACAAATTTCTCTTCTTCAGAAACAATTTCCTTGCCATTGCCAGTCTACATTTTATATCCTCTCTACTTCGACCATCATCAGTTATTTTACTCCCCAAATAGCAAAACTCCTTTACTACTTTAAGTGTCTCATTTCCTAATCTAATCCCCTCAGCATCACCCGATTTAATTTGACTACATTCCATTATCCTCGTTTTGCTTTTGTTGATGTTCATCTTATAACCTTCTTTCAAGACACTGTCCATTCCGTTCAACTGCTCTTCCAAGTCCTTTGCTGTCTCTGACAGAATTACAATGTCATCGGCAAACCTCAAAGTTTTTACTTCTTCTCCATGAATTTTAATACCTACTCCGAATTTTTCTTTTGTTTCCTTTACTGCTTGTTCAATATACAGATTGAATAACATCGGGGAGAGGCTACAACCCTGTCTCACTCCTTTCCCAACCACTGCTTCCCTTTCATGCCCCTCGACTCTTATAACTGCCATCTGGTGCCTGTACAAATTGTAAATAGCCTTTCGCTCCCTGTATTTTACCCCTGCCACCTTCAGAATTTGAAAGAGAGTATTCCAGTTAACATTGTCAAAAGCTTTCTCTAAGTCTACAAATGCTAGAAACGTAGGTTTGCCTTTTCTTAATCTTTCTTCTAAGATAAGTCGTAAGGTTAGTATTGCCTCACGTGTTCCAACATTTCTACGGAATCCAAACTGATCTTCCCCGAGGTCCGCTTCTACCAATTTTTCCATTCGTCTGTAAAGAATTCGCGTTAGTATTTTGCAGCTGTGACTTATTAAACTGATAGTTCGGTAATTTTCACATCTGTGAACACCTGCTTTCTTTGGGATTGGAATTATTATATTCTTCTTGAAGTCTGAGGGTATTTCGCCTGTCTCATACATCTTGCTCACCAGATGGTAGAGTTCTGTCATGACTGGCTCTCCCAAGGCCATCAGTAGTTCTAATGGAATGTTGTCTACTCCCGGTGCCTTGTTTTGACTCAGGTCTTTCAGTGCTCTGTCAAACTCTTCACGCAGTATCTCATCTCCCATTTCGTCTTCATCTACATCCTCTTCCATTTCCATAATATTGTCCTCAAGTACATCGCCCTTGTATAAACCCTCTATATACTCCTTCCACCTTTCTGCCTTCCCTTCTTTGCTTAGAACTGGGTTGCCATCCGAGCTCTTGATATTCATACAAGTGGTTCTCTTCTCTCCAAAGGTCGCTTTAATTTTCCTGTAGGCAGTATCTATCTTACCCCTAGTGAGACAAGCCTCTATATCCTTACATTTGTCCTCTAGCCATCCCTGCTTAGCCATTTTGCACTTCCTGTCGATCTCATTTTTGAGACGTTTGTATTCCTTTTTGCCTGCTTCATTCACTGCATTTTTATATTTTCTCCTTTTATCAATTAAATTCAATATTTCTTCTGTTACCCAAGGATTTCTATTAGCCCTCGCCTTTTTACCTACTTGATCGTCTGCTGCCTTCACTACTTCATCCCTCAGAGCTACCCATTCTTCTTCTACTGTATTTCTTTCCCCCATTCCTGTCAATTGTTCCCTTATGCTCTCCTTGAAACTCTCTACAACCTCTGGTTCTTTCAGTTTATCCAGGTCCCATCTCCTTAAAGTCCCACCTTTTTGCATTTTCTTCAGTTTCAATCTGCAGTTCATAACCAATAGATTGTGGTCAGAATCCACATCTGCCCCTGGAAATGTCTTACAATTTAAAACCTGGTTCCTAAATCTCTCTCTTACCATTATATAATCTATCTGATACCTTTTAGTATCTCCAGTTTTCTTCCAGGTATACAACCTTCTTTTATGATTCTTGAACCAAGTGTTAGCTATGATTAAGTTATACTCTGTGCAAAATTCTACAAGGCGGCTTCCTCTTCCATTTCTTCCCCCCCAATCCATATTCACCTGCTTTGTTTCCTTCTCTCCCTTTTCCTACTGATGAATTCCAGACATCATAGTGTGATTGAAAACATTTGTGCTCATTTTTCTTGCACACTGTTCAAGAGTGCAATGGTAGAGAAATAGTTTGCAGCTGAAGCAATGAACCCTCTGGCAGGCACTTAATTGTAAATTGCAGGGTAATCATGTATATGCAGATGTTCTTGATTTTAATTCTCCAAAGTTTTTTGCATTTTGTTTGGTGAAGGTATTTTGGAAAACTGTGTTTAGTAACTCTGCCTTGGTGGCACTGTCATCGGAAATATTGCCATCGACATTTCTCAGTGAAGGAATTTACAAATGACCAGAATCTCTTTGAAACTTCTGGTAGATTTCGACAAAATTTCATTCTGGAAACAATTAAAAGCATCTCTCCTTGAAGACCACATTAAATTTAGATACCATCAATCTTGGAGATTTACTGATGCTCCATTAGCACCAAATTACTTCCCCTGCATTTCGGCATTTTCATGTTGATATACAGAGTTTTTACTGTTCCTGGTGGGGATGTGCTCACATTCAGCCAAATGTATACCAATCTTAATTATGCAACAATGTCCCTACTCAGTTTGTGCTTTTCCTCTGTGGCACTTATGTTCCTTTGAGTTTTACTTTTATAGTTCCCACTGCAGCCATAATTGTTGTGACCAAATGAGATATCTCTTTCTGTTACACTGATCTGAACATGGTTAGCTATCAGGAAATTTAAGTCCAATATTTCTTCAGAGTGTTTATGTCTCTGCTCCTTCTCACTTGCATTTCCACCACATACTCGTACTCATCTTGACCTATCACAAAGTCAGTCACAGCTGCTCAGTAATTTTGCATCTGGTTGCCATTTAATCTTCTAAGTTTACAACTTGGCCAGTCAAAAGGCCTCCCCGGTTCTTATGACAAACAGGTTTCAGCTGCTATCTGTGACTGATGTCACTTGCCATGTTTCAGAAGAAGCTTCTCAGTCTGCAAGACCCGGGCATTCACAGATGGTGGAATTACTTATCATTGGGGAGCTCCAAAATTAGGCAACATTAGGCCCCTTAGGGATATGGCTGCCAAGGAGGGAGAAAGTCCAGGATGCATATTGCGGGGAATCATATTAGATGTGGAACAGGTACTTATGGATGTCATAAAGAGCTCAGGATGTAACCAATTGCAGGTGGTGGCTCACATTGATTCTAATGATGTGTATCTCCTTGGATCAGAAGAAATCCTATTTGGTTTCTGGCAGCTATCTGATGTGGTAAAGTCTGCTAGTCTTTCTTGTGTGACAAAGACAGAGCTCACCATTTGTAATATTGTTGATGGCCGATTGCAGAACTTGGCACAAAGTCGACGGGAGGTTCTGAATGAAAGGCTCAGCCAGTTCTACAACCATGTAGGCTGCAGATACCTTGACTTGCATCATGGGATGGTCAAGAACCAGGTCCCACATAATAGGCCAGGAGTCCATTACACACAAGGGGCAGCTACACAGGTATCAGGGGCTGTGAGGAGATTACTGGATAGTATTTTAGGTTATAGTAGAAAATCGAAAAATAATTTCAATCTCAAAAAGTACAGGTCAAGCAAGGGACGAGGGTAGACCTATGAACAGTTGGTATTATAGTTGTAAATTGCCGTAGCTGGCAAGAATCTCCAAGCAATAAAGGTGTTGGAAAATGAACGATTAAATACAATTGAAGGTGGCGTGTCTGTTGCTGATAGAAATAGTTTATCGTACTTATACTTTGGGGAATTGTCTCCACAAACCAGGCTTGTGCCCACTGACACAAGTTGGCAAACAGCTGACATGCAGGAAATCTTACAGCCAGGCTGTAGCTCATGCTGCACCAGCCAGTGACATATGGGCAAGAGTGGACAAGCAGCTCATGCATTTGCAGAAAGGATGTAATAGGGCAATCTTGACAGGTAGCCTATTCTAACTGCACCTGCCAGCAAGCATGATGAGAGATGTCATTACTCTATGGGGCAACAACACGCCATAAACAGTAGGTAGGATGCCACAAATTTCATCGCATATTTTTCCAAATTTCCCACAGTGTCATTTCATAAATTTAATAGAGAAATGAGGTCCTTAAAACAAACCACTCTTTTTTGAAATGGATATAGGAAATATATCTCCACTGAATACTAATACAGAGAGTAAATTAAGCTGTAAGCTCATGGTACTGAACTCCATTTTTGAACGTAGCTTAAATACCATGCTATTGACATTGAAAGTTATTTTTCAAAGGATTAAGGTATCAGAATTGGAGTCCCATGTATCAACATATTTAAATAACAGTGATTTGTATAAATATTTTCAGACTTCTTGCTGCATCAGCTCAGGGTAAAACCTCAAGCTTACGATTACCTCCATCATCTTTGTCAGCAGCAAATGCCTAAACTGCTGCAGTGGTAGCCTTATATAGTCCACAAAGAGCTTGTGATTGGTCAGTAATTATGTAATGCTGGTGCAGATGTTGTCACCACCACCACTCCCTTAGTGGTGTAAACATTGTGACAATCACTCTGCCTCTTCTCTGCACTGAGAGCTCGCTTCCATGCTCTGCTAGGAAAAACAGTTGAAGTTCTTCACACACATTCTTATTTCTACAGCATAGCTATCATTAAAGAAAGGATACAACATACAAAGTACAAATTGAATGCCAAAGCACACTGTTCATGTAATTGCCATTTCTTTTTATCTGCAGTTCTCTGATATCTCAACTGGGAGTGGGTTGATATCTCAGTGCAGCCCATCAAAGAGCTTACTGTAGCACTACAACGGCTAAACAAACAATGAAATTGGAGCAACTTGCAAAAATTGGTGTCACCTCACAGAATGGTACATGATGTCCTCAACCTGTCGGACTAGAAACTGAACGAAGAAGTCATTTCGGCTCTTAATTAAGGATTGAATTTTGCTCCTGCTGTACCTATCGTGATCTCATTAGGGGAATGGAACACATGGTGGGGGCATCCCTCTCAAGACACCACCGACAAGGTAAGACTACCACCACTCACATTTTAGCCTCAGCCTAGCCACCCAAATCTAACATCAGTAGAGGCTAGAGGGGGGGGGGCTCCGCGCATTGCAAAATGGTGAAGACCTTGTGATACTTCCAGATGAGATGCCACAGTTGTTCTTAATACTACTGAATATCACAGAAAAGTGGCATAACTGTTGGCAAACAGCTCGTACAAATTCCTAAATTGGACCCAACTCTGTCATACAACAGAAAAACAGTGGAACTCCTGAAGAATTCAAGACTGCCATAGGATGTCTTGAAAAATATTAAAAGCTTGAGCTCCTGTATCTCCCAGGCTGTACAAATTACATAAGGTCCACAAGAAAGGTATTCCATTTAGATCAATTACTTCAGCTATTGGCTCTCTGACCTACAGGCTAGCCAAATAGTTGATGACTGCTAGTTGGCCACTGCAAACATCACATCAAAAACACTAGTGTTCATTGGGAAAATTAAACAGGTTAGAGTTGGCCCAACCGATATTTTAGTCGGCCTGTATGTGGTCTCACTATTTACAAAAGTTCCTGTGGGTGACACATTGAAGCTGTTGGCAGAATATTTTCCTCCTGAAATGCTAAAAGTAATTCCAACATATTATGACGACCTCCTACTTCTTGTATGGCAGTAAATTTTATGGAATGATGAACAGAATAGCTGTGGGTTCTCTGTTGTTTCCACCAGTGGACAATTTTTTTATGGAACATTTTGAGAAGTAACCATTAAATTTGGCTTCCCATAGTCAATCTTCATTATATTGCAATGTTGAAGTCACATCTATTGTCCGGGCATACAGCATAGAAGCTCTTGAGCACTTTCTTGAACATAGGAACAGCTTGTACCCGAACATCCCAATCACCACAGACAGTAAGAACCAAGGCTGCCATTTTTAGATGTTCTGATACTGTTGTGACTAACAATTCGCAATTTTTCACAAACACAACTTTTATTGATGTAAGTTCACAAGGTTGATGACTGAACATACAAACGAAAGGTAACAATAACGAAAAAAGTCTCCTAATTGAGGCAAACAAAGGTTCACTTCTAATTTTTCACAAAGGTTCGTGGCAACACACACACACACACACACACACACACACACACACACACACACACACACACACACCAATAACAGTCAAATTCCGAGATGAAGACGTAATCTTCGACAGTCGCAGTACATGAGGTCGGCATCCGGGGTGAACTGAACTTGGGGCCTAGTTCTAGCCCCTAAATAGCTCTCTCCAGCCAATCATGTTTTGGCATAGTGATACTTCCTGCAGGCCATGGCTCGAGCTCCCCCTGCAGGAAGTAATGCTCAGCATGTCTGTTTCCATTATCTTGTATGTAAATAGCCAGTGTTTACCAAGGTGCTTTTTGGTACAGCTTGGGCATAGACAACCTCGTCCTCTGTGGTGTTATATGGGTTGCCGGCCCTCAGGGGCTACCTTGGCTCTGGTATAACATGCCTCACCCATTGGAAAAGCTGGTGCGACACGGGTGACCGCGGGGAGGGAGTACCAATATAGCCTGGTGCTGTAGGCTGATCTGCAGCTAAGTCCTCCTGAAGGAGGTGGTGGAACCCGGCCGCCAGAGAGTAGGGTGCCGCTTTCTGGCCGAGGCGGCTAGAACTCCGCAGCGGTGGCAGGTGCGAGGCAACGTCGGGCTGGGCAAGCGGCACGGGGACGTCTGCGTCGTCCAACCGAGGCGGCGCTCAAGAGGGGCCGGGAAGCGGGTTCAGGGGAAGGTACTGGAGTTGTACAGAGTCCGGAGTATGCGGCGGCGCGGGACGAGCAGCAGGCATCCGGTGGCTATCTCCGGGAAGATCACCCACCAACTGAGGAGAGGGCATCAACATAGGCCCCAAGGTAAGGACTGGCAATTGGGGGGGGGGGAGAGGGGAGGGGGCATTTGGGGCTGCAGCTGCTCGAGGAAACAAGGATGCAGTTGGCTGCGGTGACACAAAACTACCTTGTCATCCAGGCATACGTCAAACAGTTGACCACAGGGCTGGATATTGACCCCCAGAAGCCAGCTGGGCTGGGGCCAAAAACTCCACACCTTGGAGCCGGATGAATATCGGGGAGGCCTGTGGCAGGAGAAGATGGAATAGGGTCCGAGGCTGGCGACCATGGAGCAGTTCGGCTGGACTCTTGTCACCTACCGGCGTGGCCCTGTAGGTACTGAGAAATAACGTAAGAGCTTCTTCTGGAGAACGGTCCTCTGTGTACTTCTTCATCTGAGTTTTAAAAGTGCGAACAAGGCGCTCTGCCTCTCCATTGGATTGGTGATGGAAAGGAGGGGTAAAGAAATGGTGGATACCATTATCGTGACAGAACTGGCGAACTCTTGACTACAAAATTGCGGACTGTTGTTGGATACCAAGATGTCAGGAAGGCCTTCAATGGAAAATATTTTTGACAGGGCCATGATGGTATTCTCTGTGGTGATAGAGGAGCACCAGATAATGAAAGGGAAGTGGGAGTAGGCATCCGTGACGAGTAACCAGTAAGCGCCGAGGAAGGGTCCCACAAAATCCACATGGATGCTTTCCCATGTGAGGGAAGCAGCTGGCCAGGACTGGAAGGACCGGCACGGAGTGGGAAGGACCTGAGTACACTGCTGACAACACCGTACCATGCACTCCATGTCCACTGTCATGCCTGCCCAGAAGACATGGCAACGTGCGAGGGTTTTCGTCCGGGCAATACCCCAGTGACCTTGACGTAAGACGTGGAGAATCCTTGACGGCAGGGAAGTTGGTATGATGACTCGTGGAGTGGCATCATTTTCAGCACGGAGGAGCACCTCGTTGACAGCCACCAGTTGATGGCAGATGGAGAAGAAGAATCGGTCAGCCTGGGCGCGAGGCGGAGGAAGTGTCGGCCAGCTACAGAGAACATAGCGGTGCACCAGTTGGAGGAGCGGATCGGCAGTCGTCACTGTGGCCACCCTCTCAAATGTGACTGGGAATGCACCCAGTGCATCCTGTATGTCGTCATCGACCTGAAAAATTAGGAGACCCGACAAATCAAATGCCGAATCCTGGCCAGAGGGGAGCCGAGACAAGGCATCGCTGTTGGCATGCTGGGAGGTGGGTCGGAAATGGATGGTGTACCTAAAACGTGAAAGGAATAGGGCCCATCGCAGCAGGCGGTGGGAAGTCTTCGTGGGTAACTGGGCTGACGGAGAAAATAAGGCCACGAGGGGCTTATGGTCAGTAATTAAGTGAAAAGACCTACCGTAAAGGTACGGGAGGAATTTGGTACAGGCAAACACAATGGCAGAACATTTGCATTGGGCCTCTGTAAGAGATTTAGATATGTATGCCACCGGGCGTTCTGATCCATCAGGCAGACGGTGTGAAAGGACAGCTCCAATAGCATAGTCTGAGGCGTCCGTAGCCAAGAGGAGAGGAAGAGAGGGGTTATATGGCATGAGACACTCCATAGAGTGCAACCTCTGCTTTAAGGTTTGGTAAGCCGATTCGCAAGCCAGGGACCAATGAAAAGGCACATTCTTTCAGCATAGGTGATGGGAGGGGTGCCACAATGTGGGCAGCGGAGGGAATAAACTTTCGATAGTAAGCAATCTTACCCAGGAAAGACTGCAATTGGTGGACATTGTGTGGACGAGGAAGGGCTGTTATAGCAGCAATGTGGGAGGAGGTAGGCGATAAGCCATCGCGGGAAATAATGTGACCCAGGTAGGAGATAGCAGGTTGAAAAAAAAGGAGCATTTAGCAAGGTTGCATTTTGGGCCCGCAGTCCACAGGCGCAGGAACAATTGTCTCAGATGACTTTTAGAGATGTTCATCTGCAGTATGGCCAGTGATGACAATGTCATCGAAGAAGTTTATAGAACCAGGCACATCCTGCAAGAGTTGTTCCAAATAACGCTGAAAAATGGCCGGTGCACTAACGATACCATGCATGAGGTGGTTCAACCGGAACAGCCCATATGGGGTGCTGACGACGGCCAAGTGAGTAGAAGGCTCATCTAAAGGTATTTAGAGGTAGGCCTTGGCAAGTCAAATCTTCGAAAAAAATTGTCCACTTGCGAGCTTGGAGAACAGGTCCTTAGGACACAGGAGGGGATAGTCTTCAACCTGTAGCTGAGGAATAAGCGTAGCCTTGAAGTCACCACAAATACGAAGACACCCATCTGGTCCCTTGAGGATGACCAAGGGTGTCACCGACGAACTGTAAAGGACCGGAGTAACAACTCCCTCCATGGTGAGATGATTCATTTCTTGTTGAAGAGGCTGCTGGAGGGCGTGGGGAACCTGCCTGGCCGGAAGTACATCGGGCAGGCAGATGGTTTCAGCTGGAGCGACGCTTGAAAATCTTGAGCACAGCTGATACCCGGCAAAAAGAGGTCCTGGAATTCTGTGCGCAAGGTATTGACTGCCGGGAACGGAACCTGGGAAGACACCAGATGAACATTGTTGTCGATGATGAAGCCAAAGGCCCGGAAGGCATCCAACCCGAAGAGATCCGCCGTGGCCGCATTGTTGACCACAAGGAAGGTAACTTCCCGGCGAATTGATTTATACATGACAGAAGCCATGAACTGACCCAAGAGGGCAATCGCTTTCTTTTTATAAGTAAGGAGGCACCGAGGTGTGGGCTGCAGGGGGGCACTCCAATCTTCACGGAAGAGGAATAGTTGATCAGTGAGACCGCTGCTCTAGTATCCACCTGCATCTGCAATGGCTGACCGTTGACCTGAACGTCGATCATCAACTTGGAAGATCCCGAAGGCTGCACCTGGTTGACATCATTGGGTAGAGGCCCTCGATGGTCATTGGCCATATGAGGAGGGGGGGTGCTGAGATTGGTAGACCGAGCTGACATGTCCGTTACGGGTACACACTGCACAATATGCCCACCTGTCAGGGCAGTCTTCCTGTGCATGGTTCTTAAAGCATCCTGCGCAGGACGGCAGGTGGAGGGGCTGGCGGCACTGGCAAGGCCGTGGGGGCCTCCGTGCACTGACGGTATGTGCCGGACCTGTGGAGCCGTCCTAGAGCACAAAGCCTTGGACAGGGCGGCTGCCCTGTCAATGCTGTGCACTGTGCAGAACACGATATTGGAACTGATGGCGACAACGTCTTCGACCTCCGTAAGTGATGCAACGTGCTCAGAGGCATCGTGGTCACGGAGGGCTGCCACTTCCGCCCAGGATTCCAAACGCTTGTCGGCCGCCGTAGAGACTTCGTACTTTAATGCGAGATCAATGACCTGGTCCAGAACAGGATCGTCGAGTCTGAGAGCATCGCACCGGAAAGCCGCGTCGTGGCGGCCTGGATGAGGTGGTTGCAGACCATCTTGTCCATGTAGGATTCTTTGGAGACTCGTGTGTTGAAGTGACATTTCCGGCTGGGACCTTGCATTTCCGCTGCCCACTGGCAATAGGATTGGCCAGCCTTCTTGCAACACTGGTAAAATTCGACACGGGCAGCCAACACGTGGAACCGTCTTCGGTAATAAGCTGCGAGAACCTCACAAATCTGGGAGAAAGTCAAAGAATCCGGAAGTCGAGGTTGGAGTTTCATCAAGAGAACATACACTTTGGACTGGTTCCAAGACAAAAAGTAGGAACAACGAGCAGCCTCCTGGACAACCTGGTGGATTTGAAAATGCTGCCGGAACCACTACTAATATGTTTCCCAGTCTTCAGCATCCTTGTCGAAAGCGGGAAACGGCGGGGGCAGCGGAACCGGGCAGTTTTGCAAGAGTTCCGTAAATAAACGTTCTGAAAACATTGTAGTAAGTCATGCACACTTCAGACCAGCTGCTGAAGGACAACTTTCACCATGAGGAAGACACACACAGATCCCATCCTTGTCGCCACTTGTGTCATGACTGACAATTCACAATTTTTCATAAACCCAACTTTTACTGATTTAATGTCACAAGGTTGATGATTGAACATACAAACATAAGGTAACAATAACGAAATAAGTCTCCTAATTGAAGCAAATGAAAGTTCACTTCTAATTTTCCACAAAGGTTCATGGTAACACACACAAGTAACAGTCCAATTCCAACACAAAGACATAATCTTCGACGGTCGCAGTACATGAGGTCGGCATCTGGCATGAACTGAAGTTCGGACCTGGTTCTAGCACCTAAATAGCTGTCTCGAGCCAATCAGGTTTTGGCATAGTGATACTTCCTGTAGGCCGTGGCTAGAGCTCCCCCTGCAGGAAATAGTGCTCGGCATGTCTGTTTCCATTATCTCGTATGTAAATAGCCGGTATTTACCATGGTGCTTTTGGGTATGCCTTGGGCATAGACAACCTCGTCCTCTGTGGTGTTGTATGGGATGTCGGCTCTCAGGGACAACTCCAGTATAACAGCTACAATGAAAGTTGGATGGATGTCTCAGCCACTCAGTGTACGGCAAGCTGATGCACATTTATTTATATCTTAGCGTCCAGAGTTTTCACCGTCCAGTCCAGAAGAAAGCAGTTTTAAATACACTGGTTAACAGAGCAGAATCTATTTGACAGGGATTACACGGATTTTGAATTAACCATTTGAAGCAGTCCATGTTCTGAGAGGTAGTTCACATGATATGAAATGTTGAACATTATGTGATGAGCCACCACTTCCGTTCCTTCCTTTCTGCAGTGCTACATCCAGCAAAATAAAAGAGATGCTACACCCTTTTTAATGACACACACTGCCTCAGGACCCCTGGGATTTAAACATCCTTGTGAAAGTGGAACAGTCAGTCCACCAATACCATTTCCAACAGCTGTGCCGAACATCAATGGCCTATTAACAGTGAAGAACATGAGATATCTGCAGTTGCTGGGCACAGCATTATAAACAAACACAAAATACTGTTTGACAAAACAAAAACAGTTAAGAGAATTAAAATCCCAATGCTAAACTGCTGAAGCATTCGCAACAAAGTGCCAGTGTTAGAAGCGCTCACGAAAAGCATTTAAACTCCCATAATATAGGTACAAAAAGTTGGTTGAATCATGAAATTGATAGCAGTGAGATTTTTGGGGAAAATATATTACAAAAGGACAGGCAAATGGAAATTGGAGATAGTGTTTGTCATAGTAGACAAGACACTCAAATCCACTGAGATAGAAACTGAATCTGCAAGTGGGATTGTTTAGGCAAGACTCAGTGCCAGGTGTGAGCATAAAATAACTGGATCCTTCTGTTGCCCACCAGACCCAACTCCTGATGTAACCGAAAATTTTAGAAAGAAAAAACCTCCTTTCACTTGTACGTAAGTTCCATAATCACAATGTAATCGTCATGGAGGGAGTTGTCACTCCAGTCTGTTACAGTTTGTGGGTGACACCCTTGGTCGTCCTCAAGAGACAAGATGGGCGTCTGCAAGTTTGTGGACACTTCAAGGCTATGCTTAACCCTCAGCTACAGGTTGAAGACTATCCCCTCCCGCGTCCCGAGGATCTGTTCTCCAAGCTCACAGGGGGACAATTTTTTTCGAAGTTCAGTAGTGTCATATCTCAACTAGGAACTTAAAACTTTCAGCACATGCCAGGAGCATGTAGAGGAACTCTGGCTCAAGTTTAAAAGAACAGCTGACCATGCAATGGATAGTTATGTACCCCAGCAGAACCATTCACAATGCAGGTGAACCTCTATGGTATGCAGTCACTGTAAAGACACAAAGATTACTGCATAGTATGTGTAAAACAAAGTGTAGGTCCCTAGCGAATGAGACAGGAAGTGAAATTGAGGGTAGCAAAGCAAAAGCTGAAATGCTTAACTCTGTTTTGAAATGTTCCTTTACAAAGGAAAACCAAGGAGAATTGCCCCCAATTTAATCCTTGTACCACTGAAAAGATGAATAAAACAAGTTATTAGTGTCAGTGGTGTTGAGAAACAACTGAAATCGGTAAAACTGAAAAATGCTCCACGGCCTGATGGAATCCCAGTCAGATTCTATACTGAATTTGCAGCTGAGTTAGGCCCCTTTTCTAATTATAATCTGTAGTATGTAACTTGAACAAAAAACTGTGCCCAGTTCTTGCAAAAAAAAAAAAAAAAAAAAATCCACAGTTTCAAGAGTTAGATATACACAATTTGGTTCATTGACATGGAGGACAATGCTCATGGTAAACTAATTCTTTATGTTCAACGAATGTGTTCAGACATTGTCTTTGTTCTTGAAGGTTGTCGTTTGACTTTTTTCGAAGTTGGTGCTCCAGGACTCCACCATTCAGCACGTCAATGGTAGCACCCACTTGCATCCCCAGTAATAATCTTTGACAGAAATGTGAGACCACGTCTAGCTATATCCAGTTCAACAGAAATTCGTCTTTCCTCCTCCTGTTCCTCTGTTAGTGTGTGAGGGCCAAGTTTTGCAGTAAGTTTCAGTAAACCTTCACATAAAATCTTATTACACACATCACGATTCAAATGAAGTTGTTCTGATATTGCACACAGATATGGTCTTCTCGCAATAAATTACACATTCCACATTTGTATCAATATTTGTTATAGACGGGTGATCAATTATGGAATCATCTTGCACTGAATCTCTGCCTTCATGAAACCTTCCGTGCCACTTCAAATAACTTCTTGGGAGTGCCTCACTTGCATATACTTGTTTAATTACTGTTCTAGTGTCACCAAGGGTTTTCTCCGAGTTTAACACAGAACTTAAGTGTTCACTCTTTGCTCACAATCAGCTTCCACTGTGTCAGCATAACTAATGTCAACAACCCAACAGTGTGTTGCTAAAACATAGCCCTGCTATCTTATGCAGCCCCTATGTGGTGACTAGCTCCTAATTTATTGTTTCCTTGGGTAAGTGCATATGACTGGATCTGCAGCATGTTGACTTCTGAATGTAGTATTGGCATTTGTGGACTGTAATTTAGGTCCAGTGTTACTTAGGTAATAGGGAACATTTCTGTTACCTGCACCCTGAAACTTAGGAGTGGGAATGCCAAAGAGCAGTACTGCATTGTTCTTGATTGTCAGTTTAGGTGCAGTAAATGTGTAAAGTGAAAGTATTAAATAGAAAACAGCAATGTAGGAATTGCTACTTACCGTAAGGATGACCTCAAGTTGCAGACAATTGTGCCTGTCTGCAACTTGACATGTCTTCTTTATGGTAAGAAGCAATCTGCCTTTTCCTACACTGTTGATATTTCATCCTGCACTTTCCATTGTTTAAGTAGCAAACAGGTGATAGTTAAGTGTTTCCCAGGCCACAGTGTTTTACAACACGAAAAATTTATATTCCATCTCACTGACAACTCCTACAGTAAATTTCCTTCGAACAGAATCTTGCAATACAATATCTCAACATATAGCCAGTGTGTGCTCACGTATGCAGTTTCTACCTGGTTATGACAATACCACAATTTTAGATCCTCTAGCCATCTGTTCTTATTTCCCACTCATCCCTGTCTATTACATTTTATCTTTTCGAGGAAGTTTTGTTACTGGTTGATAAATTTAGAGTGCAAGAATCTTAATATGAAAATATGCTCTATGTCAAAGGCCTACAAACTACACACAGACAACTCTCAAAACCCCTATCTCCAGTAAAACATCTATTCAGGTATCACTTCGCCCCCCCCCCCCCCCCATAACAACATTCTCTGAAACAACAACACCTGTCGGCAGCTGAGGTTGTCAGTTAAGTCATCATTTATTCCAGGGAAAAGCTGCACGGTCGTCAACAGTAACTGTTCTTTCGAGAACTAGTTACTGTCTTCGTATATTTTCTGAAACAACAAAACGATGATAGTCATTGTGAAATTACAGCTTATTTTGAGTATGCTGTGCAACTTTCTTGTACACACTGACTGCCATATGGCTGCCAAAGCAGAGAATCATACCTAATATAATGTGCCTGGCTGGTGGTCAAACATCATTAGCATGCAACACTCAACGTATTAATAGCACAGAACATGACAAATATAATTTAGTACAGCATTCTTTATAAAGTCAGACATGTGAGGAGGTATTTTTTAAATGAAACTAATTCTGTAACATACAATATTTTCCTTATTTTTTGCTAGATGTCAGGGTACACAGATCTGACTGTCAGTAAAAATAGTACAATTGCAAAATCTTATCCCATTAATTTTTTAGTTATTTGGATCTACATATTTGAAATTATGTGCTATTGCAAATATTTGGTGTCTGTGAAAGCAAGCTAATGGATTTTTTGCACTGAGTGTACAATAGAAGGTTTAAAGTCACTTTACTCCATTTTATGCAACCAATTCACCCACATTTTCTTGGCCTCAGATGATAGTGGAGTAGTGCAACAGAGCAGGGCAGAGCTCCACACTGGGCCACTGCTGAAGCACTGCTTTGCACCCAGGTGCAGTGGGGCCAGGGAGCAGTGCAACAGCAGGCACACAAGCACACTCGCTTGACCGCGTAAACAGAAAATGCACAAGTTGACCGATAATCTTTCTCAAATGATTTTTAAGACAATCCAGTAAAAAAATTTATTCTCACGTCACAGCTGTATTCATAAGCTTCATGACGAACTGCTTATGATTTCGTTAATCATTGCCACTCCGATATTTCAAAATTAAGCAAGCTACTGCAAGAAAACCTAACAATCTGCAATGAAAAATAGATGTTATGAATGTGTGTGGTGAAAGTTAAATCATATGTTGGTGCATCCCAAATATAGCCAACATATTGAACTATTCTTTAATTTGGGATAAAATCTATAACCACGCCCATTCTAAAGAAAATGAATCTTTTACAGCGCATACCAATCCACTCGCATGCCTAGACAAAAGCAAGAATGAAATATTCATAATCCCTTGTATCTCAAATGGTTTGAGATATCGAAACAAAATTTTGGCAAATGATAGCACTCAAAGAGGAGAGAAGGTTGCCACCGTCTTACTGTATGGAACTTCCGTATCTACTGCAATATACAATTATTATTTTAAGGAATAATGTAATTTAAGGTCAACTGCTGGTGGAATAAAAATTGTTACAGGTTCCTGTAAGTAGTTTTTGAGACATGGCTCAGGCATTCACAATAGGATTCATAACCATTGTCAGAATTGGAGTCAACTACCAGTGTTGTGACATTGCCTCCAGTCACAAGTGCATTCTGAAAATTTACTAAATACTGTAAGTGATTTATTCAACATTTAGAAATCCCAAGTGCAGTCCACGATGTTGACAAATATATTAGTCTAAAACACCTTCTGGTACAATGTTTACAACTATAAAATCTTACCTCAACTACCCTTACATGCAGTTACAGGTCCACTCAGGAAATTCTTTAGAATCAGTTTTGGGTGGTATGGAAATGAAAGAGAAGGTGGTAGATTTCATTCTTCTAGTGTATTTTGCTTGACATTCTTCTAGTGTATTTTGCTTGATGCAACAAGGGGACTTCAATATACCACCTGACTCCACTACCAAAGACATCAGGTCTCTGCCTTCTGCGAGATGAGGCTTATCCATTGTTGAGGCATTTTATCAACTCAAGTCGATGGGTTTTAGATCCAGGGAAAGAATATTTCAATAGAAGCTTTTCCAGACCACAACAATTAACTGAATGTTCTTTTGGAGTAATGAATGCTAAGTGGAGCAAATTTTGAAAGTCAATAGAAACTTCACGAGAATTTGCTGATATTGTAAAATATACACGTTCTCCATGACAGTCTTTGATGAAGGATCCCCGAGTGTTGTTGAGCAGCAAATAGAAATGAAGTGTTCTATACAAGGCACTTTTCAGACAAGATGAAATCTTCAAATAAAGTTGTCCAAATGAGACAGTTTCCAAAACTTTTTTCATGTAATAAAGCAATTTTCACGTGTATGTCAGCTGTGCTCTTCAACTTTATCGCTGATCATTTGAAGACAGTAACAGAAATAGATTACAGAAATGTATTCTGTACTTGTTTGTAATACTGCTGCTAACTCAAACTTGTCCACAATGAATAAATTGTCATGATACCTGTTTCACTGGTTCCATAAAGGACATCATGTAAAACGAATGCTATCAAGGCTCCTGCTGGTGCCATTTTCCCAACAGTACAACAAAGGAAACAAGCGCCAGCTACCAGCAACACCTGAACACAGCCGCAGTCACTATCGTTCTGATCGCCACTCAGAAATATACATGTTAAATCCACTCCCCTCCATACCACCCTGCCTGCTCTACCACTATAATCACGTGCACTGAGAAGCAATAGTTTGTTTCGTCGTCACTGCTCTGGTCGTAACTGCAACCTTGTCTGAACAGGTATTTTTAAGTCTATGAGCAGCAATCCATTATATTCTATCACTTCACGCAGCATGTACTGCTGATTAATATGACTGAAGTATTTTACAGTGTAACCAACAGTAAACTATTCACACAGATGGTTCAATTAGGAAAATCAGACAATATGACACGTGTACTGCATTATGGATGTGTTTGATCAATACTCACAAAATTGGTTCAATATTTTGTAAGAATGTTACTGCAAAAAATCCATTAACACAAAACATAATATGCCATGAATTTAAGAGATGATCTTTGAAGATAAAAGAAATTCTTCAACGTTGACGACAATAAGAAGCAGCAGGCTTGGATTCTACAAGAAACTTGCATACTGTTACTGTACTAGTGAGCACAGGTGCCTGCATGATGCCTGTGAGCCCCTTCAGCAGATCAGTGAAACATCGATCCCACACTTCATACTCCTGTTGTTGAATATCCTGATAACTGGCAATGTACAAGGGCTCCATTGAGCCACTATTTATGTTTCTGACTCCTTAAAAAGCATTACATGCAGAAACTATCACTATCACTTCACAACTAATAGTTTTCCATAATGGATACTTTAGGAGGGAAGTCTCCTCGGCATATCTAAACTAACATGGAAATCAAATGTTCTACCTGGTCCATGAAGCACATCGGACAGACTGACAACACTACTGACTACACTACTTGATGCCACTGCACAATCAACCTATCACCCACCTACATGCACACCACTATGGCAGTGTGTTACTTGGTAACAGGATAAACACCCTCAATGCCTGGACATTTAGAGTAGATAGTAAATTGTGCCAGGTTGTGCAAATAAATGCCAACACTAAAAAGGTAAGCACATCATATACCGCATAAGTTCTGTTAAATTTTTTTTTTTAACACAATTACAGTGTGGCATAAGGAAGATGACTTGAGCAGCTTTCTACTCATCACAACTGTCCACAGAACAACACTGTCAACATCACCTAAGTTTGATTTATTTTACTTCTTTTGGTGAGAAATGAGTGCCCGTAACATTTTAAACACTAGATTTTTGAGAGAAATAATAAAACTAGAAATTGTGTAAACTGGGGAAAATATTTTTGTGAACATATATATTTTTGAAGCAAACTTAAGAGTTGGTGCTCTAAACCAGGGTTTCCCAAAATATATTCCACAGTAAGCACTCGACAAAAAATTAATGTGGCATAATTTCCTTCAATTTCTTAACCTTTTATTATGATTTTTGAGTCATTAGTTATTATTTAAAACTGAAGCAAACAGTGAATAAGAAGTTATTTTCAAAATTTTTATTAAACCTTCAAAATGAACAAGATGCTCCAACAAATTAACAGGATTCAAAGTGCTCCGCCAAAGGAAAAATTTGGGAATCCTTGCTCTAGACAAGTGTGTTACAAATGGCCCTCTGATTTGCTAAGTGACAACTTCAGCAATACCCCCAAGAGGCACCACTTATTTGATCATGACAGTTCTAAGCACGTAGGTAATAAATTCATAGTTTAATTAGAAAGTTTTAGGCCACCTTTTGTATAGCTTTGATCTAACCCAAGTGGAATTTCTAAAAACACAGATTGGAAAGGCAGTAACTTTCTATGAACAAAATTGTCTGGAGACATTTGATTATGAATGTGTGTAGCCACCAGAAAAATTGGGAAAACAAAGCAGTGGAAATTAAAAAATAAGTAACAGCATTATGAAAACATTTACACCCATCATAAAGACATTACCAGAGAAAACCTGTTTCCCTTTGACCACTACAGGAAAGTCTTCATACAGCAACTATATAAATCAAGTCCCTGCACCTAACTTGCAGTGAAAAGTGTTGTAAGTTGTGTGGCAGTATAATTTTTAGTTGAGCCAGTAACCAGAGTCTTCTGCATATAACGTGGGTTTACACGGGAACATATCCCTTGCTGTCTCCTAGCCAACAATGGCACGCAAATTTGTATTTGTAAAAAATATTGTGCTAACATTTCAAAGCATAACATCACTGGATTCACACCAAAGACCAGTAAGACTATTGAATCACAGATACCTTGTACTTTTTATGGATCCAAATGAGTATGTACTTTTAGGCAATGAAGAACAATTCTGATAAGAAAATACATTAAACTGAGAGCTAAAAAAAATACAAAATTTATTTTATTGAAATGAAACTGTTGTACAAGTTTGTTCATTCGTTCAATCAATAAACATTAGACTTCGATAATTTTTTCCTGGCCTGAATAATTATATGAGAGGTTTCTTCAAGTAACAAACTAATTACAAATTCTCAATGCTTTGAAACAAGTAAAGCATTTGTCTGATTAAAAGTGCTTGTTTTAAAAGCCTTTCTTCACTTTCACTAAAACATATAACCTAAATGATACTTAAGCTCCTAATTTTACTAAAGCTAGCTAATTATGATTTTATCACAAACTTATTTTCTACAAGTGTACCAATAATTTTGCTAATGAGTACCAGAATTTAGTTCACAGTATACTGTCACATGCACTCCACTCTAAACTGAACATACATTGACATTATGCATAAAATTCACTGATCACTTATTTTGAACTTAATTCATCAGGTACTTCCTGCCTAAAGTCAAAGTTTCCAAGAATTGGAAACAAAGCCAGAAATTAATACAATTTTGTGTAAATATGCCAATTACATTTAATGTTTGCTACTCAATATTACAGCAATAAAAATGTCAATGAACAAAATTAAAATCTTTAACAGTCTTTATTGTATCTTCAGTACATGTGAAGTTGCTATTTAATCTTTTGTTTCCATAGCCTTCGCCACTTCTGAAGTAGTTATGATCCAGTTTGAAATACTCACCCAACCTGTCTGATCTACCGAATATGTCAATGGCTACAATAGTAGGAATCATGCCACATACACTGTAAATCGTTACCAGCCTCCAATTTCTTGCTTATCTACTTTCTCACTGTGTGTTATGAGTAAAGTAATTAACATTAAATACACAAACGTCAATTGTCAGTTTCCCTAATAGAGATCTAAAGTATTTACTACTGACCATTCAGTCTCAGTACACTGAAGACATTACAGTTACCAGACTTCAATTTATGGCTGTTTTACAGATGGAATGTACAATTTAACAATTTGTGTTGTGTGTAGTACCAAACTTAATCTTTGTGCCAAAGTAACAAACACTAGTGTTGCACCACTAATTTTACTGGCTTACAGCTAAACTTATACAGCACAAACTAATTCAACCACAACTAAAGTGGACTAAACTTCAAAGTGCACTGAAGAGAACACTGACTCAGCAAAACAGTAGCAATAACAGAAAGAAGTGTCTGACCTTAAAGTCTCTCACAACTTGTGAAACTTTGAGAAAATCTCCATTGAGAACCAATGTAATAGAAGTGGAGAGTATTTAAAAACGAAACTTTGATCTGCCTCCTCCAAATCCACCACCACCACCTCCGCCACCACCACCTCCGCCAAATCCGCCACCACCAAATCCTCCACCTCCCATTCCAAAGTTGCCTCCTCCCATACCGCCAGAACCACCAGGTGAAGAATTCAGGAACAGTTCAATGTAACGATGTTGCATGTGTCCTTTGTCCTAGACAAACATCATAATTAATATTATAACAACCAAAATAATCAGTTTTTGACTATCAAATTACATTGCAATTCATTTTATGAACAATATACCTTCGAAAGTTAGTGCTTAGCACAAAAATTTACCTTTGACATTGCTTTTAATGCTTCATCATGTGTTGCAAATTCAACATCTGCTTCTCCTGACGCACGGCCACTGTTGTCGTATAGGAGCCTAATATTGACTGGTACAACTGGCCTGAAAAACTTATAGAAAAAGAGACATTTCAGTACACAGGCCTACAACAGAACAAGTTAGAACACAATAAGAGTAATTACTTACATCAGCAATATCAGCCTGTGTTGCACGGAATGGCAGACCTCTCATGTGTATACAGTGGCCACCACCACCTCCACCACCATTCCAGTTTCCACCTCCACCAGAACGTCCTCCACGTCCCATACCCATGTTGCCAAATCCACCTGAATTCATACTCATGTTGAAGCTACTGCTACCACGACCACCCATGTTACCTCTCATTCCAGGTCCTCCACTCCCACCCCATGATGAATTCATACCCCATGGACTTGGACCATCATCGAAGTCACCAAAACCACCTATAATGCAAAAAAAGCATGACTGCACAACAATTCTCCATCTACAAATAAAAACAAATATTCAGCAACTCTGCAATAACAATTCTGTCTGATGTCTGGATCTTATTTTCTCATGCTGGAAAAATTTGGTTTGATTTATGGTCTGAAATCTGATGACCATTTCACAGTAAAAAAGACTTTGATAAAATATAAAACTGTGTTTAAGTAATTTTCTTGTTCAACTACACAATGAAACAATTATGTATTATGGTGCCTGCAACAATCAATCCCAATACAATTTGAAGAGTTCCCACATAAATGATAAGAACATTGAAGTTGTCAGTATGAAAGATGCTGCAATTTTTCACATTTGACTGAAAGCAGAATTGTTTGACAAATCCCCGACAGTGATTCAATAAATTCAAAACAAATCTACGAAACTTGATTTTCACATTTGAGAATTTACAACAAAAAACTAAGAATGAGCAAAACAATAAATGTTTAGTCCACTCTAGATATTTATGGTTTCATCACTGACTAACATACATTAAATACAAACAAGTAATAACTAAATCACTTATGAAGGAAGTAGTAATCATATATTACATCTATTGGAAGAAATTTAGGCACACAAAACAGCAATCTTACATTAATTAGGAAAGATTCAGCAGTTTTTACACAGATATGCAACAAGGTTTCTACGAAACACATTAGAGATTCGAAGTGAACATATTTTATGTTAATAAATGTACGTGAACAATGAATGGCATTTGTTACCAAAACCTGAATCTTATTTAGGTAACAATTTTACAAATTTTCTGTTCTTTACCATTTTAAAAATGACAATGCACTATCTAATTTAACTGCCAAATCCAACTAACACATGCAGCTAAAAAGCTAAACAAGAACAAGTGATTACCTTTGAAACTCCGAGATCCTCTACCCATATTATTATAGCGATTTATGCCACCAAATCTATCACCACGATCATAAGGAGCTGGACGCTGGTTGAAACCTCCTGGTCCTAAAGGACGCATTTTTGGGCCAATAGCGGCACGCACTTCAGAAAGGCTGCTGCGGAATATTTCTATGTACCTGCATGTAACAGATTTGAAGGATGAGACGACATTCAAAAACAAAGGAAATCATAAAAATGAGAAAAAATAAGTATTTGGTTATTTGTGCTATCTTACTGTGTACCTACTAACACCCTAAGAAAAAATATATGTATACTGGCAGTATCCAACTCAATTCTTCTACACACTGTTTACAATGGACGTCTGTTTCTTCAAGGAACTTACACGAAGTGTTCCTTTTATTCTTTAAAACTGACATCTACTCATTTCAAGTATACTGCAAAAAACTACCAGGAAATGGTCCAGAATGAAAAAAGCTTCATTCAAAACCATCTATCTAAACTCAGCTGAACAACTATACAACTGATCTGGCTAAATGAGTAATGAAGTTGTAATATCACTGCAGTTTTCAACAGCTTATAATCCAAATGCTTTATTTCACACTTAGATACACTCAAAGTAAATTCCACCCACCTTTAACAGAGCCTGATGATTAGCTCAAAACAGAGGCCAATTTTTTGGGTCAAGTTGTCCTAAGTTTTGCTTACACATTTTCCAAAAGTTACTTACGTAGTACCTTAAGCTGATGTTATTAAGAGAATCATCACTTTGTACACCAAAAATTTGGCCTCACGAGCTCAGCTCCCGCCCATTCATCACTTGGATCCATTGTCTTGCATGGCCCCACCCCCAACTGGCCCATAAGGAACCCTTGGGTGTGTCCCTCTGGTGATTCATCTTAAAAGTAATGAATTTCTACCAACATTCCACATTAGAGTTTCAATTCATTCAACAGTGTAGTGTCTACTTTTTACACAATTTAATGAAACACCAAAATTAAGCCTATTTTTTAATATTAACATCTGTACATATTAACTGCCTTATGCATTTAATACCAGAGCATTTTTGCATCTACATAGTGGGATCTTAATCAGCAGGAAGACTACAGCATGCCTTACACAACTGGATGTAAACAGGAATGTGCCCAAGTAGAACAGGGTTACTGGCAAACAAAAATCCTCAATATGCAAATGTGAAGCAGGAAAAGCTGGCAATTACGTTCCAAGAACTATTACCATGTTCCAGTTTAAAAGCCGAGAAATTCCTTCCTTAGCCACTCCTTTACAATTTTTAAAAATTATTATAAAAATGCTTGATATTCTAATATTTAAACATTTGCAGGTAAGGAGCTTAACAACCAGGACAAGAAACATTCAACACTAAGTGAAGCCTAGTCAATAATACAACAATGGTTTAGAAAAGTTTCTACCTGCAAAAATTTTTCCATGCAAAACTGTTACGTAACACAGCAGCTCCAAAGTAAATTGAAACATTATGAATTTTACACTAATAAAAACACTTGTGTACAAATGCTGGGCAATATTTAAAACCCTCTGTATTTCTTCTCGCAATTATTACCTCAAATCATCGTAAATTCTATAGGACTGACCACCACCTATTCTGCTCTCTTGGAATATCGACTGTGTACGAGAGTCACATGGCGGTCCCTTGCATTTTTCAGAATACAGCTTTCCACAATATAACTTGCAATTTTATTTTCTGTAATGGAAAGTACACAATCTGGAACGAACACACACTACAGAAGCCATGCCCAGAAAGCGACCACCGAAGTGTTTTATTCGGAAACTTTAAAACAGCCCGTTCACTTCACTGTTCACAATAATTCACTGTTTTAAACTAACAGATGCCACTGTTTCAGCACACATTTCTAATCCATCTCCAAATGTGAGCATAACTACAGAGTCCACAATCCTGCTTTATCCTGTAAGGCACAGTGCAGTTTTCCTACTTCTTGTATCTGTAGCCAGTATGTAGTGCATGAAATAAAGACAAATTACACTCTCATATTTTCAAAATACTACTATGTGTCAGCCAATATAATTTGCACAGAACACTGAAATACAAAATTGTGTTGAAATGACACAGCCATTAGCTTACAAAGCGAGGAATACACAAAAGTATGAAATGGCAAAGTCGCGTATGTGTATCATCCACATGTGACAAAGGGAAACTTTACCAAATGTTTACTGTAACAACAAAACTAGATAAAGGTGCCACATAGGCGACCAATCAGCTTTAAGATGCAGAATTATTCCAGTGTTCAACGCAATATGAAATTAACTACAGGTGCAACCCACTTTGTGGACAACATTCATAACTAAGATCCACACGATCCACTTTGCTAGAGGCATCTAGTATGGTGTAACAGCAATTACACTTAAGCAAGTGAAACAACACATAAATATCAGCATTAATGCAATAAATAATACTGTTAAATAACAGCACACCAAAAATTTACAGGGTTGTTTCACAGCACCATTAAGTTACAGCCACAAGTTGTTTTGCACAAAGGCACTGACTAATAACAGCTGCTAATGAATGTTAGAAAACCAAAGTCCGTGGTTGTAAATTCATCACATACAGATTAAGAATTTCCTTATGATCTGTGACCCACTGCCTTAGTGTCAATGCATCATGATAACCTAAGTCACTTCAAGCGTAAGAGCTTTAGTGTATTCTGTGCACTGTACGAATATTATATGAAGCTAAATTCACTGGAAAAACTGAACATGTGAATTATTTGAAACTGAGACAGTTACTGGAGTATTTCAATTTTGAAAAGCCTAGGACATTTTTACACAACTACAGCTGTGAGGAAGACTGTAACAAATGATAATTGTATGTAGGGTGGTATCTGCAAGAATATAAGCATGCAGCATTAAGCCAAAGACAGATTATTACGTACATTATTAGCTACAATAATAAGTCGCAAATGCTTGTATGAGTAACAGTAAAAACATGGTGTTCACAATGTTAAGACACTTCGAAGTATAAGAGAATGAGACATTGCAAACATAATTACAGTGTTTTCACTATAAAAATGTAAATGAAATGATACAAGCATCTGACAATATGAATGGTTTTTAATTTGCAAAACTGGATTAAATTCTGAAACATATCATTAATGAAGTGTGTGATGTGTGGACTATAGTTTGAATGTTTTCTAATTACATGGCATACTGAAAAATACCACTTGTTAAATTACAAGAAAATTTTAAAATACATAATCAACAAGTAAAAAATTACAACAGATTCCATATTCAAGTAATATTAAAAAATTTCATTTGAGCCAGTAGGTATTCACAACTTTACCTTACCTGCATATAAAACTATACCTGGAATTTACATCTAGTAAGGATCTGAAATTACTGCCTACTGCACAAGGAGAAGCCTTAGGAAGGATTGCATTGCTTAATATGATATTGCTGATAAATACTTACTCAGTAATTTCAGATCCTTACAGTTTGACTTTTGAAAATAAATCCCAGTTATGAAATAAGTAAATGAATTAAAGATTAAAAGAGTGATACTGTATACCATAGAATAGGAGGTTGGGGTTCAGCCCACCCAGCCCTCCCTTCCATTGCATTGCACACGTTCCCCACCTGTGTCCTATTTTATCCTTGTGTTTCTGCAGAGCTTTCTCTGCCACTTCTTTGTTAACAAACTGTACGTAAGCCTCCCCAGTACTCCTTCCCGTGAAGTCAGTCGGTAGGGATATCCCGTTGGGTACTATCTCCAACCCTACCCAACCAATAAACAATATGCCCAGAATCAACACACAACAAAAGCATGTAAAACCTTTAGCAATAAAATATTATTCAGAAATAAAAGGGGCATTTGCAAAGATTTTATTTTAAGCAATATTTCAAACAGTGTATCATACATTCTGAAGTTCCTGTAATACAAATTTTATACACGACATTACCCATGATCACTTATCATTGTAAGAAGGCTCTTATACTACTTTTAACCAAAATGTTACACAATAACTTTTTCAATTCAGTTGAATATGCTTTTATGTGAAATTTATGTGCAGAGGATCTACAAAAATATTTCTTTGAACTTCAGTATTCAGAACATAAGCACAAGAGTACCAACTGTGAGGAACTTCGGGAAAATATGATCCTACTGTTGCCCATACAGACAGTTACTTATCTGTGCCACTTGCCACATATCTAACACCAAGTGCTTCAATACATCTCTCCAACTAATTAATAGCAATCTGTTTTCATGTGTCAAATTTACATCACTTGAAGATAAGAAATAAACAATAAAAGAAGCAAGGACTGCATGAAGGAAGAGAGTAATAAAGGAAGTACAACTAGGCCTTACAACTCAAGTATAGAGAGGAAAAATATAATATTCACATTTCAGATTCCACAGTCTGTAGATTTATAAAGTGTTAATGAATGCCACCTTCATCTACGAGTCACTGCTTTAAAAACAAATCTTTGCAAACAACCCCAACAAGCTTAAAACAAAGAATACAATACTGTCAAAATAAAACACTCAAAAGATTTGTCCTTCATAATTAAGCCAACTAACATTCAATTTTCGAGGCAATCAAAATTACGCAATCGGTGAGCACATTTCTCTAGAAGATTACAGTGATTACTAAGACCACAAATTATCTTAATAAATATGAACACAAATAATTTCAAAAACAAGCTACTACTAAATTAAGTCATACCTGAGAAAAATTGAGCTATTTCCTCCTTAGAGCAGCCAAATGGTAGGCCACGAAGTCTAACACAACCATCATCCATAGCATTTTCCAAATTTAGTCCACTGCGTTTTACAACCCACTCCATCTCTGACCGCTTAACTTTAAACACTGCAAAAAGGGTACAATATTTCATTATAATTACTTTGCAAACGCACTGTACTTCACCTCTAACAGCATTTTTGATGATTTAACTACTCTCCTAAAAATTGGTCTAGAATGATAACATGAAAAAGTTATGATACTATTTCGTAACTACTATAACTTAAGAAGGGAGAGAACTCTTCCAAAAGCAAAAATTAACTCAGAATTTATTCCTGAATTAACTGTTCACTTGCAAAGCTTTAAAAACCATGAAAAATCAAGAAAGGTTGGATTTCTGACATCGCCTGTCATCATAAAGATGGCATGGGAAAGTTCAGCCCACAGAAGAGGCAGGCTGGTCTTTATATTTCCCAAATGAAACTTTAACACTTGCTTGAAATAATCTGGAGGAAACAGCAGTAACTGTGATTCAACTTGCCTGAAAAGATTTGTAACATACTGAAATGTTGCTTACAATGAACATTCAACAGTGCTGCTTGTATGAGGCACTTCAATGAACTTCCCTACAATCACATGAGAATTTAACATTCTACTGACTAACCTAACACCAAATGAGGGCAAGAGGGGAGGGAGGGGAGGGGGCATCATTGATCACCACTGCTTTACCCAATGATGCAATGGTAATTTTTTGTATTTCTGATTGACAAATACTATGAAGTACATTCCAATAAGATCCCAGTATAACCGCTGGACAAGATTTTAATGTTTGTCATCACTTTCAATTAATTGCTTGCTATTTTCAATTTAAAGGACTTAAGCCTCTCAGGAAAGAAGTCGCATGATGAAAAGATGTCCAGTCACGTGAATAGAAACCAGTTAGCCAAATTCTGTCCTCTAACCAAAGCCTTCAAGTAGCTTGTTTTCAGCTTTACAAGGTATCGCACACAGTTTATGAGTGGGATTTCTGCCTACTGACACTACCCTTTTTATTTGCACGTTTCCATAGTGCAATTTCCTGTCACGACATCTTTTAAAGAACTCAAAATCACAATGACCAAATAGTTCACTGATTTTTTACAGGAAAGTCCAGTCAAGGAACTTTTTTAAAAGTATGACCTAGAAATCTCCCAAACATCCCATTTTCGTCAATTAACAAAAATTTCATCTGCACTAAGTGATCCGCTATTAAGGAATTCCTTCAATCAGTCCAGGTGAAACTATCATTTATATCTACATCATACTTCCAAACCCATCTACCAGTGTATGGTAGGGGGTACTTCCAGTACGTTAATGGATCCCCCTTCCCTGTTCCAACTGTGAATGGCGTGTGGGAAGATTCAAATCTATTCTTAGTTTTTGTTCGATAATTCTGAAATGCTGTTATTTCTGCATATGGTACACCATCACAGAAAATGTTACCATTATGTCCACACAAATTAATTGCATTATATTGTGCTGAATTCTACACTGTGGAAGTTTTATGTAGTGATGGCCAGCCAAAGAAGAAAGCTTAAACATGTTTGATTCCATGGGAATGATTGTAGCCCACGACCGTGAGGTAACCCAGGACAAAAAGGTCAGCATCAGTAATACTGTCTTTTTAATGCAGACGAGTCCAGCGAACAGCACAGCTGTCATCAGTGCACTATAGGTAGTCACGTGGACTACATATGCACTTATTACAGCTTCATTGTTTTCTGAATCTTGATGTGCAATAAAAATTATGTTAAGACTGATATTGACCTTTCTGTCCTAAAAACTTACACTTCAGCAGAAGCTGACAAATGTTTGTGATGACAGCCCTAATGTTAAACTATTCAACATGGCAACAAAATACAATTGGCCACCATCACCTTTGTGCAGTAAATACAGCATAATTAACAAGCATTCCTGAATGCTGAAACTCATGGCTCTTCTGCACTATAAAGCGACAGCATTTGTCCATCATTAAAATGAGACTCCACAGATTCCATTTGAATGTACAGTTATCAGTTTCAAGTCAAAATATGTTTAGTTAACAAAGTGTGCGTGCTATATTCAGTTTTCCACTCTGTTCTCTCAAGTCTGGCATTCTGTATGGGATCTGTTATGGTAAAGTGACAATGGAAGATGACTTGACAATTACTTGCAGCCGTGTTGCTTCTTTAATTCTTTCTGAAAAGCGGATCAAAATTTTATTTTCTTCAGTATACCACCAGGAACCATGTGAAGCTCCAGAACATTCCAGTTTTTATACTGAAACACGTACACAGCCACCCAACTCTCCACTACCCCCTCAACATTGGAATATTAAACATTCTGTACCCAATGTTCATGAAGATTCCTGAAACCTTCAATAAATCCAAATGTTCCTTTTTTCATGAAAGTAATGATGGCAACAGATTGAATTCATCTGACAGATGGGAACACGACTGAAAGCTATACAACTACCAGAGGGAACAATGCAGTTTGTCGCCAAATACTGATCTCTCAGACTTACGAAACACCCTCTTACTAATAAAATGGCTTCACGAAATGAGAAGTGGAAACATTCCCCGAGTGGAAATTTATTACAACAGGAAGTCCAGGAATGAAGATTTCCAGCACATGAAGATTTCAGGGCAGTGAATGGTTGGTAGTACAGGAAAAAAAGTTATAATCACCATTACCAAAATTTAAGTGATGGAAGTAGAATTGGAAAGTATTTAACAGTGAAAGGCAAATACTTTGCCATGACTAATAACCAACACAAGCCCAGAAATATTTCTTCATGCCTGATGGAAGCAGATTTTCCTACAGTTTTCCCCCTCAAAAACATACACTCTTACTGTTAAGAGGGGAAAGTATCATGGAAGCAAAAAAAACAAACAGTGATGGCCTTATGTGTTAATAGTGACAACAGTGAAATCTGAAGCCACTAATAACAGAAAACATCTGTACTCCCAATGATCCTCTCGATCTTGGCATAATTCATTCCATGGAAGTCGAATATGGAATAGCTGCTGTGCAGAAGTTACTTCATTCCTTGAAAGAAAGGTGGTAATAAGAATGAATATTTGACAGGCTGTGAATGTTCGTTGCTGCCTGGAGAGGTATACCAACATGCTGTTGGTCAGTATCAGCTGCCAGAGATTTCCCCGAACTTTACAGGTAGGTAGGTATACCAGCAAGCCTGACTTTTCCGGACACCGTTGTGATGGTAACACACTGACTTTTCCACATCAAAGGGAGGACCAAGGCTTCAATAAAGAATCAAGCAGGGCTGGTAGCATGTAAGGGAGATGGTTTAATTTAGCAAGTTTTGTTGCCGCTGTTAAAAACTAATTTTCCTCATTCAGTGTAGATGAGTTAGTTCTAGCGAATATCAAACAGATCAGTAACACTTAGTGTTTTAGGCTGGCAAGAAAAAACGAGCTTTACTTCCCTACTTTTAATTTTAAAACGATTGATAATATTTAAGGAAAGTTAATTTATGTGGATTTGTATGGCTATACTGTTACTTCTGCCCATTATAATGGAAAGTGTGCAGCATAAACATAAGAATCCTAAATGATTATATGTCATTTCATTAGCATATTAGAGGTAAACCGTATGTCTTGTTTAGGATACCCCATTTAATAAAAAATATTTTGGTTCCCAGAAACTGTTGGGGGGGGGGGGGGGGGGGGGGGGAAGAAAGGAAAAAAAAAAAAAAAAAAAAAAAAAAAAGTTTTACTGCACATCTCACATGGACTGGTAACCAAACACATACCATTACCTCAATTACAAGTAATTAGATCTACATTGTACTGAGATCTCCCATAACAATGAAGTTGCACACTAAATTCAAATGCAGATCAGTTAGGTAACATGTTCATGTATGACTCACACTTGTTGCATCAAGCAAACCCAAGTACACCGTCAGGACAGTCAGGAGGAAACTGACCAAACCCCTCGAAAACCTGATTCCTTAACTCGTCACCTACCTCAACAAGAAAACAGCTTCTGCACATATTGTTAAAATTAAACTGCTTACCTGGTTAAGACATGAGAATTATGAACCAATAAAAATTTGATTAAATTAAACTGTTTATCTGGTTAAGACATGACAATTATGTTTTATTTCTTACTCTACATCACTCTGTTATAACATTACAGGAGTAATAACATTGAAAACATGAGACAAGTCTTCAAATGCAGAACAAATATCTATTTAAAGATCTTTAGAGTAGATGGAAAGTTCAGACACAAGATCATTGCACTTTTGTACAAGTTTCTCCTCAATAATATTTTCATTGGAACCCTTGTTTATCAGCTCATAAAAATATTCTTACCTTCTATATATCTGTGTCCAATGTGATCTCTGTCCTTTTTGCAAGCCTTCTCTATGTCCTCATCACTTTCCATCTCCACATATGCCTCACCGCTCGGGCGCCCTTCCCTGGACATTGTCATGTGTATTCCAAGCTTGCCGTCTTTGATACGACAATCATCTGAAACAATTTTTTCCTTCTCTAGTACTAACAACAAAATTTCTACAAAAAGATTTATTTGAAACCACCGTATATTACAACTGCCAGATAGAGTGACCCTGTTCTTAATATAGTGTAAAATTTATTCATTTACGTAACACATTTACAATGATATAAAATTTGTAAACTTAATACCACAGAAAACATTAACTCACATACAGATGTAAATATAAACAAAAGGGTTTAATGAGAATACAACCGCAGCATGTCATGGCCTTGCTGAAGGAACCACATATGCATATACTTACAATGGTATTTAAGAAACCACAGGAAACCAAAATTAAGAAGGTATGGCAGTGTGGAAAATAAACATTTTGGTAAGCATAATTACTTTAGAATTAAATGACTGTCACAAGAACATTCAGTTAACATTTTCACACAGCCAATTAGTGAGACCTAATCTTACATTTAATAACTAACTTTTTAATGAAGAAAGCTAGGGGTTTACCGTCCCACCAACTGAGGTCATCTGCCACAGAGATTAAGCCCACACTGAGGAATGAAATTGGCCATGTCCTTCCCAAAGTAACCATATAAGCATTTGCCTTAAGCTATTTAAAAATGCCACAAAAAACCTGAACTAGAAGTCTGAAAAAGATTTGAAATTCTGTTCTGAATAAGATTCCAGTGTTACACCACATCACTATCGTATCTGGTTTTAATGGTATCGAGATTATCTCATGAAAAAAATGTGAAACTCATGTTGAGGTAGTCAACTGTATTACCAAGTGAAATCATCATATGTGAGGAACCTTTATGAAGAGCATTGGCAAAAGGTTTAAAAGTGTCCCCAACAGGATACGAGTGGCATACTATTTCATTTCGAATGGGACAAGTGGTTTCTTCTGAACAATAGATTTCCTCCTCTAGTCTATCAGGAAGATTAAATGACCTGTGAAAGAGTTTTCACTAACTGAATATAATTCATAGAACACAAAAATAAATTTAATAGGACATGAGTCAACAGCTCATATTCTGAACACTTTGCAGACATATTGCTAACTAGCAAACACCTTTGCAGATATTTTATAACAAGATATTCCCACACTTCCCACGGAACAAGCATCCCTCCAGCACAACAGGAGTCCACAGGCAACAAAGACTACCTGCCACACAGCTGCAGATTATGGACGGATGTGCGTGCACACACGTATGCACAGTCTGACAACTGCTGGACTGCACATCAGTTGTTTGTCCAACCTCATCCACAAGCACCCAGCTGTCTAAGTGGTTACTCATGCTGCAAGCTGCTTGTCATTGGTCACAAACTGCACACAAAAGTAATATTTCCATTTATATTGTATATGACAATGAACCCTGTATCAGTGTGAGGTTAATCCCTGATAACTAAATAAAATGTTGCCTTTTTCTGTAATATAAATGACAAAAGGTTTTAATCAGGAAAAGGAATAAGCAAGCTTCAGATATAGCAAAATGAACCGTCTGCAAGTTGTAGACTAAGTTCTAGACTAAAGCAATGAGTAAGAATTACCACGAGTGGGTTTAACTTTTTGGAACAACCTGTTCAGTTGAGCTGTGGTGGTTTTCTCACTATGTATCAATATCAGTATTTGTATGATGTTAGACTAACACATTGCCGTTTGAGCACAGCGCCATCTCATGTGGCAGTTTCTGGCATGGTGGCCAGTTTGGTGGGAAGTATGAGCTGAGTAACGAAGCTGTAACTAGCTTTCCATGGAGCCTCTTCGCTGCCGTATTAGCTGTTGACGGGCAATCAATACTGGGATCATGTTTGAAGTTATTGAGTACCGAGATGGCTTGTGCTGCGATTTATCAGAAGGGTGCCAACTGTCAGAGCTGTGCTCACTGTCATTTTGGTCTGTCTTCCCTCTGTTGGGTACAGATCTGGTAGACATTTTAAACTGATTCATTGGATGATATCTCAACTATAATTTGTTGTCTGTGTTAACCTTATTTATCCATGGTGCTTGTGGTCAATTTCACCTCAAATCATACAGGTCAAGAGTGGCTGTGTCACATCACAAAGTTTACCGAAAAAATTATCTTTAAGTCCCACACAGTACCTCTCCAAAATACAATATTTTGATTTTCTGGTGACTTGTAAAATCCCTGCAGACCTCTCTAAATAAGAGTATTTGTGAAAACGCAACGAAAGGGAAAACTGAAATAAAAAGCCAAAAGTGATACAGATCTGTATTTTCAATAAATACTTTGTTCTCAATACTACGAGACATTAATACATATACACTTCTGAGCTTTTTCCTTTTTTGGAAAAAAACTATGAAAAGTCACAATGTTAACTGTCTTGAGAAATGATAAAGTGGAAGGACTGTCAATGTATTTGTACGTTAAGATGAAAGAATCAAATTTTTTGGTTATTTAGAAATTATTTTCTCCAAAACCCCCATCCTAAATGTTCTAAAAATTTCATGGTACATGAATTGGTAATTGTATTTAGGGAATGTACAATCAGAATGGGCAATATTTGTTTGTACAAAATGTGAGAAATCTTTTGGGTACAGCTAGCTCTACTCTCCAACTAAAAAAATCATGGACACACAATTTTATGTAAATGTGATGCAAAACTGATATTTCTGAATCAAAGTAATTACTTTACCACATAAGAGATTTGGAAAACAATTCATAATTTTCTTCAAAAATATTTTAAAACAAAAATGAGATCTAGAATATTTATACCCATTTTTTCTTTTTATGATAGTATTCACAAATTATTGTATCACGATTTTACCTCATGACTTTCCATGAATTAAAATTGCCTACAACTTAACAATCAACACTGCACCATTGAAAAGAATTAATTTGCTTTTTCATCTGCTTCTCACTGAAGCTGTATAACCAAGCAGAATTTGCACACGGGCAATGATGATCCAACAACAGCAGTACTTGGGATATGGGAACTGCACACTACTCTCAAGATGGCCATTTGAAAGCATCAGCAGGACCATTAGGTGTCAAAGGTTATATCTTGCAGCTCATGAGACACGTATCTGTACCACCCACCATTAATTGTCATACACACAAGAAATGAAGTGGCCCACTACCAAGTCTTCTAAAGTATACTGTGATCTCTGCATTTCACACACAGTAATAGGCTGCTTTTTGTGGAGAACCGTTCTCACAATGTTTGTGTCACTCCAGGATGCAACCCAGTAGCGACTTGATGAAATCCCTACAAGAGGCTTCAAAAAGCAGACCACTTTTTTAAACAGAATTCCCTTAATGTAGTTTCATTTAGAATTAAGAGTTTCAGATTTGTTACAAATGTTGATATGTTGTGTACCAATCCAGTAGCATCTATTATAGCTTCAACAGCTTCATGCTGGAGATTAAATCTTGTTGCAAGATGTTTACGAAGACCACCTATCCCATCACATGCACTTTCCACAACTTGCTGAAAATACCCTCTTTTTGTAATTCCTGTACTACAGTATTGTCCAAGCTATAAACCGAAAGCAGTTTTTAAAATGATATGCTGTACCATCAAGACACATACACATATCTAGGAAATGCATGGCCTCTAGATACGAAGTCAACAATTATGCCGACAGTGTAGCATGCATGTGCACTGGCATAAATGAGTGTGTCACTGATAATAGCAAAAGAGTGTGATGTTCCTAGGAAGTGAATACTGATATCTGTGATGTGTGCCAGTGGTAACATTGAATTTCATGTTGCAAAAGCAACATACCAGTTCTCAGCAAAGTCGAAATGAAATAATGTGTCATTATTCTGGGATGTGGCCAATTTTACTTCTACTGTGGCCTGTCTCTGAATCCTCCAATATTATGGTGAGCTATTCCTTTCATGAACCAATGCCTAACCTCTGTAACAAACTTCTCCAGCTCTACTGTCTTCAACTTCCCTGCCTCCCACAATGCACAGTTTACATTATTGTCAGGGTCCTGAAGGTGTAATGCTTCAACAGTCATCACTTCAACACCAGGACACATTGCACACTCCTGAAACTACCATTTATCTTGTGGCTCTTGACATACATACAAAAGCATCATGTTCATTTCTGTGAACTACTTTCATGTGAAACTACTTATGGCATAACAAACAAGTTTCAAATTAGTGCAGCAAATACATGTGCATACCTCCTTCACCATTTTACCCATTTTGGATGTAAGGAGCAGAAATTTGCAAGACCAATTTTTAAATTTGGGTTCTTTTCATTAGGAGATAAATGACTAGATCAACAAGAGAAGCATAACTCCTATGCTTCTCCTATTTCTCTTATCTTTTCACCTTTCTAACCTTTTCACCAACAGATAACATCAGCCTGGTTATGACTGCTCGCTGCAATATTTATCATCACTTAGGTAATATTCCAGAGCAACAGCGATCTTATCATATTGCAACAGATGCCCACAATAAGAATCTAAGCATGCTCAAAAACCTCTTGACTTTGAGCTTTTGAAATTCAATAATGTGAGGAAGTATTTCTGTATCTGCTGCTTCGAGTAACTACCTGGTATCAGTGTAAATGACTATCTTCTAAGTACATGTGGATGCTGAGATAGCAATATTTAGGTTTCAAAACCACACATCACATTTCATGAACATCCTCAGTTTATGCACCAAGTTCATCTACAATATACACTCTCAAAGTTTTTAAGACGTTGCTTGTGTAAAACTTGTTACAATTTCTTCCACTTTCCTTTTTACATACTGTTTTCTTCTTGTGTTTTTTTATGTTTCCTGGATGTTTAAGAGGGATATAGTAGGGGATACAGCAGAAATGCTAAAATTCAACATAACTTCACACACATGAATATAAACATCTGTACTGTATTGTTCAGTTTCACATTCGGATGATCATTTACGTGGGTTGTCACTAAATTTCCTCTTGTAGTGGGTGTAGCAATTCCTGAGCAATGGATGTGATGCTAATTTCCAACAACTATGAAGTGTTTTTCACTCTTCTTAAAACCACCTACCTGAGGGTTTTCATATTCCACACACCTCACTCTTTCACTACTGTATTTCTTCCCTGACACTGTAGCTAACAGAAAGCTCAAACCAAACTGAAAGCATTATGGTAGGTGTGCAAGTTCTAACTCATTTGTTATAAACAGGAGTGCTGGAAACAGTGTTACCAACATGCAAATTTTACACTAGAAATTCAGTGATGCAAAATATGCAGAATGCTGAAAAATGTTAAACACTTCACATACAAAAAAATTTCCAACTGCATTTGCACTGACTACTATAAATTAACCAAACAATATCTTGTCTAATTCTCAAAAGTTTTCGGATGGGGCTTTTGAGTAAATAATTCATAAAACTTATAAAATTGCATTTTTTATGTCTTTAGTAACTAACATAATACAGATAGCTGAAACGGAGAAGACACTGTTTATAATTACATCAGTAGTTGTCTTCAGAGAGATTGGTTTGATGCACTTCTCCACACTACTCTACCCTGTGCAAGCTGCTTCAACTCCAAGTAACTATTGCACACTACAACCTTCTGAATCTGCTTAGTGTATTCATCTCTTGGTCTCTGGTGATTCCAGTCAACATTGTCAAAAGCTTTCTGTAAGTCTACGAATGCTAGAAATGTAGGTTTACTTTTCCTTTATCTTCTAAGATAAGTCATACGGTTAGTATTGCCTCACGTGTTCCAACATTTCTACGGAATACGAACTGATCTTCCCCAAGATCAGCTTCTACCAGTTTTCCCATTTCTCTGTAAATAATTCTATCATGTCTCCCATTACATCCTCACCTACGCCCTCTTCCATTTCCATAATTTGCCCTCAAGTACATCGCCCTTGTATAGACCCTCTATATTCTCCTTCCACCTTTCTGCTTTGCTTTCCTTTCCTTGCTTACAAGGGAACCTCCCCATCAAAACCCCCTCAGATTTAGTTATTAGTTGGCACAGTGGATAGGCCTTGAAAAACTGAACACAGATCAATCGAAAAAACAGGAAGAAGTTGTGTGGAACTATGAAAAAAATAAGCTAAATACACAAACTGAGTAGTCCATGTGCAAGATAGGCAACATCAGGGAGAGTGTAAGCTCAGGAGCGCTGTGGTCCCGAGGTTATCATGAGCAGCTGTGGAACGAGGTGTCCTAGGTTCAAGTCTTCCCTCGAGTGAAAAGTTAACTTACTTTATTTTCGCAAAGTTATGATCTGTCCATTCATTCATTGACATCTCTGATCACTGTAGTAAGTTTAGTGTTTTTTGTGACCGCACCGCAAAACCGTGCGATTAGTAGACGAAAGGACGTGCCTCTCCAATAGGAACCGAAAACATTTGATCGCAAGGTCATAGGTCAACCGATTCCTCCACAGGAAAACACGTCCGATATATTCTATACGACACTGGTGATGGCATGCGCGTCACATGACGAATATGTTGTCAACCCACCTAACTTGTACACTTGCCAAATGGGTAAAAAGATTCTTCTACCTTGCCCGATTTAGGTTTTCTTGTTAATGTGATAATCACTCCCAAAAACACGATGAAAACATAAGAGTTTGTCACAAACTGCAACAAATGAGTGCAACAGATTCACGGTCACACAGTTTTCCCTGTGCTGTGTCAAAACATAGGTTTTCAACGTTTTCAAATTTTTCCGTGTGTAGACTGTCAAATTCTGCATATGCCCAAGCAAATCTGAACATGTCCTACAATTTTGGAGAGCGAAGTTGATTATGTGTGAGTGCCTGAACTTGATAATTGACCCCATTTTTCCTGACGCACTGCAATTCGGATGACATTCGGCATTTGCACAAGTACCCTATTCACCTGTTGCTGAACTTGCAGTCCAAATACACCATTTTTTTCCCTGCAAACATAAATAAAATGTAGGTAAAAGAAATCCTGCTTTGTTCGGAGCATATTGTATGTGAAGTGGCATGCAGCTGGTCTACAGTACATTCCGTGTCGCCTTCAACTAACTATAGCGTGCGGGTCAATTTCATTTCATAGTTAAAACCGGACTGATGTGTGGTGATAATATATGCGTCTTCATACTGTTGGAATCTGACTTTAGTTGCTGTAACAAACGTCTTGGAACACTCTAAAAGTTCTTCCAGTTTACTCGCGCAGTTCTTGCTTACATATTTATTAATCTTCCTGCTCATAATTTTGTATTTTCTTTTGAATGTGACAAGCCAATGAAATGAATCCTTGAAGTCCAGGCTTATTTGTTTAGTGTAATACAATCCCCAAATCTGTAGGTCTGTATCATGCACTGCACTTAATTCATTTCTGGCTTTAATAAATTGTCGGTATACATGGTTTTCTAGTTCACTGAACTTCTGTCTTCGGGTTCCACCTCGTTCCACGACTTCTTTGCAATATTTAATTGTGCTTTTTTCCTTCATCCCTTTAAATTTCTTAAATTTGTTACTTCACTCCATAATCTATATTTGTGTCTTAATTGGTTTGGACAGTAACCGGTATTGGAGCATTTCCTTCATGTAACCCAAAGAAGTACCATCAGATTGAAGTCCCAGTATTTCCTCTTCGTGTTCTTCGTACTGATCGTCAACAATCTCATCTGGTATGTACAGCCCCACAGCAATCAGCAAGGTATCGTCATCACCACACATACTGTTTATCAACAAATGTAGGAAGTAATCATACAAATGTTCGACGATCATCCGATCCCTTAAGGAACTTTCCTATTCCTTACAGTTCGGAAAATATTCATTGACCTTGTTATTGAAGTCGCGAGCTATATTTGCTGGATTCATATTGCCCACGAAATACATCTCACGTATTTAATGCACTCTCGTCCAAAGTAGCAAACAGTCAACTGCCAGCCAGGGAGCCTCATTAGCAGGAATACTCTCTCTTCGGTGCACTGTAGTTGACTGACGTGTGTTTCGATGTTTGTTTAGGTGTAGCGTCCCCATACTACGGCGCAGTTACCTCGCATCCGACAAATGGACAGATAATTGTCTGAAAATAAAAAATTAAACTTTTCACTCGAGGGAAGACTTGAACCAAGCACCTCTCGTTCCGTAGCTGCTCACACTAACCAAGGGACCGCAGCACTCCCGAGTTCACACTATCCTTGATGTTGCCTATGTTGCGCATGGACTACTCAGTTTGTATATTTTGCTTATTTTTTTCATAGTTCCACACAACTTCTTCCTGTTTTCTGATTGATCTGTGTTCAGTTTTTCAAGGCCTATCCACTGTGCCAACTTATAACTAAATCTGAGGGGGCTACGATGGGGAGGTTCCCTAGTTAGAACTGGGTTTCCATCTGAGCTCTTGATATTCATACAAGTGGTTCTCTTTTCTCCAAAGGTCTCTTTAATTTTCCTGTAGGCAGTATCTATCTTACACCTAGTGACATAAGCCTCTACCTCCTTGCATTTGTCCTCTAGCCATCCCTGCTTAGCCATTTTGCAGTTCCTGTCCATCTCATTTTTGAGACCTTTGTATTCATTTTTGTCTGCTTCATTTACTGCATTTTATGTTTCCTCCTTTCATCAATTAAATTCAATGTCTCTTCTGTTACCCAAAGATTTCTATTAGCCTTCATCTGTTTACCTACTTGATCCTCTGCTACCTTCACTATTTCATCTCTCACGGCTACCCATTCTTCTTCTACGCTATTTCTTTCCCTGTTCCTGTCAATCATTCCCTAATACCTCTGAAACACTCTACAACCTCTGGTTCTTTCAATTTATCCAGGTCCCGTCTCCTTAAATTTCAACCTTTTTGCAGTTTTAATCTACAGTTCATAACCAATAGTTTGTGGTCAGAGTCCACATCCACACCTGGAAGGTCTTATAATTTAAAACCTGGTTCCTAAATATCTTTCTTACCATTATATAATTATCTGAAACCTTCCAGTGCCTCCAAGCCTCCTTCATGTATACAACCTTATTTCATGATTCTTAAAGTGTTAGCTGTGATTAAGTTATGCTCTGTGCAAATTTCTACCAGGCAGCTCCCTCTCATTCCTTAAGCCCAATCCATTTACACTTACTACTTTTCCTTCTCCTCCTTTTCCTACTATTGAATTCCAGTCCCCTATGAATAATTGTCCCTCCCTTCACTATCTGAATAATTTCTTTTATCTTATTGTACATTTCTTCAATCTCTTCATCACCTGCGCAGCTAGTTGGAATAGAAACTTGTACTTACTGCAGTAGGTGTGGGCTTTGTGTATCTTGGCTACAATAATGGGTTCACTGCACTGTTCGTAATAGCTGACCCGCACTCCTAATTTTTATTCATTATTAAACCTACTCCTGCATTACCCCTATTTGATTTTGTATTTATAACCCTTTATTCACCAGACCAGAAGTCTTGTTCCTCGTACCACCAACTTCACTAATCCCTACAGTATCTATCCATTTCCGTGTTTAAATTTTCTAACCTATCTGCTCAATCTAGGCATCTGACATTCCACACTCCGATCCGTAGAACGCCAGTTTTCTTTCTCCTGATAAAAACATCCTCCTGAGTAGCCCCACCCGGAGATCCAAATGGACTGGACTATTTGACCAAAGTGGACACAATCATTTAACCATACAGTAAAGCTGCATACGCCTGGGAAAAATTACAGCTGTAGCTTCCCCTTGCTTTCAACAGTAGTATCTGTTTATAATTACATCAGTAGTATCTCTTAAAATGACAGAATATAGCATCCTGTGACTTTCCAATTTACAGAAAAATGTTGAAGTGGGAAAGTTCTTAAATTTGCAAGTTAAAGGAAGCCCATTAGCGTGCGGGTGTCCACTAAATTTCAGAACACCAGGAGGGAGCTTTAATGTTAAACATCTGCCAGGTCTCCAGTACTTTTGGTTTATTATACATTTTTGTTCTCTACTGTTTTAGGAGTTATTTACAAAATATACATTAAAAAAATTAAGATAAAGGAAAATACCTTATACAGAGGTCTAATGTATATCTCGAGAAATTCACGACCACAAGTTGACATGACCCATATGACGATGAAATCAAGCCAGCATAAAGTGTCGCGTTTCAGAAAACAGCTTATTTTGATTGAATCTTGGCAGGGTGCATTAGTAGGTGTTACCGCCTCCCTTTAATCCAGATTTTTAAAGTAAATGATTGGCCATCATTTTCAATGGGAGGCACCACAGATGATTAATTGTTCATGTCTGAATAGGTGCCTCTTCTGCTGGTTTATTGGCCTATTTATAATTTGCTTTTGTTGTTCTGGTTTCTTTGAAGCTAATGCTAAATGCTGTTTAATGAATTATATAGTGCATCTGTTCTAATTAAGTGGCACAGATAAATTTTGATCTGTTCCAGGATGCATTTGCTGTCTCCGAACTGGTATGGACTAATGTGTGTACTGATGAGCTTTGAATGTCATGCAAGTATCCTTGCAGTTGCTTTAATGGTTTGCTGGAAAGATAAATTTTTCTGTAATTACCATCATATTGCTGACATTTTTTTTAAATATTTGTAGCTGGTTTTTTAATTATTTTGGTTGACTTGCTAAAAGGCAGTAAGTTTTCATGGTTTCTGGTAAGAGCTCAAATTACTAAATTCTATCCTTAGAGTTAATTATTTGATGCATGGCTGTGTTTGAATTCTAATTAAAATTATTTGTGCTGCAGGGAACTGCCATTAATAATTTCTTGTATCCACTGCTGGTATGCATTACTTAGGATCGGGCCCCACCTACCCATGCCTCGTCTGCTTGCTGAACTGGCTGTTTTACGCTATTTGGAGCGCATATGTTCGGCAGCCCACACTTGTTTCCTCCAACTGCAGCCACACTACTTACCACATTTACTCGAATCTACGCCGCACTTTTTTTCCGTTTTTTTTAATCCAAAAAACCACCTGTAGCTTAGAATCGAGTGCAAAGTAAAGGAAGTACTGAAAAATGTTGGTAGGTGCCGCCACAACTAACTGCTGCCGTCGAATATATGCAGTGCTACACAGGCATGCTTTGCAGGCACAAAGATAAATACTGGCGCCAAAACCTCTGCGTCAGTAAATAAATTAAAAAAAAGGTGGAAGACGAGCTTTTTTTTCCTTCGCCCCGAGTTTCGACCACTGCATTTTCATACATTATCAATCGAAGTAAATACAAATTCCGTATTTTTTATCTTCGAATGTTGCAGCATTTGAATGTACTACGAAAATCCGACTGGCAAAACTGTTATGGATGTTTGTCAATATGGCCAACTCTACGTTCTGAATTTTGTGAGCAAAGACGGTTGCTAATAGGAACTTTTACGAATTGTGAATCACATGCATTATTCTCTTCACCATAAGAATAATACAAATATAAACATTTTGCCATGTATTCTTTCATGTTTGCTGCTATCTCATTTAAATTCTGACTGCCTAATAAACTACGAAACTAGAGTGAGACAACAGCAAACGCAGAAGAATATACATATCATGTTATGTCATGTTTATATTCATATTATTCTTATGCGCAATAGTGATACAGTCAGAAATGAAGCACGGCAATTGACTAGATTTTTAAATCTAAGATGACTAACTTCTGTGCAGAATGTAATGTACTAAGAGGCGTCTGCAAAGATTTTCAAACGGAGAAAATTTCTTTGCTAAACTCTCGTTCAGAACATCTTCCATCATAAGCAGTCTATTATTTGGATCTTGTTGACCGTTATCAAAGAAAGCAGCAGTGTAAGTAACAACAAATAGCAGCCTCTTGCCATTGTTTCGCTAATGAGACGATTCTCCCCCCCCCCTCTCTCTCCCCCCAAATCCCTTTTTTGTAAGCGGTGGTAGCACGCACAAAAGCAAGCCATGCCGCAAGAAGCGACAGGCCATAAACGCTCATTATCAGAATGCGACAAAAAATGCATGACAGTACAGTAATGCATCTTCAGCTTAGAGTGACAAACACCTATAACAAAGAACGGCACTTATCAGATCAAAGAAAAGTAAGCAATCAATTCAAACCAGAAGAAGCATGTGAGAAAGGAAGGATACCCGTATAAATACAGACGGAGCACCTGACAGAGCGCTTGACACATAGCAATGGCTACCTGGTAAAGCTTAACTGCTAAGCTTACTTCTCGAACCAAACTACTGTAGCTGCATTGTCATTCATTCGACCTAAATTGTCTCTCATATTACAATGCACCAACTTTGTTTCGATTTGGAGGTGCGGCCTAAAATTTTTCTCTCCCCTTGAATTTTGATTCTCAAATTTCAGCTGCGGCTTAGATCTGGGAAATTTTTTTTCCTTATTTTGAGTCATTGTTTCAGGTGCGGCTTAGATTCGAGTAAATACGGTAATGCTCCTGTTGAAGTTATACTTGGAATAATTCTGAATTTGTATCCTTTAGCTTGTTGTCTTCGGCTTAAGCTATTTTTGATGTGTATTGGAACCCCAACTTATACCTTAATCTTTAAATTTTCTGTTAATTATTTAAATTTGCATTGAATTTTAAATGGATCTCTCACTGCTTCGCCTTTTAATTAATTTAAAAATAATGCTGAATTGGCTGCTATGTGATTGAAATTGTAAAATAAACATGTATTCTGCCAGTAAATGAAGTGAGTAAAATTGTCACTGGTCCAGCCCTTCCCGGGTGTCCTTGGTTGAATTAAGAGGCCATTATCACCATTTCAGTGGTGTATGTTAGGGTCCCAGGTCTCATAACCTGGAATCATTCGAAGTGGACCATCGTTTGCAAGTAATTGACAAAAAAGGATTTCACTTGACGAAACAGCCTTAAATATGTTACACAATATCAGTGTAATGTAATGGTTCAGTTGGGTTCCTGCGTGCGGAAGACTGTGTTCCAATTTCTCATCAGGTACTCTGAAATTTCTTATTTGTAAACATTTATCCAAAATATTTTTGTTCAATTCATCTTTTTAAATATTGTTAATTAACTTTTAATTATTTGCTTCATCACTTTAATGATTGTATTATGTTTTTATTTGCTCTCATTTCTCTGCCTTTTTTTTCATTTGGAAACTCTGCATGACATTTTAATTATTTCCATTTACCTATCACATTTAAAAGTTTTAAAATGTTCATCTGTTGGTTAAAAAACGGAGGATAGTGGAGGTGCAATGGTTGAAACATGTATTTACTACAAGAGGGACATTTTCTGGGCGATAACAGTCATATAAACAAAAAATTCAACTAACTCCGAGTACTACTCACGCACCAAGGGTTCCACACAGTTAACTATGTCAACAGATAGATCATGCATCACAAGAATTGAGAATTTCGACATTTCTTACCTGTTATCGATACTGGCAAGATATGAAAATGAGATACGTAAATGGCCATATCTTTTTGACTGCACTGACTTAAAAGCTTACATTTATTACACCACCACAGGACACTAGACCTTAGCTGGCATTCCGATTTGTTACGTCAACTTCCTAAGAAAGAAGTTCTCAGAGGTGAATGGACAGTCGGATAAAATGTGCCAAAAAATATTTTTCGTATCATATGAATAAAACAATTTTGGGATTTTTCCTTTGGTTGTACTATGGAATCTTGCTTATTGCCGAATTTCACTTTGATTCCATTGGCTTTGAAGCTTCAATTTTCCAAATGATAAGAGTGGTAGGAAGAAAAAAATAAAATGCAAATGATAAAGTTAATAGACTGATTTAAATGGTGTGACAAAGGATTAAAAAAACCAACTAACTGAATGACAAAAATTGTGATTTTAACAAAGTTTCAAAAATATTTTTCAAAGCACCTGAAGAGATTTGAATCCATGACTTTTTGTATGTTAGGACTATCTTTACCATTACACTACACCACTACTCTGCATAACTCATACCTAAGGCTCCAGCAAATCACACGAAATCCCTCTTTGATTATTCACAAATCAGGCACTCATGTTAATAGCTTCAGGGTGTGATACTGTGACTCTTACCCAACATCACTGTACAGGTGGTTTTGAAGAAGTTGATCACACCCCTGGGGACATCTACTTGTCTGTTTCACTTGCACCACTAACTCCCATCTGATCTGGAGTTTGGAAGAGCAATAACAACTTATGGTGCTTGCTGATAGTGTGTTCTTTGATATTACTACTTGAATATGTGGAGAGACCTTAATTTACTAATATTTTTATGCGGATACACTCACAATGACAGTATTGATATCCTAGCCTACTACTAACTTCCAGGCGTGTGTCAACCAGAACTAAATCACCCCCACCTTCCCAAGGAAGGTCAAGTATGGACAGTTTCCAATGGTAGAACTAGTCTAACAGCCAGTAACAGGGAGGTGACATGTAGACAACGTCCAAGATGGTGTACCCAGGCGACAAGACTGCTAAGGCAGGACGGCAAAAGTCCACTCTACCGGCAGCTATACTAGATCAGTCTCACGGCTGTTCAAGACAACAGCACAAGTCAATGTTTGCTGTTACTATTCAATAAATAAATCACTACATTATGCACCAGCCTTCAGCAGTACTCCTGTCTTTGACATCACACTTGGTATTGTTAAAATAAAGGAAATTAAAATCTCTCTTCCATATGGCTACAGGGATTTTATGCCTTCCTATAAGGCAATGTAGTAGGATAATAGATAGTTAACACAGTTGTTTTAGATAGACAAATTGTGAAGTGATGGTTGATGGGCTGAGTGCAATCTTCACATTTTTTGTGAAACATTAAGGAAAGGCTCTTTGTTAATGAATGATGTAGGTCATTACACTTCCAGTGGACTGGTGCTAGAGTTCCAGCTCAAACCATTTCTGAAACCAATGACATTTTAACCTAGATTCCACAATGTCTTGGATGGACAGCTCCGGTTCCATTTCTACAGCTGAAATCAGCACAAGTAATTTTTTTATCAATGACACTACACACACGCACACGCGCACACACACACACACACACACACCACTACCCAGACTGTAATCCGGTAGTTAGAACTGGAATTTCATCTGCTTTCAATGCATTAACTGTCAATATTGCAGCATCACTGGAAACTGCGAACTCTTATACTTCAAGATTACAAGCCACAACATGTGAACTATGTCCTGGAAGCTCTGCTTACTCTGACTTCAACTGGACACTCGCCTGTCCCAGCAACTGTGTGGCCTTTGGCAAAGTTTCTTTCCTGATCCAAATAAATTTGTTCAATTTCTTTCTGTGCAATGCAGAAGCAGCATGAAATATCACAGAACTTAAATCACGAGGCATCAATTTTTCATTATCTGAAGGTCTCTGAAAACTAGTGTGGGCTGCCAATCTTGGCTGTCCCTCCAATTCCATCACAAGGAAACATTCCATGTCAATTCCACAGAAATTCCACTCCGTATATATATCAAAAGTCATTTTCATGCAGGAATAAAGTTACAAAATTCTTGTACTGGGAAGCAGACCCATGACAAGTATAGTTCGCGGAGGATACGGTGGCCGATGTCCAATGACTAGTTTTGGATAACGGGGTGGGTGACTTCATTCATTTGTTCAGGGGAGGCAGACAAGCATTTGCAAACTTTTGGGTGGTTAGCAATGACAGAATTGATGCACATGCTCTAGAATCTTTCTCAATAATTTTACAGACACTATGTTGTTGTTTTAGTCTTCAGTCCTGAGACTGGTTTGATGCAGCTCTCCATGCTACTATATCCTGTGCAAGCTTCTTCATCACCCAGTACCTCCTGCAGCCTACATCCTTCTGAATTTGCTTAATGTATTCATCTCTTGGTCTCCCTCTATGATTTTTACCCTCCAATACTAAATCGGTGATCCCCCCTCCATGTCTCAGAACATGTCCTACCAACTGATCCCCCCTTCTAGTCAAGTTGTGCCACAAGCTCCTCCTCTACCCAATTCTATTCAATACTTCCTCATTAGTTTTGTGATCTACCCATCTAATCTTCAGCATTCTTCTGTAGTATCACATTTCAAAAGCTTCTATCCTCTTCTTGTCTAAACTATGTATCGTCCATGTTTCACTTCCATACGTTGCTACACTCCACACAAATACTTTCAGAAACAACTTTCTGACAAATCAATAATCGATGTTAACAAATTTCTCTTCTTCAGAAACACTTTCCTCGCCATTGCCAGTCTACATTTTATATCCTCTCTACTTCGACCATCATCAGTTATTTTGCTCCCCAAATCAAAATGAGATTTTGGCAAATGATAGCACACACAGGGTATTTTGCCACATGGTTATTATGCAAAATCTTCATCTACCGTGTTATACCACTAACTAGACTTTTTTGATGAAAGAAAGTAATATTTCAGGCTGTCATTAGCTAGTGAAACAAAAAGTGCTATGGGTTTTGGAACATAAGCAAAAACGTTACATTTATTTTGCACCAAGGATGCACTTTTAGTAAGATGCTGACCTTAATTTAGTGAGGAACAGAGGGGAAAGTTAATAAATCGCTGTTTCAGAATTCTTTCACAGCTACACCTGCACAGCATGTTAGTGAGGCGAGACTGTAAATTCCGCCGATTTTTGGCAAAATAAGCAAATTTTAACACGACAACAAGGGAAATGTGTTAATTATCCTTATCAAGTGAATAATTCACAACAAAATATTTGTGTTAATATGGATGTCAATGCCCAGCACTCAACGGCCATTGCCAATATCAGCACACTATGCCAGCACTGCCGTAAGTAAAATTTAAACCATAAAGATCCCCACTGACTTTTCTAAAACAATCATCTACCTTACTGACTTCAACCCCATAAACAACTGTACAAATGCCAAGAGAAATACATGGGTAGACATTTACTGTTCACATCTGATACCAAAATTGGAAAACAAATTCTAAATTTTCAGCTTAATGTAATCCCAACAACAGTTTGCATTATCAAATTCCCAAGGTGAAACAACATATCTTCCTGCTGACTAAACCTTTTAAAGACATTTCTAACATTAAATGAATGTATGGCCTTATGTATTCAACAATAAAAGTGCTCGAAGTAAAACTAATTCTACAGCAACATAAATGTATGACAACATTGTTATGTACTGGTATTCGCCAATCTCTTAAACTCAGAAGCAGTTCCGGCCTTTAACAATAGGCTTATTCTATTTAGTGTTCGCTCACGTCACATGCAACTAAGTTCCGACTACAAGCACAAAAAGCCCTACACTCTCGTCCACTTTATATCAGAAAGTGACATCCGCTTAAGGAAGGTAAACTATCTTCTACGATACTCACTGAAAAATTGTAAAATTTCGTCGACCGTAGTCGACCATGGCAAGCCACGCAGTTTAACGACGTAAGCCTCGTCGTCATGATCACCAGAGCCAGACATCTTTCTTTCCGGCTGAAAATAAATTTTGCACACTGAGAAAATCATTCATCTAACACTATAATGCTCTTGCTACAATTAACACAAATAATCTCACATCCTACGCAAACGTATCCCCACGAACATCTGAAGCCATACGAACATATCTAAGGCATAAACCAATGTAAAACATAATTCCTCATTGGCCATTACAAATATTCATAAGAGAAAAACATTTGTGTAAATCCTAACACGTTGACAAAGCTTAGGAAGCAGAACACTGATATAACACTTTCCGGGAACCTTTAGTTGGGCAAAATATTTCATATCTATACAAAACGGGAAATAAATTATGCACTAGATCCAATGCCTTTAACATGCGGCGTTTTGCTTCTTCATGCATTTCAACATTTCACGACACTTTGCTGGAAATCCTCCAGACTGCTCAGATTCTTGGATTTTAAGCTACACGAAATCTTGATACTTTACTTATGAAGAATATATTGGGTTCCTTAATAGGAATACGAAAACCGTTATGGCTGTTTCACCCGCACCCGTAGCCGACCACTTACGCTATGCAAGATATGTTTTTCTTAGTCGATCAATTTTGTTATATAATAAACGAATTCTTCCAACATTCATCATTCACAAATAATTACAATAATTCCATACCTTTACTTCAGATTTCATATCCCCATCAGTACTACGAGTTTCCTCCATGAGTAAAATACCTACGTTCGATTAAGATGGCGACTCTACAGGACCGGGAAGATCGAAGATTTCCACAAGAATGGCGTCAACCTAAACAAAGATACTACATTCCAATTCATACACAAAGATATTACTTAATGCAGCCTTCCAATGCTCTAAAACAATTCATTAAAATATGAAAGCAATTTCAATAATTATTAATTTTCATTTAAAATAAAATATTTTTATATTTTTCAAAATCAATTAATCAACTACTGACTATGCACATGACATGGTTTCGTCAGGTGTATACAAGTACACACCGGTTCACACGAGACATCAACGGATGTTCACCTCGCATCAATTCGTTTAAACCAGTACCGATCGGTGAAAGTGAGGTTATAAGATACTGTCCGTAATACAGAACGACCTCCATGTCAACTAGCACGGATTCCGAAACTCGCACTTTTCTCACATGACAAACTGCAAGCTCTACATAACGGCAGTCAGATAGTGCAGTATTTCCAAAAAACATTTGACTATTAGGTCCACCACATCTATGTTTGTTATCAAAAGTACAATCATATTGCGTATAAAGCGAAATTTGGGATTGGATTTAGGACTTTTTGGGAGGGAAAATGCAGCAAGTTATCTTGCATAGAGAGTCATCGACATATAGAAGTAATTTCGGTTGTGCTCCATGGAGGTGCGTTGACACCAGTACTGTTCGTGTGATATATAAATAACCTTGTGAACAATATCAATAGTAATCTCAGCACTTCGCAGATGATGCAGTTATCTATAATGAACCACAGATGACATGGCATTGATTACAGATTCACTAGACAATTGCCCAAGAACAAATAAGAGAACTACAAAAACAAGCAGCCAAAGTAGGACTACAAATATCCTATGAAAAAACAAAGTTTATGACAAACATCTGTGATGCTCCTCAAAATATTGCAGTTGACAACAACACAATACACAAAACAGATTCCTTTAAATACCTAGGAGAGTGGATTACATACAATGCCAGAGAAAAGATAGCTATAGAAACTAGAGTGCACAAAATGGAAAGAGTGTTTCATATGACCAAAAACGTTTATAATAAAAAATCCTTGTCCTGGAACACGAAATTAAGACACTACCAAACAGTGGCCAGATCTGAAGCTCTCTATGCGGCAGAAACACTTAAACTAACAAGAAATGGAGATCTTGAGAAACTAGAGAAGGTCGAAAGAAGAATTTTAAGGAAAATACTGGGAGCTAAAAGAAACGATAATGCTGAATACAGGTTAAGACCAAACAGAGAGCTATATCTGAAAACGGAGAAACTAACTGATGTAATGAGGAAGAGGAGACTACAGTTTTTTGGAGATATATTCAGAATGGATAACAACAGACTAACCAAGCGGATATTCACATTACTAAATAGCTACAAATCCAAGCCAGCATGGTTCATAGAGACTGAAAAGGACATTGAAAATGCTGGAGTTACAATAGCCACAATAGAAAACAGAACACATTTCAGAAAGGCAGTTCAAAAGGCAGAATTTCAGGAGAGAAAGAAAATAACTAGACGATAGTGGACTCGAGAAGAAAGGGAACAACACTCTAAAAGGATGAAGGAAATTTGGAAACTGAACAAATCTAATACAATGAAGAGTAGCCAAAGTTGATTCATCGTACCCTCCAAATGGGTTATTCGAAAGAGAAGAAGAACCACTGTCTGAAAGTAACTGCATAAATATTCAGTCAGCTCTTCATAAAATTTCAGACTGATAAAAAAGACTGGCAACTTGCTTTAAATGTTCAGAAATGTAAAATTGTGCATTTCACAAAACCAAAAATCCTATGAACATGATATCAATGAGTCACATTGGGAATCACTGGACTCATACAAAGACCTGGATTTAATAATTTGTAGGGACGTGAAATACAATGATCACATAGGGACAGTCGTGGATAAAGCAGGTGGCATACTGCATTTCGTTGGTAGAATACTGGAGAAATGCAATCAATCTACAAAGGAGATTTTTTACAGATCACTTGTGTGACCCTTCTGGGAAAATTTTTCAAATGTGTGCGACCTGTACCAAATCGGTCTACCAGAAGACATTAAATATATACAGAGAAGGGCAGCATGAAGGGTCACAGGCTTGTTTGACCAGTGGGAGTGTGCCACAGAGATGCTGAGACACTGAACTGGCGGAATCTTGAATATAGAAGTAAACTATCCCACAGGATAGTTACAAAGTTTCAAGAACTGGGTTTAAATGATGACTCTTGGAATATATATATCACTACCATAGGGATAATGAGAACAAGATTGCAGTAATTACAACGTGCATAAAGGTATTTAAACATTAATTCTCCCCACACTCCATATATGAATGGAAAGGAAAAATACCCTAACAACTAGCACAATGTGACATACCCTCTGCCATGCACTTCACAGTAGTTTGCAGTGTACATTTGTAGATGTAGATGTGGCTGTAGATAGAAAAAGTCGGAATGTAGTATCGAAATTGAAAAACTAACAATGGTAAAGTTTAGTAATGGTCAAAGAAAACTTGATGACACATGTTCTTGATCAGTTTTGTGTGGCAAAGGTCAGAGGAGTCAAACTACATATCAAAGCATAGCCATTTCATTTCTAGGAAACTATATACATACAAACACAACAAATAAATTTTATAAGGGAATACACAGAACGTGTTTAGTGTACCTATTATGTTTTTTTCCTTACTTAACTGGTATAACTATGGCGGCATCACACAGTTATGTAGAGTTGTATCCCATGTGCCATGTGTGTGTGTGTGTTTACAAACACTGTGCTGCCAAACATTTTGCAGCAGACACCAGAGGCGCTGTGTTATACAGATGTTTTGATTTTGGTATTTTTTGGTTATGCTTTTTGTATTTTGTGTCTTCCAGGCATGTTGACAGTTTGTGCACAGTTACAAGATAACTCTGATGTTTGTTCCCTGCATGTTAAGTGGTTTAGTATTGAAATCCGAGAACGATCAAACAAGCCGTGTATTTTTCACCATCTTCTATGGCTGTGATCAATAAAGCTTACATTAATTATCTGAGGGAGTTTTTGTGTTGTCTGGTTCCATTGTATTAAGTACACACAGGTTGTAATAGTCGAACAACAGCCCACAAAGTTTGTGGCAACAAAGTGGTGACCCCTATGTGATTTACTCACATAGTATCATTGGATTGACGAGTGCTTACGAAAGAGATTTGCAAAATCACTCATGCAAATCCCACCATGCCACGATTGGCTGTAAGACTAGCATCTTTTTGGCTATATAATGCAGCTTTGTGGTTTGTTCAGGTGTAGGTCAGTTTTTTTTCTATTATGGAATTTCGGCAGACATTACCAAATCTGCGGTGTTAGTAAGCCGATTAGACCATCGGTATGTCATGGAATGCAAAATATAATTACCTCGACACTAGTGGCTATCTCCTGCTACTGGCTTAAAGCAGAATTTATGTGGCGAGTTTCAGCATCGCAGGAGGAGGGAATCCGTTGGGTTCTTATTCAGGAAGATACTGGAGACAGAAAGCCTTAACAGTACTTGCAGCATCTAAGAAGCAAGGCAGATACAGGAAATGTTCTGGGCAACTTGCTGCACATGATATGGAGAAGTCATTTGCCACTGCCCCTCACAGCAACCATAGTGTCACTGTCTGACACAGCCTTGGGACGTTGTAGCGGAGTTGACAGATATTATCCAGGATGCAATGAGACTGGCTCCTGTTAACACAACCACAGTGTAGTGTCTCAGCACGACGCCAACTGTTTCGCGAGCAGATTAAGGCACCTTGGCGACGAAGGTAGAGCTACTGATACAGCTGATCGGCTAAATGTTATCTCAACACAATCCAAGCAACGACAGACGCCGTAATCGACACCACCGACGTTAGTGCAGCAGAGCATCGATGACCTCTTCCAAACCTGAGCCAAGCTATCTCCTGGTATCATCAGAAATTCGGGGGGGGGGGGGGGGGGGGAAGCGCGCAGATGCACCACTCCCTGCACTTACTCAATGGCAGCTGTGGTCGGAAGTAAGCGCCTCCTCCAATTGCATATCAGTGTCTCCTCACAAGTTTGTTAGTGACCAGTGGTATGACAGGAAATATTAAATAGCTACAAGATCCTATTTGTCTATTTAACCACATACTATGTTGCACAGGAAGCGAATATAATATTATACTGTCTGACGATTGCAAACAACTCAGTTACAACAATGTATGATACTCTGTACTTGGACCTGCTTTTATGAAAAGCTTCACATTTGATTATACCATTGCAGACATTGCCAGACGTATCATGGGAGCAGACTACCTAACCCATTACAATCTACTGCTAGACATGAAGAATTTGTGTCTAGTTGACAACACCATAGACTTAACAGAGTCCACATTTCAGTGGAGGGCAGCCATTCATAAAACCAAAGTAATTCGTTTGGCAGACAGCGAGTACACTGAGCTGCTGTATGAATTTCTGGCTCTGGCATAATTCTTGGGGTCGGCCTAGGAAGGCAAGGCAAGACACATTATAAATGCGAAAGCAGAGATCAACAGTATGATTCGTTAAGATGTAATGCTGCCTTCCAGCAGTCCCTGGGCTCACTGCTACATTTGGTCCCAAAAAAGTCTGGTGACTACAGAACTCTGAACGCCAGAACAATATCTGACATGTATCCAGTGTCACTGTTACATGATTATAACTGTGCTGTAATGTGGTAGGGAGCTGGTGTTGAGTGGAAGGACACTGGGCCACATATTTATCAACATATTTATTAAAAATGTAAACCAGTTTATTAAAACACAGAAGATGATGCAAGACAACCTGAGTGGCGACCCCCAGACTTGACTAAATTAATTTCCAACAACACAACTGTAGGTAGATATTAGATAACTTTCAAAAATGACTGACTATAATTTAAAAAATATTTTTTTAAAACAACATTAAGTTAAAAAAACTGATTGATGTCTAGCAAAGAGGTCTAATCAGATCAAAAACCTAGAAAATTAGCCTGTATTTACAACATTACATTTTTCAAAAACATATTGAAAATAACTAACAGGTCGTTAATATCAGCCATTCACTATCACATAACCGTTTCAGATAATTAGAAGGAAAACGACTGGTTCCAAGCAAGGGGAATAACCTGACAACATTGAAGTTAAAGTATGATGCAAATGGGAGCTGCAGAGCCAAACAATTTCGCTTTCTTCATTAAGTGTAGATGGCGATAGCCACTGGAGAGATAGACACTTTCAGTAAAGTCATTTATCGTACCCAGGCCTCTTTAGCTGGACCTACAATATAAACAACAGGTACATCAAGCTATCCTGTAACTAACAACTTTTATTTACAACACAAATAGACACTGTAAATGCACTTGAAAAGGGTGAAAGTTGCACATGAAGCACCTGATTCCAAAATAAACAACAAATTTTAAATATAGGTGCTCCCAAACTTAGCCAAACAGCTTGAGCACCACTAGTTTAGTCACACATTTACACAAACGTAGCTCGAGTGGGATCATTTAAAGTATTTGTTAATGAAAATGTTTGCATGTCATGATGGATAACCAGGATAACGAGTTACAATAGCTACTGCACGACACAACATAATTATGCACATGGTAATACGACAATAGCTACTGCACGACACAACATAATTATGCACATGGTAATACGACAGTCACTATCATTTCTTTTAGATCTTAGCTTCAGTTGAGAACTGCTCTACCAAGGGCTGCCATCAACTAGGTGCTATGACGAGTTTGCTAAGAATCAGGAACCAACAGATGCTAGTGACAAGTGCCACTGCACCCAGGTCTTGCAAATTCAAATGCCAAGAAAAGGTTAGGTTCTGTACATCATGCAGAGATAGCTTCTTCAATGAGCAGATTTCACAGCGACTGAAGTTGCGTTTGGTCACTGTGGATGGGGTTGAGTGTTGGCTGGGACTGTGAAATCTGCTCATTGAAGAAGCTATCTCTGCATGATGTACAGAACCTAACCTTTTCTTGGCATTTGAATTTGCAAGACCTGGGTGCAGTGGCACCTGTCACTAGCATCTGTTGGTTCAGTTCGCAACGACGTGACGGCGTTTACTCCAGCCACTGTCAAACACACCGCTCAAACGCCTATAACTTCGATAACGACTCCAGGGCGCCATAGTTCTTAAATGCTGGTACACAGGCCTGCCCTTTGCAGGTGGCAAACCCTTCAAGAAGCTATTGTGTCCAGAAAATGGGAACTATCGATATCGATATCAAAACGTGACTGCATGGCACATATGTGTTGAGCGGTGCAGTTACTTTTAGCGTCCTGGACTGCGAAAACCATAAACACAGATCTCTCAACGAGACATTCCCAAGACAACGACATCACTCTTTTTGGCCTCTCTCAGAGAAAACTTATAGCTTTAGGATTCAGAAACGCTGCTCAAACATGGAAACCCCTCATTGACCATGCTACAGGGCCTAGCTTTTCCTTTAGTTTACCTGGACGATATTTTAGATTGTCGTCGTTAGGAGAGCAACGTCTGTAGCATTTAACGGAAGCCAGGCGACTAGCGCGAGTTTTGGTGTTCTCGTAAAGATACGTCATTTTAGATTATAAAACATATAGATTAGTACTGAATACGTGGTAAATAAGTGTATTAGTGTGCCGTTTAAGTCTACCATTAAAGGTTTCATTTTTCTTTACGTAATATAGCAGAAAACACGAAAAGACCGTACAGTCGTATTTTCCGTTTACGTTCTGCTGAAGCAAATCTATAGAATTTCGTTTAGTTGTTCCTTGCTCTCTCCAGCAATTTAACTTAGCGTACCTCTTCATTATTTAACTAGCATTTCCGGAAAGTAGCGTAAAGTTTAAGTTGTTGTTTCAGAAACTTTGCACTTTTGTTTTTGTTTACACACAGTTGCGTAAACAGTTGCGTATAGGCCAAATTTGTGTAACCATATTTTCGTGTTTATCTGTAATTTAACTGACTTATTCTTAATAAACTATTACGTTTATCATGAGTGAAAAGTGCTTGACTTGCCGTAGAATTGTTAGGTCGGGGCTTTGGTGTGATGGGTGCTGTAGTTTTTTCCATGTGGGTGACTGTAGTGGCGTGGGAATAGGGGAAGTAAATGAGACTCATCAGTGGTTTTGTAGGATTTGTAGTAGAGATAGGAAGATACTAGAACAGGAGGGGAAAATTGCCGCCCTTCAGGCTGAGTTAGACAAGGCCAGGGGAGATCTTGACAGGTTAAGGAGGGAGAAGGGTAAAGAGAGGTGGGAAGTGGCAACAGGCAACAGGAGGAACAGGCCTAGAACTTTGTCTGACAGCTTTATGGTGAATGTGGGAAATAGATTTGACCTGTTGCTTCAGTTAGAAGCTGGTGAGCCTCAAGCAGTTGCAGGTGTAGACAGGGCACAACAAACTTTCAGCAGCAAATTGAAAAGTAAGAATGTAGGGAAATCAGTAAAGAGAAAGTGTTGTTGTTAGGTAGTTCCCATGGAAGAGGTGTTGGCCAACTTTTGCAGGATGAACTAGGGTCAGAATACCAGGTCACCAATTTTTTTAAACCTAGTGCTGGTCTGGAGCAGGTGACAGAGGATTTAGGATCACTTTGCAAAGATTTCACTAAGGAAGACACCGTGGTTATAGTGGGTGGGGCAGGTAACAGTATTGACAGACATCCTGGGTACAGTATAGAGTGTGACCTGGCGAAGATTGCGTCAGCATCGAAGCATACTAGTGTTGAGTTTGTATCTGTTCTTGGGCGCCATGACCGACCTCATTTGAACTCTTCTGTCAAGAGAGTTAATTTGGAGCTGGAACGGCTGCTCATGTCGGGTGCGGGGTCACACATTGGTGTGGTTCCTGTTGATTCTCTCAGTAGGTGGGATTATACTAGGCATGGCCTTCACCTCAACAGGAAGGGGAAGGGTAAATTGGCTGGGGAAATAGCAGGAAAGTTAAAGGGGGGAGGCACTATCATGAGTGGTAAAATACCAGTGGTTATAGGATTCAGAAAAGACCCTTTTTTAGGGTAGGGAGGACAGAAAGAAAGCAAATTTTAAGAGAGGTTAGAACTGAGACAAATCTTCAGTTTGAGAAAGAAATCAAAAAACATAATTCCAGCTTATTACATCAGCATAAACAGCCATTGGTTAAGAATTTTCAACTGTCAGCAGATATTTTAACTCCACCCAATCTTAACTCAGTCAATGAGAAATGTCAGCTATCTTTATTGCATCAAAATATTCGAGGAATGAGAAATAAAATTAATGAATTAACTATCTGCATAGATGAATTAGAGTCTTCAAACCCAGCTGACATAATCTGCCTCTCTGAACATCATGTGACCACTGGTATAGAACTTTTAAGTGTTACAGGGTTTAGGTTAGCATCTCACTTTTGTAGATCAGAAATGGAGAAAGGAGGAGTTGCCACATTCATCAGGAACTGTCATAAATTTAAGAACATAGACATTCATAAATTTTGCCTAGAACAGCATATGGAAGCATGTCCAACAGAATTAGAATTTCACAAAAAATCCTTCATAATATTAAGTGTATATCGAGCACCTGCAGGTAACTTTAATCTGTTTGTCAACCACCTTGAAGCTGTACTGGCCCATTTAACAACCAAAAACAAAGAAATAGTGGTTGCTGGTGATTTCAATGTAGATTTCCTTAAAGACTCTCCCAATAAGAACTTGTTTGAGTTAGTAACACTATCATTCAACTTAATTCCCACAGTAAAGTTCCCCACTAGGATAGCCACTTGCTCACAAACAGCCATTGATAATATCTTTATAGAAAAGTCCAATGAACAAAATTATATTACAAAACCAATAGTCAATGGCCTCTCAGACCATGACATGCAGTTCCTTCTGTTAAATGTTAATACTGAACAGGATATAAAATCTGTTAAATCTGAGCTCAAAAGGGTAATCAGTAAGCCAAAAATTGATTATTTTAGGACACTCCTCAGAGACATTCACTGGACTGATGTTTACAGCGTTCATGGCATGAATGAAAAATATAACATTTTTGCTAATAAAGTGCTTACCTTATTCGAACACTGCTTTCCCCCGAAACTTACCAAGGTTAGAGCAAAGTCTACAAAGAAGCCATGGATTACTCGAGGAATAGGGGTATCTTGTAAAACAAAAAGAAAACTGTATCTGTCACTCCGAAACATTTCCAATGTTGATGCTATAGCACATTATAAGAAATACTGCAAAATATTAAAGACTGTAATACGGATGTCAAAGCAAATATATTACAAGGAAAAGATAGTCATATCAGATAACAAAATAAAGACAATATGGGATATAGTGAAGGAGAAGACCGGTAGAACCAGGCATGAAGAGGAACAAATAGCATTATGTGTAAATGATACATTGGTGACAGATGTGTATAGTGTTGCAGACCTTTTTAACAAACATTTTATAACTGTTACTGACAAGATGGGGTTGTCAGGTTCGGTAGATGCTGCTATGGATTACCTTAGACCAGACATTTCAAGTAACTTCCTTAATATGAATTTGACCCTCACTACCCCAACAGAAATAATGTCCATCATAAAATCTTTAAAATCAAAAACATCTAGTGGGTATGATGAAATATCAACAAAGTTAATTAAAGAATGTGATTCTGAGCTAAGTAACATATTAAGCTATCTGTGTAACCAGTCGTTTATTAGTGGAATATTTCCTGAATGGCTGAAATATGCTGAAGTTAAGCCACTGTTTAAGAAGGGAGATAAAGAAATAGCATCAAATTTCCGTCCAATTTCACTGTTGCCAGCATTCTCAAAAATTTTCGAAAAAGTAATGTACAGTCGTCTTTATAACCATCTTATCTCAAATAACATACTGTCAAAGTCACAGTTTGGATTTCTAAAAGGTTCTGATATTGAGAAGGCTATCTACACTTACAGTGAAAATGTGCTTAATTCATTAGACAAAAAATTGCAGGCAACTGGTATATTTTGTGATCTGTCAAAGGCATTTGACTGTGTAAATCACAATATCCTTTTAAGTAAACTAGAATATTATAGTATAACAGGAAATGCTGCAAAATGGTTCAAATCTTATATCTCTGGCAGGAAACAAAGGGTGTTATTAGGAAAGAGACATGTATCAAGCTATCAGGCCTCATCCAACTGGGAACTAATTACATGTGGGGTCCCACAAGGTTCCATTTTGGGGCCCTTACTATTTCTTGTGTATATCAATGACCTTTCATCAGTAACATTACCAGATGCCAAGTTTGTTTTGTTTGCCGATGACACAAACATTGCAATAAATAGCAAGTCAAATGTAGTCTTAGAAAGATCAGCCAATAAAATATTTGTGGACATTAATCACTGGTTCCTAGCCAATTCTTTGTCACTAAACTTTGAAAAAACACACTACATGCAGTTCAGAACTTGTAAGGGGTGTCCCAAGAGTATATGTCTAACATACGATGACAAGAAGATAGAAGAAGTGGACAGTGTTAAATTCTTGGGATTACAGCTTGATAATAAATTCAACTGGGAGGAGCACACTACAGAACTGCTGAAGCGTCTTAACAAATCTCTGTTTGCAATGCGAATTTTGTCAGACATAGGGGATATAAAAATGAAAAAGCTGGCATACTATGCTTACTTTCATTCCATAATGTCATATGGGATTATTTTTTGGGGTAATTCATCAAGCCAAGCTAAAGTTTTCCGGGCACAAAAACGTGCAGTGAGAGTTATATGTGGTGTGAACTCAAGAACATCCTGCAGAAGCCTGTTTAGGGAACTAGGGATACTAACTACTGCTTCCCAATATATTTATTCCTTAATGAAATTTGTCATTAAAAATATATCACTTTTTCAAACCAACAGCTCAATTCATGGAATCAATACTAGAAATAAGAATAATCTTCACAAGGATTTAAAGTCACTTAGTCTTGTACAAAAAGGTGTGCATTATTCAGGAACACACATTTTCAATAACTTGCCAGCAGCCATAAAAATCTTAACAACCAATGAAATTCAGTTTAAGAGAAGCCTAAAGGATTTATTGGTGGCCAACTCCTTCTACTCCATTGATGAATTTCTTAGTAAAACCAACTGATTTGTATATAAGTACAACATAACTTCTGCACAATTTCAGTGCAGTAATGTGTTCATTGAAAATGTGTGTGTGTGTGTGTGTGTGTGTGTGTGTGTTAGTACAATCTAACTTCTGCACCATTTCAGTGCAGTAATGTGTTCATTGTAAATAAGTATTACAGTAGTTGTATTACCTTATAAATAAATAAAAAACTTTTTTATTTTAAATTCAGTGCATTAGTATTTGTAAAATTACTCTTAGTGTTCATTAAAAAATGACGATCATTCCACTTGGGACCTGTGGAATGGTACATTAGCTTATTTGTTTTAATTGTAAATATTTGTCATGTATTGTTGTTTTTCTGACATGTTCCACATCCTGGAGGACCTCCTCACTACGGATCAATTGGAATGAAAGTAAATCTAATCTAAATCTAATCTATGCAAGCGCCTGGAAAACCGCAGCGTCGTCCTAAACACTGCTAACAGCATCTTTGGTCAGCCTCAAGTGATTTCGTAGGACATACGATAATAGCATCAGGTTAGCTATCTCTATCAGAAAAGGTGGAAGACGTGTTACGGATTTCACGCCCAAATATGGCAAAGGAACTGCGTCGATTCCACAGCAGTTAAATGTTTATCGCTGTCACTTGCCACATTCTGCCGAATTACAGGAGCCGTTAATTGCAGTGCTCACCGATCCAAAGAAGAAGGATAACTCGCCTATAGCCATAACTGATGCAAGAACGCTGTAGTGACACATGGCAACCACTCGTGTTATTCTTGGACAAACTATTGCCCTCCCAGAAGCTGTGGAGCACCTACGACACAGAACTTCTAGCCATTTATGAGTCTGTCAGGTACTTCAGGCCTCACCTAGAAGCTAAGCACCTTATTACCTAAGTCGATAACAAAGCGATAATTTACACCTTTCGCCAGAACAGTATGAACTGTTCACCTAGGCAACACAGTCAGCTAATGTTCATCTCACAATTCAGCACAGATATCCATCACATCTCTATCATCGACAATGTGGTGGCCAATTGCTTGTCCCAGGCCAGAAGCATTAGTAGCATGATCGAGTACGCCACACTCGCTGCCACTCAACACTCAGAATCAAGAGAAGTCAAGTCAAGAACTACAAGAACGTTTATCAGCAGGAACATCGGAGTTGGATCTCCAACTTATCTAAATTCCAGGGAGTGATGTCGAGCAGTATTGTGACATGACCACGTCTAAAATGCGGTCGTTCCTATGTATTGCCCTCAGAAGGGACAGCTTCAATACGCCACACGACTTGGATCACCTGGTACTTGACCGACGACTTACCTAGTGACGAATCGTTACGTGTGACCAGGAATACGGAAAGAATGCCCTGAATGGGTAATTGGTGTCTTAAATGCCAATGGAACAACACACACAGCCACATGCACGCAGAGATAGGCAATTTTCCGATCATGATGGCCCGCTTCAATCACGTCCACATCGACGTCGTTCGTTTATTTACATTGTCCGACAGCCAACGTTACTCATTTACAATGACAGATCGTTACACCCGCTAGCCAGGAGCTGCATTGGAGGACAATGTTACATAAGAAACTCCAGATTTTGCTTTTGTGTCATATTCGGTGTCGCACTTTCGCTGTCCATTCACGTCAGGACGGACAGAAGACGATAATTTGAATCCAGCTAGGTCAACCAACTCGCGACTTTTGGGACACAACTCACCACAACACGACGAGCTATCACTCAGCCAGTAACGGAATGAGATGGCACAGCTCACTTAAGACAACACTAATGTGCCACGACACTGAATGCACCAAGGTCCTTCCTATGGTACACTCAGTCTCAGAAAGACTTTCAAACCATATCTAGTCGCTTCTTCAGAGCGACTGGTGTATGGCGAGCCCCGGGGTATGGCGAGATACTGAGGCTCCCATGGGAATTCGTAGAAGCAAACGCTCTGTCGCAACCAAGGGATGATCCACGAAAATTTTTACAATGACTTCAAGAGCACATGACCCAAATAGGCCCACGTCAACCTCACAGACATGGTACATTTAAAATTTTCGTGCATAGTAGCTAGATAAGCGACTCACACTTCTTGTAATGCGTGGAAGGTAATAAAACGTCATTGCAGCGGTATAAGCAGGAACCTACCATGTAGTCGCAGTGGGAGACAAGACAATTGATATTTCAACTAGCTAGGGTTAAACCGGCTTACATTTTCCATGAAGAAACAATGTCATAGCTTCCAAGACTATGTTATTACTGCCTCATCACTTATTTCATAGCTACCAGCGCAGATTACAACATGAGCGGATCTGCCACCACATACGTCAAGATCCGGGCAGTACGTCCAATTTCCAGCCCGCTGTTTGGAATAACGTTCCGCTCTAGCCATGTGGGTTGATGTGGTGGCATCGTGAAGTTACGTAGTTTTGTATCGCATATGTTGTGTGTGCATATGTGTGGTTGGGTGGGTGTGTTTTTACAAATGCTACGTCATCAAACATTTGGCGCCAGACGTCAGAGAAGCTGTGTTTAATATGTACGTTTTTGGTTTTGTTATTCTTTGATTACACTTTGTATCCATGCATGTAGTGGAGTTTGTTCATAGTTACAAGAGAACTCCAGTGTCCATTCCCTGCATGTTAAATGATTTGCAGCTGCAAGCTCGGAATGAGCAAACAAGCAGTGTATTTTTCGCTGCGTCCTTCGGCTACAATCAGTGAAGCTAGTGTTAATAGTTTGAGGGAGTTTTTGTGAAGTCTGGTTACATCGCATTGTGTACACGCTGATTCCAATAGTCGAATGACAGCATGTACCGACATAACTAATAATGTCCTAAAACAACTTATTTTTCACCTTCATTAGAGCACATTTTAAACTTAAAAATGTCATTTAACGAAAATTCCCTCATCAACTTATGTTCCTATTTACACATTGCTTAAGTGTCAAATCTGTTCTGTTATTGTAAAGTCTAAATAATTTCTCTCTTTCAGATATCTGACCTCGCTTATGGACGAACATTCAAAGGAAAAGATATACAAGTCCTCATGGAACATTTGCAGTCTGCTACGAAAACAAAGCAAAGTAATAAATTAAAAATTAAGAAGATACAAAAGAACAAAATCCACCACTATAAAAATAGTGTTGTTGTTGTTGTGGTCTTCAGTCCTTAGACTGGTTTGATGTAGCTCTCCATGCTACTCTATCCTGTGCAAGCTTCTTCATCTCCCAGTACCTACTGCAACCTACATCCTTCTGAATCTGCTTAGTGTATTGATCTCTTGGTCTCCCTCTACGATTTTTACCCTCCACGCTGCCCTCCAATGCTAAATTTGTGATCCCTTGATGCCTCAAAACATGTCCTACCAACCGATCCCTTCTTCTAGTCAAGTTGTGCCACAAACTTCTCTTCTCCCCAATCCTATTCAATACCTCCTCATTAGTTATGTGATCTACCCATCTTATCTTCAGCATTCTTCTGTAGCACCACATTTCGAAAGCTTCTATTCTCTTCTTGTCCAAACTTGTTATCGTCCATGTTTCACTTCCATACATGGCTACACTCCATACAAATACATTCAGAAACGACTTCCTGACACTTAAATCTATACTCGATGTTAACAAATTTCTCTTCTTCAGAAACGCTTTCCTTGCCATTGCCAGTCTACATTTTATATCCTCTCTATTTCGACCATCATCAGTGGGAGTTGGCGAAAATAGGTTAACTTATGATGATAGCAGATGATAATATCGTCAAAACCATGACGGTAACGTTGCCTGATGTGATGTGACGTTACGTTGACGATCTTTGTGAATGTCGCCATTTGAGACTCATTGTGGAATATTTTTACATGAATTCGGTAAATGTGACTTGGTCTTCAATGGACAGAATACCCAAGTCGCTCTGGAGCATTTACGATTTACCATAAAATCAAACCAAAATAATAAAATAAATATTAAGAAGAAAGAAAAGCACAAAAATCTATTAGTATAACATGAGTTAGTACGCCAAAAGTAGGTTAACTTCCAACGTTAGCAGAAGATGACACTATCAAAACTCACTTCCTGAGAAACCTTAACGGTGATGTGACATGATGTGACATAACGGGGTGGGGGTGCTCTGTTTATGGTCTGTGTGGATGCCGCTATTTGAAATGCATTGTAGAATGTTTTGACATCATATGATGTGACGTGATGTGACTGCAAGAGTATACTGAGCTTAAAGCCTGTCGACACGCAACGATCTGTCTCCGTAGATATTTGCAAAAATATCTCTGCATGTATTAGATCGCTGTAAATGAGGTGTGTTCACATGACACAAGTTACAATCTACTGCTCGCCTGCCGTCTGTCGGTGTGGAAAAGAAATTTCAGTGGCAAGCAATTACATTCTCTTAAAATAACTTCAACGTTTATTGGAGGAAATTCTATTAATTTCTGTGTTCACAACCTGTGTTGCAAAAAACAAAAATCAAAGAAAATGACAGAAACAGAAATAGAGTTTACAATGGTCTATATGATGGCTGCCTAAGCAAAGGCAGTTTGGGCACATAAAATGACTTCACGAGTTTTAGGGTGATCTCGGCGACTGCTGACGCTCATAACTCCGAATATAATACGGAAAAAACTTGTATGAGGAGAGCAATTTCTCCACATGAGTGACGGGCAGTGATGTTAAGATTCCTGGTAATAGGAGCTGCAATGAGCTAGAAGTTGATATTGTAATTTCGAAACAAGCATAGAGTGAAATCATATCAAACATGCATGAGTTGTTTACATTGTCCCGAAGGATGATTCCATGAAGGCAAGTAAAGTACTGTACCTCAGTTCTGACAAATTACAGATCATATTTTTACAGTTTGATACATAGTATATTCTTAAAAGTTATATTTGAAGTCAATGACCTATATTTCAGTTTGTTTCTAAGTCGAGATTTTCAGTTCCCTACCAGCAACTTTTGTGTGTGAAATCTAGACAGGGATCCATAAAATACCTGGAAATTTTTACTTCTAGTGCTGTGGTAGTGAATTCTACAGATCGCGTCTAAATTATTCTTGTAATGAATCACAAATCATTTTTTCTTCATGTACAGGTCCACAGCCTCAATTTATCGTCTTGCCTCTGTCAGCGCCATTACTCTAAATGATAATGGCTCAGAGTCGTAATAAATATCTTAGTATGCGCTAATTTTCACAAGCAAAAGTAAGTGTAAATGTAGATGATTTCTCTTTATTAGCGGTTTTTCCTTGGAAACAGTAAAAGTCATATTTGAGTAAACTGAGTTCAGTAAATTTTTTCGATCCCTGCTTAACGAAATCGCGAGAATCTCCTTAGCCTTGCATTTTCACAAAAGTAAAAAATAATTAACAAAAAAATTAATTTTAAGAACAAATACAGTCCTATATCTGAAATTTTGTTTGTTGTTTGTGTCATTCAATATAAAAAGACCATGTCAGACAAATTAACTGCGAGGAGCACCACAAGTGAGTCACTGACATAAATAATTTTCCAGTTGTGAAGCAGGCACAATAACATTAACTTCAACTTTTCATAATATATAAAAACCAATACATAAAGAATCACTACAATGGCGCCCAAACGTGGGGCACGAACCACCGATTTACATAAATATTCCGGTTATGGAGATACATTTATGTCCAAAGCAGACAGATCGAAACACTTACATAAATATATCTGAACAGATGTGCAAACAGATATATAGCTGTACTTAGATTTTGGTTAAACTTAGAATCTCAAACTAAAACTTAGATGTAAATGTATATTTTGTGTATGTAGAAATTTCAGGTGGTACATATTTAAATGTTGTAAAAATAAACTGTCACATGTACCACTCCCATCAAAATCCGGCAAGCAGCCTCTCCATGTGTGAGAAGTGGCTGCAATAACTGATCCTTGGACTTTGAGAAAAATTCAAATAACCAGAATAATAAACCAAAAACTACAGAAGGTAAGAGTGCAGATACAAGTGCTGCTGGCTGGCGAACGACAAGACATAAATGAGCAGAGGGTGAGGCACTCTGCACAGTGAAAAATTTTAAATTGTCTACATATTTTAGTACATTTACATTTGCATATTTTTGCAGTAAAGTCAGATGATTCATTTACTAAAAGCAGTGAGTGATAGTGTTCAATTTGAGTGTCCAACATAGATAGTTTAGTGCAGTGGCATATTTCATACGAATTTGCTTACCAGATTTAGTGTAAAGTAATTTAAGGTAAAGTCTGCACAAAGTTAAGTTCAGAGCGATGATCACAAGATAATTTTGCAGTCTTTTTGATAATTAACAATTCAGTATAGGTAAAACTTACACTGCAGTTGCAGAAAGTTCTGTATAGGTGTACTAGCTCAATGCATATACAGAGTCAAGTTTTGAGTAAATGTGAAAGAATTTTAGTTAATTATAGGCTTACATAACTAAAAGAAAGTGAATTGAAGTAGAAATTCCTATTTTCTATGTGTTCTTTTTTTAGTATATTCTGACACAATTTCACTTAAGGCATATGTTATTTATTATGTTTTTATGTGTCTTGTGTATATTGTCATTGAATAAGTATGGGTAGGTCACATAGAGAGAAACATACTGTGGGTGAAGCTCTATCTGAGATGGACATGGATGATAATGTCCAGAAGCTCCAAATAACTGATCCATCAGAGAATATCCATTCGCAAATTCCTCAAAAGGAACCAGAGCTGGGACCAACATTTAACGATTTTACTGAAAATACTGAACATGCTCAAATGAGCTCACATTTTCATGAGATTAGGCCAGAAATGAAGACTGATGTCACAGCATCAGCTGATGATGCATCAGTTGCACCAGGTCCTAGTTCTGATTTTCTTGTGATGTTGCTAGTACAATTAGAGATCTGGGGCAGACAACACGATGAAAAAGACAGACAAGAATGCATACAACGCGCACAAGTACTTTTATGTCAGGTAAGAGATGTGTTACAATCGGAACATAACGAATGTGAGGAAAGCGAAAAGGTACAAGCCAAAGATCTTGAAGGAAGAGAGAACGCTGAAGCCCTGGCTAGGGAGAAAAGAGAGAAAGAGCGTGATGCCCTTCTTGTTCAGAAATTAAACGATGTTTCAGAAGAAAGAGATAACGCTACCATCTTACATCTATCACAAGAGATGAATGTGATAAAAAACAAGTTTCAGAACTTGTAGAACAAAACAAAAATGTTCCAGAAAAAATCAATGAACTTGACGATAGAGAAAAACTCATGGATGGTCCAGACATGGACTTAGAACAGTTTATGTCAACGCTAGATTCTTTAGATTTAATCCAAGAAGATGCACGTCAAAACGAATATGGCAATGAGGGGAGCAATCAAAACAACAATAAATCATGACAGTTGAATAGTACCAGCCCCAGAAAGAACCAGTTTGCGAAGAATAATGACTGTTCAAAGGGTGAAGTGTACAATAAAAGGCAGGCAAGGCATAACCAGCAACCAAGTAACAGTAATTGGCATCCTAATCATGGAGAAGGCTCAAATGGCTCTAAGCACTATGGGACTTAACATCTGAGGTCATCAGTCCCCCTAGACTTAGAACTATTTAAACCTAACTAACCTAAGGACATCACAGACATCCAGGCCTGAGGCAGGATTCGAATCTGCGACCGTAGCAGCTGCGTGGTTCCAGATTGAAGCGCCTAGAACCGCTCGACCACAGCGGCAGGCCATGCAGAAGGAAGCCAATATTCACGATCTACTTACTCACCGAGTAAAAACGGCAATGAGCAATACAATGGTTAAAGGAGAGGTGAAGGAGGGGGTAACCACAACTTCTCACAAGAAAACATGCCTACGGCCAATGACCACTGGTAATGCCCAGGTCCAGCAAACTGGCAGCACAAATTCAAATGTCAAATAATAATGTACCGATCCATCACATAAACGCTATACCTATGCCACCGCCACCGTCACATCTACTTAGCCCTAATGCCCAAGTGTATGTACCACAGAGTCAGTATTGAGCTCAAAACAAGAGTGTGAGAATTGTGGATGTCACATATGAGACACTTGCAGCGGGAGACAGGCCATCAAACAGCGGCCAACCAGTGTAGGCCCCTTCCAGTCGGTCGCAGTGGGAGAATGGGGTTCATGCGGAATGTAAACGTGTGTATTCTGAGGTAAAATAATTTCCAGCATTTAAAGGACGAACTAATAGCTGAATAGCGACAGCGAAGTACGGATGATATCGAATTAATTCAGGCTGCCTTTCAGGGTAAAATTAACGATATTTTAATGATAATGATTCTGGACACAAGTGCCAGCAGATCCGTGATAGATGAATAATTGTTCTGTTGTGTGGACAGGATCAGGAAGCTGTCGATTTTACCAGTGGAAAACTGCAGAGTGGTAGGAGCCCTACGAGGGAAGGGGTCAGTTTACAAAAAACCTGGTTGCAGGTAGAGCTAACACTGAAAAAAGAAGCATTTACAAGCTCATTCCTGGTGGTTAGAAATCTCACCATACTCTGTATCCTGGGTTTAGATGCTCTCTATGAAATGAAGGCGAAAATTGACCTGGCTCGGAGCATCTGCACCTTAAAACAACATGATTAGTTGATCGAATAGGTATTAATCAGGACGCCTGATGCATGCATGAACTATCGTCGGCACGTGAACATAGTGCTCCCTGACAGTCCCACACTAATGGAGGTGAAAAATCTCTCAGTAGATAGTGAAAATGATACAGAAGATGCCTTGGTGCAGGAGTCACAGAACATTAAGCAAAATATTTTCGAAAAGGTAGACAAATCCACATATTTTAAAGACCAGCAACAAAGTGAACTGTCACATTTGCTGAACCAATTTGCCAATGTATTTACCGAAAGATCCAGTATAATCACAGGGTATGAGTACAATATTCAAGTCCTAGCACATGATACATTCTACCTATTCAATCCTCTGGTCGAAAAAACAGGTAGTACGAAGGGAAATACAACCAAAGACATTCCTGAAAACTAAGAATAAATCATTCAGTGAAAATTGTAAATAGATTTATATGTTACTAAAATGTAGACTTTCACGGCCGGAAATATATGTCCATTATAATTATCCGGGCGTCCTTGACAGGCTCGCAAACCATTGGAAAAAGCTGGAGTGTATAGGATCCCATGCAGCTGTGGAGATGTTTATGTGGGTACCACTAAAAGAACTGTTTCTAAACGTTTGGAAGAGCACAAGGGAAATTGTAGAAGAGGAGTATCGGAACTATCAGCTGTTGCAGAGCATGCTTTCCAGCCAGGGAACCACAATATTCTTTTCGAGGAGACACAAGTACTAGCGGCCACAAGCGGATATTACGAAAGGCTCTACAGGGACGCAGTCGAAATCGCTAAACACCCAAATAATTTCAACCGAAAGGAGGAGGGCGTGAAATTAAATGGGATATGGGCGCCGGTGTTAAAGAAGACGTGTACCACCCGTCCACTACTGGGTGATGGCAACGGCGATCGACGGCGACGGACAGCGGCCAATTGCACTGGCGTTTTCAAAACACGTGACGTTACGCCGCGGACGCGGAATTTAGCGGCAGTCAGTAGCGAGCCAGTGGGTGTGTTGGACCTTCCATCGAGCTACGGACTCCCTTGAAGATGTCTCCCGCAGTCGGAGACCAAACGTTGGGAATTAACACGAAATTCATCAACCGACCACGGCATAACAGCCCGGATAATTATAATGGACATGAGATTCATATGTGATATGCAAGTATACTTTGAACTAAATTTAGGTTAGTATGAATATGTATTTTTGTGATTTATATGTGCTTTGTTCATTTCTGTGGGTATATTTTCTTGTCTGGTTTAGTGTGTAAGTATGTGTATTCTTGCACGAGTTGAATTGAAAGTGTGCACCATGTGTGTACATGAACTAACATATTAGCAAATGAATCAGACGTACACGTCCATAAAAGACCCACTAACACTGAGCACATTGTGTGTGCCTGAAAATTTGTCCCATTAAAATTTTGAGTCAAACATTGATAACCTGATTCAAAATGCACCACTAATAAAATAAACGTATGTGCCTGTAACATATGGCTAAACTGTAATAAGTAAATGTGCTATATGATTGTTATAGTTTCACTGAACTGTGCATAGCAGGAAACAGTGGTGTTTACTGCGAGTGAGAGAACCTAGATATTGTAGTTAAAAACTGAGTGGTTCAGAAACAGCCAACCGCGAGCTAAAATCACAAGTGAACGTTTTCAGCAGCACAAGTGTTAGCAGAACAGTGTGAAAGCGTCATGACAATAAACCTCGTACAGACATCCAGAAGAGGGAAGTACAGGGAATTCATAGTGAACACAAGTGTTACGAATCACTACTGTAGAGGACAAGGGGTTATTTTTAGGAAATATGGTGCGAAATTTTGATTTAGTCTGTTTAAGTGCGCGATGCGCCAGCCTCACGGCAGACAGCGGATGAAGGCTGGCCGGCGCGTTATGCAGGTGACACAGTTCTGCAATGAGCGTCGGAATGTGTGTGTGTGCGCGGCAGCCATCAACAGCCAGAACGCAGCATTAGCAGAATTACGCAGGCGCGGGCCGCGTGTGGCGCTGTTGCATTAGCCAACTCATCGAGAACGTTTTAATAGACACGGCGCCGCGTAATCGGCGGATTCAGCAGCGCTCTGCACTATTTAAGGGTATCAGAGGTGGGCGTTGGCATCAGTTCGACCGATTGGGCTTTCTGTCGCTGTTACGTCGTCGTCATCAGTGGCGTTGTCCGTGAGCACCGGCCGGTGGAGGGCGTTGCCCACTGCTGCACCGGCGATTCCCGGCTTCGTCACGAGTCGCAGCGTCTGCAGGAGGCGAGGTAAGCCGGGCCTCATGTTGCTAACCTCCTACCGCCTGCGCAGCTGCTGACCAAGCACAGTGTCGCATTCCCCGGACAGCGCGCATCAGCACATTTCCACCACGACTCGAGTGGTGGGGCTGAGCTACCAGAAAATGTATTGGATGAACCAACAATTAAGAGGAAGATTGCTAAAAACAGCCACCTTCTTCTACCCAGCCATGCCCTACAACCCCGACCACGTCTCCCTCTCCGGCCATCCTGTTACAAGTGGTGTCAGTCGGGCAATCCTGCGCATCACACACTCCTGTTACAATTGGTGACAGTAGTGATCTTCTCCCTGGATTTGGAGGAAATTGTGACTGGTAATTGACGAGGATACGTGGCACCTGAGAAGGGCAACAATGGATCAGCAACTCCTGCAACATGACAAGTAAGTGTCAATTTTTCGTTTGGTGGTTTGTCTGAACCTGTAGCATAGTCTGTCTTCCCTTCCTGTTCTTCTTTCTGGGCTTACTGTAGTCTTGATTCGATAGCTGGCAGTGATGGAACAGTCTGTGTCAGCCGAGGTGGTTATTCAGCAGCTACTTGAGTGAGTGTCGGAATTGGAGATAGAGCTTGCTCGGTCTAAAGAAGCGAGCAAGGAACGGTTTCCTGTTAATGTAGTAATTCTTGACACTAACGCTGCGACTTTGTTCACCCCTTTCTCGGGAAAAGCTGGCGAGGATGTTATGATTTTTTTGAGAACCTTAGCACGGTCGCTAAATTGGGAAATTGGGGTGCAGAAACACTTTTGCATGTGGCTAAGTTGAAAATAACTGGGGATCCCAGAGCGTACATTACATGCCATGAAGAATTAAGAGATGCTCGAACATTTGAAGTATTCACAAAAGGGGTGCTGGAAAGGTATTGGAGGAAAAATACGTCTAGATATTATCGCGAACAATTGAATAGAATGTATCAAAGGAATGGGGAATCAATAGAAGCTAATGGATTAAGATAGGGTTAATGAAGCCATTCTGCAGGAAGCTGAGCAGAGGGCACTAGACGCATTTTTGCAGAGAATACAACCTGAAACCTCCCGCAAGATTAGGATGGAATTCCCTAAGACTCTCAATGAGGCAGTCGGAATCGCTGTGGCGTTAGAGGAAGTTGAAGCACTAACAAAGACGTGGGACAGGAAAGCAGTGTTTAATGCAGAAATAAAATGTTTTAGATGTGGTCGGATGGGACACATTAGACGCGATTGCAAGGAAGTGCAGTGCAGGAAATGCAGATGTTGGGGTCATTGGGAGCATAGTTGCAAAGGGTCCTGGCGGAAACATGGTAGGAAACCGCAAGGTGGGCCTCGCCGCCCTCAGTTAAACAGGGCAGGGGATGGTGTGTCCACTGCGCAACATCCCCGCTAAGGATTAATGCAGACTTTCTTCTAACTGCCTTGGTGAGGGGCAGACCGTGCAAATTTTTATTGGATACCAGATCTCAGGTATCCGTGGCGAGTAGAAATGTACTTGGTAAAGTAGAATTAAAACCACCACACTGGGGTTAAGTGGCGTGGGTGGGGGACAGGTGAAGTCACTCGGATCAGAGGTGTTAAACTTCCGAGTGGAAATGAGGAACTTCAAGGTGAAGGTAGAAGTTCTTCCACTTGTTGGCAGCAGCTATGATGCCATACTCGGATTGGATTTCCTGGTTGCGCATCATGCAAAAGTTAACCTGGAACGGTGTACAGTAGAACTGGACAGAATACAATTTCGCCTAGGTTCTGCGGCCGAAAAACCATTACTGTCGCAAGAAACCGCCCAGACGTCGGGTGGGCCACCTAAACTGCGTACAAGGTCCCTTAGCGTTAACTCTTGGGATACTATACCGAAGGGTACAGGGAAAATAATCTGGGCAGATGTTGGAGCTAGCGTGCCGGTAAATTCGTTCTGTGTCGTTGAACCTTTGTCTGAGAATGAGCCACTGGATGAAATAAAGTGTTTTACGCGCCATAGCGTGTCCTACGTGCGGGAGATAGAAGGAAAAAAGGTTGTGCCTGTCAATATTGATGATTTTGTCCTTGAAGAGGTGCAGTTAGCACGAGATACCATAATAGCGAATCTGGAGATAATTGGGGAAGATGAACTCGATAAGGATTTCGCAGCAGATTACACAATGCCGGGAGAGTCTGTCAGCTGGTCCGCACTGAGGGGTAAAGTAACACATTTAGAAGGGTAAGACAGAGAAGTCATGGAGAACCTTTTGACGGAATATAAAGAGTTATTTAATTCTCATGATCCACTGCCAGCCACACCATTAGTTCAGCATTACATCCCCTCTGGGAATGAAGCACCGGTGTATAAACGTCCATATCGTGTTCCAAAAAGTTTACAGCCTATGATGGAAGAATTTATTAATCAACAGCTTAGGGATGGGATAATAGAAACCAGTAGTAGTCCCTGGTCCACTCCTGTCATAATAGTGGGTAAAAAAATCACCCGATGGAGGCAAGGCATATCGTTTGTGTTGTGATTATCGTTTCCTCAATCAAAAAACTGTATCGGATGAATACCCAATGCCTAATATCACTGAAACTCTGGATAACTTGGGTCAGTGTCAGTACTTCACGGCCTTGGATCTTCGAAGCGAGTACCATCAGTTGGAGGTCGCCCCGGAAGACCGACTGGAGACAGCTTTTTCAACACCTACAGATCATTTTCAGTATCGGCGAATGCCTTTTGGACCAAAAATGCTCCGGCAACCTTTCAACGATTGCTAGATAGCGTGTTACGAGGGCTGAAACATAATCAGTGTATGGTATATTTGTACGACATGATTGTTTCTTCAAAGAACGTGCAAGAACATGTGCGCCATTTGCGCGAGGTTTTCGATCGTCTTTAAGCAGCGCGGTTAACTCTTCATATGGAAAAATGTCATTTTTTGTTTCAAGAAGTCCGTTATTTAGGTCATATTATAGGACAGGAGGGTGTCTGCACGGATCCAAAACTTGTAGAGGCAGTAATGAATTTTCTGACACCTACAAAAGTAAAAGAGTTGCAGTCTTATTTAGGACTTGCTAATTTTTACAGGAGGTATATTCCAAAATCTGCGGAAATTGCAGGCCCCTCACACAGTTGTTGAAGAAGGGAGGAAAGTTTTACTGGTCGGCAGAATGCAAAGAGGCTTTCAAAAGTTAAAAAATGTGTTAACATCTAGTCTGGTTTTGGCTGTTCCAGATTTTAGTAAACAATTTATATTATCTTGTGACTCTAGCAAATTTGCTTTGGGTATTGTATTATCTCAGGAAATAGATGGGCAGGAACACTCAATAACATATGCTTCCAGACAGCTAAACAATGCAGAAAAAAATTACTCAACAACCGAGAAGGAGTTATTGGCATTAATTTTCGGAATAACCTATTTCCAGTGTTATTGGTATGGTCGACGTTTCAAGGTGATTACTGACTATGCAGCACTTATGTGGTTGTTAGGGCTTAAAGACCCAACGAATAGATTAACTAAGTGGGCTTTGTGGCTTAGTGAGTATGATTTTGAAGTGATTCATCGACCGGGTAAATCGCACGGAAATGCGGATGGTCTGAGTCGTAAAGTATGTGCCATGGAATGCACAGGAATAAATGAGAACGAATGGGAGGAGGCACAAACCGCCGACACAGACTGTCAAAGCTTTACCTCGCCTTGGAAGACGGGATATTGTACCGTAAAGCTAGTAACGGTCCATGCATAGTCGTACCAGAAAAACTGCGAAGCGAAATTTTAAGGCAAGCACATGATTCAATGTTTTCTGGTCATTCAGGTCGAAGAGCAGCAGAAAGGAGGATAGCACAGAGTTATTGCTGGTCAATGCATACGAAAGATGTCGATCAGTATGTAAAGAAAATGCATTCCGTGTGCTCAACAGGTGAAACTGAGTCATCTGAAAATTGTGTTGCAACGACTACTGGAAGCAGATAGACCTTTTCGATTACATGGCTTAGACGTCTTGGGACCGTTTGTGCAAACACCAGTGGGTAATTGCTACGTTTTAACAATAATAGATCATTTTTCGCCCTTTGTGTCTATGACAGCTACTCCGGACCAGTGAGCCGAAACAGTGGCTCACACCATGGTACATCAATGGAAATTGAAATTCGGAACACCTGAAACTATAATTACAGATTAAGCGACAAACTTTATGTCCAATTTGATGAAACAATTATGCAAGTTGTTGCATGTAAGGACATTGATAATGAGGGTGTTACACCCACAGGCTAATGGTCGGACCGAGAGAGTTCATTGTACAATAGCTAAGATGTTAAGTTGTTATGTAAATTCGCAACACAACAATTGGGATACCCTATTGGCGTTTGTAACTGCGGCGTGTAACTCAAAAGTGCATGAAAGTACAAGATTGTCTCCTTATGAAGTACTGTTCGGTCGGTAGATGCCATCTCCGTTTGAATTGCTCAAGACCCCACCAGGAACCGATATTTTGGCTGTTAAGGATTTATCCACAAAGTTGAAAACAATCTGGCGGCAGGTGAAAAAAATGAACACTTGAGTGTTAGAGAGACAGGACAAAGTTCACAATAAAAATGTGGCTTTACCCAAATATCATGTAGGACAATTGGTGATGATGACTAATCCGTATGAGCCAAAAGGCAAAATGAAAAAATTTTTATCCCGTTATCAAGGTCCTTTCCAGGTGATCGAGATGACATCGCCGGTGAATGTAAAATTACAGCTTCCAACTCGCCCTACTATTGTGCATGTGAGCCGAATTAGGCCTTTAAGGGGAATTTTGAGGAACTTCCTTCATTGTCTGCAGTAACTTCTAGAGGAGAGAAAGATGAATCTAAGAAAAAGAGTAAGAAAGGAGTAGATAAACAAGAGAACCAAGTTAATTATGGAAGCGATCAGACATGCTATTATGCTCTTAGGCCACATGTAAAAAGGAAGAGCTAATGTGAGTTGTTTTTCACTTGTTTCTCAGAAGGCATGACGTTCTGGTAAGACCAGCAGTTCCAGCGTCATGGGTTGTACTGAAGAGGGAAGGTGAGCACTAACTCTCAGCATAGTTATTCTGTTTTGCTGTTGCAACTTAGCTGAAGCCTTGAAGGTACATCCTATATCAAGTGGGTTTTGTTCTCGTTACAAGTGGACGTAATTATGTCTGGACATTAATGGACCTTAAGGGTGGACTGTAATATTTGGGCGGTTTGAAGACGAAGTCTGTAAATTAGAGGATACATTTAATGAACTTCATTCCATGGTGGCTAATCAGTCAAGGTTTAATGACACACTGGGGGAATATCAACTATTACAATCGGCTTTTGCACGCTTACAACCTCAGTTGCGGCAAACTGCAGGATTAATCCCGCACGTCCATAGGAAAAGAGGATGGTTAGATGCAGGTGGCCATATCGTAAAAATAGTTTTTGGGACCACTGATGCGGAGGATATTAAAAGTATTAATGAAACGCTACAGCAGGTATAGGATAATGCGAATAGCAACCAGGGAATGCTTGATCTTCACACAACCCAATTAGAGAGATTGGAGAAAGATGTAGTTAATAATACGCGCCAATTGCCAGCTTTGGCTGCGACCTTGATGTCCCACATTAAGGCCACAGCCGACACAACCAATCACGACTTGGGTATAATCAAGTACTGGTTGGATAACATCGATTCACAGCTGATAATCGCTAAGCTGCTCCGTTTTCTTGCTGATAGTATTACGGAAGCACGCATAGAAGCCACAGAACTACAGGAGGCTTTGTTGCACGTAATGCGCGGGCACCTAACCCCGGTACTGTTACCTTCAGAACAACTTCGGGAAGGATTACGGAAAGATTAATTGCAATTGCCCGCATCCCTGGAGCTACGGACGACATTAACAGACGAACGCTTATCTCTTTACTACAAAATGGCCACTGTTACCAGTACATAGCACATTAGGCCCGACTTTGCTCGCCTCTTTGGACCGGATTCACTCTGCAGCGGAGTGTGCGCTGATATGAAACTTCCTGGCAGATTAAAACTGTGTGCCCGACCGAGACTCGAACTCGGGACCTTTGCCTTTCGCGGGCAAGTGCTCTACCATCTGAGCTACCGAAGCACGACTCACGCCCGGTCCTCACAGCTTTACTTCTGCCTGTATCTCGTCTCCTACCTTCCAAACTTTACAGAAGCTCTCCTGCGAACCTTGCAGAACTAGCACTCCTGAAAGAAAGGATACTGCGGAGACATGGCTTAGCCACAGCCTGGGGGATGTTTCCAGAATGAGATTTTCACCCTGCAGCGGAGTGTGCGCTGATATGAAACTTCCTGGCAGAAATCTATTTTCAGGGAACCACAGTTCAGTTTTCGTGTGACTGAGCTCTGAATGCAGAAACAACACTGGCATTTACCCCTTACCAGACCTGGTAGAAACCCTTGGTTACTCAGGCAGATGTCGAACAAATGACTACTATCAGCTGACAGCGTCTAGTTGATCGAGCAAAAACTTTATTTGTTACAACAGCAGGAGTGTTTAAATACTCATGTATGGCATCTGGACTTTGCAATGCATCCGCCACCTTTCAGCACCTCATGAATTCAGTTTTATGAGGGTTCCCACCAACACAAGGTCTTGTATACCTCGACAACTTAATAAGTTCTAGTGAAAACGTGAAGCAGCTTAGACTTCAAGCAGTTTTTGCGCATATTGGAAGTTCAAATCTGTCTTTGTCAATAGATAAATATCATTTAACAAAGCCAAGACAACTACTTTGACATGTTATAACTAGTGGAGGAGTCCATCCTGATCCAAAATTAACTGAATCTGTCAACACTTTCCCGCGCCACAGAAATTAAAGGAATGCAATAATTCTTGTGATAAGCAAATTTCTATAGCTGTTTCATAGCTGGTTATGCATATATAGCATGTTCCATGACACAGCCACTCAAAAAGGGAACTACATTCAATTTGTCAACAGAATGCGCAAAGACAATGGAAGAATGTAAAACTAACCAGAGCTCCAGTGTTAGCCTATCCATATTCTAACATGTGCGTCATTCATTCAATAGATGCTTCAAATTGAACTGATGGAGCTATTTTGTCTCAAGTAAATGATGGCCATGAGCACCCAATACCGTTTACAAAAAATGGCTCTGAGCACTATGCGACTTAACTTCTGAGGTCATTAGTCGCCTAGAACTTAGAACTAATTAAACCTAACTAACCTAAGGACATCACACACATCCATGTCCGAGGCAGGATTCGAACCTGCGACCGTAGCGGTCACGCGGTTCCAGACTGAAGCGCCTTTAACCGCACGGCCACACCAGCCGGCATACCGTTTACACCCAGATGGTTAAACAAAGCAGAATACAAATGTACTACCTCAGAAAAGGAGCTGTGTCCTTTGGTTTTTGGTATAACAAGTAACATTTTTTTGACAGGAAGGGAATGCACAATGACACAGAACATGCCATACTTAAACGGCTATTGAGCTTAAAGGGCCCAAGTTCCAGACAAACAAGGTGGGCTCTGGGACTGAGTAAGTTTCAGTTTAAATTTATTCATTGACCTGGCAAACTACACATAAATGTTGACGCAATGAGCCGAAAGGTGTATGTATGTGTTACAATAAGTAGTGAGGAAGAGTAAAGTGCAGCTCAAGAGGAAGAGCCACAACGCAAAATATGGAAAAATTGTCAAAGTTTTGTCGAAATTGATGGGTTGTTATACAAAATCACTAGAAAAGGAAAATGTCTAGTTCTTCCAGAAAGGATGAGCGAGCAAGTCATGATGTAATAGCATTATTATTACCTGGATACTGTGCTAAAAAAGCAACCAACATTAAAATAGCTGAGATATATTAGTGTCCAATTCGCAAAGTTGATACCTACACTTTAGGTGATGTAAATGCAGTCTACATTCAGGCCCAAGGTATCATCATATGTGATACCCAAAAGTTTAAGGGTGATAAATCCTTTATAACGTCAATTTACAGTTCGCTACTTAAGTGGGGCATATCTGCACAGTTTTAATACGATATTAAAACATATGAAAACTAATATAGGTAGAATAAGATACGACTTTTCCTTTATTTTGTGGAGATATGCTATGCTGTTGTAGAATCCGAAGTTTCCAGTCAGTGCTGTCAACCCATGGCACTTGCTAGAAGAACAAACAAGTGAGCTACCACTAGCATGATGTCTTTTGTATATGATGCCTAAGCCTGAAAAAGATCAACTATATCATGTTCAAGAAAAAAATGAAACCTGGAAATACCATATATGATATCTTGGGATTGATCAGATCAAGCACTGCATAACAATGTCTATTTCTTTCATGAGTATAAATAATCTTCACTCGACAGTTTCCTGCAGCAGGAAGGTCGTTCAGATTGTTGACTGCAGTCTGAGCTGAGCCTTTTTTTATTACTATTTTTTGTTTTAGGTTCCACTTAAGAGGAAACAATTTTTCCTCTTTCAATGCAGACATGTTTTGCCAAAGTTGCCATATCATAGTAGGTTGTTTTTATTTTCTTTGTTTTTACTACATGCCAGTTTTTAGTATTTTGCATTATATCTGTTTGTCTTTCACTGTTTGTCATTTCTTCTGATTTTCTCACTACCGTCAATGTGGAAACTGAGTGTTTAAATTTTCGCTGAGTGACTGTTTACAAGATACGAAAGCATATACAGAAACAAGCTTTAACCTCAAGATTAATATTTCAATGCTATACTGAGCTGTTTTGTTTGTTCTGTACTTTTTTCTTGCAGTGCAGCGATGAAAAATATGTTATATATTGTTATTAACTATTTCACTATTGTTATACATCTACAGAAGTATATCAGCAATCATTTGGATAACTATACAAAATCATAACAGTCAGACCAGGCATGATCAGGTGACAGAGATAAGCGATCTGATGTATTTCTGAAACTTTAAAACAATCTTACATAAAATCTTTTAATTATCTTGATCAAAATAATACATTACTTTCCAATTGATAGCTCGTCTTGGCTACTAAACAACCATCTTCAGATATGTAAAAGTAATAAGAAACAGGAAATTGCCTTTAGGTTAAAATGACTTTTACAATCTTCAAGAACATACATATTTCAAAGTAATTGCCATTAAGTAGGGAAGTCATATCACTCATGCTATGAAATGTGTTTCCATACACTGTCACCATCTGATAGTGTATTGTGGAACCATGTAAATAAATGGAAAATACCTGTAGGATGATTGTCAACAATTAACAATTTTATGACACTTTTTATTTGTTTATGTTATGAATTGAAAACACATGAAGTCAAGATTGCATATGAAATCTTCTTTATTTGGGCTGATTACGTTTTGGCTAACAATATAGTCATCTTCAGATATTAGATATAAAACAGATTTTTTCCATGTTAGCAGCATGTAACAGCTTGCAGAACTGCACATACTGTAGCAGAGTTCAAGAGTATATTCACAAATTAATTTCATAATGTGTACCATAAGACATTCTTGATTACTGTTAGTGCCATTATGGCTGCACACATTGTTAAAAACTTTCTTCAAATGACAACATCCATACATGACAATTAAGGACAGCTTCTCATTTATAGTTGCCAGAGTGTATTTTAGCGATGGTTAAAACGAAAATTATATGTTATTGTAGAGAAGAGGCGGTGAAAAAAAGCATTATTTGCATAAGGAACTACCCACTAAAATGACTCAATGTAAAAGATGTCCTTACCAGATATGTTACACCATTACAACCTAGTAACTGACAAAATAAGTATTTACATCGTTTTGTAATCGTAATAGATATATTGCTGTGATGTGGTACATGTGAATAGTAGTAAGGCAGCTGTTGCCCATTGCAGTGAACAAGAAACACAACATTCGGCATATACATAGTATACACATGTGTGGCCAATACAGTGGTGACATGGGACTCATAGCTCCTAGTTTTTGATATGTTGACTGAGAGGAATACTGCTGGGTGACGTTAGCAGCAGGCTACAGAAGTTTCATAAAATCTACATGTTCTAATAATAATTTAAGGAACAAGATGTAAACATAACTAAATTTAAATCGTCGACATCAGTACAGTTCACTTATTTAAAAACCAATAGGACTTTAATGACAATAATTAACAAGAGAGGAATCTGCTGACATTATATAACCAATCAATCAACTTTTTTCAGAATTTGGCCAATTATAGACCGCTAAACTGCTTAGAACCTGAGATAAAGGTACAATATTTTTCTTTTTATCTTCCTAGAAAAACTTGTTGCATTGGCTGATGGTCTGCCTCTGTTTATTTGACTTCACCCTTTTAGGTTGTGAATTTCATTGTTGGACAGGAAATTTTGTAATATTGATCAGTAGCCTGAACCTTTCCCTGTTCTGTATGGTGTTTTTTGCGGCACTCAGTTTTCCCAAGTTATTTCTGGCAACCTACCTTTATGCAATACTTTACTTATTGATAGTTTACAACACATTGCTGGCCTTAACTACTGCCTCAAAATATTTTTATTTTATTTTTAATATGTGTCTACGCAAAAAATGAAATTATAAGGAACATCTCCAACATCCAACACCATGGGCCACAATTGAGGTGGAACTAATGAAGGACAGTTGTTTTTTCATCACGCTAATAACATAAGATTATACAAGTACAAAACTGACAAGGATGTAAAACGCATGACAATGCACATGATGATGGAATGACATTTTCTAAAACATGTTATTCTACATGACTTAATAGCAAACTATGTTTTAAGGAGCTTTACTCATACACAATATTAAGGACCTTAATGGCGGTCAAAACGGCTTCAGACAATTTTTATGTCCTAGCTATGGTACTATGTAATGACAATGGATTCAGTTTATTAAAATAAAAAACTACATATGTATGACACTATAAGTAATATAAAGAGATGTAATAAAAATATAAAAACTGCATTTAGCTCTGTGGCTTGATGCTTACCAAGTTCATACATTAAAGTTCAATACTTGCATTCTTGGAATTCACCATAATCTTGCACAATCGATGTATCATTGTTCGAGATCAACTTACAGAAATAGATGTATTTGTAACTAAGTTTGTACCACACTCCATCACATGGTTGGCATTCACTCTCTTATGAGAAAACCTTACATAATCGGGCTTTGTACAATTTCTTGAATGAATCACTGAGATTTTGTCATACAGTCATCCCCATCTAGGTTGCAGCGTTAGCTGAAGTCTATATTCAGATAGATAGAAGGTGGAAGCCATTAACTTAATTATCTTCCTAATGCAAAGCTTAATAATAATATTTATGTATCCTTGTACTGTATATGCAATACATTTAATGGATCAAACATTTTTAATATTGAAAGGATATGTGTGAGTATACCGATATGTTGACTACTTTGGCAGTTACTAAACCATTACTCCTTCTACAGTTACATTGACAGTACATATATTTACATCTCTGAACTTTCATAGGAATGTGAAGCTTATAAATTTATAATATACATGACTAATAGGCAGAACTGGTAAAGACTGAATCAATTATCATTTATGGACATGGAAGTAAAGTTGCCACGGTCTACATAATACCGATCTGTACTCTTCAAACTTTTATTCATTGACAATGTCAACATACCTGAAAAGGTTATTTAAATAGATATTAGAACACAAACAAAATTTATGAAAACATTTTGTGTTCACTAATGAGGCAAGTTTTCAGGACACTGTTGGTTATAACAACAAAATTTCAGAGTGCAATTCTGGACCCAAGGAGACAAACGAAAAACTTTAGAATCATTAAAATAAAGGCATTTGAACAACTCATAATATAAATTAACTTTCAGGCAAAAGAATATGAAAAATGTAACAAGAAAACCATACCATTCTTATTAAGAATCACATCAGAGTAAAAGGTTGGAATATCTTGTTTATGCATCATAGCATGTCAGTGGTAAAAACGTAAAATACAAAAAAGAAAGTAAAAATTTGGTCTAGATCTTTTGCTACCAGTTGAAGCCATCAGAATACTAACCACTGCATACACTTGTCTCCACCAACCCAATTAGCCATTAAAAGGTGACATGTAATGTGCAAGTACACTCAGTTCCAGTTCCAAGAATCAAATATTTACTAACAATGTGATAATAAATACAATTTAGAAATAAGTAAGAGAATATTAAAAACGTGACTCACAATATAAATGTCAAGTTCGCAGCAACTGTGACTGCATTACATAAGAGCACACAGTAGGTATCAAAAGGTAATCATTTAAACAAGAATTAAAATCAAGTATTCTAACAAGCATTTTTTTAGCCAAATGAGTACAGATGAAAGTATTATGATCTAAAAATAAAATAACTATTAAAGGCCAATCGACTGCCCTGCTACTGTGATTGAGATGCCACCTATCAGTATGCATATGCAGTTGAGCCAGTGTCGATGCACACACACAGAGGGCCATAGGTGAGGCGGTAGTGTATGTAACAGACTACTGTGCAGAACACGTTCAACATGGTTCATCAGGACTATTGCTTGTAAAACTCCAAACTTGAAATACATTTTTAAAGTAGGTCAGCAAAAGTACTGAAAAAATAGTTTCGATTAAATTCATGTTGCTCGTTTAGTATTAGTTTAGGAGATTTCTCTCTTCTTACTGTATATTTCTATACTTTGCAACAAATTGAACGTCCCTTTCGTGGACGCTGTCTAATCACACACTGCACTTGTCAATGTCTTCTGCGTGCAACACCAACATGATCCTCAAAAGGACCTTCACTTCATGGTATTGTTCCCATTAAGATAAACTATAGCAAGTTGGAACATCAGAGACCATAAAATGCAATGTTCATTTACAAAATGAAATTGGGAGACCTATAAAACTGTGGCATTATTTTTATCTCAATAATTATCCAAAGGAGTACACAGACTATGGAGGATCTTCTACCACAATGAGAAAATCCGTCTGATACTAGTAGAAGAAATATGAAGAAATGAAGTACCAAATTAAGAAACAAAGACAATGTTCATGTGCTTGCCTTACAGATGAATGGAAGAGAGACAGATACATACAGTATACCATTATTATTTATGCAGCAGATTAATTACAAGACATTGAGTACACTGAATGAATAAAAACAGTATTAGCAAGGTCTTCAAAACCAGGGAGTAATTATAAACATTAATCACCAGTCACAAGAGGGTATTCCTTTTTTTCATTCTGAATCTGAGTGGCTTATTTGTGTGTGTAAACTAGCTTCAGTACTCAACATCCTCTAGACTTCTTGGACAGGTTATGATAAAAGATGAATTTATGTTGAGTATGAGTGTACAGTTTTCCCCTTACACCAGGTATTTCAGTACGTCTTACAATAGTGTGGGATCATTAAAAACTAATGTTACGTTCAACATGATTTTTGTGGTATTATATGAGCACATATAATAGTGTGAAACCCTCATTTACACACAATTGCACTATACTGTCAGTTCGAAAGTTCCAAAAGGGATATATCACTGTTGCCATTACCAGCATCCTAAAATCTCATTGCATAGGAGTCAACACAATGAAAGACATCCTTTGTTAATTTAATTCTATTGTATATACTGTTGTCCAAGTATTATGTGTAAAACTTTTTTTCTTGTGCTATACTTGCTGTGAATTCTCAAATCCTATAATCAATATAAGATCGATTGTAAAAATTCGCTCTATGTGATTGCTTCAGACCATAATTCACCATAATCTAACTCTTCACATGGTAAATGTTCGTTCTTGCATAAACCAACAGACCCTTTTCGCTAAAATCCATAATTCACCATAATCTAACTCTTCATATGGTAAATGTTCGTTCTTGCATAAATCAACAGACACTTTTCGCTAAAACATGAGGTTAAGTAGCAAATATCACTTACAATTACAATATTCTAATTAATATCAGTTAATTAAAACACCAATAAAATGCAAAAACCATTAAAAATACTTGGCCTTTACAAAATACGAAAACATGCTTGTACACAACCTAATCAAATGCCACCATCTGATCTACATAAGAATAAAATTATGTTCAACTGTTATTACAATATTTTATGAAGATTTTTATTTTTGTATTTTTTAGCCTTTCTATCCACATGTCAGTCCATTCATTCAATGTATTATAAATATGGTATAATAAATATTTTGCAACTGCCTCTGCTGGTGTGATCAGACTATTGGCAGAGTAGTGATAGAGTGAGGGGTGTGTTAAATGGTGGTTATTCTGATGCTTGTCACTTCAGATGCGTTTTGGGTCATGGTGTAATAGCAACATTGGTGGTAGCCATTTTAGAGTGATTCAGATATATATTTTTTGTTAGCAAATTAAGAACAAGCAATCATCCTATAAAGTCTTTTGTTTGTTACTCATACCTCAGTATCACCATAGACATCAAATAAAGCTGTGGACCAATAACTCAGGACTGAACGACATCAGTTAAGATAAATATATCCAAAGAAGGTGTGGCTTTAGGTATCTCCTTACTCAATTAACTATCGAGTAATTTGATTAAATGTCATAAAGTAAACATAGGTAAATCTTGTACTCGCCACTCTCAAATACTAACCTTGGATTGAGCATTTAGAAGTGACAAATTCAGCACTTGCAGGAAAGACAATGTGGTAGTAAAGTAATTACCATGTTTCCACTATGTTCTGCAAATAACAGATGTGGTATGCTACATGTGTCAATAATTATCTGAGGGTCACATTACTACATTTCAATTGTTAATTTGAAATAAATAGAAGCAATCCAAAGGTGTATTGTCTAGTGACTTGCCTCCCACTACATGCATATTACGCAAACAAGTGTACAGTGTATGGCAGGGTTACTTTGAACCAACATTATCGCTTTTTTACCTTGTTCCATTCGCATATATAACTCATCTGGCTTGCTAACTCTAATCAGTCCTATGCAGTATATACGATGGTGGTAGAAGGATGGTCACAGTCTTCCTCAAGTAAATATTCGCTAGATTTACCAAACAGCACATATGAGAACTACATTGTCTTTCTTCAAAAGATTCTCACAGAAGTTCCCAACCATTTGTGTTACAGTTTTATAGTGGCAGCACCATGCTATTAGGATCATAATAGCAAGTCTTTGAATTTATTCGGTGTCTGTAGTCATGTCTTCTTGGTAATAGATAGAAAAATACTCTGCCATTGCTCACGTCAGCATCCAGTAGGTGATTTCGTTTAAACAAGCACTGTAGTGTTTCAGAACGCTTCCAAAAAATCAAGTCTTCCATTCATCTTTCCTCATACGGATTTTACGCAAACATCCCATTTCAAATTGCTTCTTAGTATTGCGCCCTAAACGCTCACACCATATGACTTTACAAGATATTCGACACTCATCTTGTAATCGCAGATTGTAAGATCAATGGATGGATTAGATCCCTTTATTGACCTTACAGATGCACAGAACTTTGTAGGATTTTCTAATAGACCATCCGCCAAGATCTCATAGTGAATATAAAAAGGCGTCACACATGGCCCTTCTTATGAATGATCAATTTGCTATTAGTTTTCTTTATACTTCCTTGCCATCTCTTTTGAAGTGAGTGCATAGCATTCTGTTGAAATAATTGCTTCATTTGATGCTGGGTTTTGTACTGGAGACACAGAGTTTCACCTCTTCTAAAAAAAGGCTAATGCATTCCACTTCACCACTTATGTCCCACTTCCGCTGCACAGAGCTCACCTGACTTATTCAGGGCATTTTTATAAGTCAGCATGTAAGTATAATGTAGGTTGAGGAACATACAACTGACATAATTACAGAATTAACAGAGTCTCTGGTTTAGATCCTCAAGTCAGTTCCAGTCAAAGGGGCCCTGACTAATCCTCACAACACTGATGCAAATCAACAGCTGCCCAGAGACGTCTCGGGTAAAGTTTGCTGCCTTCACTGTGTTCGCCAGTTTATGGATGGAGCTAGGAATTGCCTTAGAGCCCAAGTGTTGGATGTTTTTGGTGTTGATGTGATGACAACCTGTGCTTTCGACTGTCCCTGGGATGGCCTCTTCCATCTGGCAGATAATTCCTCCTCTGATACACATCATGTGCACATTTTATTCGTTTCGTTCCCAAAACGCTGTTTACCTAAGAAGGGCCATCACGTAGCTAACAACGGAACTGCCTACAACTAATCGCCCCTTTCTTTCCCCTCTGAGGATCTGAAGATGCCTGGATCCCAAAAGAGGAGAAGCGCTTCATGAGCAGGAGAGGCAATGCTTTCAGCATGTAGATTGGATGTTGCAAGATTGTAGCATGGGTGAAACATTATTGATATACACTGAAATAATCAGTGGACCAAGATTTTAGAAGTAATCATCCTCATGAAAAGTCCTGTTTATTCATTATCTGGTATAGTTTCGTTTCAGTCATTTAAAATTATTATTAATTACTGTAACAGCCACGATTCCTCTTCCGAGGCTGAGATAGGGAGGCAAAGGCCCACATGCCATATTGCCTGCACTGATGCAGTGGTGTCAGCGCTGATGTTGTTGCACTTCCCAGGTGAACAATGAGATTTTACCAGTCAGACTGGGCAAGGTGTACCTCTCTCTGTGACTGGCCTTGGAACTATTCAGATCAACCTTGGAAAGACTGAAGTTGCCTGCAATGCCTCCTCCTATGCAGGACCTCTGTATTCCTTCTTCCCAATAAATCACTTTGGTATCACTCATGCCTTAATCTTATTACCCCTAAAATCACTGTCTACCCTGTCATCCACACTCCTAGCTTGGCCATTCTGTACATTGATGTGCAGAACTGGGATCTGACCTGTAACCCTTTAGACTGTTCATGGCTATTAAAAGACACCCAGAATAATACAGCCATGTGGAACACACGATATCCTCTCAGCACAAGAGCGTGCTGGACTGCCCTACTGTGCTAAGATTTCAGTGTTCTCTGATTTGACTACATGCATGCACACTGCAGAGAGCAAGCAGTTCTCGTTTTCGCGCAGCCAAAGGCCGTTCGGAGTAATAACTTGCTGCTGTCTGTTCGAATTGGCCGGGTATGACACTGCGTACATGGGCACTTTGGCTGTTTGCACCTTGTGGATGTGGGTGTCTGACCACCTGGACAGCTGCTTGCCTATCCATTCGTCATAGTGGAAGGTCGACAGGTCGCTTTCTGCTCCACCACACATCAATCACGCATAGCCAACTATCTGTGATCCGCTGTGACCACCACAACATCATCCGTGTCACAGCCTGAAGACGCCGACCATAAGTGTTGAATTGTTATTATTATAAGCCAGCTTGATGATTGTTGAGCCAGAAAACAGAATAATAGAACCTGAGAATATCTATTTCAAAATATAGCGTCATTTAGAACTTGATAGAGCCATGAGGTGAAGCTTAACTATTTCTACTTCATGGAAGCAACATTTGCCTAACAGTATTTGTTTCTTATCGTAAGTGATTTGTTGGTTTGTGTAACTGAAGTGTGGCACTACTCTGGTTTTTATAAATTCTCTCTTTGTGTGAAAGTTGAGAAAAATTTTATAATGTAGGTTAAGACAATGAATGTTTATGACTAGAGCTCACGGAAACGGTGCATAGAGCCAAAATACTTCAACTCTGTATGGAATTATTTATAATGATTGTGTTGTGAATGAGGCAATTATGGACAATTAGATCAGTTGCGTAAGTAAATTGTTGCGTTTATGTTAGAAAACAGACAACTGAAGGAAAGTTTAAATCAGGCGATTCGGCTGCAGCAGTATTTAGTGGGGACGATCAATCGCAAACTAATCCCACTATAGCAAATGTGTCAAATCCACAAGCCCCTGTGGCTTCACCACCTGTGACAATGGTAGTTAATCCATTACTAGACGTCTTCTAGAGTCATTTTATACAGTCTTTTTCAGGAAGGTCGAATGAAAATCTACACACATTTCTACAGAGTATTAGAGATGTGAGGTGTATGTACACATGGTCGAGTGAGTTCCAATTGAATATATTCGATTTAAATATTCTGATGATACCAGGAATTAGATAGTAGATTCACTCAGAAAGGCTTCCTCTTTCCAAAGGATTGCGCACAAGTTGGTGGAACGTGTCGCAGACAGAAAAAGAGGAATCATTTGTAGACAGAAGCCTGAGATATTTGTTAACAGAATGCCAAGGACATAATGATGGCTTACTCCGTGAGGCAAAGACAGCTGATGTCTATGTAAAAGGGATTGATCCTAGGATACGTGGTGAGATGAAGTTCACATCCTATAGTACATAACAAGAAGTGGTGTGGCTTGTTCTATTAAGGGTGAAGGCAAACAAAATAGTAACAGCTGCAAGCCATGCAACAGATGTGCGCCACGTTTTCGTAACCAGTACCAGGTGTAGTCATTGACAGCAACCAGGACATTGTGCACACAGTTGCCATGTGCTCAGTTGCCTGCGTTGCAGAGAAATAGGAAATACGCAATAGGCATATGTGGTGGAATGGAAAATTCCCTATTAACTCAGTTATCCTAGTGGATCCAGTCCCCAGGAATGAGTTACTCAATGAGTTGCATGTGTGCATAAAGAGATATATATGTCAACCATCAAATGAATTCGCAATTACGAATGAGGACCTCTATCAGCTGTAGAACAGATTGACAATAGTGAAAATTTGTGTCGGACTGGGATCCGACTAGGATTTCCCGCTTATCGCGAGCGGTCACCTTACCATTTGGGTATCCATCACGATTCATGGCCAGACCCAAACTCCCATATATCATCAACCATATGTCTATGACCTGTGTTCGTACATCCATTATGTATATTTCCGTACAAGTCAGACGTTGTACTTGATATTTTCATTGTCGTCTTTCCATTCTACAGCTGATGGTAGTCCTAACTCGCAACAAATTCATTTGATATGTTTCGTAACGGCAATGGTCGCCGCAGTGCCTGTGCATGTCCAAAGAACTTTACATCGTAATCAGAATAACACATGCACTGCAATATCGTATATGTCAACCGATTGTATTGAATGAAAAATGTTTTCGCCAGTTAGTACAGATAATTTTGAAAAAACAGATGCCACAATAACCACGGGAACAGTATTAGCAAGTAAACAAGAGTTGGTGTCAAATGAAATTGTGAAATGGGAAGACAAATGAAAAAAAGGAACAGGAGGAAAGTAAGATGAAAAACAGTATATGTAAATAGTGTATATGCCACAACACCTTAGAATAGAAATTATAGGAAAACTTGATACATCTGCCTGAGAAGGATAGAAATTTGTTGTATTTAGTACATGAGGAATTTAGTACCATTTTTGAGTGGACGCAAGATAGAGAAAAAGCTTACCAAATACCTACCAAGACATGAACTTCGAATAAGGTAACTATGCACTTACATCCACTCACAACAAAGGATTAAACATTAGACCACTTAGGCAACTACCAATATTTCTCAACCCTACAAATGCATTCTGGCTGTCGCCAAACACTCTCGCCCAGCAGATCATGAAAAAACTGTATTTGCAGAACCGTCACGGCTATGTGAGTATCTGAGAATGCCTTTTGGGTTACGAAATGCACCTGCAACATTCCAGCAGTTTACGGATTTATTGCTGTGGGGGCTAAAACCTTCCACATGTCTAATCTATTTTGATGACATTATTGTGTCTTCCAGTTCCCCAGAGGAACATGCCAAACAATTATGCCGTGCTCTTATGCATACACAAAATGTGAATCTGAGATCCAAACTGGAGACATGAAAATTTGCAGAACCAAAAGTTAATTATTTGGGCCGCTTAATTTTTGGCGATGGAGTTCAACCAGATCCACAGTTAACTGATGCAGTAAAAGACTTCCCCTCCCCTAGTAATATGAAGGAATTAGTCATTTCTCAGTTTTGTGCCAGGATACGCCATCTTTGGCAAGTAACATAATAGCAAACTGACAAGATGGGTCCTTACGTTGAGCGATTATGATTATGCAAAGAGGCACAAGTCAGCAAAGCTTCATCAAAATGCTGACTCCTTAAGTCGAAAAGTTCAGTATGTAGAGGCTGACGAGGTTCTGCTTGTTGAACTAGGGAAAGAAGCACAAGAGGATGAAGATTGCATGCAATCTGCCGCATCCGCAGACTTCATAGTTGTTGAGAAAATCTTTATCATAAAACACCACAAGGTACTAAGTTCGTTGTTCCGATATCCCTTAGACAGATAATTTTGCAGCAGTCACATGAAAATTATGGCAGTTTGGTAACAAGGCCACTTATGCATGTGCGAACAGCCTCACAAATTTGGTGACAAGCTCGTATGAAGGACGTCGAAAACTATGTACAGTCTTACTTACCATATGCAGAAAGAGCACAATATGTATAACTAAAAATTCCCCTTTACTCTTCCAGAAGCCACTAAACCATTTGTTTTATAGTGCCTAGTGTTGTAGGAATGTTCCTAATTTCATCTCAAAACAATATATCTGTTTTATCAGTTGTTGACCACATACCAATCTTTTAATTATGGTACATATGAAATGTATTCACAGCTGCGAATCAGCCATCAGCTGTAGACAACAATGAAAATTTGTGCCAGACTGGGACTTGAACCTGGATTTCCCACTTTACATGAATGCTCGTCTTAACTGCTTTAGTTATCAATGTCTGACCCACTGCCAGGTGCAAACTTCTATATGTCGTCTTTCTTGTATCATGACCTGTACTCATACTCACAAGATATAATTTCCATAAAGGAGAGGACATTGTAATTGAAAATGGCTGCCAGGTATCACTGGGTAAATACGAAACTAGAGTGGCTGTGTCGTTGAGAAGAATGATGCAATTTTCCTTTGGATATGCAGGCATGCAGCCACTACAGTCGTTATGAAATACATGAAATGTATTTGCAGTAGCCAATATAAATAACCATCAGCTGTAGAAGGGAATGAGCGCAACGAAAATTTGTGCTGGACCAGGATTCGAACCTGTATCTTCTACTTCTACATCAACATCTACATCTACTTGGATACTCTACAAATTACACTTAAATGCCTGGCAGAGAGGTCATTGAATCACCTGCACAATAATTCTCTATTATTCCATCTTCGAACAGTGCATGGAAAAAACGAACACCTATATCTTTGCATGCGAACTCTGATTTCCATTATTTTATTGTGACGATCGTTTCACCCTATGTAGGTCAACGTTAACAAAAAGATTTTCCTAGTTGGAGTTGAAAGTTGGTGATTGAAATTTCGTGAGAACATCCCGGCGCCACAAGAAACGCCTTTGTTTTAATGATGTAGACCCCAAATCCTGTATCATGTCCGTGACACTCTCTTCCCCATTTTCCGATAATACAAAACGTGCTGGCCTTCTTTGAACTATTTTGATGTTCTCCGTTAATCCTATCTGGTAAGAATCTCACACAATGCAGTACTACAAAATAGGACGACAAGCGTAGTAGAGATAGTCTCTTTAGTAGATCTTTTGCAGTGAGTGTTCTGCCAATAAAACATAGTCTTTGGTTCGCCTTCCCCCACAACATTTTCTGTGTTATTTCCAATTTGAGTTGTCCATAATATAATTCCTAGGGATTTAATTGAATTTACGGCCTTTTGGTATGATTGATGTATCAGTAACCGAAGTTTAAGGGCTTCCTTTTAGCACTCATGTGGATGACCTCACACTTCTCATTATTTGGAATCAATTGCCAATTTTTTGCACCATACAGATATCTTTTCTAAATCGTTTTGCAGTTTGTTTTGATTTCGGATTCCTTTACTAGACGATAAACTACAGCATCACCTGCAAACAACCTAATACATTTAATATAGTGTCATTGGATAGTTAATTAAAAATATTCTTTATTTATTTATTATTATAAACACAAATTCTTTATGTGTGCTTCTATTTTAATTATTGGTTTAGTTATTGGTTTTAGTTGATTTAGCTTAGTTCCTTATTTCCTTTTATCTTTACTCTCCTAAAAAACTGGAAAATACAAATATTTCGTTTTAAATATCACAGCAGAGCAAGAGATGTATTTCGCACTGGCGATCTCACGGAAATTCCTTGTCGTTATCTGCTCCACCTGAAATCTCTAAAACCTTTAATCTCTCTGCGGACAGTTCGGCACAACTGTGTGCTATGTTGTTGAGCCTGGATGATGGGTCCAACAATTTAGCAAGTTAAAATTTATTAATTAAGAGATAATCTCTCGACGAATTCTGACTGTGGAAAATGCAGGTTCGCACTATTGTTCCAAACTTCACCTCTGAGCAATCTACGTCTCATAATATCTGTACCGTGACAATTAACTAATTTCGGTATGGAGATATGCACACCTTGAATACTTGATGTAAGTTACTGGATTTTATTTTGTGCAAAAAACTATTTGAACATTTACTTCATACCGTAATGGCATCTCACAACAATACACTCTCTCTCCTCCTATCACAAGTCGGACCTCTCCAGTTCCATCACAGAGTCCCTAAAACAAAATCTTTGGTTCGGTAAGACACAGATATGCGTTCATAGCATGGAACGTCCGATTCTCGTAGTCGGTATATGCCGTTCACCACAATATCAATTTGTCGCACCCAATTTAGAGTTTTGTGTACATTGGTACACAACAGACGATTGCTCAGATTGTCTCCAAAATCGTTTATATCGATAACGAAAAGCAGAGAGCCTATAACACTACCTTCGGGAACGCCAGACATTACTTGCGTTTTACTCAACGATTGTCCGCCAGTTACTTCGAATTTTAAACTCTCTGACAGGAAAACATCAATCCGGTCTCATAACTGAGACGACATTCCATAAGCGCGGAATTTGATTACAACCCATAAGAGGTACGATTTCAAAAGCCTTCTGGAAATCTAGAAACACGGAATCAATTTGAAATCCGTTGTCGATAGCACTCAAAATGTGTGAGTGAAGAGTTATGTTTCACAAGAACGATGTTTTCCAAATTCGTGTTGACTATGTGGCAATAGACCATTCTCTTTGAGATAATTCATAATGGTTGAACACAATATATGTTCCAAAATCCGGCTGCATATCGACATTAATGATATGGGTCTGTAATTTAGTGTATATTCCTATTGCCTTTCTTGAATATTGGTGTTACCTGTGCAACTTTCCAGTCTTTGGATATGGATCTTTCATTGAGCAAGTGATTGTGTATGATTGTTAAATATTGTGCTATTGTATCAGCATACACTGAAAGGAACCTCGACTTGCTTTTATTGATTGATGTGTAAGTTGCTTCCTACTTGGACGATATCTACTCCTAAGTTACTCACGTTGGCAGCTGTTTTTAATTCGAATTCCAGAATATTTACTTCGTCTTCTTTGGTGACAGGAGCATATGTTTATTAACTCTGCTTTAGCAGCACTGTCATCGATAGTATTTCCATTCCTATCGTGGAGAGATGGCATTGATTGTGTCCTGTTGCTAAAATACTTTACATATGACCAGAAACTATTTTGATTTTCTGCCAGGTTTTGAGACAGTTTAGCTGTGAAAATATTATAAATATCTCGCACTGAAGTTCGAGCTAAATTTCGAGCTTCTGTAATAGATTGCCAATCTTGAGCATTTTGTGTTTGTCTAAATTTCGCATGCTTTTTTTGTTGTTTCTGCAACAGTGTTCCGACCTGTTTTATGTGCCATGAGGTTAATTTTTTGGTATAAATTTCTCAATGCGATCTGATAGTTTTATCATCAACACCAAAAACAGGTATCTACCAGTGCCAGAATTAAGTGGAGAAGAGCCTCAGGTAGATTGAGGTGCAGGAAATCTGCAGCACTCTTCAACCGAGGCCAAGAAGCCTAGGAATGTACAAAGTCTTAGGAAGAAGAAAGTGCTGCTGCTAGGTAGTAGTCATGGACGAGGTGTAGGCCCTCAGTTACAGGAAAGTTTAGGGGCAGCGTACCAGGCCACCAGTGTCTTCAAGCCAAACGCAGTGCTAAGTCATGTGATAGAGGACTTCGGGTCCTTATGTAAGGGTTTGACAAAAGAGTAACATGTAGTGATAGTAGGTGGGATGGGAAACAGTTAGGACAGGGATGAGGCATATGACATAGGTGGTGACCTGGAAAAGATAGCTTCCATGACTCATGGCACCAACGTAAACTTTGTTGAGCTGTTCCGGGGTCATGATCGACCACACCTTGATGGAGCTGTGAGGCGAATCAGTGTGGGGTTAGGGTTGGCTCTGAGGGCAGCCAACTTTGCTCATGTTTCTGTGGTGCCCGTCGAGACTATCAACAGATGGGGTTTCACTAGGCATGGCCTACACCTAAACAGGACTGGGAAGGGAAGATTGGTACAGCTGATTCATGGAAGTATAGGGGGTGGATTTTGGGCCACACATGGTCAAATACCTGTGCCAGTTAGACCATAAGTGACAGAGCTGCTCGAGTTCCTGCTGCTAATAAGGCGAGTACGCTGTTCGTTTATTACATATTTTTAAGAGCTTCTAACAGGAGTGGCTTATTTTCAGTTATCTGCGTAGTTACTAGTTTATTTTTGTAATTTCTTGCGTGTTTGAGTGCTTACTAGGCACAACCTTTTAATTTAAAAACAGTGTAGCGTACAGTACCGCCTTTGCTATTGACCCTTGTATTGATCCTCGTATCGTACAGGCTTTTATTTGTTTTGGTTAGAACAGCTCAGTTTCGGTTAGACAGTCAGTGACATAGCCCCTTGAGTTCCTCCTGCTAATAAGGCGAGTACACTGTTCTTTTATTGCATATTCTTACGAGTTTCAAACACGGGCGACTTCAGTAATGGATAGGAATTGTGATTGCTGTGTACAGATGCGATCTGAGTTGGTGACCCTTCACTCACAGCTCCAGGCAGTCTTGGCTTCCATTACACTGCTTGAGGTTGCTGCCAAGGGGCATCACTGTGGGGTGTCAGACACGGGAAGCGAGGGACATTGACGCATCTCGCATGTCCCCCAATCAGGCCACTGCTGTGGGTACTGCCTACACTGAGGTTGACCCCTCACCCGTGGTCGAGTAACAGATCATTCCAAAGTCTGGTAGGCAGAATAAGACTTTCTGAGGGGACGATCATAGAACCTCCCCCGTTCGTTTGACGAACAGGTTTCGGGCGTTATTTGTGGCTAAGGAAGTCTCTAAGCCAGAAGCAGTCGTCCCACCCATTCCAGAGGAAGCTTCTCAGGCCACAAGGTCTAGGCATTCACAGAGGATGGGCGTGCTGGTAGTTTGGAGCTCGAACATTAGGGGCATAATGGGTCCCCTTAGGAACATGACTACCAAGGAGGGGATGAAAGTCAGTTTGCCCTCCGTGTGCATACTGGGGGGAGTCATTCCGGATGTGGAAAGTATGCTCCTGGATGCCATGAAGAGTACAGGGTGCAGCCAACTGCAGGTGGTGGCCCATGTCGGTACCAATGACATGTGTCACTTTGGATCGGAGGAGATTCTCTCTGGTTTCGGGCGTCTAGCGGAAATGGTAAAGATTGGCAGTTTTGCTTGCGAGATTAAGGCGGAGCTCACCATCTGCAGCACCATCGACAGAATCGACTGTGGTCTTTTGGTGCAGAGCCGAGTGGAGGGTCTAAATTAGAGGCTCACGCGATTCTGTGATCGTGTAGGCTGCAGATTCCTTGACTTGCGCCATCGAGTGGGGGGTTTCCGGGTTTTGCTTAATAGGTCAGGAGTCCATTACATACAGGAAGCGGCTACACGGGTAGCGGGGGCTGTGTGGAAGGGACTGCGTGGTGTTTTTTAGGTTAGAGGGTCTCAGGAAACCACAGAAAGGGCGTTCGTCTAAAGGAGGGCAGGTAAAACACGGTAAGGTAGTTGTAGACACGATCGGTATTGTAGTTGTAAATTGTCTTAGCTGTGTTAGGAAAGAACCAGAGCTTCAAGCACTAATAGAAAGCACTAAAGCTCAAATAGTTATGGGAATGGAAAGCTGGCTAAAGCCGGAAATAAGTTCAACCGAAATTTTTTCAAACGACGTAACAGTGTTCAGAAAGAATAAATTAAATACAATTGGTGGTGGAGTATTTATTGCTGTCACAAGTAGTTTACCTTGTAGTGAAATTGAAGTAGATAGTTCTTGTGAAATAGTATGGTAGAGGTTGTACTTGACAATCTGACTAGACTCTTAATTGTATCGTTTTACGGAGCCCCCAACTCAGAAGATATAGTTGCTGAACAGTTCAAATAAAACTTGAGTCTCATTTCAAATAGGTACGCCACTCGTACAATTATAGTTGGTGGTGACTTCAATCTAACCACGATATGCTGGAAAAATTATACGTTTAAAGCCGGCGGAAGGCATAAAACGTCGTCCGAAATTGTACTGAATGCTTTCTCAGAAAATTATTTTGAAAGTTAGGTGATGAGCCCACTTGAAGAGTAAATCTTTGCAAAAGTATACTTGATCTCTTAGCAACAAATAATCCTGGGCAAATAGGGAGTATCATGACGAATATAGGTATCAGTGATCACAAGGCAGTTGCTGCTACGCTGAATACTGTAACACCTACAACCATAAAAAAACGCAAAGTACATCCATTTAAAAAAGCTGATAAAAATGCTCTTAATGCCGTTTTAAGAGACAGTCTCCACTCCTTCCGATCTGACCACGTAAGCGTAGGAAAGATGTAGAATGATATCAAAGAGGTAGTGTCGACGGCAATTGAGAGATATATACCACATAAATTAATAAGTGATGGTAGTGATCCGCCATGGTACACAAAATGAGTCAGATCGCTGTTGCAGAAGCAACGAAGAAAGCATGCCAAATTTAAAAGTACGCAAAATCCCCAAGATAGGCAAAGTTTTGCAGAAGTTCGAAATATAGCACGTGCTTCAATGCAAGATGCTTTTAATAATTTCCACAACGAAACTCTGTCTCGGAATCTGGCAGAAAACACACCATTGACAATACGCAATCAATATCTTCACTGCGCGATAACAGCAGTGAAGTCACTGATGACAGTGCCACTAAAGCAGAGTTATTAAACACCGTTTTCCAAAACTCCTTCACCAAAGAAGACGAAGTAAATATTCCTGAATTCCAATCAAGAACAATTGCCAAGATGAGAAACATAGATATCTTCGGTGTAGCAAAGCAGCTTAAAAGGCAAGGACTCCGGTCCAGACAGTATACCAGTCAAGTTCCTCTTAGAATATGCTGATAAAATAGCTCCATATTTAGCAATTATATACAACCACTCGCTCACAGATAGATCCGTACCTAAAGACTGGAAAAATGCTCAACTCACACCAATACCCAAAAAGGGAAATAGGAGTAATCCGCTGAATGACAGACCCATATCACCAACGTCGATTTGCAGTAGGGTTTTGGGACATGTACTGTGTTCGAACATTATAAATTACCTCGAAGAAAACGATTTATTGACACATAGGCACCACGGATTCAGAAAACATCGTTCTTGCGAAACACAACTAGCTCTTTATACTCATGAAGTAATGAGTGCTATCGATAGGGGATGTCAAATTGATTCCATATTTTTAGATTTCCAGAAGGCTTTTGACACCGTTCCTCACAAGCATCTTCTAACCAAACTGCGTGCCTATAGAATATCGCCTCAGTTGTGCAACTGGATTCGTGATTTCATGACTGGTGGGTCAGATTGTCCATAAACAGCCCTTATCGATCTATCCCAGGCATGTTCAATAGGGTTCATGTCTGGAGAACATGCTGGCCACTCTAGTCGAGCGATGTCGTTACCATGAAGGAAGTCATTCACAAGATGTGCACGAAGGGGGCGCGAATTGTCGTCCATGAAGCCGAGTGCCTCGCCAATATGCTGCCGATATGGTTGAAATATTGGTCGGAGGATGGCATCCACGTATCGTACGAACGTTACGGCGCCTTTCATGACCACCAGCGGCGTACGTCGGCCACACATATTGCCACCCCAAAACAGCAGGAAACCTCCACCTTGCTATACTCACTGGACAGTGTGTCCAGTCTGGAACCGCGAGACCGCTACGGTCGCAGGTTCGAATCCTGCCACGGGCATGGATGTTTGTGATGTCCTTAGGTTAGTTAGGTTTAACTAGTTCTAAGTTCTAGGGGACTAATGACCTCAGCAGTTGAGTCCCATAGTGCTCAGAGCCATTTTTTTGGACAGTGTGTCCAAGGCTTTCAGCCTGACCAGGTTGCCTCTAAACACGTCTCCGACGATTGTCTGGTTGAAGGCATATGCGACACTCATCAGTGAAGAGGATGCCAATCCTGAGCGGTCCATTCGCCATGTAGTTGGGCCCATCTTTACCGCGCTGCATGGTGTTGTGTTTGCAAAGATGGACCTCGCCATGGACGTCAGGAGTGAAGTTGTGCATCATGCAGCCTATTGCGCGCAGTTTTAGTCGTAACACGACGTCCTGTGGCTGCACGAAAAGCATTATTCAACATGGTGGCGTTGCTATCAGGGTTCCTCCGATCCATAATCCGTAGGTAGCGGTCATCCACTGCAGTAGTAGCCCTAGGGCCTTCTCAACGAGGCATGTCATCGGCAGTTCCTGTCTCTCTGTATCTCATTCATGTCCGAACAATATCGCTTTGGTTCACTCTGAGACGCCTGGACACTTCCCTTGTTGAGAGCCCTTCCCAGCACAAAGTAATAATGCGGGCGCGATCTAACCGCGGTATTGACCGTCTAGGCATGGCTGAACTACAGACAACACGAGCCGTGTATGTCCTTCCTGGTGGAATGACTGGAACTGATCGGCTGTCGGACCTCCTCTGTCTAATAGGCGCTGCTCATGCATGATTGTTTACATCTTTGGGAGGGGTTAGTGACATCTTTGAACAGTCAAAGGGACTGTGTGGTACAATATCCACAGTCAACGTCTATCTTCAGGAGTTCTGGGAACCGGGGTGATGTAAAACTTTTCTTTATGTGTGTACAAATCCATACCTGCATTTGCGAAGAAATAGAGGGTTTGAGAGTATTTCTTCGGCATCACAAAACCAGGACTAAACTGGTTTCCCGAAAGCAACTTTTGGGATGCTCATATTTTTTAATACGAAACCGGGAGAGTCCTGGAAAACCGGGACATTTGGCAACCCTCTGTCAAATACAACTGTCGGTAATTTTTCACCTATGCGTTAATGGAAATATTTGTTCGTCTCGTCAATCCGATTGTGAGGTACTGAATAGTGGCGGGGGAATAAAATGTAATATATATTGAAAACTGATTAATGATTGCTATTTTAATAACTAAAAAAAAATTTTGAAAGAATAATTTTAAAAAATTGTCAGGTACACATATCCTGAGTGAACTTTAGCTGGCGTTAATATCAGCAGACCCTCAATATTCATATTCAATAAATTTAAATTTACGTACTCGTTAACGCCAGTGCGCATAGGGCTTGGTTTGACAATACTGGTTCTGGATCGCCGAAGTGGCCGTGCGGTTAAAGGCGCTGCAGTCTGGAACCGCGAGACCGCTACGGTCGCAGGTTCGAATCCTGCCCCGGGCATGGATGTTTGTGATGTCCTTAGGTTAGTTAGATTTAACTAGTTCTAAGTTCTAGGGGACTAATGACCTCAGCAGTTGAGTCCCATAGTGCTCAGAGCCATTTGAACCATTTGGATCGCCCCTCTTCTGCTCACGCAAGTTATTCTTGTCTGCTTCGATCCTCTTGATCCAGGATTCTTGACACGTCGCGGAATGATGAACAGTCGGGTATGGTCGTCGTGAATGTACGAATAACCTTTTCTGTTTCGATCAGTTTCTATTACACCTTTTAATGTACCATTGGAATATACATTTATTAACAATATTAACTCGGCGGAACTTGTCATATGTCCACCCGCTACAACTTACAGAGACGGGCAGATGAATATGTGGAAATGAATTCCCATGCTGTTTTACAGAGCGTAGGGTAACGATGCGGGAGGCCCGCACCGCCGTACCAGGCAAGGTCCTAATGGAGGTGGTTTGCCGTTGCCTTCCTCCGACCGTAATGGGGATGAATGATGATGAAGAAGGTGACAGAACAACACCCAGTCATCTCGGGGCAGGTGAAACTCCCTGTCCCCGCCGGGACCCCGTGCTCGGGAAGCGAGAAAGCTACCTCGAGACCACGAGCGGCAAATGATGAAAATACAGAGATTAAAAAATTGAAGAGTGTACCTCTACTTGTTTTATTTGTGACCCATTAGTATTGCTGGTACAAAAAGAACGAGAGAGAAAAGAAAAGAAAAAATAATAATATGTTACATTAAAATTGCCCTCCACTGTGCACTGACGTCATACAGAGGTGCACAGTTTCTGAGCTTATTTCTCTTTTTATGGGTTGATAACCCCGGTCGGTATGGGCATAGCCTTCATTTTACGGCCATTGGAGTTACCCTATCATCATCATCATCTTGGACAGTTTCCAGCCACTGGCTGGGTCTGTCTTGCTCCAAATAAGCCCCCTAATGTATTTGTAGAACTGCCCTGCTTTTCTGCACCTTTCATTTATTTCCATTGCGTTTCCCCCCTTACTTTCAATCATGCTTCCCAGGTACTCGAAGTTCTCTACCACTTGTAGTTTTTCCCCTCCACAAGTTATATCCACATTTGGCCTATTCTTCTTCCTTGTTGTGACAATTATTTCACTTTTCTTTGCAGAGAAATGCATTCCATATTGTGCTGCCGTTGCCTCCCATACATCTAACTGCTCTTGCACCTCCTTCTCGCAATTTCCCCATAACATCAGGTCATCGGCAAAAAGCACTGCTTTCATTTTATGATCTCCAATTGCATCTGATACTTGCTGTAGGATTTCATCCATAACAATAATAAACAATAAGGGCGAAAGTGCACTTCCCTGTCGCAGCCCATTTTCCAGCTTGAACCATGCAGTACGTTCCCTCCCCACTTTCACACAACTCTCACTTCCCTCATACATTTTTCTGACTTTTCGTGTTATCTCTTCATCTATCCCTTTTGCGTTCAGCACATCCCAGAGCTTGTCCCTACAGATACTGTCATACTCCTTCTCAATATCTAAAAAGGCCATGATTAAGTCCTTCCCGTACTCATAGTGCCTTTCCTGCAGTTGCCTTACCGCAAATATGAGGTCCGTTGTTGATCTTCCCGGTCTGAAACCGTACTGCTCCTCTTGCAGTCTACTTTCAATACTGCTTCTTATTCTCTTCTCCAGGATCTTTTCATAGATTTTTCCACAGTGGCATAGCAGGGTGATTCCTCTGTAGTTCTCACATCTCCTTTTATCCCCTTTCTTGAAGATCGGGACTTTAATTCCTTTCTTCCAATCCTCAGGAATTCTGTTCTCCTTCCACACCACCCTCAGCACTCTGTATAGCCACTGGGTTCCTACTACTCCTGCTGCTCGTATCATATCCACTGTTACTTCGTCCCAACCTGGTGCCTTGCCCCCTTTCATCCTCTTTATGGCTTCTTCCACTTCATTCCAAGTTAGATCATCAATTTCCCCACTATTATAATCGACTGCTGCCTTAGGCTCTCCATCGCTGTTAGTTACCCGCTTTGCGGCATTCAACAGATCTTCAAAGTACTCCTTCCAAATCTTTTTGAGCTCATGCATTTCCTCCACAACTCTTCCATTATTATCCATGATCCTCAGGCACTCGCTTCTGTCATTCCTCTTATTTCTTACCGTGGTGTAAAGTACTTTTTTGTTCCCTTCACTGTCCTCTTCTAACATTCTTGTCCATTTTACCATCCACTTCTTCTTCTCCGCCCTTACTATGGTCTGTGCCGCTTTCTTGCTTTCCTTATATTTTACCCTAGCTTCCTCTGTTCGGGTCTGGAACCATTCTCTGAAGGCTTTGTTCTTTCGAAGTACTGCCTCTTTACATATGTTGTTCCACCATGGGGTTTCCTTACTTCTCCTCTTTGTGCTAGTTCTTCCGCACACAGTCTCAGCTGCCTCAACTAGAGCCCTCTTAAAATCTCCCCATTCTTCTTCCACTGTTCTCTGATCTTCCTTTGGCAGCTTCTTCCTGATCAGTGTCTGGTACTGGGTCCTCCGTTCATCCTCTTTCAGCATCCATGTCTTCAACCTTTTCTCCTGTATATCTGTTGCCCTCCTATCTTTTTTCTCTCTCAGGGTGGCTACCAACAGCCGATGGTCACTGTCTAAGGCCTCAGATGGAATGACCTTAACATCTGTGAGGCTGCTCATCATCTGCCTATCCACTAGTACATAGTCTACTACTGAAGTTTGGGACCAGTCTCCACTGTACCAAGTTATTTTGTGGCTACTTCTCTTCTTGTACCAGGAATTTGCGATCGCCAGCCCATTCCTCTTGCAGAATTCCAGCAACAATTTTCCTTCTCTATTTCGGTTCCCCCAGCCCTCTGGTCCCATTATCTCCTCGAACCCTTTCCTGTCTGTGCCAACATGTGCATTGAGGTCCCCTATTATAATCTGATTACCTCCATTTAGGTGCTTTTGCATGTCATCTTCGAACTCCTCCTTCTCCTTTTTTGTACACCCCACCTGTGGGGCATATGCTTGGATGATTTCAATGCGTTTTCCTTTCACTCGTACTCTGGCTTTTATCATTCGATCATTGATACCTTCCACCTCCTCCTGCAGACCCTCTCTGACCACTATCGCCACTCCATTTCTTCCCCTCTCATTCCCTATCCAGTACAGTTTACATCCTTTACTTAGTGGTTTTTCACCAACTCCTCTCCACCTAGTCTCAGCAAGTCCCAAGATGTCCAATTTCCTCCTTCCCATCATTTTTACAATTTCTTCTAACTTCCCAGTTAGAGTCCTTACGTTTAAGGTGCCCAGTCGTAAACCATCTCGTAATCCTTTTCCATTGCTTGGTCGGTTTCCTTTAAATCCGTTCCGTGATCCGAGGCATGTTCCCTTTTTAAAAGCAGTTGATTTATCCACTACTGGCTTGCTAGGCCTATCGCAGCTTCACCAGAGCCCCGTTAGCCGTCACGTTTCAGGGTTCCCATATATAGTTACCAATTTATATAGGCATGTCAGCTCCCTTTAACACATACATACATACGTTTTCCTTCATAACAAAGTGCTTGCTGTAAGCGCATAGCCCCATTATTGTCAGTCAGTATCTGCTCCGTGTTTAGCTTGAGAAGCATGTGTGCGCAGCTCGAAGTCCTTTACCGTCCCTGCTCGTTTTCACGCGTTTCCTGCAAAGCCAGAGTGCGTTCACATAGTCTTCACTGGACAAATTCGTTAAATTCGTGTTCAGCGGCGTGATCCTTTGTGAAATCTTCGATGCGGTGACAACTCGTTTCCATATCAGCAGCCCAAGGAATGTATTTCAACTCGTCGCTCGCACTTACTCAGTGGGGACACCGGCCGTACATCCGACATCCGCCGACAAGGTAGGGTTGTTGCCATTTCTACGTCGTTGTCGAGCACAGAAAATTCAAGTTTTTACGTCGTTGTCGAGCACAGAAAATTCAAGTTTTTACGACGTTGTCGAGCACAGAAAATTCATGTTACACGAAGTATTGTCATTTGTAGCTCATCACGTGCACGCATACCCACATATCTCACACGCATACCTAATACTTCGCAGGTAGGTTTCATATGTTTTTGCGCTTTGGTTTTGACCGTCTTTCATACCGTTGCATTACACAAAATTTCTGTAGTGTCCTTTCCACATACTATACACATAACAAGAAAAATACAACTACAATAATAAACTGCTCCTATTCATTTGCCGACATGCCATTTTCGCTTCGTATATACATTGCAGTCTGATTGTTTTTTGTTTTAATGCATTTTGTTAAATTATAATTTCGTTACATTGTTCAATTCCAGTTAGATGAGTAAACTGTTTACTCTCATTTGGCTTTACATTCTTTACATAACATTCATACAACAATAGAGTCGTTTTACCTTTATGGCCTAAACTGACATACATTTCATTTCAATTTACAGTGACTTCTTGTCGGGGCATATTTATCAAGTTCAAAGAATTAAAGAAGTAAACGATAGTCGCTACAACAGATTCTGATTCTACGCGGTGCTTAAATAACTACGTGTGGCCTCGCCTCTCTAGTATTCTCCAGGAAGGATCTACACATTGCAGGGTTGAGGAAATTTCACGGAAAGGCTTTTATGTGCTCAGTTACGTCCCGTTGCTGGTCATAACTGTGTTCCCAAGAACAAAATAGCCTTTAATTGTCTCTTGTTTCGAGGAACAGGGCATCCAGTTTTTTAGGATCTGACAGTATGCCTTTGACAGTATGCCTTCCGAAGAGATTATGTATACTAAAAATTTTACCTTTTCTTATCCGAAATTAGATTTCTTGAGATTTGCTGTTGCTCCATATTCGGAAAAACGGCTCAATATTTGTTCAATTAATCTTAAATGTTCTACCCAAGTGGGTGTAGTGACTAATAGGTCGTCCACGTATACTGTTACCTTACTCAAAAGTTCGGGTCCTAGCACCCTATCAAGTGCAGAGATAAATACACGTGCACTTACGTTCAATCGAAACGGTAATACTTGAAATTCGAAGCTCCTGCCCTCACATACGAAGGCGGTATACTTCCGACTTTCTTCATGTAGTTTTATTTGCCAATATGAAGACTGGAGGTCGATTATAGTAAGAAATTTAGCACCTGTGAAATTTCATAAGCTATTCCTCTAAATTGTCTGGACGTGTTCGGACTGGTACAGTAATCTTATTAATGTTACGTGTATGAGGACCAAGCGCACCTTGCCATCTGGCTTACTCACAGCCAAGATAGGACTACAATAAGGGGAAAATGATGGTTGTATTGTGTCCCATTCAAGCATCCTGTTAATCTCTTTTCTTATTGCTTCCCTCTTTGTCCATGGTATAGGGTATGAGGTAGAACAAAAAGTTTCGTGAGGATACGCTTCCTTAATAATATCTGGTCATTTTTCAAATACATCTTTATAAGCAAGTATCAATTCCGTAAGTCCCACTTGCTGTTCTTTAGACAAGCACTTTGATTCACTTAACACTTGTGCTTACTGTGACGACGTTTATTTCTTCTGCTGATGACTGTTCGTTATTGTATGTGTTGACAAACATAACTATGAGATTTACCAATTGAACTTCAAAGTCGTAACTTCAGTCTTACATCTATTAGTACTTCCCCTGATTAGGTCTATTACAAATAATTGGTTATTTACAGTGAAATGACATTGGCTTTTTCCTGTATCGGTTTGTACTTGGTATGTCCTAACTGTATCCATACCGATTAAACAATCAACTATTAATATCTCTACTATCCAAAGATTGCATCGTACAGAAAACTGTCCTAATTGTACTGGAATTAAGGCTTGTATCTTGACACCTTTCCATTTCTGACCAGTGGCAGTTTGTACCTAGCAATTTTGCACTGGCAGTGTGGGTATACGTCCACGTTTCTTCAATTCTTGAAAGAATCCCTGTGACATCAAATTAGTCGTAACACCTGCGTCAAGCACAATGGGTACTTCAAGGTCAAATATTTTGGCTTTAATGGTAGCTTGTACCTTGTTCTCTATCAAGATTTTCTGCGTAACCACATTACCTTGATACAGATCATCTCTCACATCATTACCATGATCGTGTCTGATAAAGCAAGTCTCGATCAAGCTCGTGTCCCCACTCCCCTCCAAGGTTACAGAACGGGAGCCTCCCGTGACCGGTTCGTTTTCCGGCGTCACGGTGGCATCGATCTCTAGGTTAGGCGTAACTTCCACTATGTTGACCACTGGTGTTTGGTTACGCCAATTAGTGTCCTGCGAGGCTCTTGACTGAAATTCTGTTTGGCTCTGCGTGTTATTCGGCATTTGTTGTTACTTTGATGCCGAATTCCGTTGTCTGTGGGCTATTCCGTTGTCTGTTATTGTTATGCGTTTCCCAAGCGATCGGCAGATTATTGCCGATAGCTTGTGTCTGCCCATATTGTACAGGCTGGCCATAAGCTACTCGCCCATTTTAATTGTTTTATCTAAATTTTTACCCATTTCTTTTAAATTCACATTTGTATTTACGGCTTTGTCCATTGCCGTTGTGTTTACCGTTACTATTACCATAGGTTTGTGTGGCGCAGCTTTGCCATTCGTGTTGCACTACACATCCGTTGTTTACTTGTTGGCCCGTAAATCTCTGAGTCGCTATCGGCATATTAACAGGTCCGCCATGTCCGTAGCCCATAGCAGAACGTCATCCTGTGTGTATCCAGCAACAAATCTAATTTTCTGGGCTTCGGTCCAGGTACGAGGTAAAACATTTCGAAACGCTCTGATAAATTCCACGGGGTGTGTTCTTTTCCCTTGAAAAGCAAATATCGGAAATTGTCGATGCCTAAGTGATCGCTCATCTACAAGTAATGTTGACAAACACGCCGCGCCGTTAGTGACAGGAGTGTCTGTGTTCGCTTGTGGGGTGGCGCATGGCAACTGCGCTTGCTCGACAAATGCAACTGCCGGCAACTGTTGTTGCATTGTGCAACCTTCGCTATTTTCCTTCGACGAGCTAACCCCGTATTGTGGGTAAATGGCTCTGAGCACTATGGGACTTAACATCTTAGGTCATCAGTCCCCTAGAACTTAGAACTACTTAAACCTAACTAACCTAAGGACATCACACACATCCATGCCCGAGGCAGGATTCGAACCTGCGACCGTAGCAGTCCCGCAGTTCCGGACTGAAGCGCCTAGTACCGCACGGCCACCGCGGCCGGCTGTGGGTAACCAGTGAAGGTATCTAACTTCTCTAAAAGCATAGGTTTGCTTTCTGTCATATATTGTTTTGGAATATCAGTAGTTTTAGCAACACTGCCTCGTAACCTTTCCTCTTTCTTTAAAGCCGAGTCTATTTTAGCTAGGAGTTAACTTTCTTTCTCCTTTAGAGCTTCTTCTACAGTATCTACATAAATTTTTGCATTCTGAAACTACTTTTTCAGCAAGGGTGCTGCCCTTATCCAGCATCACATCTTCAGCCATTTCAGTTATTTCCTTTACATCTGCACATAACTTAACTCTGTTTCTTGACAAATTCTGATTGTAAACTTAACTGATCTCTTCTTAGACTCAACTTGTGTATTTCTGTAGGTAGGTTTTTGCTTACGTCTTGCAGCTCGCTGACTGCGTTCGTCACATTTTTTACCGACGCATCCACTTGGGATTGCGTCTCCTTCGCTGAGGTTTTGCAACTCACCTGCAAGTTGTTCCTGTTTACAATATACGGATGTTACCTTTTCCGTTAACGTATTTATATTGCGGGACAAGTCGGTAATTATTTCTTGTTTTAGTTTTTTACCGAGCTCTGTCAACTTCCCGGATAGTGCGTCGAATAACTCAGTGCGTATAGTTTTGCTCACTTCACTGAATTGTTGACTATTACTAATCTTGAAATAATTAAATGCCTGATTTTGCTGTGTAAGCTGTTACCCTATATTTTCCTGATATTCTGTGAACTGCTGTGTAAACTGTTGTCCTACATTTTCCTGATGTCTTGTGAACTGATGTGTTACACTCTTAAGTTGCTGTGTTACAATTTCTTGAAACTCCTGTTGTCTGGTAAGCTGTTGTGTTATTAGTTGCATGAATTGTGTCAAATTGTGGTTGTCACTAGTATTTACGTTGCCTTTTCGAACTGTTTCCTGCTCTTGCGTTCGCGACGTCGTGAGCAAATAATCAAAGGAATTTTCGCTGTCGCGCGCTTCAGTTTCACTGTTCGAAAAAATGTTTCCCGGTGAGAACTGACAAATTGTCTCATCGATCGTCATAAAAGTGACATGATGATTAGTTATATTATCAGTGTAACCATTTTTTAATAGTGAGACGCCAACTTGATTGTTTTGGTAGCCATCGGGCAGTTCACGAGTTGGCTCGTTACTTCCAACTGTTTCCAAGCTCGGGTTTCTGACATCTTGGCATATAGTATTTCTGACATCTTGGCATATAGTATTTCGTAATGAGTTTACAACAATGGCCATTTCCTTTGACTCCATTGTGAACAGTGTTTAACAAAATTATGAAAAAAAAACGATTTTGTTTGTATCGGTACTTTTCAATTAAAGCAGATTTATATGAGTAGTCATTAATGCTCCTAATTATTTTCAAATACGGCCTTACAGAATTTGAATGAATTATTTTGCACTCTAATGTTGACTTTACACAAATTTTCGTCTTTCCTATAGAAATGCACTTTTCGTAAAGGATATTTATTGGAAGGAAAAGAGATAATCTACTGCCAGAAAGACGTTGCCATGCGCGGCCATATAAGCATACAGCGTAGCAGCTTCCTACATTAACCGCAGAAATCCGCATTCCCGGCGCGTCTTATGTCTAGGCAGAGTTTAATTCTAATTTGCTCCTTCAAGTTTTTATTAGTCCCAATCTGACGGACATGTAACAAATGCAACAAAGACCTCATTAGCTTCTTGTAACGATAAAATGGATCATTTATCTCAAAAAAAAATTATCTCAACAATTGAAAGATATTATCATATTTCGCTCGGCGCCGTCCTTTGAACAGTCGCCATTGAATAGTGGAAGTGGGGGGGGGGGATTAAAATGTAATACATAATGGAGACTGATTAATAATTGCTGTTTAAATAATTAAAAAAAAGAGATCTTGAAAGAATAATTGAAAAAAAATTGGAAGGTAAACTTATCCTGAGTGAACTTTAACTGACATTAATATCAACAGACCCTCAATATTCGATACACATATTCAGCACTTAAATTTACGTACTTCTTTTTCTTGTTACCGCCATTGTGGATAGAGCTTGGTATGACAATACTGGTCTCAGCACACAGCCTAAAGGCGGTACTTGTACTGTCTCAGTAGTGGCTACAAAGGCGCCCAGCGCCCAAGTTGAACGGCTTGCAGATGGATAGATTGGTTCTTCCATCTATTGAAGATCAGTCCGGCCTCCATTTTCAGTCAGTCACCATTGTGACCAACAAGACTGCGGATTGTAGACCAGAAGTCCCCTCCCTGATTGGACAGCTCTAGCTTGTAGCAATAGACTCCAAGTTTGCGACTGCTTGTACACATTGTTGAGTTCAGCAGAGCAGACCACAACATAATAGAGCTGGTCTTCCATCAGTACCCATGATGCAGATGTAATGGCCTGACTGAGAATGAGCTTGAGGAGGGCAGAAGTTTTGTTGCAAGTGATGACGTGATCCGCTCCCAAACTGGTAACCGAATGTGCTCTCGTTTTCTGAGTCTGCCACCGCTCTCAGCTGCTATAATATTTAACTTCAAGATTTCAGGGCGTTCCTTTATGGGAAGTCAGCATCCTGAAAGGCGTTCTTATGACATCTCTTTATGAAGTTACTTTATTTAGCCTCGTTACAGTAGAGCGTTCTGTCTGCTCCACGCTGCTGCCAAAGCGCTAAATCGGTTGTCCTTGGCTTCCCTCTCACATAGTCTGATGAAACTAGCTCCCAGCTTTTTGTACTTTGGGCTTCCCATGTTGACATTGATTAGAAACTTGCGCAGCCAGCAGATGTGCTCCATTGAGTGAGGTCTCAGTAGGTTTCTAACAAAATTTTATTCCTGAAATTGCTTACTGTGCTACTGTGCAACACTGCATTTCATTCTCGCTGCTGCTGACAAGTCTTCACAACTTTGTTGCTACCCACTACCAAGCATTCACATAGTGCATGGAAGCGTACGTGTGCGGAGAGGGCAGTGATTCTCATTGGATAGTATTGCGTCTGCGTGTTAATATGACTGCGTTTCAAGACACACAGAGCCAAAAAATGTATATGCATTTCTTCACCATCTTAAAGATAATGCCAGAAGTGATGAAATCTGAAAGGGACCACTGACTGCAACAGCAAAGATGTGTAGTGTTTCATTACGAATCATACAGAGAGTTAACTGCAGAAATAGGAGCAATGGAAATCTCTGTCAAGAAATTAAGTTTCAGTCTCCAAGAAAAGATATTAGTGGAAGAAGAACTGTCATTCGTTTTATTTTCCAGGAAGGCGTTGTTATCGTAGTATATTAGAAGATAAAATATCTTTTAAATGACGAGACTGCTTGCACAAGAGATTTCCATTCGAATGGAAGAAGTCTTTGGGTTTTAGGTAGAAAATGCAACGATGGGAGACGCATTCTGATGGAGAGATCCGATATTGTAGTAGCTAGGGCTACTTTTCTGCGAAAAAGAAACAACGCCAGGAAAGAAAATCACCATAGCTTATTATTTACCTCATGAGGCCTAGCACAAACAAAATCAAATCAAAAAGAACATCTGGCAGGATTCGAAAGGAAGTGGAGGACTGAAGGTACCAACTGAAAAAGGAAACAGACTTAACTGTCATGCCGGATCCTCTGAATATGGCTGTATCGAAAGTGCAAAGCTATACTTACATACTGCAAATCCAGTGATTATCATGAAGAAATGAATAGCGATGTGTTGAAACACAAGTTTTCAGATTTATTACGTGATTCAGAAGAGGTCGTGTGGTCGTCTTGGATAACGCCAGTTTTCATTCAAGAAAAATGGAGAAAATTCTTAATTCAAGTATAGAGAAGAAAGAAAGTGCACTGCGACTGGAAGAGAAAAGTATTTCAATTTCAGGCAACTACACAAAGGTGGAGATGTTGAGGATTTCAGGCGCCACAAGCACGTTAATCAATATGAACTCGGTAGCTTAGCTACAGATATGTGCCATGAGGTTGTGAGTCTGCCACCTTATCAAAGCTAATACAATGCCGTAGAAAATGTGTGGGGCCTAGTACAAAGAAAAGTCGCATACAGAAACTACACAGTCAGAATGAAAGATGTGCAGAAAGTAATTTTTTGTTATATATTACAACATGCTCCATTATAATATATGTAATATTACATTTATGTATTGTGTGTGTGGAGTGCAGCGTAATGTAATGTTCGTGTTGTATGATGATGATGATGACTACGATGATGAGAGAAGGGAGAGGGTGAAACCCGGTGACAGGACATAGACTACTCCTCGCCAACAGCACCAAGGGGGCCGCCAACCTTAATGTACCCATCCAACATACGAATAACCATCAATAGCCTCATATAACCTACGTTCTAGGGGACTGATGACCTTAGAGGTTAAGTCCCATAGTGCTCAGAGCCATTTGAACCATTTGAGATCGAAGGGAGTGCCAAATGGCTAAGCAGGGATGGCTAGAGGACAAATGTAAGGATGTAGAGGCGTATATCACTAGGAGTGAGATAGATACTGCCAGTAGGGGGACAACCATCGTGTCAGGACACGTTGCATTGTTGCCAAATTTATTCAAGATGGCGGCGATGACGTCATCCAAGATGTCGGCATGTAGACTTGGAAACATCGAATGAGGTCATCAAGATGGCGCATTTTGGCGGGAGAATAGTCCAATTGTGCTACGTCCACTAACCTAACCTCAAGAAAAAATGGCGGGAAGTTTGAATTCCAACACGATAATGCATGCAAACACCGTACTTGTCTTTATTATTATTGCTGATAATCATTCATTAACATTCATTTTCATTCATTATCATTTATTAACATTCATTATCATTCATTGTCATTCATTATCATTTATTATTATTTATTATCATTTATTATTATTTATTATTATTGACCTGCCTCCACTAGAAAAATCCCTCCAAATCCAAATTCCTACACAATAATGGCTGCAAAAACTTACTTTCATTTATTATTTTTCATTATCATTTATTAACATTCATTATCATTCATTGTCATTTATTATCATTTATTATCATTCATTATCATTTATTATTATACGCCTACCTCCACTAGAAAATCACGCCAAATTCAAATTCCAACACGATTATCTCTCGAAAACTGTACTTCTATGTATTGTTCTCATTTATTATTTATTCAAGATATCTGATTTTCTCGATGAGAAAGCCATTCTCCTTACATCCATAACAAAAATCTATCACAAGTTCAAGTCCCCACACCATAATTGATCACACATACGAGCTTACTCCGTCACTTATCTTTTTTTTTTCACTGGTAGCCTATCATAATCGCATCAAATAATAAACTGCACTTATAGTAATGTAATTCACGTCCTTTGATTTTGCAGGGGGGAAGGGACTGAAGACTTTATTTCAAGCAGTACGGTCATCACTTGTTCTCCAACACAGTCAGCACACACATCTTTGATATCGCAGTGCAGTCACCACGACATCCGCACTCCAACTGAATTAGTTCAAATCCTCGCCACCCCCTGGCCAGCGTGCGGAGACACTGCTTACGCCTGTCACATGAGGCGTCCGGACACTAGCGCGGGGGGCGAGCCCAGCGATTGCTCCCACGTCGTAAACATGTTTTCGCTCGACACGCTAGAATTGTCGAGTTTGACGTCACAGCAGCCCCTTGTCTGCTCACCACGTGCATTTGTCGCCTCCACACGTTTCCCGCCAAAATTGTCTCCCTCGGAGCTGAATCACACAACGGTCGGCCATTCCCCTGCAACACTTCTGGAACAACGGAATGTTTTTTCTACCGAGTTGGAAACTTCATTGACGTCACAGCGCACGATCAACCACGTGGCTCTGTCAGACGAAGAACGTTCTCACTAAGTTAACTGATCACCTGATTCTCAGAACCCACATGCTTCGATTATCTAATCTAGGTGAAAACACACGTCCGTACACATGAGCCATCGCGCGCACCTAGCTTAGTACCTCCGCAAGTGAATGTAACAAAGTCCGCATGACTATTTAATTAATCTGATCAATTACTTAACCTCTCTGATGCGGAAAACTGCCACGTCCACCTAGACTTGGAATCAATTTTCGCCACTGCCACACCCACCTGGACTTGGAATGATATAGTTAAAGTCCCTACCAACCACCACGTCCTTTTACCGATCCATGTTCATTGGCTAACATGTACTAATGCTTGCTTCCGTTTACTAACGTGCACTAAGGTGTACTAACCCACATTAACTTATATCACATTCTGTCTATACAAATAAGCCAAGCTTCAATTCTGATGGTGAGTTTGTGTTTCGCTGCCAAACACAAGAAAATTGTGGCAAACGAAGCCACTAACCTAAGTCACCTGTGATGACTCAAAATCGTCTGCTTTGCCTCTCTCACACACCACGAGCGCGAGACCGCCCACATCACAGTCTGGACCTTTATACTAGTGTCGGACATACTCCTGTATAAATATTCTAGCTAAACTGTGACCCTAATACTGTTGTTCAATCCACACGGTCTAGCACATGGCCAGAGCACACCCCAGTACCTAAGCCGATAACATTGCTCGCCCCATCTTTAGTTAACCGCTGAGAGACAGAGATATGCTGCAATCACATCCCTCGTGCTCTCGTAGCTACTCACCTCAGCAATTCGATCTAACAAACCCTCCAAGTAGAAAAAATAACAACTAACTCGAACACTCTCATATTCTATACCGTCCCACAAATACTTAACGTACATTTTATTTACGCATCGAGTATACCTATTACTCTCATACAAAAAACACTCGTCCTGATATACCTGACGTCATGTTGCACAGTCGGCAGACACGCAAACAGCTCCTAATTTCAGTGCACAATATCAAACTGCTCCTAAATAATGCAGTACACATAACTGTAAACACCATCAGTACTCGTAATCTGTCCAAATAACGCACAGCAAAGTAACTCAACAGATGCTCGCAATCAACCTGTCCCACATTAAGTCACACGTCCGACAGCTCTCAATTCGCTCAAAGGCCTCTGTTCGACCCTTCAAACATGACTTGATGACAGCCTCATTCACACCTAACTCCTGAGAAATTCATATCACCTACACGCCGAACATGACTATCCAAGCCAGACCACGCTAGTCGTCTGTCACCGTCCTAACTCAGTGCGGTCCAACACACATGTTAAGGCCGCAGTCCATTGCTTGCCGACCTATATGCGACACATCTCCACCTTCACGTCTGTTGTCAGAATAGCCGAGAGCGGATTCACACACACACCGTCCGCACACATCCCAGCGTTTCTCTCCCCTCTCAATCTAAAACGATCATTTGATATTAAAGAAAAAAAATAAGAGCCCAGTCAACCTCTTCGAAATTGTATAGTGCCCCCAAAAATAGTTAACGCTCGCTTTCGTGTTTTCTAAGCTTATTTGTAAATTCAAGTTCTTACCCTAACAGAACTTGTTCACCAAAATAATACTGAAAGCGCTCCCCACCTCCTACCTTTCCAGCTCTCAACATACGAAAATGTTCTCAACCCTCCTATATCCTAGGAAAGCACCGTCAACCTGTTCTCTCTACAGACCCGACACTCGGAGCTAATCTTACCTCTTACATCAGCGGACCTAAGTCACCCTCAGAACTCTTTTTTACAAATTCGGTATCGTCCCCTCCTCAGCACAAACGCCTTACTGTCTCTCCTTTCTTATCTGTTCGCTTTTCTACAAACATCCTCAGACTCATAGATTGCAAGAACACATGTACTTTCTCCATAATATTACACCATTTTAGCTGTACTTCTCAATACCATGCACTAGGCTACACCCTACCGATCACTAGTTCATCATAATTCCCAAGATATAGACTTCAAATTAATTCTCTACAAACGCCGAACTTTATCTATGTGCTCCATGCTGTAAACCACTGACTAACTAGAAACAAACATACGCAAAATGATATTTCCACTCTCGAATACCGGTCTCAGTCATGTAACATTTTCGAGATCTTGGCTATAATTTACACATCAGCTAAGGTCTGTCTCAGGTCTAGAGAACAGACAAGCATGTATCCAACACACCACAATCGATCTTCACTCAGCTAAATAAAGGAAGCAAATGTGCACAAGTAGTCAACGGAACAATCTACATCCCATCTCATAACACTCCAACCCAAATCAATCATCTTCTCAAAATCTGACTTTATCACCAAAGCTGCCCAACACATAATATTATTTCGCTATTCGGTCGTCTAGAGGACATCAAAGTTCGCTCTTACAGATCCATACACCCCAACAGGTCTCTGCATTCGGACAGCTGCTCCAGTATTTATTATCATTTATGATCATTTATTATTATTTATTATGATTTATTATTTATTATTATTTTTGTCATGTTACCTAACGAAAATGGCTCCAAGTTCAACTGTGTTTAGCTCCTATGACTACCATCAGAGCGCTCTGTCATCACGTCAGTTGATTATGCAATTACCATTATTCACGACGGCTGCACCCAGTACGAAACGTGTCACCTTTCCCGAACCTGCATGCTACATTAAAATTCAACTTGGCTTTAGTCACACCCTACACACCGTTCAGCTGATCCCATTTCCATATCTTTGCACATCTGATGTATACAATTTAAGTCGGAGAAAGACATATCAGTTATCTTCTGCAGCCTGTCTACAAGCAGAATGACCTCAGTTACTGCAACAGGACCTTGTCTTGAGCATTCGCCTGAAATTCAAGCGCCGCCGGCGGCATGTCAAAGCCACATGTCTGTCCATCTAAACAGCCGTCCACTAAGCCCCAGGACCAGCATGCCGTAGTGGGCTCTCTCTCTATACCTGCTCTCCAGCTATTGTCTAACGACATACACTGCACAGACGGATTCCTGAATAGCGCAGATCTCTATCCTCCCCTGCATCTCCAACTCGACATGTAAACAGTGTCTCGCCCAGCCAGCGAACCCGTCGTCATTCACGTTGCGCCGACAATTCTGTCAAAACTCACTTTCTAAGCAAAGATGAGTATTCATTTAGAACAAATAGACAAACATAAGTCCAAGCAGAAGTCATACATATGATTAAAAAGAAGAAAAAAGACCTCAATTTAGATTATCCGACATTTATTTACATGTCCTAATGATACAGTCGTAGATGAGTCGTGTCATCCAAAAATGTTCAAATATGTGTGAAATCTTATGGGACTTAACTGCTAAGGTCATCAGTCCCTAAGCTTACACACTACTTAACCTAAATTATCGTAAGGACAAACACACACACCCATGCCCGAGGGAGGACTCGAACCTCCGCCGGGATCAGCCGCACAGTCCATGACTGCAGCACCTTTAGACCGCTCGGCTAATTCCGCGCGGTGTGTCATCCACTCACTCATTCCTCCTACACACGCTTTCACAGAACTTTTTCTACTTATGTGCCACCCACCCTGTTATAATAATTTGAACAAGCATTTTCGCCCCCACATGCAACCCCGCTCAATAGATCATAATAATTCCTTTTTCCACAGACAGCCATATTCGGTGAACACTTAAATGTACTAAATTACACATACATGTAATCAAATAAGCAAATACTTTTACCGACATACACACCTCTCTCACTGAGGATAGGGCATTTAATATTATATACTTAAACACAAACCAATGATAACCATATTCCGACGTGCACCTTGTCCTCGTAATAAAGCACACTGGCCAATCATGTGACAGTATGTTTTCCTAATTTCAATATCATAGCTAAACCATACCTCCTCTACTTTGCAAGTATCATTGCGAGCATTGATAGATGACTGTTCAGTACGTCCATTCACACTTAATTCTCGAACACATAAAAACGACCAAAGTATACCACACAACGATATACATATTTCTAAGACCTCGTGCATAGTACTCGATCAATCTCTCTGATTATGGCGGTCACAGAGCAGTCTCGCCCTCTTACGTTAAAAGACCATCCTCACCTCGGCATTGACCACTCTACCCCGCAACGTCGCTACCCAATTAATCCTCAACTGAGCAGAGGAATATAGCTACACTTCACCTCTCTTGTCTGAATAGAGCTTTCCTAGGCCCTCCAAGTGCACCACATTTCTCGAGATGTACCCAAGTATTGGAGCTTAGCACACCATATCGATCTATAGTAACAGATCTCAAAGTGCCATAATTTAATAGCATACAGTTAAGAAGAACAAGAAGGGAGTGATATTTATACACAACGTAGTTCGACACATATTTACGTAAATCATCCAATCTATCATGTGTAAAGCACTGTAGCTGCATATGGCTAGAACGCAGGTTATATCACGTGACTAAAGCATCCAGATAGAACACTGGAAAAAAATCGACCTTCAGTAACTTGTCTTTCTCTAGAATAAATGAGTCAACGTTTAAATCCTACCCACTTACAGCTCTGTCTCAATCGATCATCCCGTACACTCTCTGTTATCCTTTAACACAGAGGTGAGTAAGTTTAGACGTGAATGATTCTCTGTCCTCCTCAAAAGCATCAGATACAGTATTCAACTCGCGTGTATCACTGCTACCTCAGTAGACGTGCACTATAATACGAACTCAACGAGAAAAAATTGACTACCTTCCTTAGTCCGCCCCCCTCGATGTCGTCGTTTTCCTGCCTTCCTCTTGTTGCAGCATACTTGACTCCATGTACAAATTCCCCCCTGCGAACCAGAAGATAAGCATGTACGTTCTCATTTTCACCGCATTTCGGTGTATATTAGGTTAGTTTATATCTATGCTCTAATCAGTTTTCGCATTTATTTCAATTTTATGTCAGATCCATCCATGCGACCGCGACGTAAGTTATCGTTCTGTGTTCTAAAATTGTCTCTAAATGTAACCAAGGCGTATCCAGTCACCTCCACATTCGGAGAGCGCTTGCTCTGTTTTCTGTATCTCTTTGTACATGCACGCCTCGCGGGCGGCTCCCAGGACCGGCGGTAGAGTAGGGTTAACGTTCGAATGTGGATCCGCCGCGAGTTATACGGAGAGCGGTGTTTGTAGAAAAGCGAACAGATAAAGAAGGCGTTTGTGCCGAGGAGGGGACGATACCGAATTTGTAAAAAAGAGTTTTGAGGGTCACTTAGGTCCGCTGATGTAAGAGGGAAGATTAGCTCTGAGTGTCGGGTCTGTAGAGAGAACAGGTTGACGGTGCTTTCCTAGGATTGGGGAGCATTGCTGTATATAGACGCTGTAGGGATAGGATATTTTTTTCGCATGCTGTAGAGATATACTGGATAAGTGCACTGTTTTGTGTCAAATTTGTATATACTGTATTGTGAAGTTAATGTGATTTACATTGTGTAGCGTTTGTATATACTGCACTGTAAAGTTAACATTGATTATGTTATGTGACGAGTAGAGAGGAAGTCGTAAGGACGGTAGAGATATTTCCAGAGTAACAGCGGTCAAGAGAGTGTATTTCCGATACTTAGCTCATTGTGGAGTGCCAATCAAAAGAGACCGCGATCGTAAGATGTAACTGTATAAGTACACTCCTGGAAATGGAAAAAAGAACACATTGACACCGGTGTGTCAGACCCACCATACTTGCTCCGGACACTGCGAGAGGGCTGTACAAGCAATGATCACACGCACGGCACAGCGGACACACCAGGAACCGCGGTGTTGGCCGTCGAATGGCGCTAGCTGCGCAGCATTTGTGCACCGCCGCCGTCAGTGTCAGCCAGTTTGCCGTGGCATACGGAGCTCCATCGCAGTCTTTAACACTGGTAGCATGCCGCGACAGCGTGGACGTGACCCGTATGTGCAGTTGACGGACTTTGAGCGAGGGCGTATAGTGGGCATGCGGGAGGCCGGGTGGACGTACCGCCGAATTGCTCAACACGTGGGACGTGAGGTCTCCACAGTACATCGATGTTGTCGCCAGTGGTCGGCGGAAGGTGCACGTGCCCGTCGACCTGGGACCGGACCGCAGCGACGCACGGATGCACGCCAAGACCGTAGGATCCTACGCAGTGCCGTAGGGGACCGCACCGCCACTTCCCAGCAAATTAGGGACACTGTTGCTCCTGGGGTATCGGCGAGGACCATTCGCAACCGTCTCCATGAAGCTGGGCTACGGTCCCGCACACCGTTAGGCCGTCTTCCGCTCACGCCCCAACATCGTGCAGCCCGCCTCCAGTGGTGTCGCGACAGGCGTGAATGGAGGGACGAATGGAGACGTGTCGTCTTCAGCGATGAGAGTCGCTTCTGCCTTGGTGCCAATGATGGTCGTATGCGTGTTTGGCGCCGTGCAGGTGAGCGCCACAATCAGGACTGCATACGACCGAGGCACACAGGGCCAACACCCGGCATCATGGTGTGGGGAGCGATCTCCTACACTGACCGTACACCACTGGTGATCGTCGACGGGACACTGAATAGTGCACGGTACATCCAAACCGTCAACGAACCCATCGTTCTACCATTCCTAGAACGGCAAGGGAACTTGCTGTTCCAACAGGACAATGCACGTCCGCATGTATCCCGTGCCACCCAACGTGCTCTAGAAGGTGTAAGTCAACTACCCTGGCCAGCAAGATCTCCGGATCTGTCCCCCATTGAGCATGTTTGGGACTGGATGAAGCGTCGTCTCACGCGGTCTGCACGTCCGGCACGAACGCTGGTCCAACTGAGGCGCCAGGTGGAAATGGCATGGCAAGCCGTTCCACAGGACTACATCCAGCATCTCTACGATCGTCTCCATGGGAGAATAGCAGCCTGCATTGCTGCGAAAGGTGGATATACACTGTACCAGTGCCGACATTGTGCATGCTCTGTTGCCTGTGTCTATGTGCCTGCGGTTCTGTCAGTGTGATCATGTGATGTATCTGACCCCAGGAATGTGTCAATAAAGTTTCCCCTTCCTGGGACAATGAATTCACGGTGTTCTTATTTTAATTTCCAGGAGTGTATAATGAGATCAACGACTTCGGTATTCGAGAGTGCGAATATAATTTTTTGGTCTGTTTGTTTCTAGTTATTCAGTGGTTTAAAGGATGCTGCACTTAGAAAAAAAATTTGTGTGATCTTGTAGTCCATGAGTCTGGATAAGTTTGTAGAAAAAAAGCGAGCAGGCAAGGAAGAAGAAGAGAGAGTAACGCATTTGTGTTGAGGGGAAGCGATCGCCGACTTTGTGGAACAGTTCTGAGAGGGACTTCCGTCCGTTGATGCAGAAGGGCTGATTACTGCTGAGTGTGGAGTGTGTAGAAAGAAAGAGCAGGTTCACAGTGCTTCCTTAGGAATTTAGAGAATTGGGGCATTTAGTGGGTATTGTAAAGTTAATGTGGCTTACATTGTGTAGGGTTTGTATATAATGGATTGTAAAGTTACTAATGCTTATGTTATGGGGTGAGTAGAGAGGATGACCGTATGTGTGTGTGTGTGTGTGTGTGTGTGTGTGTGTGTGTGTGTGTGTGTGTGTGTAGATTGAGGGGGGCTGTGGAGGTAATTTAACGATCTCTGTAAAAGTAAGCACAGGAAGCATCAGAAAGAAAAGCAGGTTGGTACTTCGGTAACGCGTCCTTAGGAAATTAGGCCAGTAAATTCGATAAAAAGGAATAAGAATGGTTAATCGGTTGTACTGGGATATAGGAGGGTTGAGAACATTTTCGTATGTTGAGAGCTGGAAAGGTAGGAGGTGGGGAGCGCATTCAGTATTATTTTGGTGAACAAGTTCTGTTAGGGTAAGAATTTGAATTTACAAATAAGCTTAGAAAACACGAAAGCGAGCGTTAACTATTTTTAGGGGCACTATACAATTTCGGAGAGGTTGACTGGACTCTTATTTTTATTTTATTTTTTTTTTTTTAATATCAAATTATCGTTTTAGATTGAGAGGGTAGAGAAGCGCTGGGATGTGTGCGGACGGTGTGTGTGTGAATCCGCTCTCGGCTATTCTGACAACAGACGTGAAGGTGGAGATGTGTCGCATACAGGTCGGCAAGCAATGGACTGCGGCCTTAACATGTGTGTTGGACCGCACTGAGTTAGGACGGTGACAGACGACTAGCGTGGCCTGGCTTGAATAGTCATGTTCGGCGTGTAGGTGATATGAATTTCTCAGGAGCTAGGTGTGAATGAGGCTGTCATCAAGTCATGTTTGAAGGGTCGAACAGAGGCCTTTGAGCGAATTGAGAGCTGTCGGACGTGTGACTTAATGTGGGACAGGTTGATTGCGAGCGTCTGTTGAGTTACTTTGCTGTGCGTTATTTGGACAGATTACGAGTACTGATGGTGGTTACAGTTATGTGTACAGCATTATTTAGGAGCAGTTTGATATTGTGCACTGAAATTAGGAGCTGTTTGCGTGTATGCCGACTGTGCAACATGACGTCAGGTATATCAGGACGAGTGTTTTTTGTATGAGAGTAATAGGTATACTCGATGCGTAAATAAAATGTATGTTAAGTATTTGTGGGACGGTATAGAATATGAGAGAGTTCGAGTTCGTTGTTATTTTTTCTACTTGGAGGGTTTGTTAGATCGAATTGCTGAGGTGAGTAGCTACGAGAGCACGAGGGATGTGATTGCAGCATATCTCTGTCTCTCAGCGGTTAACTAAAGATGGGGCGAGCAATGTTATCGGCTTAGGTACTGGGGTGTGCTCTGGCCATGTGCTAGACCGTGTGGATTGAACAACAGTATTAGGGTCACAGTTTAGCTAGAATATTTATACAGGAGTATGTCCGACACTAGTATAAAGGTCCAGACTGTGATGTGGGCGGTCTCGCGCTCGTGGTGTGTGAGAGAGGCAAAGCAGACGATTTTGAGTCATCACAGGTGACTTAGGTTAGTGGCTTCGTTTGCCACAATTTTCTTGTGTTTGGTAGCGAAACACAAACTCACCATCAGAATTGAAGCTTGGCTTATTTGTATAGACAGAATGTGATATAAGTTAATGTGGGTTAGTACACCTTAGTGCACGTTAGTAAACGGATGCAAGCATTAGTACATGTTAGCCAACGAACATGGGTCGGTAAAAGGACGTGGTGGTCGGTATGGACTTTAACTATTTCATTTCAAGTCCAGGTGGGTGTGGCAGTGGCGAAAATTGATTCCAAGTCTAGGTGGACGTGGCAGTTTTCCGCATCAGAGAGGTTAAGTAATTGATCAGATTAATTAAATAGTCATGCGGACTTTGTTACATTCACTTGCGGAGGTACTAAGCTAGGTGCGCGCGATGGCTCATGTGTACGGACGTGTGTTTTCGCCTACATCCTGGATTAGATAATCGAAGCATGTGGGCTGAATAATGAGAATCAGGTGATCAGTTAACTTAGTGAGAACGTTCTTTGTCTGACAGAGCCACGTGGTCGATCGCGCATTGTGATGTCAATAAAGTTTCCAACTGGGTAGAAAAAACATTTCGTATACCAGAAACATGTAGGAAGAGGTTGAGTGCTGGTGGCTTAGTTTGAAACAATTTTCTTAGGTTGGTGGCGGAAGCGCAAGCGAGCTTTGTTTACTGGCAGATTTCAAACTTGGTGCTGGTTCCTAGGAGGAGGCGGGGGTGGCCTTCCAGTGATCGAAAAGTAGTTGATATTAGGGAGTTGAACACATTTGAATATGTATACGAAATTGTAAATGGAATTATTTAATTTAGCGGAGTGGTGAGAGTGAATTAGCGAGCGTTCTCGCGGCGAGCAAACGCGCTGTTATATGGTCATGGTGGATTCCACTGTCGGTCAAACTCTGGCGCCAAACGTATCCTTTGCATGGCACGCGGTCGACAGGAAACATCGTGTCCGGGGTTAAGTGCTCGCAGGCGCGGCCGACCGTTTGTGGCGGGACCCTCAGGCGCCGCTCGCCGCAGTCTACCTGGCGCGCTGGCCGTCGTGTGTATGGAGGGTGTGCGACGTAAGCGGGGCGGCGGCACAGCGATTGTACAGTTATTAATCGCGAGCGAGAGCGAGTCAATTAGCGGGCGTTCTAGTGCGGTCCAAAGGTGCTGTTATATAGCCATGGCAGATTCCACTGTCGAGCAAACTTTGCCGCCAAAAGTGTAGCACTGCGTTCTCGCTCGCACAGGGAAACGTGGCTAACGGCTGTGTTGCAGGGAAACGGCCGACCGTTGTGTGATTCAGTTCCGAGGGAGACAATTTTGGCGGGAAACGTGTGGAGGCGACAAATGCACGTGGTGAGCGGACAAGGGGCCGCTGTGACGTCAAACTCGACAAGTTCCAGCGTGTCGAGCGAAAACATGTTTACGACTTGGGAGCGATAGCTGGGCTCGCCCCCCGCGCTAGTGTCCGGACGCCTCACGTGACAGGCGTAGGCAGTGTCTCCGCGCGCTGGCCAGGGAGTGGCAAGGATTTGAACTAATTCAGTTGGAGTGCGGATGTCGTGGTGACTACACTGCGATATCAGAGATGTGTGTGCTGACTGCGTTGGAGAACAAGTGATGGCCGTACTGCTTGAAATAAAGTCTTCAGTCCCTTTGCCCTGCAAAATCAAAAGACGTGAATTACGTTACTGTAAGTGCAGTTTATTATTTGATGCGATTATGATACTGTACCAGTGAAAAAAAAGATAAGTGACGGAGAAAGGTCATACATGTGATCAATTATGGTGTTGGGGATTTGAACTTGTGATAGATTTTTGTTATGGATGTAAGGAGAATGGCTTTCTCACCGAGAAAATCAGACATCTTGAATAAATAATAAATGATAACAATACATAGAAGTACAGTTTTCGAGAGAATATCGTATTGGAATTTGAATTCGGCGCAATTTTCTAGTGGTGGTAGGCCTATAATAATAAATGATAATGAATGATAATAAATGATAGTAAATGACATTGAATGATAATGAATGTTAATAAATGATAATGAATAATAATAAACGAAAGTAAGGTTTTGCAGCCATTATTGTGTAGGAAATTGAATTTGGAGGGAATTTTAAAATGGAGGCAGGTCAATAATAATAAATGATAATAAATAACAATAAATGATAATTAATGACAGTGAATGACAATGAATGATAATGAATGACAATGAATGATAATGAATGTTAATAAGTGATAATGAATGATAATGAATGTTAATGAATGATAATCAATAATAATAATAATAATGACAAGTACGGTCTTTGCATGCATTATCCTGTTGGAATTCAAACTTCCCGCCATTTTTTCTTGAAGTTAGGTTAGTGGACATAGCACAATTGGACTATTCTCCCGCCAAAATCCGCCATCTTGGATGACATCATGCGATGTTGCCAAGGCTACATGCCGCCATCTTGGATGATGTAACCGCCGCCATCTTGAATAAATTTGGCAACAATGCAACATGTCCTGACACGAAGTTTGTCCCCCTACTACTGCCTACAGGAAAATTAAAGAGACCTTTGGAGAAAAGAGAACCACTTGCATGAATATCAAGAACTCAGATGGAAACCCAGTTCTAAGCAAAGAAGGGAAAACAGGAAGGTGGAAGTGGTATATAGAGGGTCTATACAAGGGCGATGTTCTTGAGGACAATATTATGGAAATAGAAGAAAATGTAGATGAAGATGAACTGGTAGATATGATACTGCGTGAAGAGTTTGACAGAGCACTGAAAGACCTAAGTCGAAACAAGGTCCCGGGAGTAGACAACATTCCATTAGAACTACTGATAGCCTTGGGAGAGCCAGAGCAAACTCTACCATCTGGTGAGCAAGATGTATGAGACAGGCAAAATACACTCGGACTTCAAGAACAATATAATAATTCCGATCCCAAAGAAAGCAGGTGTTGACAGATGTGAAAATTACCAAACTATCGGTTTAACAAGTCACAGTTGTGAAATACTAACAGAAATTCTTTACAGACAAATGGAAAAACTGGTAGAAGTTGACTTCAGGGAAGATCAGTTTGGCTTTTGTAGAAATGTTGGAACATGGGAGGGAATACTGACCCTACGACTTATCTTTGAACATAGGTTAAGGAAAGGCAAACCTACGTTTCTAGCATTTGTAGACTTAGAGAAAGCTTTTGACAATTTTGACTGGAATATTCTCGTTCAACTTCTGAAAGTGTCAGGGGTAAAATACAGCGAGCAAAACGCTATTTACAATTTCTACAGAAACCAGATAACAGTTGTAAGAACAGAGGGTCACGAAAGAGAAGCAGTGGTTGTGAAGGGAGTGAGACAGGTTTGTAACCTATCCCTGATATTATTCAATCTGTATATTGAGCAAGTAGTAAAGGAAACAAAAGAAAAATATGAAGTGGGAATTAAAATCCATGGTGAAGAAATAAAAACTTTGAGGTTTCCCGATGACAGTATGGTTCTGACAGTGCAGCAAAGGACCTGGAAGAGCAGTTGAACTGAATGGACAGTGTCTAGAAAGGTGGATATAAGATGAACATCAACAAAACCAAAACGAGGATAATGAAATGTAGTCGAATTAAATCAGGTGATGCTGAGGGTATTATATTAGGAAATGAGATGCTTAAAGTAGTAAATGAGTTTTGCTATTTGGGGAACAAAATAACTGATGATGGTCCAAGTAGAGAGGATATAAAATGTAGACTGGCAATGACAAGGAAAGCGTTTCTGAAGAAGAGAAATTTGTTAACATCGAGTACAGATTTAAGTGTCAGGAAGTCTTTTCTGAAAGTATATGTATGGAGTGCAGCCATGTATGGAAGTGAAACATGGACGATAAATAGTTTGGACAAGAAGAGAATATAAGTTTTCGAAGTGTGGTGCTACAGAAGAATGCTGAAGATTAGATGGGTAGATCACATAACTAATCAGGAGGTATTGAATAGAATTGGGGAGAAGAGAAATTTGCGGCACAACTTGACTAGAAGAAGGGATCGATTGGTAGGACATATTCTGAGGCATCAAGGGATCGCCAATTTCTTATTGGAGGGCAGTGTGGAGGGTAAAATCGTAGAGGGAGACCAAGAGATGAATACACTAATCAGATCCAGAAGGATGTAGGTTGCAGTAGGTACTGGGATATGTAGAAGCTTGCACGGGGTAGAGTAGCATGGAGAGCTGCATCAATCCAGTCTCTGAACTGAAGACCGCAACAACAACAACATGTTGGCGGTAGCAGAATCCTTCTGCAGTCAGCTTCAAAAGTCGGTTCTGAGGAGCGTTGCTCGATAAGAACATCGCTTTCCCTCCAGGGATTCTCATTTGAGTTTTGAAATATCCAACCATTAATTTGGCGGGAGCCAGTAGGAACGCTTCTACCGGGCTGCATTCTGAGGGATGCCCAGGTCTGCGGCCTCATATACATTTCAGATGGGACAGGTATTTTACAATTGTTTACTGGGTCAGCCTTTCTGGCATATTTCGGAAACACATTTCAGAACATTTCGGTTTGCAGGTGGGTAGAGAGGAAGCATATTGTTCAACGTCTTGGTATTTACCCCTGCGACATTTAAGCGCCAAGTTCTTCTGAGAAGGACAGGACAATTTTCGCGAGTCTGAAATCATTAACAGCTGTTGGCACGGCAAGCGGTGTCATGTTGGCTGGGTGTGGTACAGCCCCAACATGCAGCAAGAGGTTTGTGACCCAGTGGGTGCGGTCGCAGCTCTTTGCATGCGACGCGGTGGTGGCGCTAGTGACAGGGGTGGAGGCATTGCAGGAGAGAGCGAAACATCCAACTGCCCCCATAGACCGACAGGTCTCAGCAAGATTAGTTCGGGAGCAGTATTCCGGTATTCTAAGTGACCTATTTCCACCAGGATGACAAGGCCGACATACAGAACGTAATTAGCGTAGGCTATCTTCAGCTATTTGCTGACGGTTAACACCCAGTTTGGTATCAGAGGAAGGGACTACCTAGCCTGTGGGAAGCCCCTAAAGAAGCTACAGAAGTGTCTGTTACTGTTAATAGCGAGTGTAACCCGACTACAGGAAAATAATTAAACACCATGTAAAGGGACTCCCATGATCAATTTACTTAATTAGTCAATTGTCGTCGGGCAGATGAGAGTGAGGGCGAGAGTACCACGGATATCATTTGCGAGTTGGTGAGGTAAACAGGCGTTTTATCGTTGCAATGAGACTTTTTAACGAAATTTCAATCTCCCACCTTCTCAGGAAGAGATGGCCGCCGTAATGAAATCAGCTATATTACCGAATTTATAAACAGATATGAAGTAATAACCTGACATTTACAACTCCTCTGTGCAGCTAATTGTCTACCTGAAGAGACTTTGTAGATGACGAGTCACTGGTTATCTTAAGAGAGTTAGAAAGTGAGGAGGCATCCTGTGGCAGAGGTAGAGCTTCGTCTCAGCAGTCCGTCGTGAGCCAAAAATGATTTTAGTGTTCTAGTCCTGTGATGCAGGACGTAATAGCTGACAAAAAGAAATTTTTTTCACGTGATGACGGAACACTAAGGGGAAATATAGCCTTTGCCATACTGTTGTACAAGACTTTCACAAGTAACGATACTTTAGCGATTTGGAAACCCATGTATCATTCAGTGTCTTCTGTCTTCGAAAATAACTTCGTATAAAAGAAACGAATCCACATTTTGTGAGAAATTCGAGATATGTGGTCAACAACATACCTGACTCGTATTTCCTAAATTGGATTTTTTAAACTGGGGAGAGTCTGTGTCGGAGGGGAGGGGGAATTGTATTTAGAATTATATGTCCAAGCCAGGCCTGCTTGTCTCGAAGAGTGCCACAGCCAGTAGCAGGGACAGTCATATGGGCTTGGCCGACGGCTGCCGCGTCTTAGCCTATGCCGACAGGTTATGTACAAAGAAAGGCTCCAGTTAGTCAGGACTTGCTCACAGCTGTGGGGACAAGTCCCGGCAGCAGTGCTCGTGTCGCCATCTGGTTGGCTGCATTGTGAAGTTATGGTGTGATGGTTGAGCAGCAACAGAAGCAGATGCTTGTGTCGTGTTTATTCTCCAATTTTTATGTGGGAATTTGGGAAGATTCAATATGATGAGCATTTATTATATTTAGATTAAAGTTCAATCAAGACTGAACTTTAATCTAAATATAACAATTAATTGATCACTGTATTCCAAAAATGTTTACCAAAATTGATGAGCATTTGCCCTGGACGATTATTTCCACCATGTAAATTGATTGGCCTACAACTGGGTGGTAACGGTGACAGTATCTCCGGCCTCCCACCATCTGGTATGGCCAGCATATGGATACCGGGAGATGGGCACACAACTACCGGCGTGGCTGTTATCTGTGCTGGTCTCAGTTCTTTCCCGATCGGGACGGCCGTGGGTCTGGACACTCCTGCAGTCGATATTTCACGATCATGAATGTGTGCAATTGGAAGGTTTTTCTCCAGATATGTTCATTGTAAGCTGGAAACGTTGTGGTGGTCGTGGTGAATAGTGCAGTACGTGAAGGAGGTGGCTTCTATTCTCAAATGTCAGTGGATACAAGAGCTCGGAAACGTACAGTGCTACAATTTATTTTTTGCGGAAATTTAATTGCTTGATTTTGCAAAACGCATGTGCGTGATTCGTAGACGTTGAAAACATGTTCTATTGTGAAGAAGAATCATCACAAGGTGGTGGTGAGTATTTTAAGCGATCTATTTGACTTACACTTTCGAGAGCCCTTTTCCCTACCTTGTGGCCTGTAAATTGTTAAGCAGTTGAGTGAAGTAGCCACTTGAGAGAGAGAGAGAGAGAGAGAGAGAGAGAGAGAGAGAGACAGAGACAGAAAGAAAGACAGGCAGGAAGCGAGTCTGGAATTTTCCAACCAAAGGAATGCTGCCGCCTGTGGCTTTGTTCAGGGCCACAAGAACAAAGGGAGGTCTCCCAGGCAGGTAGGCATGTATTAGCACACAAGACTCCTATCGACAGACTGTGCAGCTCCTGACAGCGGTTTCTCTGCATGCAGTGTGGTCTCAAAATTGGAGTGGCAGTGGACTGTGCAACCCCTGACGGTGGTTTCCTTGTGTGTGGTGTGACCTCTTAGTGGCCACAGTGCGTCCTCATTCCATCCTACTGCATTACCATTATTTGCTGAAAAGTATTCCCCCCTACTATCGTCCATTATCATCTCCTTCCATTCCTTGTGTAACAGGCTATAGATGCAGTCATCTGTTGTACACTTGTGAGTAATGCACATATTAAATCCTCTGTGTCCAACAACAAATAAGACCTTCCTTTCCGACCTTTCTCCTGTCAATTCACAAGTGGGGGAGGACCCCTGTCTCCTACAAATTGTTTAAATAAAGAATATGCAAACTGAATTTTGTGTCATAAGATTCTTCCTCTCCAGCAGCTCAGCACAGACAGAGAAGAGTATTTGCTCTAGCGTCAACATCCCACCAATTCCCAAGTAGAAGAGGAGAAGGGAAGTGGGGGATGGGAAGGAGAGTGGGGGTGGGGAGGGGAGGCCTGGAGGGGTATTTTTCAGTAGGAGGAAAAGTAGCTCAGAACTGAACTGGTGAGAGGAGACAAAAAGAAGTTTCCCAGGATTGACATCCCTTTTCCCAGAGTGGTGGGGGAGGAGGATAGGGAGGGGGAGGGTGGGGGTTTCTCAGAAATGTGGATTACCTCCAGGAGGTCATAAATCAATCTCCAGAGACTCATTAACCAATGAGCATAACAATAGTTTAAGGGCAGAGGGAGGGGGATAATTCGCCCTTGCATGTATGCGTGCCCCTGAATTTATGCAACCTCCACAAACAAAATGCACCATAATCGGCTTTGCATAGCTACCCTTCTTCACCTGTGCTGCTCAAAGCAATTGCAAGTGAGGGCAGAATGCTCCCCTGAAAAGGTGGACATGGGGAAGGAGTACAATGTCACAATAATGTTGACTGGGAAGTGTACCGAGCTCAAAGATATGAATTTTATAGAACTTTCTGCCCAATCATAAAGAACGAGTTCTCAGAAGTAGCGAGGGAGAAACAACGCTGTAAATACTGGAAATGAACTCGGAATTACCGCGCTCGTCCTCGAGAAAAATAAGCCACAAAGAATAATGGACTTCAGACCAATAAAGGTGTTATAAGCAGACTCGAAATTCATATCAAGTGTCATACAGTCAAGATTAAAAAAGACGCTTACAGCATTTGAGAGAATGGTTTAATAAGAGAGAGTTCTCAAACACTTTAAGGTACCACTGAAGAAGTATGGCAGGCCAGAGTGGCGGAGCGGTTCTAGGCGCTACAGTCTGGAACTGCGCGACTGCTGCGGTCGCAGGTTCGAATCCTGCTTCGGGCATGGATGTGTGTGATGTCCTTAGGTTAATTAGTTTTAAGTAGTTCTACGTTTTATGCGACTGATGACCTCAGAAGTCCATAGTGCTCAGAGCCATTTGAACCAAGTGTACACAATAAAAGCATCATAAATGAAATTTGTTCCTTAAGAGACATAGCCTTCTACTCATGGCAGCATCATGCGTACAAACATTAGGGCTTCTGAACACAGGTTTAGAGAAAGATTTCGTTAAAGTCAGGCATCAGTACCTAAGGAGTTTGTTGTAGCATTTCACATTTCCATGAGGAACAATAGATTTACAGCTACCAAATGTGTATGAAATGGTTTCCAAAGTGCAAATAAATGGATATCTTGTGGAAGCATTCTCAGTGCAGCGTCCTGTCGGACATATCAGGACTACTCAATGGTACACGATAGTTCACCATCAATTTCTATGCTGATGATATTTTCATAATACTTGCAGAACCCCAAGACATACTCCAAAATCTTGGACATCATGGATGTTTACGAGGTAGCATTGGGAGGAACTATGAACAATGATGGAACACAACTCAATGAAAGTGTTATGAAACATAACTCAATGAAAATCCACGTCCCTCGCTAAATCATTTTAACGAATGTGTTGAAATGGAAGTGATGGTTGCGAAACTAGCTGCAAGACACAAACGACCTAATTAACGACAATTACAAAGAAATGGTACAAACAGTAAGAGGAGCTCTAACAAGGGGAGGCCGCCAATTGTGAAATTCAGATTCAATTCATACTGCGCATAATAAAAGCTCATGGCCAGAGGTGTAATGTGGCAAAGCACCAAGATGCACTTCTCAGCCGTTGTCGAGAAAATCGACAGTTAAAAGAAACCGTTCCGTGAAATACTCTCTAAGATTAATAATTTTCTACTGCGTCGTGGCGCAGTGGTAAGCGCTTGGGTTCGTAATCCGAAGGTCGCCGGATCGAATCTCACGTTGAAATGTAAGCCCAGGATGGCTTACCATGAAGGGAAACATAACAGGGCGTAGAATATCGTTGATGTATCGCTGTGCTGTAAGGATACCGTGGATAACAAGCAAAGGGGTCCTGCTATGAAAAGAAATCGCACTCCATACCAATAGTCCTGGTTGTCGGGCTGTATGGTGGGCAACACTGCTGTCCAGAGCGTCTCCAGACATGTCTTCGCTGATCGCCAGTGCTCGTTTCGAAGTGGGACTCATCACTGAAGGCTATTCTACCCCAGTCAGTGAGATTCCAGGCCGTCATTTGCGGTCTGTACTTTGTGCAGTACGTTGTGACATCTGCACTAACAATGAAAAGTTGGCAGAAGAAGACTATCAGTAAATATTTTCTCCATCAAACTCTAGTTGTTATTGACATTGTGTGTGTGTGTGTGTGTGTGTGTGTGTGTGTGTGTGTGTGTGTGTGTGTTTGACTATACCTAGGTTTTATTATTGTTATGGACTATGACCTGATGCTGGACGAATACACTCAGATGTCCCATGCTGTGCTGTTGCTTGAACCACAAAAGCAGCACCAACAGTAGTCACTGTCTACAGGCTGTCTTCCCAATATTTGGCACCAGGTATCATTTCACTGTGTCTGAGAGCAGCCATAACAGCTACTAGAAGTTGAGTCTCAGCTAAGTGGTAGCAGAATACTGATATTTACCATTATATGCGTGAATATAGGCTTCTTAGGTCGCCTTTGGGTGGCATTTGTATCTCTACTGTATGCATACATTATGGGTCTGAGCCTCACGAACTCCACAATCTGCGAGCCAGTCACCTCGTCATTTGTCAGGCCAATAACCTTCTTCTTCTGAGGTGTTATACCATAAGCATTATTGGCTACATATCCAGATGTGTCGATTTCTTGGGAATGTGCAGAATTACTTCTTATAGGTACAAATGAGGGTTATTATACAGCAATACCCCAACTTACACGATAGGTGGGACCAAGCAACAATCTTGTAAGTCGAATTCACGTACATTGGGGTCCAATTTTGCTTATAAATACGTACAAATTATGTTCAGTTGGGACTAGAGACTAAAAAAATGTAATTTAGAAGAAAAATGTTTAATAAAATATCCA